>NC_046966.1:11250244-12450244 GCF_009769545.1 Cyclopterus lumpus
TTAGGAAGGACTGGAAGGCACAGATCATGAGATCAGCATGCAGGTCATCTGTTTTGAAATCCATTTACACGATTCATGCCCTGGGTTGTCAAGTCCACACTGCTTGTCCCAGAACCCCCCCCTCCCCCCATATCCCAGGCCTCACAGTGTTTTCCTTCTCCACCGCAAAACCCTTTCTGGCTTTCCATAATTAAAGAGGGCTTTGAGACTGGGAGCTACAAGAAAATGGCTGCCACATTTAGTGGAAAGAGCTGGGAGAGTATGATGGGATGAAGACCAGTTGTATCCCACAGAGCTGAACATGAGGCCTCATCATTATCTGGATGATTCTCACGCCTTGTCATGGACGGAACAGAACATGTTGTTGTCTGCTTTGAATATGACTTTTAGAGAAATACACACACACTGTCCTCGTTGAAAACATTTGAAGTGGTCGGTTCTCCTTAATTACGATGAGACATATTCTCGTCACTTGGTTTCTCGTCATAGCAAAGGTGCAACACAAAACTACTTCCTGCATCACTTTATGACCCAACGGGCCCAGACTTTGTTAAATGTTGAATTTCCTACTTCCATTTAGTTAAACTGCCAAAAGAATATACACATTTAAATATTATACTCTTTTTACCTTGTAATTAATCAAATACTAAAACATGATTTGCGTTTGAGTCTAACCTGAGTCTAAATATAAGCTGTTGTACTGTCAGTGGTTCAGCTGGAAGTTAAGCGTGAAGAACACAACATTTCAGCAGTGGTCACATGCACACGGTGCCACATTGAATGACTATGTATGTATGTAATGAAACTATGAAAGGCTGCTCATTTGGTCATATAGCAAATAAAAGGTTTTGTATGCTAATGAAGACAGAAAAATAGAAAAATAGAAGAAAAGAATTCCAGAATCAATGTGCTGGTTACTCTGGATAATCTGCAGGAGACACTAGAACTATTATCTAAACCACATGAAAGTTGATGTTGTGATGTTTGAACACCACAAACAACATTGAATTTGCCTCCATCGTAGCGATGTGGTGGCAGAAATCTCATTGGCAGGCTTCTTACAACTTTGACAATATAAGACCAAAACTATCAAAGGTAATACGTTTATTTCTAATTTGGGTGAGCCAACCCTTTAAGAAAACCAAACTTGGTAAAATTAGTTTTCATTACAATGTAGATAATTTGGAGGCTTTTGTACATCAGACTCATATCCCAACATAAAGGTTCAAACCCCGCATTGTACTCTTTCTCTTGGCCTGAATAAAACCCAGTGTCTCCACTGCCTGAAGAGGTGATGGTGAACAATGGCCACGACGATAAAAAAAAGAAAGAAGCAGGCTATCAACCGTCACTGCTTAGCCTTGCTCTCTATCATCACATGACCCACATGCTGGACGACATGTCACAGCTAGCGTGGCCTCATTTGCATAAGACAATCACCCCTTTCGGACGCAGGGCACAAATGTTGTCTAGACGACATGCTTTGGACGGATGAAGCCCCGCACACACACACACACACACACACACACACACACACACACACACACACACACACACACACATGCAGACGCCTTCATCCACTCAAACGGGCACATGCATAAACACCTATATCTCTATCTCTGTGCATCTATTCATACACACAGACACACTCACGCCACTTCAAACACCCCAGACGCAGCCTCCAGCCAGGATACGACTATAAATCAGCTCCAGGTCTGCCTCGGCTTGATTCGCATGCTGTGTTATTATGATGCGACGGATCAGGCATGAGAAAGTATTAAATACATCACACACATGCAAATCCTTAGTGATGGAATGACAGGACGGCCCAGCCAGTCATTTAGATATGTAGATTGCTTCTTACTTTGGAGATTATACGATTCTTCTGGTCTGTGCCACGAAGGGTCAAAGGGACAAGTCTTTTGATATGAGATATGTGTTGATGCGACGACAATGAGCGTTGACAGTGCGTGCAATTATGTGTATATAACTGCATGTGCATGCATATGTGTGTTAGCAGTGATGTGGGTGAATGTGTGTGTGTGTGTGTGTGTTGGTAGGGTGGCCAGTGGCCCCTGATTGTTTGATGTACGTATTTATCCAGTTGCAACGACTGTGGCAGCAGCAGGATGGGTCTCTGGAGAGCTGATTATATCTGTTTTGTCATCTGTGGCGAGGGTAATGCCGCGACACCAGGAACAACTACACAGCCTCTCTCTTCTGAATTGGGCAGCGAGAATGTATGCATGTTTGTGTGATGAATCTACTTGCAGCGCTTTGCATATAACAGAGAGATCCTCACACACAGCGTAGTGCAGCTGTCACCCTGCAGTACATGCGGTATGTTAGTGTATGAATTTTCATGCGAGGACTCCACTTCCTGTCCTGCGATTATTATTTGAAAAAGAGTGGCACCAAACATCTGTCTGCTGTCACAGTGTGACAACACTAATGGTATGGGGCGTCGGAATTAGTGCCGAGGCAAAAGGCGCAGAGAGAGAGAGAAAGAGAGAGAGAGAGAGAAGGAGAGAGAGAGAGAGAGAGAGAGAGAAAAAGAGATGGCCAGTCGGGAAATAGAACAAAATGAGAGAAGATAAGAGGAGAGATGGAGAGATGACCAGAGAAAACATGTGGGTCACTTCATCGCTGTCCGAAAGGGTCTCATTTATCCTCCCCCTCTTTTCTCTCATGGCCCCCGAAGGCAAACTTCAGCTCTGCAATAAGACAGCATCGCCTCTGTCAGGACAAGAGCAGAAGTGACTGTGAGAGCTGTTGCTGCAGACAGAAGTTAGTTATTGTTGGCCGAGGGTGTGTGCCATAACTCACCACGGTGGGCAAGGCCTGTCCTGGCTTCAGCAGCTTGCAACAGCACTAATCAACACCTTGCTATTCACACACCGAGCTAGCAGTCATTAACACGTAGTCTGCTTGTTTGCATATCTGTCAGCACTTTGCAATAGAGCTGATTCTTTTAGCACTTGAAACACGGTGGGCTGAAACTGTTTATCAGTTTGCCAAAAGTAAAAATATCTGTTGTTGTCAGCGCATTAGAAAGCTGTATTTGGTAATGGAGGTGACTCATCCATTCAGAAAGATGTCAGTTTAAAGTTATAATTCTCCAGATTTCGAATCAGACAAATCTTAATTGTGATACTGTGCACGGTTGGATTTTATTCTGCAATAGCGATGAAATGTATTCGCACACATTATTTACATTTAGTTCGCATTATCTTTGGCGGAGTCTGCCTTTCCCTTGCTGGATTTAAAGGACATGCACCAGAGATCCACAGGAAACAACATATGCACATGAATGAAATTGTACGCAATTCTTTGCATATGGGCATACGTCATGAAGGAACAAGACCGCAGCAGCCGACCCCGGGCCATTTTAGCAGGACAGATATTTGCGTTGTCTCCATCTCTTGGATTTCTAACTGAGCTTCAACTACAAACAAAACTCTTGGGCTTCTATTACTAAGACGTCCTTAGTGCAGATGGCAGGGTGAATGAAATTGTGTTTGTGGTACTCACAACATTGACATTTCTTTTTTAAATTCAACATCAAGGTGTCTTTCCATATCGACGTCCCTCATTAAACCACAGAACATGCTGTTAGTAGTTTTCATTAAGACTTTCTTAAACAAGTGTGGGATTAAAAAAGGGTATATATATATATATATATTATACCCTAATTAAGAAAAAAGATTCAACATGTTTACCCTAAACATGTTAAATCTTTTCTCTCACACTAAGTAAACCAGCTAAGAGATCTATTTTCCGGTATTATTAGAGTACTTAATATGTTCATCCTTGACATAAATTAAATTGTCACTTCTACTTCATACTTCAGCAGTCTTTGATTACAGGCCCTCACAAAAAAAATTTGACTTTGAGTTTAAAAACATACAGAGAGCCTGTCAAAACTGGCCTATTTTATGTGCTTCAAAGTCTGTATTAAACATGTTATTGTCACTACATGTTATGACTACTGACTGGTGGTACATGGTGAAACGTATAGAGAGGTGCAGCATACAGAGCTACACCCCTGTATGCGGTTTGGCTTCTTGTCCTGCTGAAGGACTTCACTATGGTGGCAGCACATGCTGTTTTAACCTTTATTTTCTTCAATTGAAAGATCTTCTCTGCAACCACTACACCGCCACGCCGCACCAAACTGCCTCTTGACTGTTTCTTCCCAGGGAACCTTTGGGTGGATACTGTTGAGCCTGGATTAGCCCTGCTCCAACATGCACACGCACACGCACACACACACACACACACACACACGCACACACACACACACACACATATAAACCTGCATATGCACCACTAGTCTTATTTTATCCGCGCCTTCAGTGAGAGAAACAACTCTTTAATCATTTCATAAGATCATTTGCCTGGCAGATATGCCTCAGGCTTTTCCCATTACCCCTGGCTGCCTTGACCTAGATATGTGTGTGTGTGTGTGTGTGTGAGAGTGTGTGTGTGTGTGCGTGCGTGTGTGTGTGAGATCGTTGTTGATGGAGAATTGAGTGTAAGTCCAGCAGTGGCTAAAATACAAAAGGACACAGAGACCAGCAGCGTATGCATGAAACAACACACACTGAGAGGCAATTAAATAGTACACCTTCTTCTTGCTGTCTTTTACTGTACCCGCATGCTAAAATGTACACAGCCTATTTGTTTACGTGAATAGTTGTTTGCTTATGTGTCTTTATTAAAACGAGTAGTTACAGATTCACAACATATCCCCAGGTATTTTTTTCCCGTCCAAAAATGCCGTGATGGATGGGTTGTGAAATGACGTCTGTTTATGTTCACCGTTAACTGGTTTGTGTTTGACAAAGTTTGCCTAACTGTTGCCTAACTGTGTATTTCAGCTCATGCTGAAAAGCAAACACTCGATGGAGTGATGCAACGAACTTCATGAGCACACACAACACACATTCTTTTGGGATTGTGTGTATTTGACTTCAAATCTACTTTGTCTGATGTGTACTATTAGGTGTAGTGCTGCCGCCCAATTGCAGGCGCAATGCACAAAAAGAGGGCTTTCTTATACATATACATTTATGAAATGACCATTAATACAATATTTCTAAGTTACTACGGACAACACAAATCATATATGGGCACTGATTACATATGAGCGGCCTGACATTTGTTTTACTCATACTCCGGCAAACCTGTTAACACTCTTCTGGATTGAGCTGCCAATTTAACATAACATCCCAGGCAGAACAAAGCACTTGGTTAACTTAGGAAAATAGGGCATGTTAACGTTTTCATTATTATTCATTCACTAAAACCCTAACTTTTCCTTAAAGTGAGAGCAGCTATAATCAATGTTTGTATACAATAGAATGTATTAAAAGACAAAAGGGATGTAACCTATGGAGAGACGTTCACCTGAATCTGTGATTTAAGAGGCAGGATTGATTCAAATAACGGTTTGATGGCTTAAGCAAACAAATGGGAAGTATGAAAGCTCCGTTGTGTTTTGGTTGAAAACCATAACTTCCTTCCAAACTGCAGGTAGCTGTTGTAGCGGTCTAAAAGCAAAGCAACTAATGCTAATGCTCATAAATTGCTATGAGCATCTGTTAAGCATCTGACATTAATTGTACGAACTATATGTTTGTTATTTGTCCAGATTCATTTTGTTTGTGTTTAATTAAAACCTTGTTACTATTATTATTATTTTTTATTTTGTTATCTTTTACTAGCGTGTACTATTGTGGATAGACATAGATTTGAATGGTTGCAAAGGTTTGAAAATATTTTTCTTCTAAACATTTGTAGATAGTAAAAGAGCCAAACGATCAATTTATCACGAGCAAATAAAACAGTATTGTTGCATCGCCACATGAATCACATACAAAGGAGGTCCACCGCTGCATGTGTGGTGACTGAAAGCTCATCACTGAGCGGCTTAGTTTTAAATGTGGATGACCTTCTTGGGACACTGTTGCCAAAAGGCCCTCATGAGTAGAATAGAAGCAAAAATATGGGTGTCAAATATTTTCCCTGTTTAATCTGGTCAGCTAGTGAGACATTTGGAAAAAAGTCAGGAACCAGTGTAAAATACAGGCAGGTTTCTGTGATAATACTGTACATTCGGACCATATGCCTAATGCTCACACGTGTCTCTTTGTGAATTCCAATGATTAGAAGACTTTCCATGAAAAGACCGATCGCATGCACACGCCAAACCAATTTAAATGGACAGTTAAGTCATCAAACAAAACACGAGCCGAGCAGACAGCAGGGAGCGGTCACCCTTCCAAGACCTCTTGTACAGTCAGCCTGGCTCCTGCCCTGCTCGCCTCGGGACAGTGGAGTGACGGATGGAGGGACGGAGGAGCTGTGAGGCGGGGGAGGAGGTGAGCGTGAATCAGTGACAGCCTGAGAGATGTCAAGATGGAAGGTAAAATAGGGGACGCAGGGACAGGAAGCAGGAGGAACCGACGAGGGGGAGAGAGGAAGATGGTGCGTTGGAGAAAGGCAGCGAAGAAAACAAAGGATTATTGCACTGTTGATTTCGGATGCAGAAATGACCCTTGAACCCATACATAAGTAATTAAATTGAGTCCCTATAAACATGATGGACTTTATTTATCCTCTTCATATGAGTGCAGCACACAGGTAACTCTTCAAGAGTTCATGTTCCTAATCCTCAGTGAAGAAGCAACTTTTAACTCCAGGTTGTGCGTAAATCAGCACGGCAGCTTAAGCAGTCAGGTGACCTGCTGTCGACCAGGGCACACGTGTTTTTTCCCTGCTTCTCAAACATACTGCAACACTGTGAAATATGTAACCTGTGAAACCGGTTGTATTGATTAAGGTGAAGCAGTAAATCATATATACTGAATATTTATGCATATGTTGCACAAGACTACTGGAATACTAAATGATGTCTTTGATAGCCTTTGCTCGATGGCGTGCCAGAGTGTGCTTTGACTGACACACACTCAAACCCAGCGTGGTCTATTTTCACATTCAAGATAATGCTGGTTTCTAATCCCGTGGAATAACCTCCGGCTATACAAGCATACCTGATATTTCTGATACCACTCTGTCCGCGAGATTGCGGTCGAAGCTGCACTCCATACCCGAAGCAATATCACATGCTCTTGTATCGCTTCATCCCAGTTTCAATCAAACATCGGTCCAACGTTTCACTGGATGCGTGCGAGGAGCAGCCTTGGGCGGCCGAAGGGTGCGAGGCCAGTGTGTTGCCATCACGACTCCCGTGCATGAAAGGACATCTAATATCTGCAGACCTGTGAGCACGTTGAATTCTCAGTGCAAGATCAAAGCTGGACTCTGGAGGGAGAAAGAGTGATTGAAGTTCGCTGACGTTGAGACAAAAAAAAGTAGCACTGTGTTGTGTTACTGCAGGTACCCATAAGACCATGACATATGACCCAGGAAGACCACTTTTAATAATACTTACATGGGTTTAAAGGCTTGTCAGACGCCAAAACACAGCAGAGCAGTTCATATAACTACGAGACAGTTTAACATTTCAGTGACCTCTGTCCCAGCGATCACATGAAAAAAGTAGAATTATGTTGCGTCATAACACAAGGCATTTAAACACAAATGTGCGCTTGCACGTATGTGTTACTGGATGATGTGGTGTTGCAATAAAAGTTGAGCCAGGTTTACCTTCTTTGCTTGCATTTATTGTTCCGGCCTCAGACTATTTGTCACTTTTTGGGGCCTATTTTGGGGGTTTTCCAACTTTTAACTTCACTGAAACAGCACCGAGATCTTTAACTTCCATGACATGACATAATGTGAGGGAGAGGTATCATTTCAAAAGATAAAAATCGTTCAGGGATTTGATTGGATGTTAAAGTTGAGATGACGTGAAAAATTACTCTTTTTTTAACCCTTTTAGATCACATCACCGGTTATTTTGTTCACCTAACAAGTTTTTCAAATAAATCCAATCATCTTTTCTTGCTTTAAAAACATAGCTAGAAACAACCAATTGCAACCAAAAATATCATGACATCCATCCATTAATCAATCTGCAACTTTCAGTGACAAGGGAGGTGTGTCTGTCAAGCCTATCAACTTTTTAGAGGTCAATCAAGGATGGCTAAAAGGGATTTTTTCACGAGCGAACACTCACAGTACAGAAGCTAAAGATGCTTTAACTTTTTGTTCACTGCCACTTTAAGAATGTTGTCACTCTGCGATCATAAATCTGGAGAATAGGGAGTGAGCTGCAGAGGACAGTTCACCTTTTCCCAACTGGTAATCCAACACACACCTCCGACCCTATTTTAGATAAATCTATATACATCCCAGGGGCTGGATAGGTTGTCACAACTATTTTTACATTTTTCAGGTAGATAAAAGAGAAGGATGACCTCATCCCACAATTTATGTGATTTGGGTGAACTGACCTTCACATTACTTTTCTTTTAACAGTGGTGGTGTGCTCGGCCTTCTTCTTAGCCTGGACCAGTGAACACACTCCAGTCATATATCACTAGCACATATGTGAACTATGTCTGTGGACTGTGACCTTTGCAAACACGTTGACACGATCCTCAGACTACAGCACCGAAGTGTGTGTTGCAGTGTGTGATAGTGCAGTATGTACGTACATTTATCTCTGTGTGTGTGTGTGTGTGTGTGTGTGTGTGTGTGTGAGGGCAGGTCCATATCTGTGTGTGACCCTTTCCACCTAAACTGTCTGCGTTGCCCAACATGTGTACGTGCAGGGCATTTAGAAAAGAACACATGGACAGCATTTACTTGAATGTATGTCGAGCAGCATGTCTATGTGAGGGCCACAGGGACTATTTCTGTCACGTAATATGAAGACGGCTTCTTGTCAGCCTGGTGAGCTGGGCCGTGGTCATGGGAGGACATGTGAAGTGAGGGGGATACTGTACACAGAGCATGTGTGCATACGATAAAGGCTTATCTCTGTGTTCTCTGTACATTATCAATTTGCTGCAAAGTCAGGCCTGTATGGGTTCATTATGTTGCCCCGTGAATGATAACTCGCCGTGTTGATCGCTCTGTATCGGCCTCGCGTTTGTGGAGGTGATGATGGTAATGAGGCCGCGTGTATGAATGTAGCAGAACCTGAGACTCAATGTCGCGCTGTAGAGATAATGAAACAACATCTTGAGGTTGACTGTGTGGAGCTGAGAGGTCAATGCAGCTATGCTATGAGGAAGGCAAATATTTTCCTGCACAAACTGTGGTTACATTTCACTTTAGTGAGGGCAGAGTGATTGTTTTGCTGGCAGGTCAAGGGAGCGTACTGCAGACACATTGACAATGCACATTTCTTGGCCATACATTTTCTTTCCTCTGAATGATTCATGCTTAAAAGTGTTTCATAAGGCTTTTTATGACACGGTAGAGTGTTCCCTACTTTGGGATTTGTTAAGCTACCTCCAAGCACCTGTCTTCGCTGTAGGACTGGAGCTTTAAAGGTCATTGTTTATTTCCGTGCACAGAAGATGATATTCAGCTTTAGATGGTCCCAGAAGGACTCCTATCTGCCGTGAACTCATTTCAGGATGCGTTCAGTGGGTCTTTCTTTTCATATATCAACACAACCGGCAGAACAATCATCCTCAATCACCCCTTTTCTGTCTGTCATTCGGAAACCCCACACCACATTGGCAGTGCTCCCAAAAGCTAACGTGGCATCACATTTTTGACTAAACGTGCATAAAAACAAATTAGCCTGGCCCATACCATTTGCAAAGAGATGTGTTCAGCCAGCCAGCAAATAGATGTCATTCCAAACCAAGGTCATGATGGTATTGAGGCTGGAAATTTAGGATTGATGTTTGCACATGTCGAGCTCCTCCACTTTTCACTCTCAGTCTGACGGGTTTGATGCAGGCTTATGGGACACGAGCTGCTTGGACCGGGACAGCACACAGAGACGATCCTCGTCAGCCGTGTGATTTAGAGCTGAATTAAAGCCCAACTTATCTACATTTTGATGTTTGCAAAAAAGCGGTGCATAAATTCATTTGAGCGAGACACATTTTCCGTTTTCTTTGGCACAATCATTTTTTTTAAAGCTTGTATTAATAATGTAACATTTGAGAAAGTGGGTGTGTGTGAAGGACGTAGACAGTTCATACAAACATGAAGTAACTGAGGAAAGTTTTTCAGCTTCTGATTTGATCTGAAACTTTAGCCGGAGCAGCACTGACATGTCATGCTCCAATATAATCACTAAACTATTGTATACTGTTTTATCACTGTGTATCATGTTTTAGATCTCTACAGACACATTTGGTTGTGGATGACCTCTGACATCTAAAGATACATTTATTTGTAATCCTATGTGTTTACAATATTGACTAAACATTCATTATGTGAGATCTTAATTCTGCTAATGTCTGAAAATAATGATAATAATTCTTCGCCCTACCCCCCTTCTTTTCTCTGACCTTATTTGAACCCAATATGTACAACAATATTGATTGTAGCCTCTTTAGATATGCCACAAACATTTTATGAAGGTGACACAATATGGAAATGATGTTGTTAATGCACCAAATATGGAAATGTTCATGTTTTGTATGTTATATGGGTTAAACACATTTAAATTCCTTTTGTTTACCAAAAAGTAGTTCACAAATACATCTTCATTTGTAAACCCACTGAGTGGAGCTTTCAGTTTTTATTTAAAACTCGAACGTCTGAAAAAATGAAACATTCGATATGTAATAACCTGTTTGAATTCAAAGTGTCCAGTTCATAAGTGCAACAGGGTTTTTTCTTGTGGTCCAGCAGAGGTTGCTCATTTGACCTCAGTATAAATACACCAAGTGTCGCTCAACACTTTTGAGGACATGTCAAGTATCACGTGTTCCCATTTAAGGTCCCGTTCTCATTCCACACTTGTCACATCGCAAGGCTGTGGTTTAAGTTTTGAACCAAAGCAAAACTACTTTGTAAGGGCTTAAGACAGGATTTGAATAAGAACGCGTGTTACTTAAATCAAGTTACGTAGTTAAGTATGGAACTTAAATGAGTCTCCACGAAGCTCGTAAAAAAGCCTTCAGCGATGAGATAGCACAAGAAGAAGAGAAGACGATACTGAAGATAAGACACTCTCTGCTCACCTATTGCCACACATGATTATGTAACAGTCACAGCTCATTGTATCTCAGACTCACGCATGACACATGGGTATGGGTTGTGTTGCCAGGGAGGGTCCAGATTCTAGGTAGGTCCTACTTCCTTTAGACCTTACGCCAACTTTCTGCCCCAATCGCAGACAGAGCATAGACAAAGAGAGTTGAAATAGATAAGGAACAATAGCAGCAATGGCCAATCTGTAGCTGTCCAACAATTTCCAACACCACAAAGGTGTCAATGTGCAGGTGCATTTATCAATCCATACACAACTATGTATACACTATTCTCACGAAAGCACAAAAAGTCATCAAGTATCTAGTTGATAAAACGATAATAAGTATGCTTTTGAGTAAAAGGGCCCAGACTCTGCAGGACCCCACGAAGAACAGGTATGTACTTGTATGCCTGTATTCCCTTTGGCTTCGTCTGAGTCATTGGGATGCATGGTAAATATACAGCATGTTCTGGTAGCAGAGGCTTTTCACCCTGCGTGGTATGCAGAATGGGGCAGTGTTGAATGGAGCAGGGCCGGTCTAATAAGTCCCCAGGCTATGGCCGCCTGGTCTCTGGTAGGTGGATGATGGATCTCAGTGCCAGGGTACATAATGGTGGGACAGGGGAGCACGGGGGTGAAGGACAACACTCTGCCCTCTCTCCTTAATCAGATGCAGATCAAGCTAAAAGCAGCGGAGCAGCAAATCCCTCCTCTAACAGCGAGCCTCTAGACCCTCGCACAATCCCTTCTCCCTTTGCCTCCCTCCTTCCCTCCTTTGGCCCCTCCTCCTCCTCGCTTCATCCCTCTCTTTTTTCTTCTGATTGTCTTAGCAACAGAGCTTAGGGAGCGAGCCAGAGGAGGAGATGGATGCTCGGGGCCCTTTACCACAAAGATCATATAGGATAAGTGCAAAAGCCCGTTGTGGCTTGTTGATAAAGTATTGATTTCTCCGCAAGCTGCTGTTTACGAATCACCTTGCAGGGAATGACCCCCGAGACCTTAGGGTGTGAGTTAGGAGCGTGTGAGGGAAGGGAGGGGGTGCAACTGGGGACATGAGGGGTAATGTGAAAAATGATAAAAGCGGATGGCAGGGAGAGGGAGAAGGAGATAGACAGATAGAGGAACAGAGGAGGGAGATAGGAATTGATTGGGGACAAACCTGGCCGCTAATTGAAGAGACGGATCAATGATGGTGGAATGTTGAATTTGAGGGAAACGAAGCAGGAGGCTCTCCGGCGGACAACATAAGACTAAGCACACAATCACGAGTGTGCTGCTGACAGACTCAGAAGAAGCTTCTTCGCTTTGATGCCCCGTCTCTTTGTCTCGTGAGAGATCTAGGCCTTGAAGAATATGAGGAATGTTAATGTCATCATCAACCTAGACGCTCCTTCCTGTCTTATGTTTAGGAAATGGTGGTAAACAATGTGGGTAAAGCCGTTTACATCCAGGGGCATCCAGTTCCAGGGTGACTGACAAAGACAATGTCACTACCCCTTGGGGTAGAAGCAGGCCAGACACATAGCGCTCAGCTTTCAAGTCCAGTCTGGGAGAGTTTAAGCCCCCATTCAGAGTGGTTTGTCTTTCTTTTCCACCCCCATCTTTACCCAGTGTCAAGGTGAAGGCCTCAGATTGTCTCTCTGTGTGGCCCCTCATTTTAGATTGATCTGATCAATAGGTCACCATTTAGTGAAAATGTGACCCGAGTAGTTTTCTCCTGTCTAGACTATATGTAATTTGCAATGCCCTCATAGCTAGGAGAATGAAACCCACCCCCCGGCTCATTATGGGAAAACATTGTTGACCGCTAGGGGAATAATCCCCTCATTTTCTGTGTCAAAGTCAAACGCTTTCTACACACTTCAACTCACCACAACCTCTCTGCTGAATTTGCGTCACTATACCTTATTCTTTTGTCCCGAAGATGTCTTAAAAAATGACGAGTTATATTTCTCTGGAGAAGACACTGAAATTCATGATTATACTGCACAACAACGACAGACATGCACACCAACAAGAAAGAGAAAGAAAGAAACCAAATGGCTCGCTCCCACTATTCTTCCCTCTCTTACACCTTGTTGTCAGAAAATCTCATTTGTACCCGCAGCCCACAGAGCCACCTGGCAACATATGCAGCATGCAAATGGGGCTTCGTTTTCGACATTGCCGGTTGTGGAAGGAGAGAGAGGGAGGTAGAGAGAGAGATTGCCCTAGAGGATTAATGACATCATTCTGTATGCACCTCTGGACTCCCACACCGCCAGGATATTACCCACCTCTGACATAGAGGGATAATGTTGGTTTTGTGAAGGCACCACATTCGGGGATCTATCTCTTCCTGCTGGCGTACAAAAAATAATGGGGCTGGTTCATCATCAGATTGCGTGTAAGGTTTTGGGGAAAAGAATGTATAAAAATGTGGCATATTGAGAATAGATGGTTCTGAGGCTGTGGGCTAGTTAAAGTGTACCACCTGGGTCGGTGACAGTCTCACTAATGGCGGCTCTCCTTGCTAGCACAGCAACACTGCTTGCTGCAGCGGGGCGCAGTGTGTGGCTGCTCTACATACACTCATTGCACCACCTTATCCATCTTCTGGTGCTGATTATGTTTACTGCGTTTATTTGACTCCGTGGAACAATGTGTCTATTAAAGGAGGCACGGAGGACAATGACTGTGGGTAAATCCCTCTGCAGATGCATGAGTGATGCACCACATTGGCCTTCTCTCCAGGGGAAAAAATGCATCACTGAGCTGTTGTTGGTCTTTTAGCATCATAGATTCGATCTGTTGTCATCAACATATTATATGTTGGACTTAGATCCATGCTTTCTAATATAAGTGCCTCTTTTTCACACTTTTCTTTTACACTTAATTGCCCAAACCTCCTCAAAGTGAAACAAAAGTTTGAATCTTTTTTGCCTCTGTTCTGAGACATTTTCTCCAGAGAAACGGAATATTTGAGAGGTGAACAGTTTCAAGATTTAAATCAAGTCCTTCTCTGTGGACTGATAAAAAGTGAGTGCGATACGGAGCTACAGAGCACTCTGGCATCCCACACACTTCTCTTGTTGCTAAAAGTTGCAGATTTATGGATGGATGGATGTCTTGAACATAAACTTCATATTTTGATTGGATTTTGATATAAAAATACAATGTTTCTTGCATATAGTGTTTAATTCTACCAATATGATCAGTTATGTGATCTGAAAGGGTTAACAAGGCATTTTCAATTTTATCTGGACTTTATTCAGGTGAAGTTTTCTTTTATCACGTGAGCCTCAAATTTTGTGTCCACCTGAAAATATATTCATGGAAAGATATGACAAATTTTTGTATTTTGTATTAAAAAACATGCGTTGTAATAAAGAGGACAGCGCAAACCTTAAAAATGGTACCTGTAATTGTTCAAAAGAAATTGTGTAAAAGTTTACTTTTTAATGCAAACAGCTTTCAAGTATATAAATTCTTTTTCACAAGGTTCATATTGTTCTCACAGCAGACCTTTTGAGTAAAATACACTTATCAGCACTTTTCTATCTGATCAGCTGTCACTTCTACGGCATTGTCCTGTTTGATGTGGATTGCCTTTCTAAAAGTTGTCCCTGCAAGTTGATGTGATGCATGCATGACTGTTAATGGAAATACTCACTTGAAGGTAAGAATAAGAGATTGCAATGTCTACAAGATCCGTTTAATATGTTTCTAAAATATTCTGGAGTATTATCAAGAATACAGGGATGCTATTTGTAAATAAATAGGCTGGTTTTGTGTGACTTCTTTGCAGGGTATAACTCTCTTATAACTAAATGATATCCTTTTGTGTGCTTTTTTTCCTGAGCAAGCGAATTGATAGAGAATCACACTGAAAATGCACTCACAGTTCTCACATGACGCTGACATGGAAAACTGCCTGAACATTTACAGTTTGCATGTGGGAAAGGGGTTTCTCTGTCACACACACACACACACACACACACACACACACACACACACACACACACACACACACACACACACACACACACACACACACACACACACACACACACACACACACACACACACACACACACACACACACACACACACACACACACACACACACACACACACACACACACACACACATCTATGCTGTTTATCCTGTCCTCTGGACCCGGAGGCCCCTGGCTTCAAGGCCAAAGAAGACCAGCCTAGAGGCTATAGGCTGTCCTATCCCGTTTCAGGCCCCTCATAGCCAGCCACATCTGTTTAATGCATACATCCAGTCATGAGGTCATGGGGTGGGAATGTCACAGGGAGCAAAGAGGGCTCTGGACTCGGCAATCATTAGCGGCTATTGTGATGTTCCGCTAAACACAACCAAATAGTTAAAAAACTAAATGTTGTGTTTCAATTAGAGGAGGATTTGATTGTGTCGAAGGGTTGCCCACTCTTTCCAATTAAGTTGGAGGGCGAGAGAAGCGAGGAAGCAGCTCCGATCATTCATAACTATAAGAAAAAACACTTTCTGACCGGTAACAAACAGCTTGAGCTGAATTTGGCAGGCAAATCGCCCGCTTCTCTGTTCACCGGGATACATGTCATTTCTCACTGAGACCCAAAGGTGCGCCGAGGAAAGAACAGAGCTTTTTTTCACCCCCAGGCTCTGTCATTGAGACATAATGGGACCTGCTTGGCCAAAGGCGCCTTTTTTTGGTTTCTATCAAATGGAGAGGAGAATGGATCCCAGAGGAAAGGTATCGGTGTCCGTGCGATGTTCTCTGGTCCGACTCAGGAATGCCAAGAACAACACAGCGGGTTTAGTGCTTAGGACCTGGAGAGGAAATTACAAGCTAGAAGACACTAGATCTTAGGACATTTCCAGGTATTTAAGGCTATTAATCTGCTGAATTCCTTAATGACAATATTATTGTTAGTTGGCTACTGCTTTCACTCTGTCTGCCTGCTTGCCTACCTGAAGACACACAAAGCACACACATATCAGAGTACATAGACAGATGCATTCGAGAGTATTCTCATGAACACCAACAGATACAAGCAGCATTCACAGACACACTCACTTACTCCTTCCCCACACATGCACCACACAATACTTAGGCGGGTCTACTCTAACTGTGGCACACTGCCACTCACTGGTCTGTGAGGGGTGCTGCTGTGTCTTCTCTAATATCTTTCTCACAACATTGTATTCCTTACACTATCAGTGCATCACTCTTTTTTTAATAATTCTTTTAAAAATATGTTTGTGTTGACAGCAATGTCATGGTCAAAGTTTCCATTTATCACAAATTTATACAGCACAAAAAAAAACAACCTGCCAGCTGCTTGCAGACTTCCCATGATAAAGCTTTTATGGTCCAACTCTCTGAGGTCAGAGTCTCATCTCTGTCTCTTTTTAATGAACTGATCCTCATGCCGCAGCAGTGACCACGTATGCAGAAGATGAGAAGGAATGACAAGAGGATAGGAAGCGAGAAACAAGATTAAGGGACGGGAGAATGAGAGAAGGGCAGAGGGTGTGCGGAAAGAGAGAGGGAGAAAGTGAGAGAGCAGCGCACGGTGTGACATGCGGACAGATGGTAGCCACGCTGCATAGCCGAGGCACATGCGATAGTCGTGAACCGTGGAAGAGCCTCCCACACCCACGCCTCTACTGTTGACACCTCTCATGCAGGGAGAGGGGAGGGAGGGGGAGCACACAGGCAGGACACTGGTTCACGCATGGATGCTTAGATATGGAGCACCTCCTAATACAGACGTCTCTTTTATAAGTAATAAACCACATTGACATTTGTAAAAATGTCAATACTGAAATCTAGAAAGGGATTGCACATTTCTGTATCATTCATTTTAATCAATCATTTCCCACAAGCATGACACTTTTCAAGGACTCAACATCACCAGCTTGAACAGCTAAAAGGTCGGAAGGATGACTTTCGAAGTGTGTGTTGGGGACCAAAGGGGTTAAGGCATAAATCACGTGCCACAACATCCCTCTGGTGGTCATCATCTCTTAACTGTCAGCTGAAACAAAGGCATACAATGGCCAAAAATAGTTTAGGAAAAAGAAGCGAGTGTTGGTGGATGTCCTGGAAGAGGAAGAAACCAACAGTCTACGCAGAATGACAGCTTTGTAACTGCAGCGCACCAATGATACACGGGGAGCATGTGGAAACCCATTGTATTTCAGCATATTGAAAACAGAGGTGAAGCGTCATTTTCTGTCGCAGGCATTTGAAACATCAAAATCCGGTTCATAAGCAATTTTCATAAAATTCGGAAAGGCAATTTAGTAACAAGCGCATGAAAGACTTTGTGTCTGTCTTTTGAGCTTCAGCTTTCGGGACCCCAAAAAAGAGGGTTAAGTGAATCCAGGCAACGAAATCAGAAGTCAGAAGCTCGCGTACCAGAGGCTGGCCTTGATGTGGCATCAGGACGTATGCTGACGGAGACCTATATTAGCGGGTGTCGTGTCTTTAAAAGAAACAAAAAAACATTTCTGGTTTTACAGTTATCTCTGTGCCTCGGCATCTTTTTGTGTGCCCTTTTTACATCATCCACCCTTTTCTCTCTTCCAATGCCTCCCACTCCTTTTACACCCTCCTCTCTCTCTCTCTGTCTGTTTTCCTCCTCTCCCCCCTTCATCGTACCCATGCAGGTTGGTCTGCGCGGCCCGTTGTGTTGTTTAATATGCACAGTCCATTCTTGCTCCTTTATTATTGTCCCACCGGCGGCAGAGGCCCTTTTCTTCGGCCAGACAATGGGCGGCGTCGTGACAGAGAGCACGGTGGTCATGTCCCATTTGCCACCCCGCGCTATCTCTCTATCCTGCCCCCCTTCTCACCCGCCATCCGCTTTTCAATAGCACCCTAATACTGTTACAGGAGAGAAAGACCTGGGAGCCTTCAATACGCCCCAAGCCTCCAGGGCCACAGCTATATACATACTATTTGCATAATTATAGTCTGAGAGAGAGAGAGAGACAGATAGACAGAGGAATAGAGAGCGAGAGGCAGCAAAGGTGTTTGTAACGTGACGGTAGTCTCCCCCGACAACTCCACACACACTCACAGAAAGACATTCTTGACAAAGGCCAAGTGAATTGATGTAGTATTGGATTCGTCCTGATCCCATCTACCGTTGGAATAGTTCACTTTGGGCCGGGACTCGTGGGTGGGCAATTCTCCTGTTAGTGCTGCGGCAGACTGACTTTGAACTTGAACTTGGACCCTGGGGGTCGAGCAGATTGAAATTGAATTGAGAAGGGCTCCCCCTGGGATACAGGGCTGGTAAATGCAGGCAGGAGCATCTGTGGTCCCAGCGGCTTGTTAACATCTCTTCACATTCGGTTATGTTACTCTGTCCCGCTCTGTTGTGTTCCCGTGTCATGATGGTGTATTTGACAGCCTCAAACATCTATCTTTCTGGGAAAATCATTACTTACTGTGGTTTGGTCTTTACATGTGAAAACTCTGAGTGTAAAATGATGTCTGTGTCGTTCTGAAATGCTAAATATTGTTGTTTGTGTTGTTCTTTGTTTAATTGTTTGATCCCCAAAATAGTGGCAATGGTTCTTTTGAAAGAAATCGATTTTGTCAAATCTCTATTGTATCATGACAATGATGCTGAGGTAGAAACAATAATGTGATGATAACAACTAAATTGGCAATGGAAACATACTTAGCATATAAATCATGATGTCACCTATTTGTTACTCAAGATCTGGGTGGTTTAGATTTAGGGCGATGCTGCAGGTTTCTCGAATTAATATATGAAATAAACCTATGCCATAATTTCATCTTTGGTTACACTATCTTATTGTCTCCTCTTCTGTAATGATTTACAGTTGTGGCACCAACATAGAGAATTAGGGCAACCAGCTGTTTATCTTGATTTGCCAAACTCCTAATATTCGCATGACAGTAGTGGGTGGGAACACGCATTAAAGCTCCTTCTCCACGGGACTAAAAAAGCCACTAACACCCTCTTACTTCTGGCTTTTGTCTTCAGGGAGAAATAAAACAATCAACGTCCAAATGACAAATGATAATAAATAAAATCAAAAGAGATTTGGACAATCATTGTAACAAATTAATATACAAAACATAAGAATAATATGCACACCTCAAAGCCATAGTTATTTTACCTCACTGATGATTGTAAAATTCACTTCAGTCAAAAAACGTCTTTCTTAGAATGTTCAACAATCACCAACTCTGAGTTTGAGTTTGAGAGAGTGATCGACTAAGTATTATTAATACCCATTTTAGTGAGTTTTCCATGTTTAAAGAACTGGGTGGAAACGGGGTAGCCTGTAATTTGCATTTTATTTTGCAAATTTTGTGAACATTTTTGGTAAAGTTTGCTTATATTTGGATGGAAACCGGACTATATTCTAATAGCTACTGTTGTATGTTGTTTGCACTTTGCTTTCCAAAAGGCATTCTCAAACATTAGGTGTTCCAAGTCGTCCATCACAAACAACAGCACTGAATGGTGTGACCATAGACGCATACTGAGCAATTGTGACCAGGGACGTTTTCCTCACATCAGTAATTAATAAAAAATAACCTGAAAAACAACATTGAAATCCCTCCACACACTAATACACAAATGAACATAGTGTCACACTCAGACACACAGGCAGGTGGTGATCCCCAAACAGTCATATTTTGCCTTTCATGCAGCATCTACTGTAAACCACACAACACCTCCGCAGAGTAAAACGATGATCTGCTCTCCACCCACTACATCTTTTTCACAGGAAAGAATAGAAAAAGCCAACTCCTCGCTAACACTGGCCCAGGCATCCTGTTTTAGGGGCGGCTTTAAAGCATGTCACAAGACCTCATGCATAGTAAACAGAGCGGCCTCCATGGCTGACTGGTGAGCAATTTGCCTCGTAGATTGCCTGGCCCCGGGGCCTTGGAGCTATGTTTATGTATGAGCCCTCCTGTTTCATATGTATCGGCCCCAGATCATTTTCTACCCACCCGCCCCTTCCTTTTTTTCTCCCTGGCAGAACTGATGGCATACACATACAGACACAAGCACCAAAAAAAACGCAGGCTGACAATGTGCACAGAAACACACACACACACACATACATATGCATGCATATGGACGAACACATAACGTTAACATTAAGAGTGATGACCTGTACAAGGGGTGACACTATCCCAGCAGATAACACTATTGTCAATACAAATAGAAATGTACTATACGTGTGTTGCAGTTGTGCATTGCAGGGTGAGCAGAGATGTATTAGGAACATGTTGTCTGTGATGGTCGGCTTTTTTGTACCACCTTTGAGAATATTTTTTACCTCAAATAAACAAATTGCATTCCGCGTTGAAGCTGGAAACTCGTGAATTCAGAGCCGTGCGTCATTAGCACCTCTTCATAACACGATCACAAGGCCATCATCACATGTAAATAAAGATATTTTTAAACATGTGTGAAACATTATTTGAATTTCCTGATGTCGATGGCATATGCTGCGAGACCGCATGCAGAGAGACAATTACGAAACTGAATACGTGTAAGATGAGAGTCCGAGTTCATTAACCCTTCATCGCTCCCTCTGTTATCCCCCATCCTCCATTTCCCACATTCTTATCTTTGCTGGCTCCCTCATTCATCGTTTGAACCCCCACCCTCCCAATCTCCGTTTAATGAAAGAACGGACAGGTTTAAAGATGCACAAAGGCCATCTTTAAACAGACTAGAGATGCTCAATGTAAGACCATCTTAAGAAATATTTACAGCTTCAAAAGTCGGGCCGAAGATGTCCTCTATGTGTCAGCTAAGGGCGAAGCATCTCCAAAGGGCCTAAAATGTAATGGGTTTCACAGGACACAATTTGTTTGATATGAAATGATCCTCGGCAGACACAAAGTGGCCCCCATTAGGGGCCAAGCAGATTAGCGCAGTCCTCTGAGGGTCCGTGGCTCAGTGTCAGTGGTGGAGGACTCTTCTTATCTTTCATTAAGCGCACACAGCAGGGCGGATTCACCAGCCCAGGAGGGGGGGGAGGACTGAGAAAGACAGAGAAAAGAAAGAAGGGGAGGGAAACAGAGATTGGAGGCGTTTAAAAAATAATTCCCACATATCATAGCCCCATCTCTAATTCAGTGCTAGGAGCGAAGGAGCCGTGGGGAATGCGCAGCATCTTTCTCTTCAAATGCCAAAAATGACCAGCAGGCACAGAGGAAATGAGGCAGAACACAAATGCACACACATACACTGACACACGTGTGTGCACGCAGACACACTTGTGAATACAGACAGGTTGGATAAATGCACAGGCAGAAAAAAAGCAGGCATACACATATGCAAGCACCAGCAACAAACACACTCACACGTGCCAAGTCTTGAATACAGCCAAACACAAACCGTAAAAATGAGACCTACTCAGACGCTCATGGGGGAATACCAGTCTTCACTCACACACATACACACACACCACGGTGATGGCAGCACGCCATACGGGTTCATGCCTAATCTGTGTTTGGTAATGGTTGGCGTGTGCTAATTACTGTCACCGTGCACCAGGGGCCCACGCTGGCCAATCACCAACTAAACTAGCCTCTGACCAGCCAATCGCTAGCCGGTCTAGCCTCTGAACCAAAGGGGCTTCTGGGAGAGAGGGACTTTCAGAGGTGGTGAAATTGGCCTTGGAACACTAGTCTAATGTTGGAACATGGTGTGTGTGTTTGTTTGTGTGTGTGTGTGCGTGTGTGCGTGTGTGTGGGGGTGTGTGCCTAATGTGTGTGTGTGTGTGCGGGTGTGTCTGTGTAAGCGTGAAGCGGGAGAGAGATGGGGACGGAAAGAGAGACATGGTGAACGTGTATCTGTGTGTGTGTGTGTGAGTGTGTGTGTGTGCACATGTGGCACAATGAGCATGTGAGCCTGTCCGACTACATGTGTGTGTGAGCAGCGGACGACAGAGTGGAAAGGAAAACAAGGCCTGAATGTGGGCCAAGTCAACCACTCCACAGGCTCAAAGGCACCAGTAATCCAGTGTTGACATGGTAAAAGCCATGAGCTTAGTGTCAATTAGATAGAAACAATATGCTTACTCTTCTGGAGTAAGTGGATAGTACCTTTTAAGCAGAGCGAGCCAAGCAATACTACGTTAAATGAGGCTGTGAATCTGACTTTCCAGTCTAGTGTCCATCCGCTGCATCCTGTTTAAATTCTATCGCCATACATATTTCAGCTTGTTTGTACCAGTTTGAAAATCACACTCCGGTAGTGACAGCCATCAACGTAGGATTTTACCACCATTTTGTGCTGGTTACATATTCTACCCTCAGAGGCTAGATGGCCTTATTACATTTTAGTCACTCGGAATGGGTTTCTGGGCCATGACAATCTCAAACCATGCAGGCCACCATCATTCAGTGTTGGTGAAAGAGGAGAGATACAAAGGGTGAAACCATCTCTGACATTCCTGGAATGGCCCTGAAGCTACACGAGGGAGGTGGTGCATGTGTGTGTATGTATACAGTATCTGTGTATGTTTGTATAAATGGCTGCTTTGCTGATAATGCCATGGTACCAGCTGAGGCTAGAGGGTTTGAGGGGGTAGAGGATCGTGTGATTGGTTGATGCGTTACGCCATCTTAAACGATAGTGAGAGTCCATTTACAGCAGTTGCCTACTGATGTAGCCCCGGAGGGGTATGAGGCACCTGCATGTAAACAAGCCATGTATTTAAAGGTGCAGTACATGTATGCGTACAGATAATGCTACCTATTTTAAAAAGAATTTGACAGAGAGCTTTTCAAGAAACTCAAAGATGTGTTAAACAACAAGATCCTAGAGAACAAAAAATACACCAAATCAAAAATAAAATGTGGTTCTAAAAAGAGTAGTTTTAGTAATGTTATTCACACAGATGTGTTTGGGGAGAGTTTCAGAGACAGGGGGCAACTATGGATCAGTCAGTTCAGTGCTTGGTCCTGGATGGTGCAGACAGGATGTTAGCGTCAGAGGAACAAAAGGTGTGGGAGGAGCTGTGGAGAGGGTGAAGGAGGGGGAGACTAATTATGGAGGGCTTTTTGAGTGAAAGGAAGGACCTTGAATTGAATCTGCTGCTGTCTCAGAGCTTAATATGCAAATACTGGCTGCTATCAATCTACATTGAAAAACTACACACTGACTTTTGGGTAGGCTAGCAGCATGGCATTATTGATGGTGATGTTTGTTTTGTCTGTCCAATTTGGTCCAGACTGAAACATTTCTACAACTACTGGCTGGATAGTCAAAGACATTCATGTTCCCTAGAGAATCAAAACTCATTAACTTTGAAAATCCTCTGACTTTTACTCTAGCGCCAGGTCAGGCATTTCACCTGCACAAAATGCAATGGATTCGATTGACTTTGGCCATCTCGTGAAGTTGATATTTTAGATTTTTTTAGAGAAATGTTTTTCCAAATGTTGGATGAATCTCCATGCAATTTGAATTTAATATATGAATTTTATTTTATTTAATTGATATTGAATCAGACAGTGAAGGCACAGCGCTGTGCATTACATCTTTTTTTCAACCAAGAATGTTTTGCAGTGGTTAAATATTTCCACAGGGGAAAAAAGGTTGAGAACCACTGTATTAGATGGTCTGCCATGACATTTGATTAGACATTCAATTTCCCCACAAAACACTGAAATAACTTTGGTGATGCCCTGACTTGTCTGCTAGCTATATCCCCATTCGTCCAATTAGTAATTTTCTTTTATGATCAAATACCTGCAAAGCTAATGACATTCTCGTCAGATTCAATTGTTAATTGTAACTTTTTGAATTATTATATTACAATATTTTGTCCAGATTGTTCTAAGCACTAAATGTTAGCACACTAAACTAAGCTTGTGAACATACACAATGAACCTAATTAACATCAGGACGTTAGCATTGTCATTGCAAGCTTATTAGCATGCTGATGTTAGCATTTAGCTCAAAACCCAGTGCACCCACAGAGCAGCTAGCATGTCGTTAGACTATTTGTACCTATTTTCTGTGAACTGCACTCCCGCGCTTGGCAGGTCTCAGAGTCAATGCATTGTTTTCTTGAATTGAATGGTTGGAAGAGGGAAGCCAACTAATGTGGCAAACTACTTCAAAACCACTTTTCATCTTTTCCCTTCTTTCTTTTTTCCTCCATGCAGCGTGAGAAGGCCCTTTCATCTGAGAGGGAGAAAGCGAAAGAGAGACAGCCGAGAAAAAAGAAAAAGAGATAGAAAGATGGTGATGGCATCAGGATGATTAAATGTGAGCAGGTCTTAATGACTTCTCTCCTTCTGACTCCTCTTTGCTTATTATCCAACCAAACAGCCTGCCATCATCTATAGTGGCTCTACCATTGAACATCTTTCCCACAAAGAGCAGAAGAGAGTTGCACTTTGCAGAACAATAGGTAAAGGCTTGCCATGCTTGCCTTGAGAGCACAACTACAGCATTTACAAGTGTCACGGATCGAAGACCAGGGACCCAAGCACAATGGACAAAACAGAGTAAGCAAATAATAATCCTTTACTGGAGTAACAGCAGGAACAGAACAGACAGAAACAGGGACACAGACTATGGAACGCTGGAGAACTTGGTCTCAAAACACAAGACAATCTAGCAGAGGACAAGTGAGGGAACCTAAGTAGTGAGTGACTAACGAGGGAATGGGTTGCAGGTGAGATGGGCGTGAGAACCATGTGAAGGGAATGAAGGATGATCAGGTGTGAATGACCGGGTCTGAAATGACAAGAGAGTTAATAGACACACAGATATAATGAAAACAACTATTAACAGAAAGAAGGTGTGGAGCTGAACTGTTACAACAAGTGACCTTGTGAGGGGTTTTAAGCATGGTGGTAAAGATGATATGTTCCAGTCTAACAGTTAGACTGTGTTTATCTGCAATCCAAAATGTGGAGCCAATTTTCTTCCAAAAAAGCGCGGGACGACTGGGGAACATGCACACGTGGTCCCAAACCCTGGTAGCACTTTTAACTTGTAGCAATGTAACTCAGATTAATTGTTCTACCATATTAAGGCTAATAGTATCTGTTAGAAGAGTTATTTCTCCAACAGTATCTCATGAAACAAAACACACCATGTTTCAAGCAGTCATTTTTTCAAAGCCTGACTTCTAAAACAAGGTCAATTGTTCTCTCTTGAAAACTTGAGAAGCCAAAGTTCACTGTCAGTTCATTTGCTCCTTTCTATTCTGAAATTACAGGGGCTTTCAGTGAGGTCACTGCACTGTCATAATGAATAATAGATTTTAATTGATTTAACCTGGTCCTGAAGTGGGCTAAAACGCAACCCCTGTCACTTTCAGAGGGCAGCAAGAGGGGAGCATGGTCCAGCACACATCTTTAAAAGCCCCTTGACGTGAGTCCGGGATGAAATATTTACACTGTAGCGAGGAGTGACCTCCCGCTCAAAACCATGTTGTGATCTCCGATTGATTTCTGACAAGACAATTGGGGCGCACCGAAATGCAGCCGGCACTGTCCAGCTAAACCTGCAAGCTCTCACACTGACAACACACTGCAGCCAAGTGACCTTGTGGAAAGGAGATCCACCTTTACCTGTAAATCATTTTGACTGAAATTAAACAGCTGCTTCTGAGCTCTTAGTGGTTTCAAGTGTTTTGTGAGGATGAAACTATCTGGTGCAAACTATTTAGTGGTGTGATGATATCAGTCAAGTGGACATTAAAATGCTGCTTTGAGCATCCTGCCTACTACACGGGACAGATTAATTACCAGGAAAAGACGATTCCCGAATTGCCATCTTTTCAAGAATTAATGCTAAGCAGGGCTAATTACTAATATCAATAAACTAATGCACTTCTTGAATGGTTGTTACATTGTGTTATCACTCAGCAAACTTTGACCCATTGACTTGCTGCAGATATTCTCCATCAATAGATGTAAATTATATATTCAATATTTTTGCTCTATCAAAGTCTGTTTCCTGCTGATCCAACAGGCAGTATTGCAATTATGCAGATTTATTCATAACATTAGCATGATAAATTGGGAACAAAATGAAGCAGCTACATTTGAATTATTAAGATTATGAAAAATTATAATGAATGCTTTGCTCTTGATGTGACTTGTTTTCCTGATAAACAAAGGCCTCTAATTACCACAGAAACATCTGGGGACTTTGGTAACCTTCATTAATCTAACCCAATCCTGCCATTCATCTCCCTGCAGAGCTTCACATTAGAAAGGATAAGTGCACCAGTGACACTGCATATAAATGCGTACCAGTTATCAGACACATTCTCTCCGGTTACTTTCTGGCATCGTCCCACACCTCAGGGATATTGCCCAATAAATGCCTTCTGCTGGTGCCGCATCCTCCGATCTCATTGTCTCTGAGTGTTAATTGCGAGATAGTAAACACTGATTACAAGTCAATTAGTGGCTGCTTAAAACAAACTGCTGCAGTTTCACTTTCCGAAAAACAGGTGATGTAACTCTGCAGACAAAGTTGGACATCTTTGCGGATTTCTATGCGGATTCCCAAAGGCAAGAGCACTTTGAGTTCATCTCAGACACGATAATACACGTCACATTCAACCTGGCCTTACACCACTTTTTTCCCCCACTTCACATTCATCGAGGTCCTCCAAAAATATGGGTTCTCCGGCTCAGATCCAACACATCAATCCATCATATTTTGCAGATGGTCTCTGTGTCTGAGTGTTTGTGTTCCTAAAAGTCACAATGAGTGTTTGTGCTTGTGTTTGTTTGTGTGTGTTGGTCCTGTGTGTGTGCATGTGTGTTCATGCCAGGGGTAGCGGTGTGTGGACAACCCCATTCAACTGGGGCCTCAGGCTGACAGCAAACCTGGCTCAGACCGAAGAAGAGAGCTGGGATATGAGACTGGATCAGACTGGGAGTGATGGAGGGCCGTGATCCGGTGTGTGGGGTGTGTGTGTGTGTGTGTGTGTGTGTGTGTGTGTGTGTGTGTGTGTGTGTGTGTGTGTGTGTGTGTGTGTGTGTGTGTATAAAGGAGGTGATGGAGGATTTAGGATAGGTAGTGGAAAAGGAAAAAAGAGGGGTTGCTGTCAGAGTCCTTTTAGAGTTTCAGCAATCATTTGTTTAGTCGGTGTGTTGTGCTCTATTGTGCGTTGTGTTTGTGCATGAAAGCAGTTCATGTGTGTATGTATGCACTTGTGTGTGTGTGTGTGTGTGCTGATCCCTCTCTGACCTGCAGGATGAGTAGGGGGGAGACTCCTGCTGATTAATGGGCCTGTCGGCTCTCCCACGGTGGCACGTTTCCAAACTAAATTTGGCCACTGCTGGCTAGTGGGGTCAGGTGCAGGCAATGGAGACATTAGTGAGGGTCTGGATCACAGCAGCATCTCCTGAACACTGCTGGTCCTCAGCATGAGAAGCTGGAATAGGCTACAGCAGGTAATCTCACTGAATTGTTAAAGGTACTGTTTAAAATAATGGACTATCATCTTTAAAGGGCATTTCACTTATAATAATACTAAATAATGTCCAAGAAACATTCAGAGAATATGTGTTTTAAACTCTACAGCAATGTCTTTTGATATGTGATCTCACATAATTCCACATTGATGTTTGGTCAGGGGTTGTCAGTGGTCCTGAAATGCATAGCTCAACACTTTGAGAATTACACTTATTTGCTTTCTTTCTGAAAGATGAGACGGTTGAGATCACTGAAATGTCTGTACACCAAATGTGAAACTACTTTCAGCAGCCAGTGAGCTTAAAGACTGGAAACATGGGGACACAGCCTGGCTCTGTCCAAAGGTTGAAAATAATCCACCCACCAGTACCTCAAATAACTAATACTAATTAAAATAGTATCAGTTCATGTCTTGTTTGTTTGTTGTTGAAGTTTTGTGCTGGAACGATTTCTTGCCTGGTAAAGTGACCAGAAATCTACCACAATCTAATCAAATGAATGATTGAGCTTCATGCTACACTACACTAACCTGCTGATGGGTCTAACTTTATATTTATCATACAGACATTAGAGTGGTATTGATGTTCTCATCCAACACTCTGGAAGAAAACCAAAGTGTATTCCCTGAAATGTTGAATTCATCCAAAAGGTTAAAGGAAAAGTCCTTTATGGCAGTTCAAATTCCAATAAGATAATCATGTATTAACCAAGGAAACTATGCAAAGATCTGATCAGGTCATCACAGCTAAATTGGGCCATTTTAGAATTTCATTGAGCTTTCTGAGTATAGTTCTTGAGTAGCACAGTCTTATGACCATGTCATTGCTTCCTGAGCTCACAGCTTCATCATGACACAGGGGTGTGTGAGCCTCAGAGCACTACCCATTATGTATTCGCTACCAGGTAACAAGTGCAACTTGACCAATTACAGACACAATGACAAGCTACTTTTTTCTCTGTGTTTTTGCCAACGCTGTCATGGCGACCTCTACAACGGACGGCCGTCAAAACTGGTTGGCAGGTCACCCGAGGTGGGCAATGTGAGTACATAATTACAGCTTAGGAACATTTGCCCTTTGCAAATTGTATGAAATGCATAGTGGCTAATTGGGCCACTCTGGCATTTGTGGAGTTCACCAGGTCATCTTTTATGTGACGGTCATTATCACTAAAGGGACAAGAGTGATAGGCCCACTCAGCTCCCACTGGTTCCTTTGCTGTATCCATAGAAATAACTGGGACTCGGTCAAATTGAGGAAGACATTACAGTCACTGGTACAGGTCATATAATACAAGATGGTTGTTTTAATTGACGTAAAATGTCACTATTTTAATCGAAAAAAACAATTTCTGTTCAGGTTTGAACCAAGGGGTTGGAATTCAAAACATCATCACAACAGCAAGATCATTTTCAACTGAGAATATTGTTTTAGTAGTTACATTGTGTTCTTCCTTTACAAATAAAGTGAGTTTTCCCTCAGAAGGAGGAAAGAGCCCGTAACAGACTGAGAGATGACCTGGCATGTGAAATGATAGAAAGAAGAACAAAAAAAGTAGATAACCATGTGCACTTGATGAGCATACTTTTTTTCCTTTCATCTACTTTGAGTGCTCATTAACAGAGAACCTTGGGTATTGAAAGGGGCAATAACAAACCTCTTCACCTTCAGGAACTCTCAGTTCAGTTCACCATGCAAGAATAAAAACACACACATCTTACTGTTTTGGATCCCCCTTTCTGACAGTGAACTCCTGCTGTTCCACTGACACCTCCCAGTTCACAGTGAGGCAGGAATGTGCTAAATCCTCCTCAGGTGGGGGAGTCGGCCCGTCAGCCATCGACAGACTCCACTCTCATACAGACTGATAAATATCTCCTTATTGTATCCACACCCCTACATTAAGTAAAGGTAGCGACCATCTGCTCCCTATTAATTCCCCGGCAGGCGACTTATCACCTCAACCTCTGTGACCCCTTGTGCCTCCTACATCCTCCCTGCTCCTCTCTCCGTCGCTCTCCTCTTCACTTCTCCCCTCTACTCCCTCATTCCTGCACCCTATTCATCTCATCCTCTGCATGTTTTATACACTACAGTTGAAGAGGTTTGTTGACATTTCATTTTACTGTGCCTTAGAATATGGATTTATACACACACACACACATGAATATAACCTTTTGCTAACCACTAAACTCCAGAAATCCAACTCCCCCCTCTGTCCTTGTGGCAGGGGCTTCAGTGGACAAGTCTGGTCCTCTAGGTCAATGGCAAATGAGAAGCAGAGCTTTAGGATTAAGAAGGAGATAGCTGAGGGTTCAGGAGCCTTTCTCTGGCTTTGATTAGCTCCCTTACTTGATTAAATGCCCATCGTCGAGGAAAAAAAGATGAAAATTGGATGAGGATAGAAGAAGAGAAGAGAGCGGAGTCAAGGCCATTTGTTTTCTCAGCTGGGGCTGGTTCAAGTGGTCGTCTTTTGGAGCCCACTGGCCCGGGTTCATCAACGCACACACACACACACACACACACACACACACACACACACACACACACACACACACACACACACACACACACACACACACACATACACAAGCACACACATCCACACTGGGATTAAAATGTCCTGAGGGAAGACAGAATAAGTCAGAGGGTTGGCTCTTGCAAGTCCACCACCTCACTCTTTTACTTTCCAGTCCCATCGCTCACTCACTTGTTTATCCCCTCAGCTCTCTCTCTCTCCTCCACTTTCTCCCCCACTGTACTCTCTCCCGGTCTGGTCTGTCAGGGTAACCTGACTCCGGCGGCTTCTGACACGATCCAGACCGCTCCAAGCCCCTGCCCAACACTTTCACCACCAGAGCCAGACAGTAAAACACCCAGATTACTACCACATGTTCCTCAAGTCTCTCTCTCTCTCTCGCTCTCTTACACACAGACACACACACACACACACACACACACACACACACACACATTCTGTTGTTGTCAAGCATCCCCCACAGCCAACATTGCTCGGGCTCAGGAACACAGACCACACCAAAACCCCAGAGTGGAGTAAACTGACCCAACCTGTGTAGGAAAGGTGTGTGTGTGTGTGTGTGTGTGTGTGTGTGTGTGTTTGTGTGTGTATCTAAGTGTTTGTAGTTATGGCAGTTGTTAGATAAACAGTAACGGCTTCAGACAGGAGAGATGAGATGGGGGGAGAGGAACAAGGAGAAGAGGCCCTGGTGGGAGGTTAGGAAAGCAGAAAGCAGAGCATCATTGTGAGTTCCCAGGGAAGAAGTTTCACCTTTCCCTTCACCGAGCAGTGGCCGTAGACAAGCAGCATCATGGGGTATAATGGGCCAGTAATGCATTACTTAGTAACATGTTCAAATATTGTGATAACTTTTTTGTGTAATGATCAAATTACAATTTGATATTCAGTAATTTGATCACATTTGATAAATAATGTGATGCGTCACACACCAACGCAGCCTCATGCGTTGTTTTAATGTTTGAATAATGCTAATAATGCTACAGTACTTTCTCTGTAAAAGTTAAACAACGGGGGACTCTGATCTGAAGGTGGTTACCTTCACCAACAGAGGGGAAATACAACTCCTAACTCTAAAGTTGTATTTACATGTTCTTTGTCAGATGGTTTGCTAATATTAGCCACTGGTAAGCGTGCATTAAAGCATGGTTTAGTTTTTATAGTGCCAAGGGGCTAATATTAAGCTAGCCATTAATGGTCAAAAAATATCTTTGAGCTGTTGTCAAACCACAATATCCTGTTTTGTGTTTGTACATGTGTTAAAAACAATGTTAAAAAACAATGTGTGCAACATAATGCATCCCAGCTCTTCATTCTGTATAGATAAGTAACATGAGTGAGGCTAAAGGTTGATCATGGTATTCTGCACAATCCGCAACACTGCCTGATCTGCAGAGTTATCTTAGGAGAGTTACAGTCCCCTTTTGACTTTGCACCTGCACCATGTTCCCTCCCTCCTCCACGCTTTGTTGGCAAGAGCTGTTTTGGTCATTCTGCATGCCCAGGCAAATTATCAACTAGCAATTACTCTCACACGCTCTGCTCGCCCAAATCAGTTGGTGATACAGCAACACTGCATTACAAATACATTGACTACTTGCACATTCTTAAATAAGAGGTCTTCCTCTCACAAATAACCATAATATGAATTTAATGCAAAGTAATGAATCTGTTGGAGTCTCATTCCGGCATACTGGAAAGTTAATAAAACAATATTGCGATTGGTAGGGAAGGAGAACCCTGCGGACCAAGCTTTAGATTAGGCCCCTAATGGCTCTGAAGCCGGAGGCTAAATTGAAATGTAAAACCCAGAGCGAGACCCTAATTCACCCTTATCTGTGTGAGTGACGAGCCTGCCTCCCCCGACTGAGATTGGGGCCATCGAGTTGGATGAACCGCAATTTGCTTTGTTAGAGGTAGGTGTATATGCATGCACGGCCCGGATCACAGTATGGAGATATAGAAAGCGTGTTTGGAATGCATTTGGAATAAATGAATGGGTTTCAATGGCGCCGACTCTTCTTTGTGTGTCTCTCTTTCTTCACACTCCTCGGTGAAGTGAAGCTGTAGCGCAGTGTCTGGCAATACAACATAAGAGAAGACGCGTTTGTCGGTATGTGCATATACAAAATGACTACTGCTCTCGCTAACACCATTTTGTCTCCTCCGCATAATCTGAATGTATAATTATGCATAAAAGCAATCAATGATGGAACGGTGTTCACGCTGTAAAATCCTTGAGCTTTCTTACATGCTGTGAGACTTTGGATTGGTTGCACTGAAACACACAAACATAATTCCCTTCCTCCTATTCCCTCAGTCAACAGGCCACTCGTCCACCTGTTCCCATTATGTTACCTCGGTGATATCTCTCTCCTCCTCCTCCTCCTCTTCCTCCTCCTCCTCCTAATACTCCTTCCTTCCTCCCCTCTCACCCTAATATCCTCTTTTCCCTTTATCTATCCTCCTTTTACCACCACCGGTGCCTCCATCGCTGACCGTTCATTACCCTAATCAAATCCAGCAGCTGAACAACCGCTCACTGCCACTCCACGAGCTGTTATTTTTTTTAAATCCCCCTGACTCATTTGCATATGCGTCCAGTTAATTAGCGTGGGGGCGCAGGTGCGTGGTGATAATCATTATTAAACATGACAGTCACCTGTGACCGCGTTGCCCTCCCCAACCCTCCACACACACACACACACACACACACACACACACACACACACACACACCACCCTCCCTCTGCTTCTCCATCCCTTCTCCGCCTGAGCATCATCAACGAGCATACCCAGTGATGATGTAATTTCCTGTTTCTCTATTAATGGTCAGCTTGCATTCAGTGTTGATCACATTCGTTAAGTAATGTCTGCATGCAGAGCAGCTGTTAAATGAACTTGTATCGTGTTCAGTATCTTCTGTCAGAAAGGTGTCAAAAGGAGAATTAATTAAATAAAAGAAAGTCATTCCCCTCTGAGAGAGAGGGAGATGGGGGTGAGGGGGTGGAAGAGTATGTGTGTGTTGGCCTGTTGACATCACTGGGGAGCGCTGGTTCCCTTACTCCATTAGCCAGGCCAAGATTTTTCTGTTGGCGCGTGCACATTTACATTTTGATTTGTGTGTGCTTCCCAGCGTGCGTCTGTGTCTGTGGACATTGCCTGAACTACAGAGACGTTTGTCTATGTGTAATATATTATATGCCTGATGATAGGTTACATCGTGGAAAGTTGATGTGATGGCTTCTGACAGTTACAACGTACTTATAGCAGGCACCTCTTTAATTCCCACGGGTGGAGAACTTAAAGTGGATGAATAAAGGTTGAACAGTAGTTTTTCACTTATTTTCAGCCATTGTCCTAATGTGTGGTATCATGATTTGGAGTATAGTTACACAATAATTACTCACATTATCATGCAGTTCCTGTGCTGTATATTGTTACAAAATACAAGGAAAAGCCACAAAATAATTTAGGTGAGTTGGTTTCTGCAATTTTTTGGAAAACGGTGTTTGACAGAAGCCAAGGAAAACAATACTCAATCTTACTATTTCTTACATAAAAGTTATACACTGACATAGCTATTCCACATGTCACAGGTCTGGTTTTAAGGTAATAGTATCTGCACTGGGGCTCATTCAAAGTATTCAAAATAGGGCTGTACTGCCACCTGCTGTATGAGGGCTAAAAGTGTACCACATTGTTGGTTGAAGATTTGAAAGCCAAAACATGCAGTTTTTTTTATCAAGTGAATGCTGATTCAACTCTTTGAGTAGCACATTAGTGCTCCATCTTTTCTTGTTTTTTTCCTTTTTAAAAGTTTTAAAATATTAACCTTTTCATCACATTTTTTTTTAACAATGTTAGTTGATGGTAGAGATCTTCTTACACCACTGCTCCTCCTTCCGCATACTTTCATCAACAGACAAACTTTAAATTTTAACCATTAAAGTCTTTTTTTAATAACTTCTACATTTTGTGTAATCACAATATACTTATACTTATATATGTACTTTTGCTGGACCCAGACATGCTATGAAATCAATGGGGCATACACATTTGGGAATATTGTTGTCATGCTTACATTTTTGACACTACACACACACATTCCAAACAATGTTGACATTAGAGGGTCCTAAATGTTTACCAAAGAAATTAAACGATAGGAGTTTAGTTTTTGTCTGGGAAGCATGAGGGGTGCACCTCAGTTTAAATGATATGCATCTGACCCAGGAGTCACTTACAGTAAACATCAGCTCCACAGACACAGGTGATTGAGATTAGCTCATTAGTGCAGTTTGACATACACGCGCACACACACACAGACAGACACTTTTCTCTATTTATTTACCGGTACACTGTCAGCGGAAAACAACTTCATTCAAACCATATTTGTAATGTTGCACATCTTTCATACATTATTGTTAATTGTAAACTTGTAAAGCCATCGATAGTTCTAGAAGTCTTCAAGTGGTTCAGAATGCTGCAGCTAGAATTTGAACTGAGACCACGTTGGATACAGTTTCAGCATACGAGCCCTTTTCACAGCTGAGGGAAACAGCTCAGGTGAAATTAATCACGTTTGATTAACCCCATCCTGTGTGTCAAAGCCATTCCAGTTAGCCAACATGCACAATCCCCTTTAATGAAACAGGGCCATAATCAATGTCATTAATTACACGTGGCCTGTGATGTCAGTGGCCTTCTAAGAGTAGGGAGAGAGATGGTGTTGTTTCACATGTTGGTCCATTTCTAATGCCCCTGTATTGTTCTGATTTATTTCGCAGTCTTCCATTTTTTTACCTTACTAATCCAATTGTTTTACAAAAGGACAGCCCAAGCTACAGGGAAAGTACATGTGAATTGAGGCTGTATTGGCCATAAGAGATGTGCACAGTGGATCATCATCACCAATAATTGCAAAAGTTTAACTTGCCGGTGAATTATGCTGTAAACAGTAAACCCGTTTTTTTTCCCGATAAGGTTGTGCAGACATAAATACTGCAAGAGCTTTAAAAAATGCAAACACTTTTTGGCACAGATGATGAAACACATTGTGTGTATACAAACTCTACCAGCTTGTTTCTTTAACCTGCTGTTTTGAAAGTCTTTTACACTAAATTATCTTCTATCCCACAACAGCTATTTTCTATTAAAATGTTACACACATTTTAAATATTATGTTTGCAAACTGAGACTAGACTGCTGAATGCCAAGAGCTCTGGTGCCACCTTCAGGCCAAACCTCTTTTTTTATGGTCCATTATTGATTTTAAGAATGGTTTTTTTCTGCATTTTTCATCCTTCCAGTATTGTTTGTGTGTAATAATCATTACATCCTCAAAACCAGCATATTGAGGATATTGATATATATATATAGGGCTCAAAATAACCACACCAATATATCCACGTCTTGGCACAGCAAACTAATTGCTGACATTTTTTGTATTTATCTGCCAGTTTATAAATTGCAAATCATATGGCCCGGAAGACCTGGTGCTCTCAGTATAGTTCACTTAACCTCTGTCATTCAGGCTCATAACAATAATGATCTGTTGGTGAATTTGCCTTGCATTTTATCAATCACATATCATTATATTCAACAGTTTACATGTATTTACTAATCTTATACCCTTTTAAGGATTTAAGTAACATTACTAAATACTTTTGGCATCACATTAAAAGATGAATGCAAAGTTAATGATTCAGCAGGTGCTTCACAAAAAGGTATTTTACTGACGATAGACTGTTAATATGGGGAGAAATTGTTGGACTTAGGTGTTGTGAGATGCTTCTCATCTTAAGTTGCCTTTGCAGACATTCCTGCAGCATCTGCTACAAAGAAAATGTTCTTACCCTTTTATTTACGAATTTTCAATTACATATCGAGGAATAAATGATCATAAAAAGTTTCTAACTAACCAAGTAAAATCAAAGAAACAGTCAATTTTAATCTGAAATGATGACCAAGTGATAATATCAAGTATAACTTGAGTCCATTTTCTCTACACCTCAGTCAATTTAGGTTTACAGAGAAAATGCACTTCTTTGTATAGTAACTTATGAAATATTAAATAAGTCAGGTTTAAGTTAGACGATAAAGTTACCTGAAGATCACCATGATAACAAAGATTAAACAGACAGAAAAGGAAATGAAAATATATATCAAGCAAATAAAGTTCACATAATTTGGAAATTAAAAAAAAAAAATGCATGAAGTCAACGACATATTATTAAATGACTTCATTACATTTTCTCTAACATTACTTTTTATTCTAGCAGACCAACTCTGTCCTGTTCCGTTCATGTCTTTAAAATAAAACTAATGTCTGTGTAAAACTGATGACTGATCTTTGGGCCTTCGATCACTGAAGGTATGGTCCAAATAATTATCAAATAATGGCCGATCGCCGGCGGTTACATGAGAAAAGTTAAATAAAGCGAAACGATTTGGAGCTTGTTTAATATTCTTTTATTTTCAGTTCACCACATTAACAGCGGGGAATTACACATTAGTGACAGCAGTGGTTATTATCTTCGCTCAAAGATCCAAAATCTCTCTGGCTGTTGTTTTTCATGGAGTGGACAAGTGTGAGATGTTGGGATGCTTTGCTTCCATAACATCTAGTCTTCTTCCAGAAAAGTGAACTTCAAAATAACTTGGAGGGACTTTACTGAAAAAATAAAAAGGTAAAAAGATGGAAGAGACCAACATTATTCTTATCAATAGATGATTTATTAAGCATTACTTTTTTTAACCATCAAAATAAATATTGAAACCAGATACTGAGGTATGCCTTAATGCAAAGTGGCAGCCCTGTACATCTGGTGAATTGCATTATCCTCAAAATGTCTGAATTCTGCAGATTTAGAAACGTCAGCTGTGCTTGCAGTTCCATATCCACTAGATGGCAGCATGTTTATTTACCACCACTGTGTGAGAGGAGCCCTGTGGGGAATGACTGATCCCAGTCTGAACATCCTCCCCAGCTGATGTCTCTCATGAGTGGTAGTACAATTCACCTCCAGCCAAACCTCAAATTCCAATACCGTGACCCTGACAGTATTTTTTATCAAGTGCTATATTAACAAACAAACAAACAAACAAACAAAAGCATAGCCTTTAGACAACAGCAGTGCGTGTGCAGACATGTGCCTATGTGTGCAAGCTTACGTTGTACATATGGAAGGGCATAGTATGAGAAGTATTGTGGGGGGAAGTGTATGTGCAGATATTGTTTGTCCACATACATATATGCACTCATGCATGGTGATGGATGCACGAGTGCATTCAGATGTGGTATTATGTATGCCTTATTGAGAATAAAAGATTGAACAACAGAAAAAGTGGCAGCCATGTGAGAGTTGGGAAGGACACCTTGAAGAGAGACAAATTACAAAGGAGCTCTTGGGGGACAGACCGAAGGTTTAGGACCTTGTTAATTATTGATTCAACATTTACTGATGTGCTTCAGTCAGCAATGTGTCACTTTACTGTACTGCCTTCTCACCCACATAAATACAAATATACCAACAAAATAGTGAAAATAGAGTGTATTTGTTGGTCCATGTGCGTCTCGTACGGTACACAACAATTAACTAAACGGGTTAGGAAATTAGTAATCGATGATACTATTGTTTAAAGGGTCAATAGTAAGTCAATGAGAAACTTCACTTTACAATAGATGTTGTGTAAAAACTATTGATTCTGTCCTTTGGCAACTGTGTTCTGACTGATTCTGTTACAAAAGACAGCACAAGCAGATAGATTTCAACATTGATAGTGAAATGGAAATTGGACATAGCCCAATACCTTTCTCTTATGCACTTTGCTTATATGATACAGAATGTCTGCTCTTTGTCAAAGTCGACCTGGTCAGTGTTTTTAAAAAGGTGATAATTTAGATAAATACACTTAAAATATTTGTATATTTTTTTGCAGGAATATTGCAAAGTACTCAGCTCGCATGGACTAAATATTATCTCAAGGTGTGCCAAATAAACCTGACGATCAGAAACTCATCTTTCAGTGACTTTTTTTTTGTATTTGGTCAATCGGTATGCTGGTGCCGCATGCTCTTTGATCTTTTATTAGCCCTGCTTACTGGGCAAGAGGCAGCTTTTTATTCAGGTGGAACATGGAGGTTAGACCTTACTGGACAGAGCATGTGGGGAGGAGCAGGATGGGGGGATGGGGACATCTTGCCTGTTGGTGATTCCTGGTGGAAGTAGGTCAAAGGTAGTTCAACTTCTCCCCTCACTGTGAGACAAGTCCATCCAGTTGGCATTATCAAGAGTTATGATCCCTGTCTGTGAGATATGGCGGGGAGGAGGTCAGTTCATCCTCCTTGGGATTTGATTGGATATACCCGAGATGTATACATTCATCCTCAGACAGGCGGTCCCGTCGTAGGGCCTGCTGTTAGATCAGATCACGTGTTGTCCTGTAGTGTCCTCCATCCATCATTTTTCTAAATGTAGACTCTGGGTCTCCACCAGCTGAAGCTAATTCCCATGTGGACGGAGGCCAGTATGCTGTAAATCAAAAAGACTTTCACGTAATTTATCGCGACATTTGGATTGTATTTGTGTAAGTGTATGTGTGTGTGTGTGTTGTTTGTGTGTGTGTTGTTTGTGTCTTAAGGGGGCGTTGAGACAGAAGGAGCACTGTCTCATTCATGTGTCTCTCATGGCTGAGCACTGGAGGAAGGTTTACCACTGAACGTATTACTGTAATCATGTTTCATTTTCTAGGTGGTACTTAGTGTGATGAGCAAGTGTTTTCAAGGCCAGATTGTGGACCTCCTCTCTGTATTATTCTCTCTTTCTCTGTGAAACCTGCATGTGCAATACTCAGGAAAACACTTGAGAACTTTGAATAATAAATCAATAGTCCTGATCAGGTATGTATTGCCCCGAGCGCTGTAATCAAATCCAATTGCCACTCTTGATATTTATCACAGGATGTTATATCCAGTGCACATCTCCAGAGCTTAGAAATGGACATTCACCTGGTCACCACACATGTAGTACATTTCTGTAATGTTTTACCAGTTTTATCATACTAGAGTCAGTCAGCATCATCATCATCATCATCAGTGACAATGGCCTTATCACATAATATACGGCATCTGGTCAAATATTATTTGTGTCATTTCAGTTGTTCTTCAATGTGCAGTTCTTCTTTTAAGAATGGTATTTAAGTTGTTAAATATTTGGGAAATGAGCGTATTTGCTTTTTTGATGAGGGTTAGATGAGAGGGTCAATAGCACTCTGTGTGGTAAATATGAATATACAAATCCAGATTGTTAACAGGGGTAGACAAGCAGCTATTTCTGTAGTGGCACCTGATTGCATATAACACTGTAAAGTGTGTGTGAAGGATTTCGCTTGTCAAGAAATCGGTACAACAGATCCTGTAGAACTAGTTATATATCGGAAATATGGTCATCAGATCACACTGAAATCAAGGTTATCATCTACGTCTTGTTTTATGTAGATCATAACTTCTCTGTTATCAGCTATTCTGACCACAAACCTTGACTGAAATGCAAAAGTCACAAGCCTCTGCTTCATGGAATTCATTTTAAATATGATTACGATTCTGTTTTAATCACATTGTGAGTGGCTTGTCAACACCAACACGGGAATGATAAAGACCAAGCTGTTGTGTGCTTTTGGTCAACATGTTTCAGATTTGTATTAAATGGTGAATTTATCCTGCAATTGATTGATTAAAATTATAAACTGGCAAGTATCTTGCTGGGTTTAGCTCTTCCACACAGCTATAGTTAGCTTAGCTTAGCATGAAGACAAGAGGGAAACAACTGGCCAGGATTTTCTGAAAATAACAAAAGATTGTACCGGCACCTATGAAGCTGATTAATTAACAATTTATATATGTTTTTTTTATCCGTACAGAAAGTGTAAAAAAATGCAAGAGAGGCAGAGCTCCAGTGCAGTTAACAGCAGATGGAGTAGGCAGATGAGAGGATTCAGACAACACATCCATATCTACTTACATTGTGAAACTGATGGAGACAAAAGCAGATTCCTTGTCTCCCGAGCTGACCTTGGTGGTAGCCAAGCTGCAACTCGGTTATTTGAAACCCAAATAAACCAGCCATGAAAATAAAAATCAATGCAGGAAGCAGATCTGTTGCCAGAAGGTATTCCTCCAAGGTCAACAAGCCCTCGGCCAGCCGGCTATCACATCACACAGCTTTCTACCCAGTCACACAAATGTAGACCAACAACAGACATGGAAAGAAAAATGCCCACAACAACACCCACCGCGCCTCAGGTCAGCGCGGAGCTTGTTGCCCCCAAAAAAGTGGTAGCATCGTGAATCCATTTTCTGTCCATGTTTGGACACAAATAAACCCAACGGGATGCATCAACTTCCCGTTTGTTGTAAGTGTAGTGGTAAAATACAGTTGGAGTGGTCAGATATGAACTTAATTAAGACATTGTTGGCCTTTTTTCACAGCAGATGGCACAGGTGTGAATAAATGAAATGAATGATTCCATGTAGCTGCTTCAGTTTCATGCTGGCTCACTGTCACACTGCTGTGACTTACTGGGTCACGATGGAACAGAGCCCTCGTTAGTGTCATTGGAAACACCTGCGCTTTCCCCACAGTGTCTGCTTTGATTAAGGCCTATTTGATTTAGCTGTGGCGTGCAGTCTCATACTTAACCCGAGTTTTTAAATACACAAACATCACTGGTCAAATGAATTGTTTCCAGTTGAATGGTATTACATTAAATGTATTATGGTAATTGTGTTGTTGGATTAAATGTTATATATTGTAGCTTTAACTGACTACTAAAATCACAACAATCAACAGACCGGTAATTGTGATACAGGTATCTGATCATATTAATTTATAGTGTGCTCCAGAGGAGACAACAATACTGGCGAGCCAACTGTATATTCAGTTTTCATCCAAACAATCAATGGCAGAACATGAAGAGAAGCAGGCCTCCAATCCATCATCCCTCCACTCAACCTGACTCAATGTAAAGTCAAAGTGCATCTTAATTAACCAGTTTCAGTTTCACTCCGCTAGCGAACATTAAGGGAGCAGAGGCATTGTTAATGTTATGAGTTGCACGTGTGTTCTCACTGTCATAAATCAGATGAGAATGCTCACTGAGAGGAAGTCCTATTTACTGCAATCACAAAACAAGAGTCATGAGATAAGTGAGGACCAGAGGCTTGGTGAGCGTAACGACTCACAGGGCTGCGCCTTATTTTATTTTGTTTACCTTCCCCTGGTATTCTTTTCACCACTGTCCACCATTTCATTAAATCAGTGGCGGACACAGAACATTTCAGCTAGAATTGGAAACATTTTCTATTTTTGTTTACTTATTTTAGATTTATCTTAATCTCATTGCTACATTGTTTTTGCACTGATGACTCAGTATTACTTTTTATACACTTTATATTTATACTTCTTATATTATTGTAATTTTAAGATACAATAATCTTATTTTACATCAACGCGCCAGTCGGATGAATGGCTATACCTAAAAGAGAAAATAAGACAATGTCTAGGGCTGTACTGAATAATTCAACGCTTCATTTATACTGTTTGTTTGTTTATTTACCTTTACCTTTCATAAACAAAATGTTCACTGCCTCAAGTTTGCTCTACAGCTTTAAGCATTCAAAGATAGACACGCTGCACTCACCTATATTAACGGGGTGGCCTGGAAGCAATATAACCCCATAAAAGACATTTACATAACCACAATAACACAAAAACAAAATGTTCCCCATTTAGGGTGATGACAATGTCTTAAAATATTGCAACAGACAATCAGAGCGTGATCCAAAAAACCTTAATAGGAGCTTTGAATGTAAAATGAAATGACATTGGTGCAGCACTAATAATAACAAATCCAACAGTGCACATCTGATACAAATGTTACAATTCAGAACTTCCTCACGGAAACCACAATCAGGACATGCCATGACGGGCCAGCGCACATCCAGGCTCATCCGTAGAGCCACATCAGCTTTCAGTAAAACAAGTTAGTGAGGAGGGGATATAAAGCTCTCCAACCTTGCTAATGCTGATTTATCAAACTCATTTGCTGAGCTCAGTCGCTAAAGGGACAAGTTCAGACTGTTTAGTCAACTGTGTGAACGAGCATCACAGACTCCTTAAATAAAAGTGAACAGTGCAGCACAGACTTTAATAAACTATGATAGCTTCTCCCCCCACTCTCTTTCCCCTCAAGGTCAGCACTGTCAAGCCAGATTACTATTGGTCACCGATCTACTAAATGCAGAACATTTCAACAGATTAATTTCACCTCCTCGAACAGATCCTCCAATCGTGAACATTGGAGTAAATGTATTTTTCATATTGATGGAATTGATATTGCACTTCTAAATCCTGGTTGGTCCGGGCCTTAATAGTGGCCCAAGCTGACTGCTAAAACATGCATGGTTGGATTATGAGACATGATTATAGTTTTAGTTTTGGCATTGTAACAATAATAAACATGAAAGACCAGCACAACTTGTGTCTCAACGGTATATTTTATTTCATAACGTGTGAGCACAATGACTAGTGGCCTAATAGTTGGTATAGATAATATACAGGCTCTATTGGCTTAGATTGTATTAGTTATCTTGATTTACCATTTTGTTTTGCTTGTATTGATGCTGGAACACAAGGCTTTAATTTGGTTGAATTGTCAGCAATTGGATAATGAAGCAATGAACCAAATAAATCAAGTGGTTTAACAATAGTAATTTATGCTTTAATACCCTGTTTTGCTTAAAACTCTTTGGGGTCTAAGGTCATTTGCTCAATTTTACATCATTTCTCAAATTCACCTTTTAACCTGTAGTTTCTACATTTTGAAGCAATAAACTCAGCGGCACACTTGTTCAGCCTATCAGAAGAAACCTGTGGAATAAATAATGAGAGACAAGAATCCCTAAATTAATATTTCAGTAAAAACTGAAGGTCCGTTTATGGTCAGGCAAGTAATTAGTTGTGACCAGGTTAAAGACAGGAAACAGTACAGTTAAAAAAAGCAGATAAAGAATGTGTTGGGACTGGAGTTTCATGTAGATTATAGCACACGCCTTTCGACATGTCCATCAAATACACTCTACAAATCCTGTTTGCATTTTAGTTGCTTGGTTTGTCAATGTTTCACATATAGCGTCGACAGTAAGAGAGTATTAGACAGTTATTAAGCTCATGCACCACTTGAGGTAACAGGTGTCAGGGCAGAAATAGAGAAGACATTTCCCTGCAGATTCTTTGTCTCTCTTTAAACAGCTCAGGAAAGTTAGTCATGTTTTTCTTCTTTCCTTCATCTGTATCTGCCTTTGGTACTATATATATATATATATATATATATATATATATATATATATATATATACGTAGTATATACTGTAAGTTTCCAATTCACACCACTAGTCATCCTCACTAATGATCTCAATTCTAGTAATAGAACGGTACATTAACATGTAAATGCCACCCCAAAATGTGTGAAGCTATGCAGCGCTGCTGACAAACACACACTGAATTGAAAAGTCATATTTCTGGCTGGTGAGGTGGACAACTCGCAGCACATCAGCACTCAGTTGTTTTCAGCGAGCTCACTCCCCTAATTACGGTGCAAAGGTCAAGACAGGTAGCCCCTGAATTTGCGTATCTACCGGAGTCTTTGAAGGCTGCACTCCAAGCTGACAATCAATCATGCATTCCAGGTGTTATTGTGTGATTTAGTGTGGGACACTATAATTGACATGCGTGGTGTTCCTACTAAAAAGTATTCACCTAGAAAAGCAAGGTGTTTTGGAAATAGCTGTTCATGAATGCTGCTGCTGTGCAGGGTTTTAGGATTGGACTTGTTCCTTTCAGTTGCAATGGTTTGCTGCAATAGTTATTGTTATAGTGTCCAAATGCAGACACCAGTGGCTCATATTTGAAACCAGGAATATTAAACAGAGAATAGAATTGATTGTTGGGTTACCAGGCCAGTGCAATATGAGGAGCACAGCTTTCTGCAGATGACTGTGAAATAAGTATATATATCTATACATGCCTATCTGTACCGTCCAAACTTCCAAATGTGTTTGACTGATGACTTCATGGAGAATCTCATCTTTTGCTGATAGCACACCCACATCTGTATGTCTTTTCAACAGCAAACAACAAGAGCTTTAGAATCTGCTCCCTTCAAGGTGGCAGACACTGTGACCCTTGATCATTTCAATAAAGTTTAATCACCAAAGTTGATTTAAGAAAAAAGAGAGACAGGCAGCGTTATGATAAAAAGTAAGACACAAATGACACAAATACAATATGAAATGGAGCCACAGATGGCAGGAAGATCAGTTTTATGTCACAGCAGTCTCTAAAATACTCCTCCAGTGTTATTAGAGCGAGCTCACCAGAACAGACCTGTTTTCACATCAGCCTTGTGGGAAATCGGACCGCGGAACTGCTCAAAACTGCAAGACAGCCAGGGAAATTTCTGACATGGCAGAAATCCAAACAGATTGTTTGAATGTCACTACAATAACAAACAATCTGGCAGACATTTCTACAAATGAGTCAGGGGCCAGCAATTCTGTGCTAAAATGTGGCTTAAATCCTTGCAGTGTGCTAACAGGTTGGTGAGAAACAGTTGTGTAGGCAGGTACCAACTCACATGGCACCGAGGTAAAATAAAAGGGACTCAGAGGCAAAGAGAGAGAAAGAAAAATGGCAACAGCAGCGCACTTTAATTCTGAACACCAAGCCCCCTTAAAAGGTAATGTGACATGGTTTACTGCATCTTTTTGCTTTGTTTTCTTATTACTTCAGTATCACGTTAATAGAAAAGCTGCTTTAGGTTGAGCATTTGTCTTTAATGTTGTACAACGTAGCAGTATGTGATGCGTTAACAGACAATATGATGCAAAGGTCAGAGTCTTTGTCAGCAGCTAAGGTCGCATCCCTGGAGAGATGTTTTCCAACTAGACAGAATGAACAATACCTCTTCAGGGGCATGTAATCGTGACTCAGCGCTGCACACGAATGCCGGCCTCGCTGCATGTAAATGGACTGCTTCTGTCACCCTGACTGACATTCTGATTCAGCAAGACCGCTCGACAGCCGTGTGGGATGATGCAGTCAAATCCTCACATAAGAAAAGAACATAAAGAGCTTTCAGTTTGCTTCAGTGGCAGGAATATAATATTGCTTCTCATACACACATATTGTACAACCCATTACTCTGTAAATGAATGCACTCACTCAGTGACTAAGTGTGGTGTCACCGCTGAATGCTGATTGGATCAACCTTTCGGTAAAAAGGGTGGATTATTGTTGTCATCCTTTCAGGAAAAATTGCATAGAATTCAAAATGATTGGGGCTTTATTTACAATAATATAGCTGAAAGTGGAACATTTCTAATGCAACCCTGCCCTTATAAAAATCAAGAATATTTGAACTGCAAATTAGGAATGTCACATTTAAACACATCGCTGTAAATTCATGCACTAATGTACATCATTTGGCCTGAATTCCCCCCGGACATAAAGATGTTATATATAGAAAGTTTAGGCATCTGAATGGATGTGGTGTGGGGAGACTCACAGAGGGTTAACCGACCTGACTGCTGGACTATGATTCACACTCGGCTGGGTTAAGGATCCACATGCAACGGAGCAGAACTATCCTCGGGGCTGGAGGCGCCAGCAGTGCACAGATTGCCTGTGTGTTCGTGTGTGCATTTGAACATGTTTGTGTCATGAAATATTTGCATGTGTCACATTTGTTATGCTAATCGCAATTGATGAGATATTCTTTCCATTGTTCTTTGAGGTAAAAGCAATATACTGCAGCGACATGTGCAAACCGTCTCACACATACACACACACACTTACACGCACACACACACACACACACACACACACTCAAAAACCCCTGAACCAGTAGAACAAGGATATGGCTTTTTTCTTTTCTGATGAGCACACAATATAGTTGTCCCAGGAGGGATGAGCTCATGTGATTTACCTGTACAGAGACCTGCTTTCAGAAGCCTCTAGAAGCCTTGCTCTCCAGGACTTGCACAAGTTATAACATATTGACTGCATGGCAACACCTCCTGGTAGACACACAGAGACAATGACTTCTATCTGAATGCTTTGACTTCCACTTTTTTCCTCTTTGATGATCTGTTGCTCCGAAGACAGAGGAAGCAAATGAAAAACTATTGTGAGAGGGAGTTCAAAAGATGAACACACCAGAGGAAAGAGATGGAGAATAAGAGAAAGGGAGTAAATGGTAATGTATGGTCGCCATGCGGCGCAGATATCCATTCAGAGGGCTATAACGAACGGCTGGTCCCTGGCGGTGACACTCGGCTGGAGCCTGGGTTGATTGAGTTGTGATCACTCCAGCAGACTGCTGCTGCCAGCAAAGAGACGCTAACCTGACCAGATGACATCTAAACACAACCATAGATTCGTCCCCGTGGTAAGGGCCCGCCCTGCCCCACACCATTATTTATCTCAGTTTGCTGTCGTCACTCCCTGTCATGTGTTTAGTTTTCTCTCTACACCTTCTCCACTATTGTTGTTTTTCTCCTTCGACTGTTAGGATTAGCGTGTCTGTCTCCATTTAAGTGTATACTGTCAAAATCACACCCCTAGCCTGGCGTAGGGAGTGGCCCTCGACTACATCCAGTCTCCTTCGTGCTCTTAGGTGCCATATTTCCTTCCCTGACTGTACATGATACCCAAGGTCAGGTTCCCTCTACTCCGTACACGTCACTCATACAGCACTGCTATAATTATCAGCTTGCACAGCAACCTCTATTCACTCTCATTCTCTGTGCAAGTTAGATAAGCCCTTTGCAGAGTATTATACAACATAACGTGAGCTTTCTGCTGCGCAACAGTCTAGTCATTTATCCGTCTCATGGATTTAGCAAATAAAGCCAAAGCCAATGTTGTGTTTCATGCCGAGGCCAAAATCCCTCTGAGTTACATGCATATTGGACAATTGTACACCTCACAATTTACATCAAGTGCAGATGTTCAACTGTCAATGCAGGAAGTAGTGTGCAAAGTGGAGCGGAAACCATGTTGGCCACGCATGGCCAGCTACATTGTTGCCATATCTGTTGATCAAGCGTTTGCTGACATAGTTATGGCGTTAATAACACAGGTATTAGCAATGCGAACTGGCATTTAGGAAATAAAAACATAATTAGTGGCCTCATTGCTCCGTCATTAGAGTGGTGAAAGGAAGTTGATTTGTAGCGTGTCATGCAGTGAAGTGTTGGCCGTCAGTTGGTAGCTTAATGTCACCGGCTAAAATAAAAATAAATAACTTGTTGGGCGTTACTGTGTCGCTTGTTGTGTGAACACAGCATTAGGTGGTGGACATTTGTCTCGGGTGAAAAACCTGCATGTTTATATAGCCTACATATATTCTACCATAAAGTGTAAGGATTACAAGTACTGAACCCGACCAAGAGCCAGTACGATAGTTCTTCTACTGTTATTTCAGGCAGGGGTCAAAACCGGGAGGTCAGTCAGCAAGGCAAACAAGTCCAAAAAGGGGCATGCAGGAATCCAGGGTCAAGGCAGGCAGGCATCGTCACCACAGGCAGACCAGCTACAGGAACTATAGGTTAACGCTGGAGAGTTTGTCAGTAACACACAAGACAAGTGCAAGAGAGGGGACCTAAGTAGTGAGGGACTAATGAAGAAATGGGCTGCAGGTGAGACGGGCGTGAGGACCAGGTGAAATAAATAATAAAATAAAAATATTTCTCCCAAGTTTCAGTTGCCTTAACTGTTTTATAGTTTATTATCATAACAATGAGATTTCCCTATAATCTTTACTGTAATTGCCATCAGGTATTGTTCAAGAAATTATTTAAAAAAAAAAGCTTGAACAAAATCCGATATTTTGCCAAATCCTCCAACATCAATGTTCCGTCTGGAGATAGGGTTGATTAGTTAAAAATAAATTCAGTCAGTAGCACATACAGCGACTATATATAAATATATACAACAACAAAATGGTAAAAATCATATAGTATCTGTATCCTGTCAGCCCTTTAAAACAATGTTGAGCCTGTGATGTTCATTTGGCTCCCACTGGATTTGGACATAAATGTCAAGGACTATCTTTCATCCTGGTCAGTGGCATTCAATGACAGAGCTTTGTGCGAGGAGGGTGCCAGAGGTTGAGCTGGCACCTTGCTCTCCCCAGTCTGGCTGTCTCTTGTTTTATTTGTGTAATATGTGTTTTGGCCTTGGTCCAGAGCAGAGAGGTGCAGCAATAATGGGATTATGAGTGAGCCCAAACTTCATCACCTGTCTGCTGCAGTGCCAAGGGAGATGAATTGACGAGGTGATATATGGTTCGATATGACATAGGGGGCATGGTGTGTGAGAAAAATATATTAATCCAGTTTATTAGTGAGATGGAAGCAAATTGTGCATAGCCTTGCTGGCCTTAGTGTGTGTGTGTGTGTGTGTGTGTGTGTGTGTGTGTGTGTGTGTGTGTGTGTGTGTGTGTGTGTGCGTGTGTGTGTGTGTGATTCACTTTCCTTATTATAATTCAAAGAACTGATTTGTTTAATTTCCTGAATACTGCAATTATTTTTGCAGTTGTTTCTCTTTTTCTACAAATAAAGGCTTATATAATTTAAGAGAGACATTATAATAAAACCCAGTGTGCGTGTGTGTTTGTGTGTGTGTGTGTGTGTATCCCTCCTTGGTGTGCACCTTCCAGTAAGCAAAATACAATGATGTGCCAAAAACAATTACCTGATCTTAAGATCCCACTCATTCACCGAGCTGACGTCGCCTTTGAGGAGAAAGGAAGCTGACATTTGAATTTGCATCTGAGTGGAGTTACTGGCTGGTAGAGTGGAGGGTACCACAACTTCTCGCCCCTGTCAGAGTGGGACTGTGTTTGTGTGCGAGTCAGAACCGATCTGTGTGTTGCAGCCCTGAAGAACGCACAGTGTTGCCTCTATTTGAGTGTTAGGGCTGGATGGCTGCGCTGGAGGAAGAGAGAGAATAGAGATAAATAGGAACGGAAAGGTAGGAAAGAGAAGCTGAAAAGGAAAGAAGTACGGGAGGAACAGAACATTGGATCTTATTCGTCCACATTTCCATCATGTGCTCAATCCATATGGAATAGCATATCAAATAAGATACGTATGCTTGGAATATATGATGCCGTGGCTTTATCTTGTGCTTTGAAGAACCCGGTTTTCCATGCATGTATGAAACCGGATATGTCCTTATTTGAAGTATCCTTGTTGCTGCTGGTGTTACTTTCCTGCTCTCGTCGTTGCTATTAAAGGATTAATGTCCATACTCAAAAACAAGATTATTGTAGACAATTTCTACTTGTGCTGCTATATAAATGCTAAAAATGGAAGAAAAAAAAGAATCAAGCGCAATAGTGTTAAATTGTGAGAGCTCAGTGCTGACACAACACTTTCCATGTCAGGTATAACAGGGTGGGAATGCGTTTTTTGGGCAGTGTTGTGGATTAATTTCTTATTGAACAGGACGCTGTGTTTTCGGTAAGCTGCACCACAGCCTCAGAGTTGAGGCCAATCTCTCTCGGCCTTAATCAGCCTTCTACCTCAAAACACCATATTCTGTTCTATTGGACATTCATTTTGTGGGAGTTCACTCTCGCCCACAGGAGCAAAAATCAATATAGCCCGAGCCGAGCTCAGTGGGTGGACAGAAAATGTCTGTTTCTTTTTTACTGACAACAGACGATGTTGGAGAAAAGAAAGAAGTTCTGCAGTCACATTTCAGTGGCTTGAATCTTTCCAAGACCAACAAGAAGGAAGAAAAATAAACCTATGAGACACACAGACGTCCCAGAATATGTACTAGTTTTAGATATTTAATACAATAATAATAATAATAATCTAAAACCTTTTTTTTCTTCCAATTTATTCAGATCAGAAGACTTGATTGCAGGATAACATTGAGCTATAAAATGCTAACTGAAACCAAGTGTGACCTTCCTGTCCGAGTAAAGCCAGTGGTGAGTGTGTTGTGTTGTAATGAGAGCTGGCTGTGGGATACAGATGAGGAGAAGAAGAAGAGATCAGGACACAAAGGGCAGAGGACCGAGTCAGTCCAGCATTCCACATAGGAAGGCGAGTTAAAGGAACATTAAAATAATTTGACTGAATTTAAACATGACCTTCAGTAATACTTTTAATACAACATTTCTTTCTGTGAATGTGGCCACAAACACCCAGTTTGTGTGTCTGTAAATATATTGATATTGCAATACTTTCACCAGTGGGCCAGAGGCTCAATCCACTATTATGTTAGCTTATTTAGCTATAGATAGCGATTTAACAGAAATTTTACAAAATGAAAATCTTAAGGAAGATTGATGAATTTACTGCATTCAGCCAAGAAGTAGTGCACCGAATGTTACCCTGTAAAACTACAACTTTTGTTTTTTGTACAAGCAAGAATAAAGTGTTTATTAGTGATCTTTGGAGGTGCTGGATGTGGTTACCTTTAGTCAAAACCAGGATAGCTGTAAGCAAGATGAATTACGGTTTTAAAAGGTATGTGGTAGGAGTGCATTTACTGTAATGAGACGAGACACTGACTTCTTGACATCGCAGCGTTCAGACCTATATTGTACAAGAAACAACATGGGTCCAAATCCTTGCTTCGAAAGATATGTATATATCTACATGTTTTAGTCCTTTTGGAAATTCATCATGTGCCATACAACAAACATTAGATAAACAAACAAATAACAATACTCCCTCCAACAATAAACATTTCCTTCAGACCTGTTCACCACATCATTAAAGTGCTTCACATAACATATCACAAGGTAATAAGATGCAGCACAATTACTGCTTTGTATGTAGTCTGTTTTTAAAGGGCGCTATACAAATACAGTTATAGTATACGCTGCATACTTAACCCAAGGAATATTAATCCTTTAGATTAACTTTAAAAAAAAATTGTATTCCATATGTGGTCACAAGACACAATATAATACTCTGCATGCTCGTGATTTTTTTGTGTTCATAAAAACACAGAATAACATGTAACCTTTAGCACGACTGGAATTCTGTGTACACTGAATATAGAAACAGCAGTTAGCAAGTGTGTAATCGACACACTTTGTCTCCTCTTATTAGTCACTAAAATAGTTGTCATCAGTAATTACTTGTCCTTACATATTCAACCTGACCATTCTGCTGACTTGCATTAAACAAGAGCTTACCAAAAACAACCTCTTCCCCCCCTTTCCTCAATTACTCTTTCGGCTACAGCAGGTAAATAGGATGTGATGGGATTGGCTTCAGCGGGGCGAGGGGGAGGTCAAGGTCAAGGTCACCCGAGTACAGTGTCAGGAACCTTATTATAGCAGACAGGCTATCTAGCTGTGCTCCTCAACCCAACCTGATCCGTGATTGGTTGGGACTGTTGCAGATGGGGTCATCCTACATCCTCCTGTTGTCCCCAAGAGGACAACGTCCTCCTCAGTAACTAGACGTCCCATGAGAAGACAGAGAGGAACAGGAGTGAGATTTCAGAGGTCAGAATGAGCAAGATTACCATGAGTCTTTTTGTATCAAACAATTGGACCAACAATTAATGTTGTTGTTTAATTTGAAGGGCTTGTTATAAGTTGTTGAAGGGTGAGAGATCTACTTTGGATCTAATTTACGTTTGATCCATCAAGGTCGTCGAACAATAAGAGTTTGGGACGAGCCAATAGTCAAATTAGTAGTAAAATAAATAACATAAATTGACAGTAGCAAGAACATTTGCAATTTAGTGGAGATAAATTGTGGGATGAAATTTGTTTGGAGAAAAAAGAGATTTGGGTTGAATTTTCATTCTACCGTATAGACAAAATGAACTTAATGAAAGAATGGAGAGAGGCGATAAGAACTATCCCTTCCTCAGGTTATTAATAGTCCTTCGCTGTAATAGTAATTAACATTTTCATTATAATCCATTCATTATTCCTTAAGACGGTTTGGAATTTCACATTAGACTGTATTGCACGCATGCGTATACAGCGGTTCAAATAGTTTTCTACTAAACTTAAACATATATTGTTCATTCATGTCAGTGAAAATATTATCCTCTCCACCTAAAAAGACCTGTCGCCGTTTGCCAAGCAATTATTTGTAGCAATTTGTTACCAATTAAGTTGCATGGTTAGAAAAGAAAACAAAAAAACATCCCACCCTTGGTTCAGCAGACATCCCTACCACCCAGTCAGCTCCACCAGCAAAACCACAGATGATGAATGCAGTTGTAAAGCTTAAGGTTATATGTAAATGACTGCATTATAAGGTCAAGCATCATTCTCATGAGAGAGAAGTTTTTAATATGGAAGAGAAAACTTTTATTTTGGATCTGGAGTGTAATTTATCAGTCAGCATCATACGTTAATGTATATGTTTACGTCATACATTGTACAATGTAAAACTTTGGTGTCTGCAACATTTCCACAATAATGTCTCTGCAGCTCTCCAGTTGCAAAGTGCTCAGATTTTAAAATGCAGTTTAAAAATGTGAAAAAAAAGAGCAGACAGTAGGTGTATATCGTTTCAATAAATCTGAGTGAAGGAGACAAATTCATAGCTCTCTATCACGACTCTGATGAATACAGAGGAGGAGGCAGAGACCACTCAGAAGTCTGTATGCAAGCCCTTTAACTCACCGGCTGTCTGCACTGTAGGTGTGGTGATGCTGCAGGAAGAGACAGCACACACACACACGCACGCACGCACGCACGCACGCACGCACGCACGCACACACACACACACACACACACACAGAGAGACAAGGTGAGTGCAAACACACAGGCATCCTCACACATACATGCGCTTAAGTGCATGTGTGCAGACAGGGCATGTACTGTATATTGAACATAACTGCTTTGTTAAGCACACAACTAACCCTCACACATCCAAACGCAGTCCGTTTGGAAGCCGGGGCTCAATTGGACCCCTCTGGATGACGAGAGAAGATGATCTGTGGGGGTGGGGAGACACATGTAATGGTGGCATGTGGTATTATATTACCTGGGAACAGTGGTGAGTAAGACAATCAAAAATGTGCTATATTAACAGTGCTAATTGTGCCTTGTTTCATAAATAGGTATCAGTTTTAAGTGAAGACCGTAATCGGTGCGGAACGCCATGGCGTTACTAACTATACGGCCCTTACTTATGAACGGAAGAGCAATCCATAGCGTTTGAATCCCAAAATGTGGCACAAATAGTTGTGTAACAAATTTAGAAAGAGCTTGAGAGAGAGGTTCAAACCCAGCTTATTTTATCACTTCTGCCAATCAAATTCAAAGAATCTCTTTATAGTCCCACTGAGTGCTTGAGGTTGGTTATAATCAGTGGAATAGTACATTTGATAGGAGAAGGCATGTGCTTGTGTATGAGTGTCCACGCTGAATATAGACAAAGGTTTAGCAGAGTCACAGAGACTGTGCTGAAAACAAGGACAGGGGAGAAGTCTTTGTTTTTTATTTGCTTTCTAATGTATTATGGATGTGTGATATTATATCCCTAGCAAAACAAACATCACCAGAGGTAATCAAGTCAGCCTATTTCACTGACTTTTACAATGATTGGCCAATAAATGGCGCGTTAGGACCCAGCTTTAGGGGTAAATGGATACCAAGAAAACTAAACCAGGTCCCAGGGGTATCCAGGCCTGTGATAAACTCATGGAAATTAGTCGCGGCTCTCTCATTAAAGCGACAATCAACTATGTTTGCTGAGGTCGTATTGATTGGAAAACAGTTTGATTGACAGCCATGCTAACCTCAGGGGCAGTTTGCAATGATGAGTCATGGTGAGTGGGACTTTTGAGGCTTCCTCTGTGTCACTTGTCACATCCTGCCTCCTCGCTTTGATCCGCTGGGACACTGCGGGTCACAAGTCGTGCCACTGTCTGAATGATCCACAAGATGATGACTGGATTAACACGCTTGCTTACTTGCACTGTGTATTTAATGCAAGTCATTTGATGACCAAGGCAAGGAGGTGCACAGAAAGGGTTACTTTCTCAATAGATTTTGTAAGCTTCTTTTTGTACTCCATGTGTGATGTTTGATCAGCACTCCTTCACCCAGATAACTCTTGCTTACGGTAGCCTTGTTTTATTGCCATGTCATCCTCGGTCTCTCCAGTTCTCTCCTCTCTCCGACTGTGTGGAAGCGAGGACACCGATCTCTCCACCCACGGTTTACTCCTGATAACTTTGCTTCCGCCCACCTGTGGAGACACTTTCCCTCAGTAAGTTATTAAACACAACTCCTCCCCAGTCATGATGATATTGGCTCACCACCTGTGTGTTTGGTTTCATAAACTAAACAGAGTTCCCCACTGTGCTGAACATATTTGTGTGTGTGTTTGTGTGTGTGTGTGTGTGTGTGTCTCTGTCTCTGTCTGATGTGTTCAGGGTCATTGCCCACTGGCCATTCATATTGTCTCCCGTGGGTGTAAATACATGAGTGGAGGAGAAAAGCACAGTGAAGGCACAGCAGTGACTCCGGTTGAGGTAAAGCTAAACAGCAAACAAAAACATAAAGATCTGGATATTTTCTGTCCCTTGGTGAAGTTTAAAAAGCAAACGTTGGCAAAAGTCCGAAACACAAGACAAACAACTTTTAAGCAGCAGCACATCAACAAGCTGTGAACTGTGTCGGAGCACAATAGCGTTTATTGAAGCCGACCTAAATGTTCTCCTCTCAGCCAAATGAAACCATTGATTTCTCATCCTGGATAGTGACGAACTACCTGAGGGCCGATGTTATTGCTGAGCGAGGATGCAAAGTTTGCATTCAACCGTTGCTGTTGTTTAGCACTTTACAATGTACAGTATTTAACAGGATGTTTGTTTCCTGAGTTCAGGAGGAATTGTGGAGACAAGCTTGTTGTAGAGTGGAGAAGAGGTAAAGAAAATCCTGAGTCATTAACAGTCTAACAATCTATCCAATTTGTTGGATTGATTGTTGGACTATTCAGTACAATGGTTTGATTGAGAGTTATTAAGGAGCTTATTGTAAGCTATTTACTAATTTGTGTGATTTGTTCTTTGTTCATTCATTGGTAACTACTCAGGACTGTGTTAGAAGAGTTGGCAAACCTATTGTATTTATTATTGCAGATACACGCATAGCGGCTCTGTGACACTGCAATCCTCATTGTAAAGAAACACAAATTGTGGACAGTTAAAGATTTGACATTTTGACCAAATGTCTGGCAGAAAAGGTGATGGATGAAAAGTCAACGTTCTGAAAGACTTTGAATGCCTGCACAAAACAGTATGGTAATCACACATGGTAAACAGTTGTCATGGTTGTCACTGTTAACCCCAAAATTCTGACTTCTGCTTTTGGCGCCAGATGAAAAGTATATAATATTTATATCTGCAGTACACTTTTGAGCCTGAATGTTCCTATTGTTCTGATAAGTGTAGCCTATACGTGTCGTATAACATCAACTCCTGGCGAGCTTACATTCTGTTTGTTTTACTCCACCTCAATATGTATAAATAAGGCCTATTGACAATTGGGTCGCAATGGTTTGTCATTTTTAAAAAGATGAAAAATAGCCTCTATTAATGTGCATTGTCCCTTATCAAATAAACCAAAGTAAAAAAAAGAAAAAGAAAAACGAAAATAGTTTGTGAAACAAATTTCTCCTATGCATTTCCTGCAATTACCAAATGTTTCATTTAAAATGTAATAGATATGACATATATTCACAAATAAAGTATTTCCCTTGATTTGTATACAACCAGAAAGGTGACGCTGCTAAAACAAAGAATCTCTGTGTTCATATGGAGACACATGCAGAGACAAAGAGGGAGAGAAACTCTGTGTCAGATGCTTTGAGTATCCCATCACCACTCGTAATCCCCTGTTCCCAGCGGCGGCTCTCAGTAGCCGCCCCTGCAGGAGCCTGTCTAGATATTTTTATTAAAGGGTTTAATGGTTGCGCATTCCCCAGGTCTCAGTACCGCGTTGCGGCAGGTTTAGCAGGTGCAGAGCCAGACGCTCATCCTTTTGAGCTCGGCAGGGAGTCGGTGAGGCAGGAAGAGGGTCAGACAATCAGCAAGCTAACGGTCGGTAAGCCAGCAAGAGTTCAGCCAACAGATTGTTGCTATAACTTCTCTTAGCAAGTTAGAGAGGTAAGCCAACCTGCCAGATATTAGGAGGTTGAATAGTGAGCAAGGCAGCTATCCAGATATGCAGACAGGGACAGGAAAGAACTGTAGAGGCAGGTGGAGAAAGAAGTAGGCTGGAGGATGTCAGACTACTGACATGTCAGCCTATAACTGTGTGTGTGCGTGTGTGTGTGTGTGTGTGTCTGTGTGTGGAATGGGGGAGGCACTGCATAACAACACTTGAGGGAAATCACTGTCAGAGTGCTGGAGACGTGTGTCAACCGTGACCCCAGAGGATGACCATTCGGATTAGCAGGGCTGCTTGTGGGTGTGGAAATGTGGAAGGCAGCACTGTTTCGGTATATTGTCGTTTGTTGCTGGATATAATTAGCAGCATGTCACGATATTGACAGAGAAAAAGCTTAGTCCAGAATTATCTTTATGTGCATTGGCGATCACGCACAATGTGTGTGCTCATGACAACAACAGATCCATGTTTGTTTGTTTTGTGCAGGGCTTCTAATATTTCACACACACATCACACACTAGCAGGTAATTGGCTTTGGCCATCCATATCCTCCACTTTGCTGTGATGTGGATGTTTGCTGTCAGTGCAGAACTCTTCTACAGTATATCGAAAACATGTTTAACCTTGTCTGTGACCTTCCTGCTGCTGTGGAGCAACAGACATCAACACACGTTTGTGTTAGTCAGGATGCCACGTCTGTTGGTTTTTCTGTTTTATCTACAGTATTATTGATCAAGTATTTTAAATATTATTCTGCTACCAGCCCAACACAAAGGGTGTGAATGGAATGTTGTTATAGTCTGTAAATAGTTAATTATAGTAATTATTTTGAAGGACAACATAGGAATTTGCTCATGAAATACCATATGGTATGAAATTCTGGGTCTCTGATGTGACATAATGGTTCTAAGTCAATGTGTTTTATGTTAGACACCTGAAATAAGGTATGTGGTTAATGCAAGTTTGAGAGATTTTAGCGTTTTGTTCTACGATATTCAAAGCGGAAATACCCCAGTCACGCATCACCACGCCGAACATTAGTCAGCCTTTAACTTCATTATGACGTGAAGTCCAGCAACGGTGACATGGTTCATTTATAGCCCGACCTCAGTGTTTTAATTTTGGCCATTATATTTATACTTTAAAAAAATTGTAAAAGTGGTGTTCATTTGTGAAGTTATCTTGTTGAAGTTATCCTTCAGTATCATAACTGTTTGTTTGCCACAGAGCTGCCTGATAGGAGAGCTAATGTCTTATGTCTTATGCTGTCTAAGACGTCCAAGTTCCCTAGTTTGACATGTTTGAAAATGGTGAGATATAAGACAATTTGGCACGAGGGAATCTTGATGAAAGAAAGACAGATAAAAAAGGGTAGCTTTAAGTTCAAGATCCAATAGTATAATGTTGAAATGCTTGTCGTCCAGGCAGAGCTGGTGTTCCAGTATGTGTCAAATGGCCCCTGCAGTTGTCACTACCCATCCTGCACTGGTACTGTTACTGGTCACAGCCCGCCATGTGAGTGTGTATGCATGTTCACATACAGGGATGCTAGTATTGATGTATGCTATATCTCATGTGCATGACAATATTTATGTATATATATCAAGTATGTTTTGTGTGTAAGACAGAGCCATGTTTGTGTCTTCATCAACTATGTTTTTATGTTGTGAAATGTTCTTATGGTGAATAATGGGTCGTATGAAATTCACTTTTATGTGTATGTGCTTTGCCTGAACCTGCCTTTCCCCTCAAGGACCATACAATATATATGCTCTCTTCATGTGCTTACTGGGAAATATGTTTGAGTTTATGGACTTCATTTCACCCTCCCTTTGAGAGAGGAGGCAACACGTCATCGAAGTATATCAACTCTGGCAGACTGTGTTGGCCCTGATGGTGAAACAGACAATAGCCAAGCCTCTTAGGTCCTCCAGAGGGAAATACCCATAAAAGGTTAACAAAAGTCACCTCTTAGACGGCTCACACAGTCTATTAATCATGTTAAGATGATTATGTAAAGGGAATTATCTATCAAAGCGGGCTCAGGCGGGTCACAAGAGTAATTTAGGCTTCTTTTAGAATGGGAACTTTGCTGGAAACGCTTTTCATGGCTTCAAAATAAGCTTGGCTTCTCTCTCCAAACAGAGGCTGCATAGAAAATCACAGAAAGCAGATGTTTCTACTTTAGGTTAGGATCTCTTGTCTGTCTTGTTTATCACACTTATTGAAATTGAATTTCTTCAGAGTTCAGTAAAATATGGCCTAAAACCTGCCTCTCCTCACCCAGACCCATCAAAAGCTTGGAACAGCTTGGGAGGTGTTGTGGTGGGTGAACCGGGGAACCCCCCTCAGGCAATGCGCATCCTGGAGTGCATCAACAACATTGAAACAGGTTCCAGGTGATGCTTAGCCTCTCTCTGGACGTGAGTTAATTTTTAAACCAAATCAAAAATATGCGCTTCCAAGTGCCTCATATAGTTTAATGTAAAGACAACATGTCTTTACAGTGGTGTCCTTGGTGTTGCTAGTTAATGTAGCCTGTCCACGTTTTCGTTTATTTATCTCAAATGATAAAACATTACATTTTATTTAATTGAAATAAGCAACATTCTGATTTTGGTGTTATTGTTAGATCATTTAAAGATGTCATACTTAACGCAGCATTACAAAACAATCCGAAATGGCAAAATGTATACAATATTACCAAAAAGTAATCAGCCTTGCTGCTGATTTCAGAAACCTAACACCTGGCCTCTGTGTTTCTTTCCCTCTTTTCTAGCCCCCTCTTCCCTCCCCTCTTCCTCTCCCATGGGTTATTTGCCTGATTTAATATAAAAGGCATTGCTTTTGAATCTTTAATGCTCATTAAATCAAAGTGTCCAAGGCCTGTATAATGGCGAGAAAATTCAAAGTTGTCATCAATTATCTATCTAGACCTCTCATTAGAGATTCTGGCCACAGTTCTGGGCTGCTGCTGCTGCTGCTGCTGCTGTCCCCGGCTGGATACTGGCAGCTCCGCCTCCACTAATAAGGAGAAAAGTGCAAAGTCATAGAGAGGGGGAGAGGGAGCGCCACACATTTACTCTGTTTTTATCTCATTTGTTAATTTTTATCTTTCTCTCAGTTGGTGTTAAAGCTATTACATTATGCAAAAAGGAGTGGCAAAAGATAATGGTTATAATATAAAAATACTCAGAGCCTAATTTGAACTCATCACTGTGGCAACAGGCCCATCTTGACATGAACTGCAGATTTATAATGAAGAAATCCGTACCAATCGTTATAATTGTGATTATTATTATTGCAGCATATACAACTGATGCCTCTTAAAACCATGTTTCTTTCTCATTTAATAACTATTGTCTATTAAGTGACGTGATTCTTGTTGCCTTTGTTGGCCTTTTTACTTTTGTCACGATGATTTCCAAACACACACACGCACACACACACAATATAACACTCCTCAGCGTGACAGTTTTGAAGATGACAGAGTTGATGCGTCAAAGTAATCCATAATCACAATAAATTACCAGATTAATTGGATACATCAGCTGTAGGCTATTTCCTCTGCTCACTGCCACCGACTTCCGGACGGGGTCGAGCAGCCAGTTTTGGTAAGCGGTTCACAACGAATGGTTGGAAACCGCTTTACCTTGATTTTTGCTTCAAGGACTGGAGAGTCCTCTCAAAAGGCAGATCAGAGTTGCTTCTTTACTTTGTGTACAATGAGGGAAACACACACCTTTGTGCTCTCTCTTTGTTACACAAACACTCACAAGATTGCGTTTGCCAAGCCCAATCAACAGGACCCCTGTGGGCAAGAAGTAGAGAACCAAATTCAATCAGGCTATTGATTTGAGGGTGTGTTTGAAAATGGAGGGGAACTGTGTGTGTGTGTGTGTGTGTGTGTGTGTGCGTGTGTGTGTGTGTGTGTGTGTGTGTGTGTGTGTGTGTGTGTGTGTGTGTGTGCGTGTGTGTGTGTAATACCATGTCAAGGCCCACTTTTGTCTAAAACAACCCTCCAAGTACTTCTATTTAAAGGTCTATCAGCTGGAGAACTCTCTTGTCTTCAGCTGCACAGCGATTGTTGCATCTTACAGGATGCCATGCGAGTTAAACTTAGGCTGACGTGTTTTAACCCGAGCTTTACTGAATATCAGTATTACTGCAAAACATTGCGGCGAGGGCCTCATTTACAAAAGTCCACCCTTGTGTCGTAGACACTAAAGGGTACATATGGACTAACATGAACAGACAGCTGGTATCTGGACCTGAGGGATCAGTATTGTGATAAGCTCTGTGTTCTTTTAATACAGCATGTCTGCTGCTATTTGTTTTGGAGATAGAACAGTTGCTTGATCTGTTTGTTGTTCAGGAGCCTCCAAACCTATGCGTGTTTTCAAATTCACCTCACCTCTTTGCCCCCGAGTCAGCACAAACATGATCCGAGTGCATTTATGCAAATGTGACGCTAACCTCAACTGACAATTTACGATAATCCATCGCTGTGACTGATCTGTACAGATGCATAAAACTGAGCAATAAATGTCCTTGTTACTACACACCACCTAGTCTGGGTATATGAGGTACGATGAAGAGACAGAAAGTGTGCCACGATAAATGGTATGCCTCCCGGAATGAGACAGCAGTTTATGTATAGAGGAAGGGGAGCAAATTATTTATTTTTTACTGGTGTGCAGGTGGTGTGATAAATCTCAGACCCCGGTGGCCATTTTAAGAGCAGCTTGGCCTGTTTTTACAGACCCTCCCGATCCCTCTAAGGGAGAAATAGGCAGATCACATCCTGAGATGCGCTCTTTATATTCTTAGGCTTAAACTGTACTGCATATTCAAATGTTACGTTCATAGTTATCACGTTACTTTGCTATATTTTCTACATAAATATACCAAACTGCTGTTCCGACCAGGCAAATGGGATGATTACTATTCAGAACAATAGCAGGCTATGCATGACTGAGTTTTTTGGGTCCAGTTTCCTCTATATAGGAATAGGACTATACCCACAATAAAGTAAGAGTAGCGACTCAAATGGCTGCAGGATGAAATACTGACAGTTCTTTTAATCATTCAATAGCCTGGCTTTGTCCAAAGTGAAAGAAAAAAAAACTCTAAACCAACAGTATGTGGTAGGAATATAAAATCACAGTTTGTGGTTTTACGATGCTGTAACTATTGTCAAACGATGCATTGTTTTCCCCAAATCTTGTCATCAGTGAGGTTGCCAGGTAGCTGGCAATAGTAGGATGGAACAGACAAAATACAGCATTGCATTAAGTAAGTCTAGGTGCTGGTAGAGAGCCAGGTTAGCTGTTTCCCCTGCTTCCAGTCTTTATGCTAAGCTAAGCTAAGATAATCGCCTCCTTACTCTGGCTCCAAACTCAATGCAAATCTTCTGAATATGTGGATTTACCAAAAGTAAATACGATTTATTTTTTCCGTGGTTTGGGGTTAAGAGGCGAGCCTTGAACCGCATATATTGTCAAGATTCAAATCCTGGTCGAGACCTTTTTTTTATATCCCTTTCTTTGATTTACTCTCATCTCTCCACTATTGCTATCTAATTAGAATTAGAATAGTAGGAGGACTTTTTACAATAGTCGCATAGTGTTGGGATACCAGTAATATTCAAGACAAAGAAACATGATGCTCTGAATTATTTTCAGAATTTTTTGTGCTCACCTCTCAAGGCTAATACATTTCCAGATGTAAAGCCTTTAATGGGCTGCTCTATCATTGTCGAAAGCATGTGCCGTCATGATGACATGATGTGACTTTTGCCATGTGACCCCTGAGGTGAAGGTCACATCATGGTTTCCAATATTGTTCGTTTCAATTGGTTCCTCGCTAATGCTTCTCTCTATGACCACATCTTCATTTGACACATGCTCAGTATGAAGCTGCTCAAGATGGTGGTATAGATGAACAGTCGTCATTGGAAATAAAAGTGTCATCCACATGAGCTACAGGTCAGACATTTATTTCCAGGTGAACGAACAATGTACTTTGCCTGCATGCATCGATTCACAATGACTCGTGGGCATGGCACTGTGTGTGTGTCCTATTGTCTTGTTTACCTCTGAAGACTGGACACAAGGGGAAATCAATACTGCTCTCTGGCAGATCCGTAAACAGCCTCCATCCAATATTTACTGGTGTCGAGCTTCAGCGGTCCTCCTCTTGCTACCGTCTCCATCTACCAGACACACGTTCAGATTTCTGCCCAGGCTGAGTCACTCCATCAATGAGCCTCCTCTCTGACAGATATCCCCTTCTCCTCCTGCTGCTATCCCCCATCAGGGTGGCAGAGGTCTTTAAATCGATGTGGAGCCAAATGGGTCCTGAAAAAGGCCATATAGCCTGGGTTGTTGACATTGCTGCTGAGACAAAATGATAAAGCTTCTTGTTGGAGATAAGTGGAGGCAGTTTATAGCAGATAAAAAGGACAGCAGACGTAATGGGGGTTCTGAGGCGGGGCTCACGTACTGTATAGTGTCTACGTGTATGCATGTGTGTGCCGCCTTCTACTGAAAAGCTTTAAAGCTTGACTGAATGAATACTCAAAGTGTCAATTATTATATAAACACAGATGATGCTGATAATTAGGGAATGAGTTAGTCTCCCAAAATTAAGCTTAGGACTTCCATATTTAGTTCAACCGACAATCACAATCCTGCATGTCGCATGTAATGTCTCTGAAAGGATAGGAGCAGTTCTTTAAGGCTGTGCTGATCAAATGTCATAACAGCTATGTGCCATTCTGTGAGCAACTGTGAACAGAGCCCTTTGAAGCAGGAATACAAGTTTTGGATGTCATGTCACACACACACACACACACCCTCCACCTCTTGTGGCTGCATCTTGTTTCATGTCATTCCTGGTGTGCCATTGTTAAAAGTGTTACATTTGATATAGCTATATAATTAATATAGCAGCAAATGACTATTTGCTATGTAAAGATAACGTGGAGTAATGTCAACTTGAGCAGAGTATGAAGATGCTCTCCCTCTGTTTGTGGTAATCCGACCGTCTCAATGTTTGGTTGACGTAGTGAGGGTACCCCACTGGTTAGCTCACCACTCTGCAGTGCACTCATACGGCCATTACAGCTGATAACATTGCAGAAGCGTAGCATCTACCCTGTGGTTCCCCTTCAGGTAAACACTTTTCACTCTGTTTTTGTAATAAAGTGAAAGTCCGACCAGATGATGGTGCTAGATGAAAGATCAAGGGGTAACAGTTATTGAAATGAATCATCTGGGGACCCTGAATGGGTTTACCAAATGGTACGGCAATTCATCAAGATTTTAATTTAGAACACAAATGGCAGCCTTCATGGTGGACAATTTCATAGGAAAATAAGTAAAAATAAATCATCCAATTACATTATCTGGGGACTATGAATGACTGTAAAAAAGATTAGTGCCAATCTATCAAGTTATATCCATGTAAAAACGTTGATGGTGGTGCTAGGGGTAAAGTCAGAGGATCATGAACGTCAATAGGATTTATCCTCTGAGAACCATGAATGCCTGTATTAGGTTTAATGGCAATCCACCTCACAGTTGTTGAGATGTATCAGTATGTACTAAAGTGGTGAACCTTCAGACCAACATTGCCATCCAAAGAGTCACTCTGGTAGTCTTGTTAAAAAGAAGACCGTGAAGCTCCAATCTGAAGGAAAGAACTTTTAAAAATAGCACCTTGTCTCTTGTCAGCTGCATGACCACACACAGTGAGCCAATAAAGTCACTGTGATGTCAGGGGAGCTCGTATAAGGGCAGAGATCATCACAGCTTTGGCTCTGCTTGGGCGCACGGCCATTTTTATCATGGTTCAGCGCATGACCCTTTGCTGTGAGTAACCAGGGGAAATAAAGAGGAGCACAGCATACAATGCTGCACGCCATGGGACACCATGGAATAATAAAGTGCAAAGACAAAAAAAAAAACTGAATGTGATCTGGACAAACAGTCCGACATCAATAGTCTCTATGGTTTATCATAAATGAAGCAAAACGTTAGAGTCAACATATGTCCAGAACGTCTTCATCTTTATCTCCACCACAAACACCACTGTTCAGACAGGAAGGAAAGTATGATCTCAGTGCTGTAGGAAGAAAGAATAATATGATCTCAGAGTGTTAGAGGTTGAAAGGCCAAGTGTGAGGGAGACACAGAAAGAGACGAGGCAAGCAAAAAGCCAAACTCACACAGAGATAGCACACTCTATTGGGGGAGATTGAGTGTGAGGATGGAGCATCTGCTCCTACCCAGTAGGCCTCCCAGCTAGTGTAAGCAAACAAACACACTTACACACAAACACACACAAACACACACACACTCAGAACCAAACTGCTGCTGGTTCTAATGAGGCCAAGGTTCCAGCGTGTCTCCGGCTCTCTGATTCTTGTCGCAAAGCTCCTCACACGTCATCCACTGTTTCACACCATCCCCCCCCCCCCCCACCACCACCACCAGCGTTGGCTCTTCAGAGTAGTTTCACATTTACAGCCTTGACAAGACTGGACAAGAATAGTTAAGACCTGGATGAAGACAATAAAATACAAGAAAGAAAGTCATTAATTGCTTTCCTTTAACTTCATCCATTGTGTCATCCAGTTCTGTTTCTAGCATGCCTGTAAACTCTTAGTCTTGTTACGCCATGTTATGAGAAATCAAGATTTTGTGCTGGGAGATTGATTGCTTTGTTGCTACTGGATTTCCCTGAATTAATGTCTATGTTGTTTGCAGCGTCATTCCAGAAGTTGGAGCAATGGAGGTAGCAGCTGGCTGAAGTATGAGGAAAACAAACCATCAAAATGATTGATTAAGTCAATTATTTTGTGGCTCGTTTCCTACTTTGGTTATCCACGCCCCTGCTGCAGGCTCCCTGATGTGTTGCAATGTTTGTCTCACAAGGGCCCACACACTTTATCTCATCCAAACTCCAGTTTATTCAGTCTCTTTGAGTCTCTTTCATGCCCACTATTAATTCACTGCAACTCTATTTCCTTTTCTGTCTTAGAGTCTCTCCATCATCAGGAGGGATAAGCCCAAACAAATCTGTCTAAAGCCTTTGCCGGGCTGATGGTCTCATAGGAATGATACCTATTCCCTCTCATTTCAAATGACACTAATGGCATATTGACGCGTGTGCAGATTAACAGATTATTGTATTTGTGTGTGTATGATGGGTGGGTAGTGCACTTTCATATCACTGCATTTTCTAATCCAACTTCAGGGCATCTTTTATCATTTCTGATCATTCAATCTCAACTTGTCCTTTTGCCCTCCTACCTTAAACTGCCGTACATTAGCATGAGCTACACCCTGAGCTGAATCATAATCGCTTGGGGTGCCTTTGAATCATAGTGGACCGACTCAGATCATAATACATAACAGTTCAGGGAAAAAAATACAGTAATATACAGTAATTTAACCATTTGTTATTTAATTTATGTCTTCATTATCATTTTAAAATGTTATATATGTCTAATGTATAATCCCTTCTCACTCACTATATGTGCTCTAGCAAATACATCTCCTTTGTCAGACATCACGGCAGCAGTCTTTTCCAGATGGCTATTTTGAAAGTGATAATAAAACCCAAGAAAAAAAGGGACTTGTGAGGAAGGTGAAGAACAGGAGGGGACAAAGTCATAAAAAATATCCCCAAGGAGCCGTCTCAGCCTTTATTTCAAGCCTCGTAGCTAAACTAACATAGTGAAACGATCTAAGATGGCCTTTTATTTCTCACCTTCAATCTTCTGGGTGTGTGGGTTTGTGTGTGTGTGTGTGTGTGTGTGTGTGTGTGTGTGTGTGTGTGTGTGTGTGTGTGTGTGTGTGTGTGTGTACCCTCGTGCCTTATCATTGTTAGAACTAGTGCTAAAATGGAACCCCAGTGGTTTCAGCATTTTGTCCATTGATTCCCCTTTCTGCTGAAGATTTAACTTTCCGGACCTCACACAGTGGCACCACCATGGAAACGTTAGCAAGTTCTGCTCTGGCATCATTTTGTGTTACTTAACCATCGCATGCTGAATTCCTTATATTCAAATCCTAAGAGATCATTCAAACCAATTTACGCTGATCATTAATCAGAGAAACAGTCGCAGTCATCAAGAGCCAACTAAAGCACCTGTCGTCTCTTTGAACTGGACACATAGCTGCAGCTTGCTTGTCCAATGTTCTTGTTAAATTGGGTCAAATGATAATGAAATTGCGCGTATGTGCAGCCGGGTTGGATGGCTTATTGCTGGCGTCATTGCTCTAAGGGACAGTCTTCCATTAATTTGATCTTTGACAGAGATAGATTGAAAGTCATAATGCCCGTTATGAGAAATTTACATCTGTGGCTGATTTTCTTTGCTACAATACCTGAAAGATCAGCAGGCGATTAAGCACCAAATCATCAACCAAAGGCACTCTTTCTTCATACAATTTTGTCATTGTACCAGGTGCTGTTTGTGCATCCAATACATGGTTTGCCTCCCAGCACTGCAGTGAATTCAAATCCATTTCCTTCAGTAGCTTTGCATCCAGCTGAGGCTCTTTCCGCCTGCTCTGTCCTACTTAGCGTCTTGAAAAGTATTTCTCACCAACAAGTATAATGTGGTTTGTAGGTCCGTTTTCTCTGTTGCCTCAGTTTTCTCTCAAATTCCATTGACGTCAGCTGGAGTGGAGATTCTGTTCGAAGGTGTGAATGTGCATTGTGGTTATTCTGTATGTTAAGATAAACTGCAACACTAAATAACTATTATAGAGTAGTGGTGTACGTTTTACTCAAAGTAATCTCTGATCTGCTGTCTATATTCTGCAAAATGCACTTTACACAACTAGATTTCTTTCCCAAAAAATACGTTTTCAAGTGAAGTTGTTGCTCTCTTGTGATCCTGAAAACATCATTAAATTGTAATTTATAATTTAAATTTAAAGGTGTGGATTGCCACTCCTAATGCTTTGAAAACACCAAGGCAGAAATAATTATGGGGCAGTTTTGATCTTTGAAACTGAATTGAATATGTGGTTTTATTTGGCCCATTGGGAGAAACAGGCTGAAAACCAAACATAGACATATTGCATTATCATTCTATTAAAGGTGTTCTTGTGCCCACCTGCATAATGTAAAAATCAAATTACTCTTAGCTCCATCAGTGTTATTAGCGCTGAGGCAGCAAATAAAAGGTTTACTGTGGAAATGGCTTTCCTATATGTTCTTTTATCCAGTATTACTGAAAAAGAAAAGATTGTTTTATTTTAGCTGGTCCATGTTGTATTCATTACCATCAAATACTAAAAATAGTAGGAGAAAAGACAAACAGACCATCAAAATTCCTTTCACATGTCGACACAGCCTGTAATGGTGATTAGCATAGTTACATTAGCTACAACAGAGCTGTCATATCGACAGAGTATAATCAGATTTGAGTGGGTGCTATCCACTTACTCTGTTAAATAAATTAATGATTAGTGTCAGACACAGACAGAAAGGCAGCAGTGGAAAGGGTGTGGTCAAGAAGTCACGGACATCGAGACAGTTTTAATGTGGGAGGTCAGCGTAAGGGTCTCTTGTTCTCACCCCTTTTTCGATGAGTCAGTTCTATCTCTCTCTCTGAGTTCAGCTCCCACCTCTGCGTCCCCCCACTGCTGTCACCGCATATTAGCATTGTGTTAATGCTAAAATCTCACTTCACCATTCCTGATTCTGCTCACCCACTGAGGAGACAAAAAAAAAAGATATAAAGTAACAAAGAATAAAAGGAGAAACAAAGCCACAAAAATACCAACAGTGAGCGGATGAACACAGATGAGCTGAGATTGCAACAAAATAACAAAATGTTGATGCTAATGTAAGATGATACATTATTTACATCTCTGCGAAAAGAAACTCGATGAAGGTTCACCCAATTTGCGAGGGTCATGTTGTATGGGAAATTCTCCACCTCCAAACAGCAAGAGACATATTGTGCAGGCATATTGGTGTGGGGGAGAAAATGTAATTAACTTTTATTCTACACCAAAATCTCCCTGACAGCAGACATCACAAAAGGTCTCGGGGGAAATTGAAAGAAAGAAGCAGTTTTCACGTAAATTCCCCCACTGAACTGCACCCTTTATGCTCTCCTTCACTGGCAGGGTGCACATAGAAAGCACGTAGTTCCAGTCGCTGATTGCATAATTAGCTGCTGCCTTTAGTAAATCAGAAGCTAATTACACACAGATTGCGACGGCAAATAGAATGAATGCTTTCTGCCGGTGACTCTTTGCACATCCATCAATCAATTCATCCGTCCATCAAGTCGCCAACGCCCATAACAGGAGTTAGTGTACTGCCTCATTGCCTCACTATGCTTTATTGGTCAGATAGTTTTATTGAACGTCAGGCAGTAGTTACACTTCCTGCCGCTTGGCACCCTGAAGCCCTGCCTAGAAGACAGTATTTTACAGATTGTACACTTCATGTAAGACATATGGAAGGTCCAGGGCAATTATTTTCACAACTACCAAACATGTGGAAAATGTATACTGAAGCCTTTCTGAAACCCAATAAATATCAAGAAAAAGGGCAACTGTAACTAGCGCCCATCGTGCAATAAGATCAAACCAGCCAAAGTTTCTTCTACTTTCACCTAATATGTGCTCAACATACAATTGGAATTTAGAAGAATAACAAACGTATTCATTTTTTTTGTGGTATATGAGGCACTCACTGACTGAAGTATTAAATGCATTGTGGAATTGCAACAAAATTACACAACAAAAACACAGCGATTATGCAAAACTATATCTGCATTCTAGTGATACTGTAGATGAGGCTACAGCAACATGATAAACATAAATGGCCATAAGTGGTCATGACACAGTTTATACTTGACACTGTGCACCAGTCATCCTTGTACAACAATCCCTTTCTAACAGTACCCATATAAAAGTGTCCCCACAAAGAAGTTTGTTTAATAAGTCCTCATCCCAGCTAAGATATGAGACAAGTAATGACAGATCTGTTATCTCTTTTGGCCATGAGCCTTGAAGTCATTAGAGGATGTAATTAACTCCTATTGTACTAGAGGCGGGTCATTAGCAAACGAGTCTTAGGATTTGATGGTGACCTACATGGGGTGAGAAGTTGAACAGGCGGGAGACGGCCAGGTTGTGTTGATGCTGTGTTTACAGCAAAGTGTGATCACAAAGCAGTTCTGTTATTATGGTCGCCTACACAATGCAGATGAAGCGCATTGTTTCCTCACTTCGTATGCAGATGCAGCGTTTCAAAGACATTCATCACTTTACAAAAGTGTTTGTGCGAAGAGAACAAAAAAGCCTGTCCAGGTTGTATTCATGTGTGCATTTATTCAAATCAGGGTAGCTTATGGATGCTCCTCATTTATTTTTGTCTCCAGAGAAACAACTGTCAGAGTGCAGGGCGAATATCATAAGTGATATTCCTGTTCCTGTACTGGCCTGTCTGATGTGGTTTGTGTTTTACACCAGAGAGCTCATGGGATGCCACCCATTTATTTAAATATTCTTTCATATAAGGGATATTTGAGACTTTGCTGTGTTACAGTAAATCATAGGGAGGATCTATTTGTTTATTTCCGTTGTAGCTAATATAGATGATAAATCATTGATAGCCCCATTGAAATCCTCCTGTAATAAAACCCCAAACATCCTGCAGATGAGTATTTGTACAACAAGCCACTCCGTGTCAAACAGATCCCTGAAGCCACAATGGGCAAGAGACATGGTCAGAAGGCGAGTCGGACAGCTGTCACAAACTGCATTTCCTAACGTGCTGTTTGTTTGATTTATGCACAAATTCTCACTCTCTTCAGTGATTGCAAAAAGAACTGTCAAATACATGTGTTTGTGGTAGATTTTGTAGGGATTATTAACAGATGTATTTCATGAGGCAATGTGTGACAGAGGTATTGAATATACTTTTGAAATTACCAAGGTGGACAAAGTCTATAGTTCTATTTTTTTACAACTTTTATCGTCACGTCTTACAATTTTTCCGTCAGTCCAGACAATAACAGCATTGTACCCAACAATAACTAATTGCTTATAACTACAGATAACTGAAGCAACATTTCTAAAAAGAAGTCTAACAGGACAAAAAAACACGAGCAGTCAGACAATCATACAGATGTTATATAACATAAAGTTAGGCAGAGTGGAGTCTAGCTCATGGAGCGCAGACAAAGGAGACCAGGAGTCGAGAGATATGAATTCTGAGGACAAAGTCCCCTCTCTCTGGATCACTGGAAGCATTGCTCACGTTCATGTAATACTCATTAGAGGTATAACTGATAAGACTGAACCCTAATTCCCTCTTCCTCTTGTCAGATAAGTACAGATCAACTGATTTTCATACGTCCACCACTACTGACTTCATCCTTGTAAAACATTTTTTTATGTTTGCAAGCTCTCAGGGCTTCTGTGATTATACTGTGAAATGACTGAAATACATTGAATTTGTTTAATTCTCAACTTGAAGTACTCCAACGAGTGTTTGCGTTTACTCTGCTCATATGCATTTACACATTCTTGTTGTATGTTTGTTTTTCAGATGAGCTTTAAATAATACCATCATTTCCATCTCTCTACATGTTATCTCAGTCAGTGAAGCAATAATATTCTTGTTTCATTACGTACTTGGACATTTTAGGTCATAAAAGCGTGGCTCCACATGTCGACTGATGGCTTCCAGAGAAGAGAATTCCACCAGACTAACAGCTCCCAAGTCAAAGTGTCATATTTGACTTCTCCTGCATGCATTTGCATGTAGAACGTGTACTGCAGAAGTTCATCGTGTTGATGTTTTTCCAGGTTGATCGACCGGCCATCTGGGTGGATTACATGCCTCAGCTCCACGTTGATGGATTATTGTGAACTTTCAGCCTTATCGCCGGCTCTGGTTTCTTCTGGTGTGACGGATTCTGTGTGGTGTTTGTGGATTGCATCGGCCGGGTGTGCAGATGGGGAGGATTGACCTGCTGCGACCTTGGAAGAGTGCCCTGGCGGAGGACGACGGCGACCTCGGGATGGGCAGGACATGCTGCAATGCAGCAGAGCAGATCAGTGGCGCTGCATGCTCTCACACACACACACACGCACATGCACACACACACACACACGCACACACACACACACACATAAACTGCAGCTCACCAACACACTTCACACTCGCAAACACACCCACTCTAAATAAATGCCATTAAACAGCACAGTTCCACACAAATCAATAGAAACACACGCACACACACTTTGTTTTCCTGGATAAGCAGTTGAGGGCGTGTCTTAATCAACCTGCCACTGGCTGGCTGGCTGAAATGCACACTCCACCCACATGACTCTGCATATTGAGCAGCACGTAAGCGTGCACATGCTCACACACATTTACATCCACACCTCTTCATAGATGCACACATGTACACAGAAGGAGAATGCCCGTGGGTGCACACACACAACGTACTAGAATGTGGAAGTAACAAAGGAGCAATCACATTATTGAATTACACTTCATTTATAGCACTATTTAACCAAAATTACACACTAAAAATGCACTAATTCCAACATTTGTACTGTGTTCTCCTGTACATCGTTAACAACAACAGCGCATTTCTCTCCATGTAAAGCAACATCCTTCTTATCACATAGACACTATACATTTTGTTTTCTTTGCACTGCAACAACAGTCACTGCTTTACAGATAAGGCGATCACTCAGTTCCAGCGAGGCATCCCATAGGAGGACAATATGTAGCAGCAGTGCCAAGATGTCTGATTTAAATACCAGCGCAGCACAAAACCTCATTAAAGAGATTTTCCGGGGCAAATAAACCATAATCACTCCAAGCAATCACATCAAACCAGATCAGCCTCAGTTTGCTTTACTGAGTAAACTGTTAATACATAAACCTAGTGGACGACCTAATATACATTGGTATTCGTTATGACCTTGTACTGACTTTCATTCATTTCCTGGGGGCGTACTATACGCTCCCAGGAAATGAATGAAAGTGATGGTGATGCTGAAGCATAACTATGCCTTACTTCAATGCAAATATTAAAGGAGAAGTCTGCTAATGTTCTTTATGTCTTGTTGTCAACAAGTACCATGGAAAGAACAAAACCAACAATGAATCAATCCTGCTAACAAGTATTGTCTGTGTAGAGCGTGAAATATGTTGTTCTTCGGTTGCTAAGAGCTCCATTGTTGTCCTAAATATATTAAAAACACACTTATAAGCCACACTATTGGATAACATGTCCCTTTATTTTCATAAACATGGGCACTGTGTTCTAAGGCTACACATATGCTGTCCTGTTGCTGTAAATAACGAATGTGTGTTAATCCGCTGCTGAAAAAAGTTAAAGACAAAAGCTCTATTTACTTGTGTTTGAATAACGTTTGTTAAAAGCTTCAGTGTCCAGCTGTGTCAGGAAACTATTCAGTCTTTAAAATAATGAAACTATGTAGTTGTGACCTATTTTTTTAAAGATTTACATATTTGGTAGGAATAGGGTTGGAGCGTTAGACTGGGTTGTGAAGTTTTAAAGACATGGACTCGCACATTGTTGGTTTTGGTCTTACATCTGCACCTTTACCCTTTGATCAGATCATAAATACAGACACACGCACACACAATGGTGTCGGAAATCCTTAGTAGTGTAGCAGATGTTGAAGCACAACTGGATTGAGCCTGTTGGCCAGGATGTGAGGGAAGGTGAGGGGTGCAGAGGAAGGGGAGCTGCTGTTACAGTTCCAGTGACTTCACAGGAAATTCCTCCCAGTTTGACTCTATTGTCTCCAAACTGACAGGATGGGACATGGCAACGTGTGCTGTTTGACGTGAGAGGGTTAGGATGTTCTTTTTGCTTGATCGTTTTAATTCATAATAATCCCTATTATCACACTTAACCATATTGGTTTACACATATCCAAACAACTGAGAAGCAACTCTCACTCTAATCCTTTTATTGTCATTGTTGCTGAATGTGACCTTAAGATATATTTCCTAACCTTATAATCGGCTTCACAGCGTGTCCAATGTGACTTTTGACTGCAGGGTCAAAGGTCAACACACACTCACCGTCGTCATTTCAGCACACTGAAATAAAACCTGAACAAGCGATGCAGTTTTACATAAAGAAGTCTGTTTATTATGTGTTATATATCATATGCATCTTCATATAATAGTTCTAATACCAGTAAGTCAAAAATAATAATCATATTATATTTATATATAGATATATAGAAAACTAATCCAATAATCTACTTTTTACTTGGACTTTACTTCCTTGTAAAAAACAACATGGAGAAATGTATAATCTTCTCCCCAGCTTCAATATAGGCGCTTTAAGGGAGCAAAGAAGATAATACAAAAAAGAAAAAAATACACCTGAACATTGCATCTTATAGATCTAGAACATCTGTCAGCAGCTTGTAATGATGACCATCGCGGTTTAAGACACAGGAAGAGGTTTTTTTTTCTTTGCTAGAACATCTTTGACAAATGTGCTTTTTGTTTGTTTTTAAATTCAGCTAAAATGTCTGAAAACATTTAAGACAATGGCAACCATGTGATCAGCTGGATGTGAGAGACACAACATTATATTACACCAGTCTCATTACACACTGAAGATGATGGATATCTGAAGATGAAGGAGAGGAGGGAGAGAGTGGTTGGACAGAGAGGAACAAGTGTGGGGAAATAAAGGTTTAGAACTGCAGGGTATAGAAAGTTTAATTGATGTGCTTCTCCGCCAATGATGTACATTTGTAAACAGAGGGTAGCAGCACAAATAGTGCAGAGTCCTCTACATCTTCTCTCACTGATCCCCAGCGTCCCTCCCCTTCTCTGTGTGCTCTCGGGGAGGTAGCCGTGTCACAGTTGGAAGCAAGAGATATCGCCCCCCCCCCCCCCCCCCCCAAAACCCCCTCTTCTCATAAACTCTCGATATGTAGAAATGAAAACATGGAGGCAGGCTGTTTCAGGGCTGTGGACGTGGAAGAAGCCACGGGCGGGGGGCCACCCGGAGTCGTGGAGGAGGACGTCCCGGGGCTCTCGTGTCTATCAAAGCCAGAGACGCAGGAGGGCTGTACCACTGCGACCTCTGCTCCGTGTGAGGAGCCCAGCTGGTCAAGTCTGGGTCAGGAGGAGGCATCAAAGCTGCACAGGAAGATAATTCATGTTATGACATTGAAACTTTTGTGGGGCACTATTGATTGATTGACTGATTTGGTAAACAAGTAACGCCAACGGATAAATGCACCTGAGCCACTGCCTGCCTGTTTGAACTGAAGCAGCAGTGTTTGGTAGCAACATGGCTTCAGAGACTGTGAGGAACCTTTGAGGGATTTGTTGTCTGTGCCTAGATTGACACGTGTAATTCATGAGATGTTTGATGAGTATGTGCGGTATTACATTAACTTATTGTCAATCATGAACCTATTGAGCCCAGTCTCTCTATTTGGTTAGGCTTAATGAAATCAGGACTACACCTTTAATCTATTAGAAACGACTCAGAGAGCATTATTCAATTTCACGATGATTAATACTTAACCGTTAGCAGTACAAACATTCTGTTTTTCACAGCAGACATTTTGACTTGTCATAGTAGGAAAAGGTGTAATAACAGTAGCGATGGCTCGACCAGTTCTATTCAAGGGTCCTATCTGCGGCGTGACAGTGAGGCAGCATGCACAGTGACAGGACCCTGAAACTGAATCAGCTAAATGGAATCAAGCCATCATTCATTTTATTATTTTGACCTGACCTGACTCTCATACCAACACAAAAATTGAGTTCAACCTTAAAGCCAATGTTCAATTCTTACAAAAAATCTGCAGTTGTAACAGCCAATACATTGTTAAAACATGGATTGTGGTCCAGATACAGGAGAGCCAAAGGGATGTTTCACAATCTGGCAACCCTAAAGATGCTCTTGGCATTAGCAAATGATTTATTACCCATACATAAAGCCATTAGTAACAATGTGTCAGACAGATAAAAATCATGTGGAAGCAAATGAAACAGAGAGAGTTTAGGTGAGCAAGATGTTCATCACTGCAGACTTTTGTGTTGCTTATCAGTGACAGATCCTTCTGTCCCCGCCCGTGTCTTTCTCTCCCACAGCAGAGAGCCCAGGGACGGCCACGAGACCTGACTCCAGTCTGCATTGTCAGCACTTTCTTGTTGCTTTTCTCTGAACTCGCAAACCATGTACTGACATGACATACACTTTCTTCTGTTCCTCACCTGAGTCATTGATATTTGTGTATGAGCTAAGATGGGCTGAAAAAGCACAGGCACAGAGGGAATGGCAAGGTGAAAAGACTGATGCGTAAGAAAAGGAGGAGGACGCGTTGGTCCAAAGGTTGAAAAGGTCACCATATACCAGAGAATGATGGTAATAATGCGTGTGAATTATGAGTGTGAATTATGCGCGTGTGTTCTGGCTAGTGGGGGCGCGACTATCCTCTAGTGGGGAGGTATGTCTTATCTTGCAGTCATTAAATATTAACACCACCATCTCGCCCTCCCACTGGGACCTGATTGAAGATGTAGGATGGCACAGGACAGGATAGGGTCACCTCTAGCTCTTTAGCTCCACTGTAAACCCACTGTGACTACGCCTGGGCCAGACCAAGCATGCAAACACATCACTCATCTGGAGCTGGGACGTTGGGCTAACTCAAGGACTGACCCTGCAACGACATGGCACCACAGCAGAATATACATCTGAGATATTGTGTCAACTAATGATGATCAAGAGAACAGAGTGAAAATATTAAATTATTCTACAATCCCGACAGAGCTGATTGTCCAGCCCAACTGCTAAATGTAAAGAGGTTTCAAGACTCCAGCTAAAGGAAGCCCTCTGTATAGTAAAATAGAATAATGGGATTTAATTACAGGATTATGGGCCCTTGTGGAAATAGCACACAATGACCGTCATTGGCTGTTCTTCTTTTTTCAAAGACTCTAATTAACGCGAGGTGGTTGAAGAAAAAGAAACAAGGTGGAGAAGGGTTCTTACCTGTCCCATAGCTTGACATTTCTACAGTTGTTGGTGCAGCAGCCGGCTGATATCAAAGCTGTGACAAAGAGATAAGAAGAAAGAGACACGTTTTAAATGTGTTGTTTTGATAAGCGAAGAGTGCCTCATTACTCTCAGGATTTGGAGCTTTTTATACTGCCAGAACAAGAGAAAATGACTCATTCATAAAAGATGCCGATGGAGGAATAACAGCTTTTGTTATTAACGGAAAGGTATGTAAAAGATGGAATTGATACTGTTCATTATTGTCCCAGACATCACACAAACTGACTATATAAAGGAATATTTTACATTTTGGAAAAAATAAGGAATCGCTTTTTTGCCGAGAGTGAAATGAGGAGATGGACACCCCACTCACGTCTATACAATACGTCTGGAGCTACAGCCAGGAAGCGATTAGCTTTCCAAAGAAACTGGAACCAACAAAAACACAGATTACTGAATTAACTATTTTGATTGTGAACTGAATAAACAAAATACAGATATTGTGTTAATAAGTGAGCTTTAGAGGTGCTGGGTGGCAGAGGTATTTACTTTGGACACAGCCAGGCGTTTTTCCCTTGCTTTCATACTTTATGCTAAGCTAGGCGTATTGCTCCATATTTAATTCAGACAAGAAAGTGGTGTCAGTATTCTCATCTAACTCTGAGGCTAGAAAGCAAATAAGTGCATTTCCATCTATTTGTACAGCGAGTTACATCTCATAGGCTTTTCAATTCAATTCAATTCAGTTTATTTTGTATAGCCCGATATCACAAATTACAAATGTGGGCTTTACAGTACACATACGACATCCCTGTCCCAGGACCTCACATTGGATCAGGAACAACTCGCCAAAAATAACCTTTCACAGGGAAAAAAGGGAAGAAACCTTCAGGAGAGCAACAGAGGAGGATCCCTCTCCCCGGATGGACAGAAGCAATAGATGTCATCTTTGTCTTCTATAAACTCAAAGCCTTTTGAGACAAAAGTAACAATCTAGGTGTGCACATAGATGAGCTTCTAGAATTTACTGAAGGACATAGTACGCTCACTCGCCCCATGACCACCACTTAAATATGTGTTGTATCGAGCAGCATTTACAACTTTTCCACATTCCCCCCTCGTCTGTTTCAATCTCTGCTGCAATGGTGCAAGTGACAGCGAGCAGAGTGGCAACAACCTTCACTGAAAATGTGAACCATAATGTACACACACACACACACACCTAAAGAGACAGTCTGATTTATCTCGACTTCTCAAAGTGTATCAAATTGAAGACTAGAAGATTACATGGAGCAATAGCTGGACACTGAGGAGGCAGACAGCGAGAGATAGGAACAAGGATTTACTTTGCTTCGAGTGATAAACCTATCACTCCTTAAACAGAAACATGCTCTCTCACACTGACAACTGTAAGACATCCAACTACATTGCAATAAACATGATTGTCCTTATACACATGGCAGGCTCTGGACTCTATCTTGAAATCCCCGACAAGAAAATCGTGTGCTGCTTTTTTTCTGCTTGGCAAGACAAATGTTGCTGTCAAACCAAATGGTGTTCACCAAAAGGTGTTTTAAAGTGCAGGACACGCAGCATCTGCACTCATCCTCTCTGGCTCTGTGAGCACTTGGTTTGGTTAAGCAGTGGAAAAATGACTTTGCCTTAAAGCTGCCCAAGCTTTAAAGAAGAAGAAAAAGATCCCTCTATAACTACTTTGCCCTTCAGAACAATTTTTGCATCCTTGCCCCCCTGCTTGATATATCTCTCTCGCTCTCTTTCTCTCTCCACAAACAGTGTCCCCCCCATGAGCCTATAATCGTGTTTTCAGCACATTTCCTCTCCTCGGCGCGCTCACATCTCTCATTAAAGATTCATAATGCTCTTGTGACCGTCGAGTTCTGCGAAAGATTCCAGTAGCCACCTTCACTAAGTTCCCTGCCCCTTCCCTCGCTCTGTTTATTTCTGTGGGGGGGGGGGGGCCAAGACAGCACAAAGAGATAGGAAAACTCCTGAAAAGAGTCGGGGGATGCAGCGGTGGGCTGCGGAGTATTTTCATTTGGAGGTCAGAATGTGTGGTGTGGAATTGATTTCACGGCTAAAGCAGAGCTCATAGACCAGTTAGAGAGCAGTAAATACATGATGACATCACTTCCTCCTGACACACGTAGACAAAGACACAGAAAGTCTAAAGGAAGTCGTGACAGCTCTTTAGAAGATACCTTTGAAAGCAGGACTTCGTCTGAACATGCTCTGATAGAGCAAAGTAAACATAGAGTGATCTAGCAGTGACATAGCGCTGAAACATTAAATGATGTTGGTTGTATTGGTGCAAAATGAAGATTAGATCCACTTTACCAGATGATTTTTCACAATAAACACATGTCTGCAAGGCCATGTCACCACCCCCGTCGTATGAAGGTTGGCGGTCCGGAATCAGAATACAACAAGAACAAGAAATGCACAGTAAAAAAATTAGTCGGTAATGAAAGACGCTGCGTGAAATATTTAAACAGCCAGTGGAAACAATGCAGTTTCTTGTTCAACGTTTCAAGCGAACTCAATTCTGGGTCTTTGGACTCGCCCGCTCAAGCGCAAGAACAATTAGCTTAAATGGATTTTCTGCCTCAAGGTCTGCAGCACACACAGGTCACAAGATTACAAACTGCTGTCTTGTGATGGTCCTGTTAACGCACAGTAGGCATGTGCCAAAATCTCTTTAAAGTGACCTTGATCAATGTCGAATAAAACTTGCCTTGTGATCGCTTCAAGGAGAGTTACACAGTGAGAAAACATACAGAGCGTTTGTTGATTTAGTTATAGGCAGGGCGTTAAAACCAAAATTGGATTTAACGGGATGTGAGAGATGTGTAGAGGAAAGAGGGATCTGTGTGGGTCAAGACCAAGAGTATATAGATAATGTGATTACTCAAGAATAACGTGGGGCCGAAGCTCCCTTAAATTACACCTCGGTACACCAGAGCTCGAGTGAAAGGCTCTAAATTTACCCAAAAAGAGATGTGAGAGATTGGCTGGGAAAGACACTGAATAAACCACTGTTCCGGTTGGGGAACCCTTTTCCCTGCTGCCAGACACCAATTATTAACTCCTTATAACTCAAAATCTTAGTTCATATAATAGATTCAATAGTGTTTATTATGACATTTTTTTGTTTCAGGGTTTTGGGAAAATACGTTTGAAAAATGTAAAAAGAGGCTGGGATCCAAAGCAGCTCTGAAAAATAAAGTCTGAGCGTGTGGCGGATCCGTATAATTTGTCAAAACCAGTAATCACGTTGTTATCGATGTCTGAATCAAGCCAGTAAACACGAGAACCGGCTCTCCACACTGCTGCTCTCTCAATCCTCTTTGATCCATCAACCCCCCCACCCACCCCCCACCCCCCTCCGTCTCCATCTCTCAACTGATCAATGCAATGTAATTTCACATGGCCATTCCCTCAGATCTTCTAAAAATCTGCCACATAAATTATTCAGGCTGGCTGGGCAGGAAAGCCTGTGGAGCTGCATGGTAGATCAGTGACCTTCCGTTTAGCTAGCAGTCAATCAGACAATCAGCCAGTCAGCCAGTCAGCCAGTCAGCCAGTCAGCGAGGCTCGCCGGCTGGAGAGCTGCTTGTCTTGACGTCCCTCGGGCCGCTACAGTCAGTGCTGTTACGTACAACTCCGGAGCACACAGATACGCTCTGAATGCATAATACAGAGATGAGTGGCCGGAACACATTCACCAAGAAAATGGAGGGGAAAAAAGGCAGGATAATTATGGATTCAAGTCGGTGTTTGGTCAGTCTCATAGAAAAGGCCTCAGTCTCGTGAGGCTGGACTTCAAGTCGATACCACTTCCCGTCTGGGCTACTTCCTCCTCGCTGTGGTTGCTTCTGCTGCTCTAGATTGTAGCACCGATATGCTGAGTGACTACACTGGTTGTCAATCCGGGAAGAATTAGCTGTCAGTCAGTGTTGGAGAGTCCCAGGTGGCTTGTCTTTCTTATTCAAATCAATAAAAAATGACACTAAGCGTAAACTCCTTTTGTGTGAAGAAATAATAACATCCAGGTGTCATTTACTGAGGCTGGCCTTTTCCAACGTAAGTCCAGGAACCCACCTGTTACCTGCAATTATCTTCAAGTCAAATCCAGACCCGCCCGCCCCATTAATGTAAGACCTGTGATTGGACACACAGGCTACACAGCCACTACATTTAAAGAGCTTTATTTTTACTTGCACTATTGGAACATGAAGATTATAATCATGCATTTCAATTTAGTTTTGTAGATGCTAAACTATAATAAGATGCTATGCCTATGCTGACATTGAATTGCTTCTTAAGCCAGAGGTTGCTGTGCAGAAAAATAATATTGTCGCTGGTTTAAGCTGCGGTCACCGTGCTTCAATCACAAGCCAATAAAAAGTATCTTTCCCTAGCTGCGCTAAGTGCTAGTATATAGCAAGCAGAAGTTATAGAAACATATGCTTTACCCGTTACAAAACGTTACCTGACCGGGTGTTCGAGTTCTTTTTCTTTTTCCCCAGACGTTATATGTAATAGATTATGCCGCGCTTAAAGTCATGACACTATTGTTGCAACAATGATAATCAATGTTACAATGTTGCATAGCTTCAAATGGCAGCAATGGCAAAAACAATGTTGAATACCCAGAAATCATGTAACACAAAAGAACACCAAATTAAAAAAAGGGCCAAAATAATCTAAAGTTGGTGAGTCTGGGAATGGTTCCAACATTTTGGAATATATACTCGCTTGCTTGCTTGCAATGTGTTAAATATGGAGATGGAGCATCATTGGAGGTCATTAGCTTAGCAAAGGAAAAATAATGAAAGCAGGGGGAAACAGCCTGGCTGTGTCCAATCTTCTGCAAATTAAACAACACTTTGAGTCGTTATGTCAAGTTAAACCAACCAACTCTTTGCTCTAGCTCCATATTTCATGCAAAAAAATTACAAAAGGTACCAAGAACATAAATAAACACCTTTCCCAAAATGTGCAACAATTCTTCATAAAAAACAGCTGGACTCTGGTGATACATTGCCTGATTGTTCAACTCACCGGCGTAGACCTGGTTATTTGGAGCCTGCTATGCTCAAAGGGCTGTGTGTGTGTGTGTGTGTGTGTGTGTGTGTGTGTGTGTGTGTGTGTGTGTGTGTGTGTGTGTGTGTGTGTGTGTGTGTGTGTGTGTGTGTGTGCGTGTGTGTGTGTGCGTGTGTATTAGCGCGTGCGTTTATTTTGTTATACAGATGTAGACGCATCTAAATCAAAAGTGAGAGAATAATCATGAAGCCACATGCAAAGTTATGCAGATGTCACCTTTTGAATACTTCCAGGAATTGTTGTGTTTTGTAAGAGTGCTAGAAATGTAAATCTTTGTTCGTAAATCTACCATTTCTGTTTTTCATATTCAAACAAAAGAATAGAAACAGAATATATCGAAGCGAGTGCTGGCGCAACGTCAGCCCGTAATTCTTCTTTACATCCGTTGTCCTCTGTGTTCGAGCCCCATCCACATGCAAGGCCTGTGTTGTCAGTCACATTGGTGAGGTACGCATTCTGCTGTGACTCTCAAAGGTAAATTAAATATTTAAGCAGACATTTGCTAGATAAACTGCTGTTCTCCTTTTTTAACATGTCACCACCCATCACTTCTCATTGCTGTTGAATAATATAACAGGCCGAGCCCACAGTAGAGTCAAGAATATTGTGGTGTGTGTGCGTGTGTGTGTGTGTGTGTGTATGTGTGTCTGCTTGTGTTTGTGTGTGTGTGTGTGTGTGTGGGATGAGACACAATATTGGTTATTGCATCAGCTGTGAATGATGTTAGATTTCCATCATCCCACAATTCTTTGCTGCTTCCTCCAGCGCCAAGGATCAGCATTTAATGGCTTCTGTCTTCTCAACTCCCACAAGCCTTCGGACCTTGATGACCCATGTCCTGAGGCGGAAACTTGTTTACACTCTCTCAGACTGTTTTGTCTCTCATCTCCCTGATGAAAACAACTAATCCTTCTGTAGTTGTGTTAAAATGCCCTTTGTATTAAGTTAGACATAATGCAATGCATTGCATCAGATATATAAGGCAGTTTACTTCAGAACAATGCAGTGATTTATAGAATTTATGTACGATTTTGTCACGAAAAGCCTGAGGGATGAGCTGACATTAACGCTGGTGTACAATTAGGTGTGGACAGGCATTTACATTATTCTGCTCTTAAAATAAACCATGTTTCACACTGCTCTTCTCACATTAAAGAAGTGGAAATAACAGCTTTAGCCCTGTATTATATAGGATAAAAAGACTGCACCCCATGATTAAAAACAGAACATCAATATAACGTTTGATTGGAAAATTCAATTCATCAGCCATCATTTAGATAAACTATTGAAAAAGTAACACACCAGCACAGCAAATAACCATCTAGTACAGTTCAAAGCAGCCCACGATTTACTTCAATTCCATGTTTCTCTAAGCTCTCAGAAAGGTCGGTGGAATATGTAATTAAATGCACCTTTTTACTATAATAGTAAAGGAAATGAGCTAGTCAGTCTGGAGCAGAGGGGGGTAATGAAATTGATTTCAATATCTCCGAGAGGAAATGTCACAGACCAAAAGACTTCTCTGGAAGAGAACTAGTAAGAGATAATGATATGAATATGGCCAATCCTTTTTATGTCGGGAGGATAAACCCATTCATCCGCCATAATGGGAGCTGCACACGTGCCTCGCTGTCATTCTCATCAGGAAAAACATTACATCAAATGCACATAATGCACAATATGGGCCAGAGATTTATGCCCCAGGAAATGGATAGATACATCCGGGAAAAGGGAGGTATAAAAATGTCAGCAGCAGTGGTTATGTTCCCAATATGTTATCTCACTTTCTATGCCTAAATAATGGTGAGGCTGTAAAAAAACATCACCATGCTGGCAGCAGCAAAGCAGCTCATCACCACAGCTTGATCAGACTGACAAATGCACAACAGACAGGCACCATAGAAACGCTATCCGAGCATTAAAGAAAGACTATGCAACTTTTATTAAGAAAAAGAAGACACGTTCTTCCTCTTACAGATTAAAAGTGGGATTCATAAGCACAAAATGCACCACTGCCTAATTCAATGCACTCAAGGGTTTTGCCAATACCAATGACCAGTATCTTCTGATGGCTAAACTTTGATCCCCTTTTCAGACATGGAATACGTGTCACTGTAATACTAATACTGTTATGCGACATGAAGGAATGATGGATTTTAAAGAGTATTTTGTCATATAAACCTCATTAATGATTTGCCTCATACATGTTCACATCATTCAATAGAATTCTGCTTCTTATTCTCTAATAATACAAGATGTTTAAGTTGAGGAACGTTTAAGTAGTTATGAAGCAGTGAAAATGTAATACTGATGCCTCTTTATGACCTTCAAATGTAGACAGAAGGCAAAAAGACTGATGATTTTAGTTATTCTTAATAATCATCTTTGCCACCGGGTCCTATTTCAGCAAAATCAGACACAATCCTGCAGGTTCACCAGAAACTCCTTCAGCTCAGACTCCTCCAGCCAGGAGCAGAGCTTCGCCTCGCTGCTCCACCGATTGATGGAGTCAACATCAACACCATGCTGCTGGAGGCCCAGGTCATATTGCTGGGCCACTGGAGGGAAGGGAGGCTGCGGAGAACCAGGACTCTTTCTAAAGAGACTCTGGTTCAAAGAAACACTACCGCCAAAATAAAAAAAGGGATATTAACTTTAAGTTGGGGTGTTTGTTAGATGAAAAGCACCACAAGTATCTCACAATTGCCTAATTACAGTGTTATGTATTTTTATCAAACAGATTTTACTGATTTTCTTTGTGCATTAGAGAACAATTTGAATGGACTTTTCTTAATTTGGGATAATATGCATTAATCAACATTAAGTCATATAAAAGGTGAAGTAACCTGAAACCTTTCATTAATTTCTTATCCTACTCTGTTAATGCTCCTTCAAAAACTCGCTCAGGCTGAATACACAATATAAATAACTCATTGAATCTATGCAAGTCAGTATGAACTGAAAAAAAACCATCAGATCTTCCTTGTCACAAACATTGCAAATTACTAACTCTACTTCTTCCCCGGAGTCTTTGTGCCTCACAGGGCCCATTGGACCTGGCTATGTCTGGAGCCGGTCCTGGCTCCTGGGCCCTGCCCCCTGATTCCTTGCCCCTGCTTCCTGCATCCTGCCCCTGGCCTCATTGGCCCCGCCTCTTTCGCAATGCCTCCTACGTCATGGGCCGGCCTCCTGCCGCCGTGGCCCTGCTGATGCCCCTGCTTTCTTCCTCCTTCTATTGACATGGATTGTGGAAATCTGGATTGTGGTCCATGCCTCCTAGTCATTATTCATAATTTCGGTCATATTCATTGAATGTGTTATAACTCTGTAATGCTGTTCATTCTGTACACATAACATATATTGCTTCTGTCCATCCGGGGAGAGGGATCCTCCTCTGTTGCTCTCCTGAAGGTTTCTTCCCTTTTTTCCTGTAAAAGGTATTTTTCTGTTTTTTTGGGGAGTTTTTCCTGATCCGATGTGAGGTCCTGGGACAGGAATGTCATATGTGTACAGATTGTAAAGCCCTCTGAGGCAAATTTGTAATTTGTGATGTTGGGCTATACAAAATAAACTGAATTGAATTGAAATGAAACTAAGATGGCTGAAAGCTGCCAATCATACAGCTGCACACTTGTACCTGATGCACTCAGCTACATCCGTCCAGCTCCACTCACCTGATGCCCTCAGACTGCTAGTTCTCAGCGTGACACACAGCTCCCGCTGAACAACATCATCATGCAACATAGCTAAATGTGGTAACTGCTGGTGACTTTGGGACTGACAGAGGTTCCCTCAGGCCCGGTGCTGCCCTCGAACATGGCAGCTACTCAACTTCCACATAATTACCTGGCCTAGCAAGCTAATTTCCTCTTAGCTCAGTGGGTCGTTCCCCATTGGCTCGTCGTATAAGAGGACAAAGACTGCTCTCCATTCCACTGGGCGTGCGTGTCTACCGGATGACTGTGGAACATTTGTCAGATACCTCGGGGGTTTGGGCTGCAGCGACGCCCGTACACGCCAAGCAGCTTCCGTCATAGCTCACACAACTTATAGCTGTGGAGCTGCTGGTGGGGGGAAATGTTTGGATGCATCCTGCAGTGGCCAACTGCTCCACGTCTACATAAATACTGATTGAATAATCAGTTTTAAAGATAGATCATAACATTTACATAAATCAGAGTGCCAGAATGCTGCACATGCACACACATGCTCATCTTGATTATATATGCAGTACATTATCATTCCCCTTGTCTCCCCATGATTTATTATTTAGCTTGCCAAAAATATTTGTTGTTCTCTTGTTGGAGACATTTCACACTCCAGTTCCCATTGACATAACTGTTGTCGTGAGGTTTTGGGTGGATACCTTGTTTGCTCCATCCAGGAGAAGCAAGCTTTAATAAGACAAAGCTGAGGGCAGCTTGATTAAAAATGACAATGATATGCACTGGAGGTAAATTAAAAAAAAGCCTAATCATGCATTCCTTGGTTAATGGCTGCACTGATGGCCTACAGGGGGTGTTTGATATAATTGGTCTCAGGTGTGATTACAAATTCAAATGCCATGATAGCATTTAAAAGTAATATTTTCCCTTTTGCGTGGTTGTGATAAAGACATCCACCTTGGGAAATGATCGTCTCCGATGGCCTCAACACAAACTATCTATGGAACTTCTAACCTGCTCTCATTCCTTCACTGGTATAAATGGTAAAAACACATCAAGCAGAGAATAAATACCTTCACTTTTAATTAGTCCTCAGCAATAGAAACACAAGATTATGGGTCTGAACAAGTCAATCTACACATTGTGCCACTTTGGTAAATTGAACTAGTAATAGTAGTAGCTGACGTGGTTATCTGGTTATAATACTAATCTATTTAAATTACTGCAGCCTAATGCTCCCCCAAATCCTTTCAGTCCAAGCAGCTGTGACAAACATTTGAGTTTCTTCATGACTCTTAGGCTATGAGACTTCACAATTTGTCAAGGGGTTGCTTTCCATCCTTCGTCCTGGCAGAAGAACAAAGAAGAGGATAGATGGGAGTCAGAGGAAGAAGAGAAGATATGTTGCAGAGAGGAAGACAGTATGAGACAGAGAAGGAGTGGAAGAAAACAAGCAGTAATACACTCAAATACTTCCTCGACCCTCTTTCCTCCGCCCTGCCTGGCAAACAGAACATCCTCCAGCCCCCTCCAGAAAGAGGGCTTTGTAATCAGTTTTCTCTCTGTCCGACAGCTGGTTGTTCACACTGGCAGCCAATTAGGATGGAAAGAGAGAGAAAGGCAAGAGAGAGGAGGGAAAGAGATAGCCTGGCTTTCGCAGTCACAGTAGAGAAGGAGAAGGAGAACATTATCTGAGGCCAAAGCTGCAGTGATGATTTCCTGTTTCCGACAGGCAGCAGCACTTTTAAACAACAGCCAGAGGACCTGGATAGTCTGAAATGATGCTACAATTATAGATTAATAGAATGAGAATGAGGCAGTGGGAAGATTTGTGCTAATTAAAACAGATAAAATAGCATGCACAATAATGGAGGATTATCTTGCCAGTGTCTGTCAGTTCTTATTAAGTCAAGAATGAGGTGGCTCTATAAGAGCTCCACGCAATGCAAATTAAGACAACACATACAATTAAAGCTGCAAGCAGCGATGAACGGGTCCTCGCACCTTTGCGCGCTTCGGGGGTGCTGGTGTGGAGTGCGTGATGCTTTGCAAATACTTCACCAGTTCCTGTATCCACCGTGTGGCTCTAGACGACACGCTCGACAACATGCATTATGTTTCCCTACGTGAAGTGTAGACCATGTCGCGTAAATGTCATGTAAATCTGATGCCGTTTGTAACATAACGCTGCAAGTCCAGTGGACTTACATGGTACATGAATACAATGGAAACTGGTTTCCAGGGGGAAAAGAAGGATGTAACACAATTGTTGTTGCCATCCTGATAAGACAACTGGATACAGCGTTGGAGACGGTGCCCCTTTTATTCCAATGAAAGAGAAGCCAAAAGAGTTAAACTTCCAGGTATACAATTACCCGATCTTCCGCAACCATGGGAGCACACTTCTTTTGACCCATGTAACTGCTCGATCTCACTTTAATTAAGGACCTAATAATCTTTCATTGTGATCACATGATTCAGGTATAATAACAAGCAAAAGGCAAATGGTAAAATCAGCTGACGACATGTTGTCATTTCAGGAGGCAAAATGAATAGCTGGAAACGAGGCTTTGTTGCACGTCTGTGTAAACTTCAGTACACATAGTTTCAGAAATAATAAAACATTTTGAGTGGTAACCTGTCATCATTGTAAACTGCATGTTTTGCCTTGCAAGAATGAAAAGCCTGCACCCAGCAAGAGTAACTAGGGGTGGGTGTGGCTTTACAAATGGTTTGTGTGTGTGTGTGTGTGTGTGTGTGTGTGTGTGTGGAATTCATTGGCATCACAAGGGCAGAGGTTCTCACACACACTGTAGTGTCTTTTTTTCCCATGCAGCCTTTTTTTTCGCCTCCCGATCATCTGAGCAGCTTAAGCTAATATGCAGAACTTGTGATTGCTAAAGCAGAAAACATGATTACCGGTAAGTCTCTCTCCTTTATGAAAAAGACCCTCTGCAGTGCAGAGATCCTATAAGCTTAGCGAACAGTCCGGGTTAGGAGACTAGTGTTCACGGCTGATTATCTTTCACTAAAAGTGAGTCTATCACATGGGAAGACATATTTGATCTGGGTCTCAGCTGACCTGCAGATGTCATTTACAGGCTTTACAGGCCCATCATTTGATATGAGCAAGACAGTGTGTATTACGATTCAGGAACTTGTTCAATTTCATAGTGGCGTTCAGTTATTGTATTTTTAATTAATGTACTGAATTCCCTAAATGCCTTTAACAGTACACCCCAATGTCATTTTCTGGATCATGTACGTATTGTTGAGATGAGAGGGCTTCTGTTCCTCTAGCAGAAAACTGAAAATGTCTGTAATTTTACAGAGCTAAACTACGAATACTTCTACCAGTAGTCGTTTTGGAGACAATACCCTTCACCCGGGTGTAAACCTGGCTGCGATAAGCTCACCAAAACATGCAGAAGCAGTTTGTATGAAAAGGCTGCAGAGGTCAAAGTGATGTTTAGCTTTCATCTTGGATTTTGTCAGGAATTTTAATGGCCTGAGCTTCAGTGCTGTTGAGTGGCGCATGAACATGAGACTTTTATTTGTCTGATTAAAACACTACATTCACACACACAAGTACACACGCAAATACATTACAAAAATGAAATAATACTGTGCAAAGGGCTTAGGATAATCCAAGAGAGTGGAGTGTACTACATCATCACAGGAATCAAATTCCCTCTTCGTCCAAAAAAGGACATGGGAGTAAAGATTGCCAGTGGAGGACACACACACACACACACAATGCTGCTCTATGTACTTCTACCTCACAACAGGCATTGGTGTATACACTTTCATTTATGTAGAGTTTGTTCATTTCAATCTGTCAGCAAAATTCCACACCAAAAAACAGCCTGTGTGGTTACATTTTGACAATTAATTTAGTATCAACACCACAAAAGTCAATTCTTCAACCTCCGGCTAAGTGGTGTTTGCATGTCTTGATCTAACTGTTGTGACACTTGAAGTTATTGTCCTTGTCAGGTCAGTGGAGGCATGGCGTCCCTGTGGGGACATTCATGATAGAAATAAGCAGCCATACCAATAGAACTCTATAGCAACACACACACACACACACCCCCACACACACACACATTTCTCTCACACATAGGCTTAATAAAGTCTTTATGAACCTGGTTAAAGGCTATTTGGTGCACGCATTTCACTCAGAGCTAAGTTCACAACAGTTATGCCACAGTTGGCAAACCACCAGACATGCGGGCCAGTGAGTGCCCTGTGCACTCACAACATTTTCCAATTAAGGATTTGCGAGGCATTAATGTTGCGTGGCCTTTTGCAGACATCATATGGGTTTCAGGTTACAAGAAGATTGAAATCTCATCTAGAGCGACAAAGTGCACCGAGAGCTAAAATAGAAACAGAATGATGATCCAACTCAAAGTTGTGTGTTTCTTCACAATAATCCGCTGCAATCAGTAGAGATTGCAAAGTGGCTCAAGAGAGCATGTTCACGAGAGGGTTATTACAGTGGCTGCGTTGTAATCTTTGAGGACGTTTACAAAGAGAATGGTGTCAATCAAAGCAGCAGAGGTTGAGATATCCTGACTTTTATTCTCCAGTATGGCTTATGCTCCAAAAGCACTATGTCCCATAATTGAGCTCAATAATGTCTCTTTGTTAGGCTCATCTTTGTCTGTTGTTTTTCCACAATTCCATGTGTGTAACAGTCTTTCTCACAACTCTTTTGTAATCTCTAAAAACAATGAGATGACCCTGATGACATCACAATTACATCACCAGGGCATCAGCCATGACACAGCTCATGCTACAGACTACATTACACAACTGTTTCCTATAGAGCTCCCTGTGACCAGCAAACATCTTCATGTGTCAACTACGCCCCTTTGAGTAGCACTTAAGGAGATAGAGAGGAAGATAGCACACTCATCATTTCTTTGCTTTCTAATTGTCTTTTTATAAAAAAACATATCCCTCCAAATAATCAATAGTCATAAATAACTCACCAATTCAGTAAATCATAACTCCTGACAGTACTTCACGAGAGGTAATTCAACCCCTTCCTGTACGTGTTGGATTTACTCCACTCTGTGTACACTGTTTCTCTTGTAATATCAGCCTTGTTTTGCAAAGTCAGGCAGATATTTCACTTTGAAGAATTTGTCCTTTAGCTTCTGCCAGCTCTGTGCCACTCAGCAGTTTTTTCCCCCGGACTCCAGAAATCATTACCAGCCACTGTGGGGTATTTAAACATCAGCCAAGTTGGTACTTTGATATTACTCCTTCTCTCTGACATCCTTAACGGAGATAGGCATGACTGCAGCAAAATCAGGGCGGTAATTCCTCGCCCAAGAGGTGCGTGCGTGTTGCAACGCTACAGCACACACTGATATCTGAGCATGGTTCATTGAGTCCAATCTGTTAAATTTTGATACAGAACGTGTAAAATAATGAAATAATATGAAAAAAACTTATTTTCTCTCTCATCCACTGAGCCAACCCACATTCTTCTCAAGATGGCAAAAAAATCAATAATGCCGTAAATCTTTTCAACAGTCGGAATGAGGAAGAGTTTCTCTGTTTTCTCAATCAAATAGGTGCATCAGATATTACGCTGCAATTCTCCTTTTTTATTTTTACATTTTTATAGAGCGAAAACAATCTCTGCAATGCCATATCCTTCATGCACAGAGAGACAGCAATACATTAGCAAAACCTTGAGAAGCATTTGTGTTAGCTGTTGCAATAGTGTGCGTGCGTGTGTGTTTTTATGTGTGTGCGCGTGTGTGTTTGTGTGTGTGTGTGTGTGTGTGTGTGTGTGTGTGTGTGAGTCTATGTGAGACTTTGAGTGTAAAAAATGTGATACAACGTCATCCTCTGCAAAGTTTGTAGAAGTGATTAGAAGATCAAAACATGGCATGATCCCATCATTCAGTCACATTACAATGCACACACACACACACACACACACACACTTCACCTACCATTCATGCCATTGTAGATGCCCCGATGGTGTGGCGACAGCTCGTCTCCTGCTTGCCTCCTCTGCCCGTCTCTCACTGGGCTGCCAAACTTCACATGGTCAGGGCTCAAACTGTAGTGGTGCCGATGAGTTTCGGGACTGCCCCCCTGGACCACGCAGCCTTTTTCATGGTGCTCAGAGGCCCCTAAGTGTGCCTGCCTGGGCTCGGGGCTTCCGCAGCCCATACTGCTAATGCTGCTCCTGTGGTGCCTCTGATAGAGCTCCCCGCTGCCTCCCTGACCCAGGAAGTGCTGCCTCTGGCCCAGGAGGAGATCAGAGCTGTGGTGCTTGGGGTGCTGCTCCGGACTGCGTCGGCCCACGTTCCTCCCGTATTTTTCTGGGCTGAGGCCCCGCATGACTCGACTGTGGTCAGGCACGGATATGGAGCCGCAGCGGGGCCGGCAGAGCTGGGGCAGAGTGTATGGGTACTCCAGGCTTGTACTCCGGTGGCGCCCAACAGGGTGCTCAGGGCTGGGCACCTCCCTGTCTCCTCCGCTTATGCCTCCTATTCCACTGATGCTGCTGCACCTGGGTTTGTGCACAAGCTCGGGGCTCCCTTTTTCCCCACCGCTCCTAACCCCGCCCACCCCTGGAGCCAGGTGAGACTGCTTATGTTGAAGGTGATCGGAGCTGTCAGCGCTCCCTGCGCTGGAGGTGCTGCTCCCGTCCCCCACGTCTCTCATCAGGAGGCCCTGCCCGGGCACCAGCAGCAAACTACTCTGGCTGTCTATGGAGTTGCGGCACCCTCCCAACCCTACACTACCTCCCCCTACACTTCCTCCACCCCCACCTCCTCCACCTCCCACCCCTTTCTCCTCGTCCAGCAGCAGGCAGAGCTCCTTCAGCTCGAGGTTCTCCCGGATTACCTCCTCCTGTCGGAGCTCGAGCTCCTTGAGTTTCTGGAGGTAGAGGGTCACCTCTTTGCGCATGATGCTGGCACTGTAACGTCCCAGGCGCTGCCACTCCCTGGATACACGCTTGCCTTTCTGGCGGTCGTCATCCAGGAAGCAGCACAAGTCCCGCAGCTCACGGTTGTCTTCCTGCAGCTTCTGATTAATGTCCTGAGGGGACGAGAAGGAAAGTACAAGAGGAAAATAGAGATTTAAACTGAGACCCAATCATTAGGAAGCTCTCATAAAATAAGACAATGCTGATCGCAGCAGAAACAACATAAATGGGCTTTTGATTTGGTTCAACTAAATCACTGCAACCAACATTGTCCAATTTCAATCCAATTCACCAGTCTTCTTGATATCAGTCCAACGCTGTATGCAATCATAATGAAATGAAATCTTAATCCTATCTGTCTTCCCCACAAAAGCACTGACTCGCTGTGTGCCATTCAATGTGAAGTACGTAATATAGATTAGAAGGCTCTGCAGGAGCTGGAGAGGCCACACACAGATATAAAACTGGGTTAGAGCAGTGAAATCACACACCCCTACCATTTTACACCCAGCCACGTTTACTTAAACATCCCTCCTTCACCTCCACAAGAGCTCCCTCCTCTCTCCCCTCCCTCTCACGCTCTACCCCTATACCCTCCAGCTCTTTCCTGTGTAATTAGGCAGCTTGGATGGGTGGAGAGGTGACGAGGTCTCCAAGAAAGGCAAATGATCCCCATGTGTTTCCTCCAAGGCTACCTTGGGCTGGGTCTCAGCCTTTTCTGTAAATATTGTGGACATTGTGCCAAAATCTTCTTATTAGCAGAAAAGGAAGGCAGTATAAAGGTTGCTGAAAAGGCAAATGTTCACATGTACTTTCAAAGCAAATGCCACGTTGCTCAAACGGTACAATTGTATTGCACGTATGTGCAGGAACTGTCGAGGAATGTGAGGTGTGTGTGTGTGTGTGTGTGTGTGTGTGTGTGTGTGTGTGTGGCTCAGAGATCTGGATGCCAGATTTGAGCATTGGTATTTGAATATAGGGACATGCCCTCCTTTCAGAATTAGGAGGAGGACTTTTTACCTTTTTGGCCTAAAGTGGATTTATACTCGCTGTATTTTATAAGCTACGTTTATAAGCTACGTTGCTACGTATTACCACTATTAATTAATCAACTGAAACCTTACATTTATAAAACAATAAATGAAAACTATTCTTGTAACTCAGGTGAAGCTGCCCATAAAGCCCGCATGGGTCTACATCCATCCATATCAGATTCTCATACAGGCCCTCCTCACAATGGCACGATGAACTTTAACGACACCATCTATTCTCATGCTTGCAGACGCGCTCGCGAAGCAGCAGAACATCCCTCATGCTATATGCGCGTTCTCAGGTGCGCTCCAAAACTATGACGTCATCCTTCCCCAATGCGCGCACCCTCACCTTCAGCCCCCTGATCTCGTTCAAGTGCAGCTGGAGGCTGCGATTGACCTCTCGGATGAGATTCCCGTGGTCCAGAATCACGCTCATCTTGTCGGCCTCGGACCGCCTCAGCCGCCGCACCAGATCCTCCTTGGTCCACTTGAGCAGCTCCTCGTCCGTCAGACCGGAGATGTCCTCCGCTGGACTTTCGGTCTTCGCTATCGACAGCTGGAGCTGGGGCTGGGGCGGCGGAGTCGCCTTCTCCATTGGCACGGCTCCTCCGGCACCGACAAAAGGCAGAAAACACAGTCAGAGGCTCGATGGCAACCTCTGCTCGCATCCGCTCCCCGGTCGACTTGAGGTGGAAAACGGTTACCGGCAGAAAGTCAGTCGCATCATAGTTCGGCCTTTTTCTTCTTCTGTTGTTCCTCCACTCTCTGCTCGAGCAACAGCTGACGACGCCGGCGGAGTGCGATACAGTGGAGAAGCTGCTCTGCTGTCGATCACTGCAACATCCTCGCGTGCAGGGTGTTCCGTGGCCAGCCCACTTACAGAGTTATCGCCTCGGTTCGCTACATCCAAATGTGGTGCCGGATGTGGTCAAAGTGAGAAAAGCTGCACCTGCCGCCTGTAGGTTCAGCACACTGCGAAAAGAGAGGAGAGAGTCACGGCAGAAACACTGAGAGAGGGAGCAGCTCGCCCCTTCTCTCTCTCTCTCTCTCTCTCTCTCTCTCTCTCTCTCTCTCTCTCTCTCTCTCTCTCTCTCTCTCTCTCTCTCTCTCTCTCTCTCTCTCTCTCTCTCTCTCTCTCCAGGGGTTTGAGCTTCACCAACAATGCTGCTTGGTTACAGCGCCACTTAATGTCCAAATACACTATATACAAGCTGTGTGAAATGCTCTGTCTGACTGCTGCTAAATACAGAAATATATGTTTCTTAATATATATGTCGTCTCAATGTTGTCTGTATTTTAGTCTTTAAATGTGTTTGTTTTTTAACTTTATTATCTGTATACACTTTATTTGTTGTACAAGAGAGACACGTTTTTTTTCAAATCCTCTGTATGTTTGGAACTTTCCTTTCGGATTTACATGCATTGCAAGGGGGGGGGGGGGGGGGTTCCTGCAGGTTCAGAGGTCCCTCCCGACCTGATGTTGAAATGTGTTGACACGTATGTAGATCGTAAGATAAATAAATACTTCAGCCTTTAGGATAAATCAACTTGGCATATAAAAGCGAGCACATATGCTGATTCTGTTCGATTAAAATGTGATTATTTAAATTACAAGTACTTTTATTTAGTCTCCTTTCACTGTACATATGTCAAGTCTTACATCCTGTGAAGTGCATTGCATTTCAAGTTTAATTACCGACTTGAGTTCATAAAATGTTGCAATTCGCAGCCACAAATATACATTTCACCAGCACTAAAGTCACATATCCTACCAAGTGGCTTTCCACGCAGACAAAAGACCCAACTAGGTGGTGAGATAGCAAAGAGTGAAATAAAACAGGCACAATGGTCTAATCACACGTCATCACGCTGATATCATCAGATTATAATCTCTACAACTCCCTCACTCAGCCATTAGGGCAGATACGGGCGTTGCAGTTACTGTTACTGTAAACTACATTTCCCATACTTACCCGCTTTCCTTGCGCACGCATAGCACCCCCCCCCATTACCGTCACGGCTGGAAGAGCCAATGGGAGGCGCCTGAACTCGGAGTAACACGTCATTTTAGTCAAGCGCAAGAGCCGGCCGGCAGGGAGCGATCCCCTCACTGTCCTGAACATCCGTCTGCTTTTATTTCCAAATGCTGTAACTTCTTTTGAACACAGCCGATTGTTTTTGCTCTAAACTCGAGGCCAACCTGATATCCAAGGTAAGCACTCGACTTAACTTTGCTCGAAAGTAGGCCGCTTCCACTCCAAAGGGACAGGAAGTGGGCTAATGCTAGCTACATTCCGTTAGCTCGCCCAACCAAGCCTCGGCTTGAGTGACAGCAACGTAACGTTAGCGCTCTTTGGCAACGATGATTAACGCTCACGTTTACTGTTAAATAATGTCGTTACTAGTAGACAGCGAGAACGCTGTTTGTTAATGTCGGATTATAAATGCTGTTCACGCCAGATAACGTGTCTAACCTTCGCTGGTGGGTTCATCAGAAATGATACGTGGCCTGTGCTACTCATTCAAACTAGCCGTTGTGTACATCTAACACAAATAGTGATTCTTTCTATGATTTGATTAGTTTCCTTGAAACACAGCACAGCGTTACCTCTAAGATAATGCACTCCACACTATCACATATGGTCAGGCCGAGCTCCCCGTCTGTCACAACAACATTGGCTATAAGGCAATGTACAGTTCATTAAGTCAACCAGTTTTCTGTCGATTTATCTCCTCAAAGGGATTTTTAAGGTTGATTTAGTTTTTTTTCTAAACTCCCCAAATATTCAAGACAGACCTACATAAGACATCTCAATGGATGAACTGGAATTAAGGAATGTTTGTAATGTTGCTTGAATAAATCAACAACAGTTCATTCGTTGAGGAATATAATTGGTAGGTTAATATTTAATGACAGTCATTATTTGGTGTCTTCCCTAGTACTCAGATGTCTGGCCTACAGAACATATTGTATGCTTGGAAGTTTTGTGCCCAGCTGACGACTTAGTTTTTGTGTTATCTTTTCAAATGCACCTTGTAAACCTGCTGAAATGCTGTTATATTGCTCTGGGAATTTAGAGTTCCTCAGATAGTGGTGAGAAAAGGGGAGAGTTTACAGTTGCTATAACAGGATCTTATGTGACACTTTGCCAAAAGTGTGACGTATCACTGACGGTTCCAACAAAGGTGTAGTCTAAAAATATTACTGGGATTCCTTTCTACTGTTGGAAAACATGCTGGTCAGGTTTTCATAAAACACGTTTGTGCGTCATGCTTTTGAATATCTGCGTCATATGACAGTGAAAGGAGCACCTGTATAAAGAGCAGCTCACTGCAGCCAGTGGAGAGCAGAAACTTGTTTAGGCTATTGGACTCTCAAACCTCACTGTGATCTATTGGGTTATTTTTCTGCTGAAGCTCAGTGATGACGTCCTACCAAGAGTTCATCCAACAGAACGAGGACAGAGATGGGGTGAGATTCAGCTGGAACCTCTGGCCCTCCAGCCGCCTGGAAGCCACCAGGCTAGTGGTCCCAGTCTCCTGTCTCTTCACACCACTCAAGGAGAGGCCTGACCTTCCACCGGTCCAGTACGAACCAGTTCTGTGCAGCCGGGCCAACTGTAAGGCAGTGCTCAACCCACTATGGTGAGTTAAATAGGAAACCCCTTGTTATAGATGTCAACTTGTTATTGTTTGTTTTCATTGCAAGTTATTAAAAACAAGGATTTGAGTACTTAACCTTTATTTTGACGTGTGGTATTTTTTAGCCTTATTATATACGTGGGAATTGTGCTTAACCGTCTTTGCAAATTACTACTGCCAAATATGTTTTTAGGGCAACATTGCTTGTGTGGTCCACTATTGGTCGCGCTTTCTTTCCTGTCAAATCCCTAACCCCAATTGTTTTGCTCACTCCTTCACAGTCAAGTTGACTTTAGAGCAAAAATATGGGCGTGCAACTTCTGCTTTCAAAGAAACCCAGTAAGTACTGACATTCATCGCAAAGACAGATACTTTTGATTTTCTGAATTCCTTTGTTAAATGTGTTAATCTGGTTCTGTGTCTTTGCAGTTCCCTCCCTCGTATGCAGGCATATCTGATGTGAACCAGCCAGCGGAACTCATGCCACAGTTTTCTACCATTGAGTACATAGTACAGGTAAATACTACATACATGTCTGCACTCTGACCTCAGCCCTATGCAAGGAGATTGTATGTACTCTATTGTGTACTAGTTGTAGGTCAGATAATCAATGTAGTCTGTTTCACTACTATTGTGGCTAAGAAGTGTGGCTTCATGAATACTGCATATGTTTTTCAAAAGTAATATGAGAGGGTGGGTATGTGGAAACAAAGCTTGTGTTTTCAGTCTAACCTTTTTTCTCTCACCTATTTACAGCGTGGACCCACAGCCCCTCTGATCTTCCTTTACGTTGTGGACACATGTTTGGAAGAAGAGGACCTCCAGGCCCTGAAGGAGTCCCTTCAGATGTCACTCAGTCTGCTGCCACCCAACGCCCTGGTAGGCCTCATCACATTCGGACGCATGGTTCAGGTTCATGAGCTCAGCTGTGAGGGGATCGCCAAGAGCTACGTGTTCAGGGGCACCAAAGACCTCTCCTCCAAACAAATCCAGGTTGGTTGGGGCAAATCAATGAGGAAACTGAGATATGAGACAAATGTAGGAGATTCATGTGTGAAAAGCCAACTGTAATACATTTTTTTTCTTTTTTTTTTGTGTGTTTCAGGAGATGCTGGGTTTAATAAAGCCAGCAGCATCAGTACAACAAGGTCGCCCTCCGGCACCTCAGGATCCGGCAGCTACTTGCAGGTGAGGTGGAGCATTAGATTAGATTAGATTAGATATACTTTATTCATCCGCAGGGGGAAATTTCTTAACACTTCTGGTTTTAGCCAGTTAATGGTAGCTGTTTACAAAAGTTAAGAAAATACACCCCCGGATCTTCTGGTCTAAGGTTTGTTTGTATTCAAATACAGGTTCCTTCAGCCCGTGCACAGAGTCGATATGAATTTGACTGACTTGCTCGGTGAGCTTCAGAGAGACCCGTGGCCTGTCCCTCAGGGCAAACGGCCGCTCCGCTCAACCGGTGTGGCACTGACTGTTGCTGTCGGCCTGCTGGAGGTATAGTAGACACACATTTAGAAGCACAGATATAATTGTACACAAAGTGGATACAAATAATACCGGACTATGAGTATAGATGGATAGATAATTACTTTTTTTATTATTTTATTACATGCGGTGGTTTAACACAATTTAAATCCAAACCCAAAATTATTTTCTGGATAAAAATTAATTAGCAGTCCTTTTAATGAGACTTTTAACAGTAACCTGAACGTCAGCCTCTTCAAGATGATTGTTCCACATTAACTGTTCAGCAAGGCACAGACTGCCTGATTGCCTGATGATTAACTTCTGCATAAACAGTACGTGAGCTTTGTCAGTTCAAAGGCTCGTTCCTTGTTTGCTTTCGGTCTTTTCGCTCCACCATCATTATCCTCTCTTCTCCTACAGCTAATCTGAGTGGTTATATAACTGATGCAACAGATACTTCCCCCGCTATACTCCCCTTCAGCAGATATGAGTTTAGATTTCAGTGACTCCGGATTTGTCAAGAGGCGTTAGACTTTATTTATGTCTTTTTACATAAAAACCCAAACTGCACAAAGTTGTTAGAATCCAGTATTTGTTGGTTTATTTAATCAATTGCTCCCTATGAACGAGTACACTTTGTTCCTGTATAAATGAATCACTGTTTACGTGGAACTTAAAAGCTGATTTCAGTGGCTCTGTCACTATGAGGCATACTTCCAAAGGTCTGTTTCTTTGATCCCTGACTCCTAGACTATGGACCTGTTGTTAGTGTTGGCTGTGAGGTCTGCCCTTTGCTGAAATGAATTCCCTAAAAGCATATTGAATGTAAAGAACAAACTCTTAATTCCTCCTCCCTTTATCCTCAGGGTACATTCCCTAACACAGGGGCTCGTGTGATGCTGTTCATCGGAGGGCCTCCCACCCAAGGCCCAGGCATGGTGGTGGGAGACGAGCTGAAAACCCCCATCCGTTCCTGGCATGACATCCAGAAAGACAACGCTCGCCATTTGAAGAAAGCCACCAAGGTGAGCCAAGTGCATGAACCCTCTGCAAGTCTTAGCATTTGCAACAGTACTTGTACGAGTGAAATTGTCCTTTTTGTTATAACATACTTTTTTCCCCAAATACTCAATGAAGTCAAACGCATGTAATGTAGTACACAACGTACTTGGGGTATGTTCACTGACATTAAGTTGTCATTGCATGTCTTGTGTCTGCTTGTATCACACAGTACTATGAAGCCATGGCCAACCGCTCATCAGTAAATGGCCACTGTATTGATATCTACGCCTGTGCCCTGGACCAGACGGGACTGCTGGAGATGAAGTGCTTATCTAATATTACCGGGTACGTCAGCACTTTATGTTTAATTGCTTGAGGGATTTATAAGTCTAACTGTTAGGGATGTGAGTTTGTTTTTTTGATGTTTTTTTTTACTGCATAAGAAAAGTTTGAAATCAAATTTCTAAACTATTTGTTATTTATTATCAGGGGGCACATTGTTATGGGAGACTCCTTCAACACCTCCCTGTTCAAGCAGACCTTCCAGAGAGTCTTCAGCAAAGACTACAATGGAGATTTCCGCATGGCCTTCGGTGGTGTCCTGGAAGTGAAGGTGAAGAAGTTATCCGAGTCATAATGAATATCATTGTTTTACTGTGTTTTTGCTTTTTGTGATTCTTCTTTTAAGAGCACAAATTCGATCTGTACTTGCATACTTATGTTGTGTGTCTTTCTGTCTCTATAGACATCAAGGGAAGTGAAGGTTTGCGGGACCATTGGACCATGTGTTTCACTCAACTCTAAGGGCTCTTGTGTTTCAGAGAATGTGAGTCTCTGCCCAGGAGTCAGATTCCTTTCTTCCCACAATTGAATTGTAATCTGAGATCTGCTGTTTACTGGCCTCCATCACAATATGTTCTCTGTCTTGTGTAGGAGATGGGTATCGGTGGCACGAGCCAGTGGAAAGTGTGCGGTCTCAACCCCTCCACCACTTTGGGCATTTATTTTGAAGTGGTGAATCAGGTAAAAAAAAAAAAAAAGGATGGGAAAAAATGGGATTACTGTAGGCGGATTAAAGTACACTTGCTAATCATATCGCATGGTAAATAATTGTGACGGGATTAAGGCTTTGTTTTGTGAACATCTTTAAACAATGGCTTCTTTTTGTGTTTTCCTTTTGATAGAAGGCCATTTGTTGGGCTCATTCAAAGAGAGAAGTGATTGACAATAGTAGTCTGACTGTCTCTACTGTTGTGTGTTTGTGTGTAGCACAACGCACCAATCCCCCAAGGTGGCCGTGGGGCGATCCAGTTTGTAACCCAGTACCAGCACTCCAACATGCAGAGGAGGATACGGGTCTCTACCATCGCAAGGAAGTAAGACACCATTAACGTGAACTTCACTCCATGTCAACCTGGAACACAATTCTTTTATTATTGATAACTGTCTCTGTTATTTTGCAGCACAGATAGTGATATAATGAAGCCGAACAAAAACCTGTGTTCACCCGCACTTCTCCTGCTGTCCTTCCTCCCCTCTCTTTCTTTTCTTTCTTTCTTTCCCCACCTAAGCTGGGCAGATGCACAGTCCCAAATTCAGCACATCGAGTCTTCGTTCGACCAGGAAGCGGCCGCCGTGCTCATGGCTCGCCTGGGAGTCTTCAGGGCGGAGTCAGAGGAGGGACCAGATGTCCTGCGTTGGCTTGACAGGCAGCTCATCCGCCTGGTGAGTGACGCTCACACTCCTCCCTACCTGCACTTTGTGATGAGAACAATGCATAGTTGGCATTGTTTGGATTGTGTGATATGAATTCATTTCGTCATTGCGTACGTATGATGTGCCAGATTATGTAATGTCTGTGTGTGTGTGTGCCCTCAATGTTTGAACAGTGTTTTGTCTCACCTCGGTTTCAGTGTCAAAAGTTTGGCCAGTTCAACAAAGATGATCCTACATCCTTCAAACTGTCAGAGTCTCTGTCCCTCTACCCACAGGTGAGCCTGTCCCCGAGTGGAAATGCCTGAATTTGAATCTATAATAATGATTACTAAATTGAATTTTTCCCAATCATTATTATGGATCTGATTTAAAATATGACATACATTTTAACACTGTCTAATTTGTATTGACTGCCATTGGAAAATTTGAAAAAACTAACTTTCCTCTCCTCCACCTGCAGTTCATGTTCCACCTGCGGCGGTCGCCCTTCCTGCAGGTTTTCAACAACAGCCCCGATGAGTCGTCCTATTACAGGCACCACTTTGTCAGGCAGGACCTGACCCAGTCGCTGATCATGATCCAGCCAATCCTCTACTCATACTCCTTCCATGGACCACCAGAGGTCAGCCTCACACCCTCTACACCATTATTATCATTATCGGCATAGAGGAGCATCAGGACTTTCCTAGAAACTTCAGAATGTCTTTGTAAGAAATGTGTTGGTGCTGATTTATGTGGCGCTTGAGTTGTTCAAACTGTGTTCTGGACATGTATTTCTTCACAGCCCGTCCTCCTGGACAGCAGCAGTATCCTGCCAGATCGAATCCTGCTCATGGACAGTTTCTTCCAGCTGGTTATTTACCATGGAGAGGTGAGATGGTTTTATTCATTTCAATCTCCAGCAGGACAACATTTGATTATTATTATTATTATTATTATTATTATTATTATTATTAGATAACGACACATTAGCTGATGCAGAAGACGTTTCTTAATGCTGTCGTTGTCCTCTTTATTTCCAGACCATAGCCCAGTGGCGTAAGGCCGGCTACCAGGAAATGGCAGAGTATGAGAATTTCAAACAGCTGTTGCTGGCTCCACTGGATGATGCCCAGGAGATCCTGCAGACGCGCTTCCCCATGCCGCGCTACGTCGACACAGAGCACGGAGGCTCGCAGGCTCGTTTCCTGCTCTCTAAGGTCAACCCATCACAGACCCATAACAACCTCTACGCCTGGGGACAGGTAATGTATTATAAGCTACAATTTAATACTTGAAAAAAGATTGCTTATATGCTGCGTTCTCACCAAAAGCGTTGTGAATACTTCACACGAGTAAATCCCATGCAAAGTCAATTCACAGACGCGAATGATGCAAATTTTTGCTGGGTGGCACAAATGGAGCGAAGCCAAGAATTTGCGTCATTACAAAAATTTGTCCGATGCTGAGTTGAGATGCTCCGCCCGTCATCACTGACGTCGTGCCGTTGGTGAGTCTAACTGGCTGCTGCTGCTCTAGTAGCGCTGCAAGCGGCAGTTATCCAGACAGTCGGTGAAATTCACGAGCTGTGTGAGCCCTCGGTGATGTTATGAACCCAAACACGAGGGCGTTTGATGTTCTGACGTTTGTGGAATTTCCTCAACGAGTATAAAGCAGAAATAGTGGATGGCGGAAATGATAACGGTTTTCACGGAGTAAAGCCACGGAGATAAGCCACGCCCACCTCTAAGGCGTGAATGACCGAATAAACCACAAATAGTCGGGAGAGTAAATTCACGCGAGTAAAGCGTTGCGAATTTGGTGTGAATGCAGCATTAGAAGTCAACTACAGTTTCGGCAGATGCCAGTGGATTTTCACTCATTTGTCTTCCTCATGCAGCTTCAGTGGGCTGAAGTTATTTATAACCTCCTACAGCGCTTTCATAACATCAGTATAAAACAACAAATTATATAAGTTTCAGAAATTTCTCATTTATTTCTTGCCTCCAAATCAAGGCTTTAAAACCGCAGGATTGTCTTCACCCCCGGGGGAAACGAGCCGTGCTTAAAACATAAACAGAAGTCCAACTGACAGAAAATGGCTTTCTCACCTCTGAATTTAAGTGTAGGAGATTGACAGCTGAAGTTTAATTAATCTCTTTTTTTTTCCCAGTTAAGAACTATACCCTGCTGTTTATAAACACTGAATACATCTACAGCAGTCCAATAATGAGATTACCAAGAGAACAAGGCCCTGCATAAGCCAATCTTAGTGATAAACTAGTTTTGCTCTACTGAAGTCATCATGGGATCAGAGTTATGTGATCAAAAGATCTGTCCACAAAGTGCATAAATCACTCGGCCTCTGTTTATGCCCCATTTTGTTTCCTGTGCATCTGTAGGAGACGGGCGCCCCGATCCTCACTGATGACGTCAGCCTGCAGGTCTTCATGGACCACTTGAAGAAACTGGCAGTTTCCAGCTCTACGTAGACGTCTCTATTCCACCACAAAGTGATCAGACGTTCACGTTATGACATCGGGATACATCAACATTTAGTTCTCCTGTTTTTGTAAAGGAACCAGCCCCAGAGAGGCCACTGTATGTGCTTGCTTGATTGTGTCCTTTCTGGAGCCATGTGTGACATATCCATGAAACAAAATGAACGATATGAATAATGAAAGGGGGGCAAATAGCACATTCCTAATATGAAAAAGAAGTAACATTTCTACTCATTAACTTGTTATTTATGAGAAATGCTCCAGTTCTCAAGACGGTCCTCATGTAAGCAATATTAAACCCTCTTTCTCTTTTATATTACCTCTGACATACAGAACGATTAGGGTAATAATAATTTCTTTTGTTTTATTTTTGTTTGTATGTCTTACAAATATGTCAAAACTGGTGAAAGGTGCTGTTAAATAGGATGCTTGTATGTGTTTGCTTTGTCTATAGTTAAAGATGCGTCGGATATTCTCATTAATAAATTATGATGCTACCTTCTAATGCTGAGGAAATGTTCACAGGGCTCATCGGTCTTCACGCCGATGGCTTTTTAATCACAGTTTATTTGACATATAGATTTAAAATCCTACATGGATTATACCTGTGTTTTCCAAGAAAATTCCCTCCGAGTAGTGATTAATGTTCGGAGGATTTGAAGTCAAATAACATCAACTCAACTGACTCTGTCTTCAATGATGAACATTGAGATTTATTTTTAACTTTAAGGCACTCTCTCATCAACATCTGGATGATTGCCTAAGTGTCTTTGTAATCAAACTTCACTAAACTGTAAGTCTGTAAATGTGAGCCGCTGTCTGATTTCCACCCTGTCTGGATTCCTCCTGCTATCCATATAAAGCCCTGTCGGCAGGAAACCCCTTCTGTCTGCGTCGTCTGTTTCAGCACCAGCATGCACGTCCCATTCACAAAGCATTCCCCGGGTTACAAACATGGAAGTCGAGGGGATTTTCACATGGAAGTCCCAGAGATGCTCAGTTCATACACCAGGCATCAGTTCGCTGACGTGCAGCAGAAGGACAGGCCTTTAAATGCATGTTGCTACAACATTAGGTGGCACGGCACTGCAGAAGTGACACTCTCCCTCAACAATTGTCTTTTTATTGTTTTGTTTGTTGCTACTGTACATAATGCCTGCATGGCACGCAATCCCAATCAAAAGCTCTCACACAGCATCTACTGTCGCTAAGCTGATTTCAGAGCAGCCAGACAGTGTGATTTCGAGGATCAGTGAACGGCAGATTATGAAGCCTAATCCTTGGGGGCTATCTGTTTTAGAGGCAAATTCTACTCTTAGCAGCTTTATGCTGAAGTTGCCACTGAAATACAAGTGAAGTCTGTGTCTATCCGGAGCTTAGGCCTTATAATGTTGAACTCTGAAGCCACATATGCTCCGAAGGTATTCAAGGCCAAGTAAAAAAAAGACGCAATTCAACGCCTCTTAATCTCTTTTGGCATGGATACTACTGCACGATGCCAAAAGCTCCTTTTGGGTCTGCATTTTTCACATCATCTCACAGATGGGCGAGATGATGTGATACCACACATGGATATGAAATGATCCCATAAAGGGAAAGCAATCATGTCTTCATTTTAATCTGTGTGTCGATACTCGTGTCCATCCTGAACCTTGCATAGGCGTGCATGTAAGATGGCGTTCAGAGGAACAAAAGAACATGAACATTTCTCTCACTTCAACAGTGATCATTCATGATGCTTATGTCCATGTGATTCCCAGGCTTAGGCAAAGCTGTAAGGAAATGTGTTGTCTTATTATCTCCTATCAAATCCTAACGGATCAGTTCTAGTCCACCAGCCAGAGAAATCCATTCCGGTTTCTGTCCCAGATAACTTATATAAGATTTCTATATGGAATATGTCATAGCATGTTTATTATATAATACACAATGCTGTAGTCTGGCGAGGTCTACAATAAATAATGTAGTTCTGTTCCTTTGCTCTTTAGATTACATGAGCTAAAACTGGAATCTGAATGTATATCTATATTGTGTATGAGTACATGTACAAATCTTTTAATTCTCAGAACGCTCACAGCCACAGATGTATGGGCTAATATGAAATAACACTGCAAAGAAACATGCATTTTAATAATAGTAGTAATAGTCATCTTTATTTAGCAGATTTCATTCAATTTAATTGAGAGAAAAGTCATGAGTAGTAACTTTTTAAACAGAATGGAACAGCCTATGGCCCACTAATGGCCCATCATTTGCACAAAAAGAAAGGGAACAAAATGGCATGTTAGTAAGTATTTTCGGACATGAGACTCCAGACTGCTAAACTCTGAGCACGACTCCGTTGTGTTCACTCAAATTAAATATTCTAAATCCACCAGGACTGAAATGTTAAGGATTGTCACTTCAAAACAAGATCTGCAACCTTTTCTAAACAGCAGCTGCTGTGGTCACAATGTGACAGCTACGCTGATTATGTACTGACAACATTCATGAGGACAATGTGTGGAGCAATAAGCTGAGCTCTAGAACCCGATAGCTACTGCATCCTCATGCTTAAAGACAGTATAGATTATCTAAGTTAGGATCAAACATATGCGGATGATGGTAAATGCAACATTAGCATAATTAGAGAAGATCGTCCAGTCAGCAGAATTGCGTCCCTAATGTGAGTTGCACACCAATGTCTATCTGAAGTTTGCTGACATTAGCTAATATTAGCCACTATGTGCCAACAGCCCAAATAAGGCTGCAGCAACAAAGCCCTGAGTGTACTGAGTTGAGCGAGAGTGTGTTTAATTGTTTTTAAATCTATGCTTAGTGGAAGATTGTGTTAGTTATGTTACATTGTCTCACTTTAAACTCTCAATAACATATTGTTTCGGTCACTTAGCGGCGGAAGCGCGGTCGCTGTCGTGCTAACAGGTTTACCACATCGACCTAAGTTGCTTATTTCGCCACCTCGCAATTTAGAGCGGAAAAATAAAATGAAGTATGTATCAAAAAAGAACCCCAGATTCTTGGTCAGAGGGGAAGGGTTTAGTCTAAATCCATCCCAGCTCAATCCAATAGTTGTGCCAGAGAGCCTGAAGCAAAACAATTAAATGATCAGGAAGTCCGATGCGAAGGACTTGAAATGTGTTAACTTGAGAGCAGGGATTCACTTTTTGTTATTGTCACACATGATCACCAGCCTCGTGGAAGTTAAACGCAGTGCTTCCTGTTCTGACACTTCCAATGTGCTGCTGATATTCAGTAAGACCTTTGGTAACTGTTGGCCAGAGCCGCCGGGTGATGTCAGGACACGGGGCACTCGAGAGCTGCGAGCTGTGTAGACGGACGGGATCCCTCACACAGAGTGGGACGTGATGACCAACCTGGCAGCATTACAGTGACTCTTCTCCTGGAACCTTTTCAAACATCACCAAAGCAGTTCATGGACTTGCATTCCTTATTTGTATGCCGATAAGCCTGCAGGATAAAGAGCAAGGGGCATTTGAAGTGGGAGAGTTAATCCTGTCTGAACGCAGCAGTAAACGTACCCCTTGATAACCTTGATGTTCACGATTACTCCAAGGTGGCAATACCGACAGTATCACCAGCAGCTTGTTCAGCCGTATTTGGGGTTTTTTGGTGGCCGGATTTGTCCATTTTCAGAGTCACGTTGAAGTGCGGCTTAGCCTCCGGGGGGCGGACCACGAAGGCGGAGGGAGGTAACGGAGTTATCGGGCCTATCTGGCCTCATTTACTCTGGGGTTGTAAACACTGTTGGCACGGAGGCTCAAACGACTGGTCTTTTTTTTAGCTCATTCTCTCACCGCTGTACTCATGGGAAACCTCTTTGAAATGCCAACATTTGTGTTGTCACTCCAGCACAGTTGGGATTAGAAAGCGTTCAGTCTTGCAGATCTTCTCTCAAAGTGTGAGTGGAGCTCAACAAACCACCATCATTCTGGTCAGCAGCAGCAGAAGCTCACCATCCTCTCCATTGCTCTATTTTACACATTGGGTTGTGTGTTCTTCTCACATGCAGTATAGACAACTTCTCGGCGTTATTATATCTTCTTTGCCTCTGGCGGAAGCTCCCTAAATTGTTTTGTTTTTTATAACACTGCCGATCATCAGGGTTATCGTGCATTGTTCTTAAGGGTGGTTAAGAGACCAAGACCACAAGAACAGTTTCTTCCCAGCTGCGGTTGGGTTCATCAACAAAGACCAGGACCCCACTGACTGACTCTGACTCTCACATCCCCAGAACAACTTCAAACACCCCTGCACATCTTTTCTATTCTACACTTGCCACTTTTATTTAATAATATATACTTGTTATAAAGTACTGTTATATGCTTGTTGTTAACCATAGTTATCTATTATTGCATTGTTTATCTTTTTTTATTATTTATTATTTATTTGTATTATTATTATTGTTGTACTGTTTTGTTCTATGTCTATGTTTTTTGTTATGCACCTTTAACCGTGTCAAATTCCTTATATGTGCATCGTACTTGGCCAATACATGATTGTGATTGTGATTCTTCAGTGATTGTGATTCTTCAGGGTAAAAGATAATAATAATATGTTCTCTAAATGTATAATAATAATATGTTCTCTAAATGTACCACTATTGCTGGAGTAGCCCTTAATCCTCGTGCAGTTGTATCATTCTGAAATGTCCAGTGAAATCTGTCTGCTGGTGTTGTAGAACCGGTTGATACGTTGTGAGGGAGCAGGAGGGGGGAGAGAGAAAATAGAGTGCATCTGCATCATCAGAAAATCCCATACTTGATGCAAGCGAGCGTCAACTCCTTGGACAAGGTGGCATCCTATAGGCTGGTCTCTAATGGGGGGGGGGGGGGGGGGGGGGGGGGGGGGGGGGGGGGGGGGGGGGGGGGGGGGGGGGGGGGGGGGGGGGGGGGGGGGGGGGGGGGGCATCGCGCGTAGAAGAGAACATCAAAGTCTGGAGATGTGACACTCTGACACCGGGCTGAGCTCAGTGAGGAGATGCTGTCGGTCTCCTCGGCGTCAGTGAGATGTGTGGTTCCTGCGGAGCGCCCAGTGGGACCGTTACCTCGGCAGGTGCGTTTGGAAACTAACCGGCGCTCGCGCATCTTCTCCGCTTAGCTCGCGCGCATGAACTTTTTGGTCCTGCGCGCGCCGCTGCTGCATCCTTCTCGCGGACAATGAAGACCACTCGCAGGTGCAGGACCCTTTGGTCGGTCAGCTTGAACTTCTTCGCCCTCTTCTTCTCGATAACCGCGTTCATAACGACGTACTGGTGCGTGGGCACCCAGAGAGTCCCCAAGCCAAAGTGCAGCAAGCTGCGGACACACCAGTGCATTGACTACGGGGTGAACGAGACCGACCCCAACAAAGTGGTGTACAGCTGGGAGACCGGGGACGACCGCTTCCTGTTCCGGCAGTTCCACACCGGCATCTGGTTCTCATGTGAGGAAAACATCCACGATGAAAGTAAGAGGAGAAGGCGTGTGTGTGTGTGTGCGTGTGTGTGTGTGTGTCTGTGTGTGTGTGGCCACTGAATAGCTTTGCTTTATGCCTCTTCGGGAGACAGTTCATTTTAATCTCATTTGATGAGATTTTTAACTGTTATTGCAGGGATATTATTAGTAGTATTAATAATAATAATGCATTTCATTTGTATAGCGCTTTACAAGGCACTTTATATGGTAAAGACACACAATAGAAGCAACAACAATATAAACAAGAGAGATGACAAGTGAGAAACTAAATAAAAACATACTGACCTAGTATCACAGGTTAAAAGCCGATTTAAATAAATAATAAAGTGTCTACTCCACCGTCCATGAAATTGTTTTTGAGGGGAAAAAAAGCTTTGATGTAGAAAAACTGTATTTTATTTTATCGCTGATTCAAATTATTTTAATATGCCTATAATTTTATTGATACAATTGATTTGAAAATCTATTTCAAAAATCAATTTGGGCTATCATTTTTTTTTTAAAGTTCACTTTTCACTATCTTTTGTTTTCATTGTAGCAGAATAGATCACCAGTGTCATGGCCATCACAGTTGACTTAACCAGACATGAGGCCATTGTCTCAGCCTACATAACCAGTGACTCATCGTTCCCAGTTTGAAACACCATCCCACAGAAACAAATGTCGACCTTCGAAAAACATTTCAGTCCTTTTAGCTCCTTCATTTGTCATAATGGAGCGCTCCCTTCAAATGGTGATTAGTCGCTTTCTTTAAATTGTTCCCTTTCGTGACAATTTCGTGATAATCGGATAATCAGTCTCCTGATCAAATTGAAGGGATCGAGTACGATCTGTTTTTATCTGGCATGGAATGCAGAGCAACAAGCTGCACATGGGAGCTTCAAAGTCTCACACAGATTTAGTTTTGTACTCTGGGGGCCTTAAGTGGGTGGGTGGGCAGCACTATAGGGACACAATGTGATTGCTTCACAGCTTAAGCCAAATGGAAGAGATCACTGTGAATGATGTCTTTCATAGAAAAAGTAAGTTGGTAATTTAATAACAAAGGGCTCAAAGGGGGAAATGAGTTGCAAAGGTAACGTGCGTCAGAAAGGGTGAAGGTTCAAGTCAAAGGTGGGATCAGGGCAGATCAGTCCTCTAGTTCACTGCAACTCGATTAGGAATTGTCCCAGCATCCCTCTTCAAACTCTGTAAAACACCACTCAGCTTATAACTGTGATAATGTGCCACTAATTAATATGTTTATGATGCTTAAGACTAGAAATGAACCACTCATTGAGATTACTCCAGAAGGAATTCCTAGCACATGTCCATCTCATCAAGTGTCAGTGCATGGAGGAGGAGGAGGGGGCTGAGACAGCTTGAGTTAAGGATTATGTAACAGGGGGCTTGATGAGTTTTTCCTCAAAACAGATGTTGCCACCCTCCTTCTACCTGATTAAAGGGTTCAACTTCCAACAAATCCAGCGGCATGCTCTGCTCAACAGACGACAGAAGGAAAACATCAGATCTGCAGGAATGTGTCGTGTTAAGGGTTATTCTTTTAAACTGAAACGGGCTCTTCTTCCGTCTCCACGTGTGTTTACGGTTTGACGGGCACAGGTGTAATTAATGTGCATCTTTTCTTTCTTGCTAGAATGATATCTCTATTCTACCATTGTAATTATATGCAAAGTGCCTGTAATTCAATAGAACAGGAACCAGATGTCAGCCGGTATTGCCAACACACCAGCTGGTGACACTGAATCGGAAGCCAAAAAAAAGCTTCATTTTGACATATGCCTCTTATTTGACATTGTGTTTATTCATTTTGGAACTCACGAACTCTGAATCTGCTGTTGCTGTGTGGGCATCAGGCAGGAGGTCAAATTCTATCTAAGCCGATCCAGCCAAACACACCTTGACAGACATCGGGATGTAAACACATTGTATCAGCTCAGTACTAAGAGCATTTATTTATTCAGTTTAGTTTAATCCCAAACCGCTCTTCTCTGACCTTTTCAACAACTCACATGTCCTTTGAACTCTTCCACAAACAAATTGCCCACTTATTTCTGAACTGCCACAAAGTGAATTCAGCATAAAGTCTTGGCTAAAGATTGCACCCGTGCCGTGCTGTGCTAAGTCACGTTGTCTTTCTGCTGCAGGTGAGATGTGCAGGAGCTTCATCGACTTGGCCCCGCCCTCAGAGAAAGGTGAGTGTCCACTGCTCATCATCAGGAGGTCCAACGATGATCAGACGTGGACGCTTATGAAACAGCTACTATCTGTTTAGTGGAGTGTTTAAATGCTGCTTGACTAAGGTTAGAAAGGTTTGTTGTATTATCTGGGCTTTTCTCACTGATCCAATGTGCAAACATGTGGAATGGCTGGAAGCAGTACACGATACAAGAATGGGAGCATTTCAATTGTCTCTGGACGGCTCTCAACATGGCGATGCCTAAACTGTCGCCAACAGCGCCAACAACACAAACTTTAAATGTGCAAACAGCAACAGTGCTGACAGAGCTCACAGTGTTTCCCTGAGAGGGAACCGAGGGGCGGGTGCTTTACGCTGCAGTGCAGAGGGTGCACTCACACAGAGGGAGAGCGACTTCATCCTCTGCTCAGATACATGCTACTCCACGATATCTTGACATAGCTTACCGTTGTTTGCTGCTATATTAATGCTCTGAATGTCATACATTGCTCCTTCAACTGTAAAGATACACATTTTCTAAACAATTATACCGATTGATCCAGGTACGATGTATAATATCCACTGAGACACTGAGCTGTGGAGGGTGATTGTTACCTCGTACGGTAAATACTTAGGTATGCTTCTCTGACTTCCCAGTTCCCAAATTCAATAAGCACCTAACTTTCATTTGTGGCATTGGCTGTTTAATATGAAACCACAGAGCCACAAATATGTGAGAAATACTCATTTTGTGTCTCTCTGTAAAACGATTCAATTGGATCAAAGACAAGAGGAAGACTGCAATAGAGATGTGATTAGCTGTTGGCTTGATTCATTGGAAAGCTGAATACGATTTGGAGTAGATTTGAGGGCCCCTATTTGCTGCCAGAGGAACCACTGAAATGTTGGATTAGATGTAAGTCTTCCAACATATCAGTGTCTTTTTATTTTAATGAATAATTTGCAATTCCGTACAATCAAACAGCAGTACGCTGAAAACCCTTGTCAACTACCCTCTGTACTTAGAGTGACTATGGACTTTTTGTAACATACTGTAAATATGCCGTATTTATATGATGTGTAATGTGAATATTTGACGTTATCATAATCAAATGGGCCCATTTCGCAGGGATGCTGTGGCTGTCGCTGGTTTCTGAGATGCTGTACATTGTTCTGCTGGTGGTGGGCTTCAGCCTCATGTGTTTAGACCTGGTCCACTCCAGCAACGTCATTGATGGACTCAAGCTCAACGCCTTCGCCGCTGTCTTCACTGTGCTCTCAGGTTGTCGCATTTTATTTGTTATTAACTGAGGGGCTTTGATTGTTTAAAAAAAAAATTCTAAGCACTTTGTCGCAAGTGTTTGTGATTCCAGTTCACACAACTTGATACAAGATATGCACAACTTATCATATCCCATCTTGCGGTAAACAGGGCATGATAATTCTGGGGATTTAAGTCCTTATTTTGTTTACATACATGCATATCTTTGCGTGCATGAAAAAGCTTCACACCAAGTCTGTACTTGTGGAAACCAATCATCCTATTGCTGAAGAGTTCTTTGTGTATGTTTTGTATTTTTAACCACAAGCCATGCAACCATCTAATCATCTACATATTGTCTGCATTACTTCAGGTCTTCTTGGCATGGTGGCTCATGTGATGTACACACAGGTCTTCCAGGTCACCGTCAGCCTCGGCCCACCTGATTGGAGGCCCTACAACTGGGACTACGGCTGGTCCTTCTGGTATGACTCCACAGTCACACAGCAGTTTACCAATATCATAGGAAGCACTGCTATATAAACAAAGTTATGTCAACTCACCCATTAGGGGACCAGCTGAGGGATTCCACTCTGCCTGCAGCAGCCCCAAATAGTGGGTTGTAGCTCCGCTCTCACCCCAGCATCACTGTCTCTAATGAAAACAGTCCAAAGCTCTCATGTTATGGCAGGATTAGGCTTTGGTGTCCAAAGCCCCAATACAGGCGTGATTGGAATTGCATAAGGGGATGATATTTCACTCCTTTACAATATGCACAGGATGCTGAAAATTTCCTTTAGAGGCTAAACAATTCTGGACCTTTTATGGGCATTACCCAACCCGCACGAAAAGTACATGAGACGATGATTTTTCTGATCTCCCATGTGGGCCGGCATGCTTGAGGGGAGCGGGAGGACTTTGTAGTGATTCACACAAATCTCCGCTAAAAAAAATATTGAGGGAATAAAAATGCCCAAATGCAATTTGAATTGTGTCTCTACACGGTGCTCAGCATTTTTCATCACATGCTGAATTACAAAGTGAATTTCTGATTTTCTACCAGCATGGCCTGGGCGTCCTTCACCTGCTGCATGGGCGCATCTGTCACCACGCTCAACTCCTACACAAAGACCGTCATCGAGTTCCGGCACAAACGCAAGACCTTCGAACAAAGCATCCGCGAGGACCACGCACGGGAGGCTTTCGGATATTTCCGGGAATGCTCCCTGCACTCCATCTCCAAATCTGTGGAGGTTTATCCCAGCCAGACCCCCAAAGGCTGCAGGAAATCTCATATACCTGCTGACTCTCTGGACCTGAGTGACATTGCATCGTCTTTAGGGGAAGAGCAGTGCTGAACATGACAGTTAGGAGGTGGCACCGCCCTCAGTGTGGCAACTTGATGGATGGAAGCGCTGTGGTCCATAAGTGGTCGCCATTCAGTTTGGGATAAACATCTGACAGGATTTCAGGATGCATCATTAGCTCTTCCTGATTCACTGCCTTAATCGTGGGTCAAACCAGCTTCAACTGGAAAAAGTGGACATGAGCTAATCTCATGGATGAAGGTGTTTGTGTAATTTACCACAAAGTAGAATAAAAAGAACATGTGAACTATACCATAGAAATAGAGTGAGGGCCTCTCAGATGCTAATAATAGCCTTAATAAAGTTACCGTGAGGAACTTTGAACTGGTTATGTAACTGTTAATACTGTTGCCTCTATATGACCTTCTATGCTTAAACAAGACCATTAGCGAGAAGAGTGGCTATTTCTATATTGTTATTCTCAATCTTAAATCGGTGCCACCATGTTGGATTTTGTGCAAAATCAGATGAAATGATGTTGATTCACCAGAAACTCCTCCGGCAGCAACCAGCCCGCCATGGACAGACCCAAATCCGGCTTTTCTGACACCAGCTGCAGTCTGAAGCTCTGATGGGAGGAAGACAAGAGCGTCTCCGCCTCCTGCCAGCAGCACCGCTTTGCCTCGCTGCTCCAACGGTTTCGCTGGGAACCAAAACGGACGCCAAGCTGCTGGAGACCTCGGCCGTGGTGCTGGGCCCGCTGGAGGAAAGCCAGTATGAGGAGAGACCAGAACCAAGACTGACTGGTGAAGACTTATTGACCCCCGCTGCATTTTAAAGAGAGGTTTTGTAAAGGGAAACACTACCACTTTTGTCAACAGGGTCGCCAAAATTAAAATTCCTTTTAGTAGCTTTAAACATGTTTCAGTCTATCAATAAATCATTGCAAAGACAGTGGTTACTGGTTTTCATTCATTGTGAAATAAAGCCACAAAAAATTATTGCAAATGATGTGCCTACATATATATAAATTGTAAGCAAATTGTGGAGCGTAAGTGAGCGGTATGTTTGTACATACAATGAGTGGAAAGTTGTGTATCATTTTTCTGTTCACATGTTCACAATCACTTACTTTTATTCTAATTGTATATTAAGCCCAAACGAGCATTTGCGACATCATACTGTATCAGGATAAACTGCAGAGAAACTTATATCTTAGACCTTTGCAGTATTTTTAAGTTTGAATACTTTTGATCTCATGATGACCAACAGTCAATATAGTATCTCATCATTTTCAGTGCAGTGTGTAATTTAATTTGATGTTTTCTGCTTTGACTGAAGTAAAGTAAATACTGAATGCTGTGGAAATGTCTCTTTTCGTTGTTTTTAAGACTAATATGTTGGAAATGAAATCCCCTCAAAAAACGAGTTTTAGTTATTGCTACCTCCAGGGTGTAGAGGTAATTTTTTTTAACAAGGCTATTAAATGTTTTGTGGAAACCCAACTGAGCAAATTGTTTTATTCAAAGCATATTTTTAATAGGTCTTAAAAGATGTCTGGAGGATGTGTGACTAAATGGTTTATATGTGGCATTGTATACATAATCCATACAGAGGGCAGTGTCGTTTTAACAGACTGTTTGCACAATTATGTTTTACTCAGTTTATACTGGTGACTGTATTATTGATTGCTGAAACTGGATTATGTCGGTGAGTTTGCTTTTGAAAGCCATTTCTTGTTCGGGTTTTGGAGTATGAATGAGGGAGTTCTGTGGTAAATTACATTGTTATATTATTTCACATATATGAATTGTGATGTCAGTAACTCAATAATCTTGTATAAATGGCCATGCCATGTGTCATGTGTTTACTGTGTCTATTGTTGTCTGTATGAATGTTTGGTGGGGATTAATAAAGTTTTCTAATCTAATCATTATTCTCTGTGAAACCTGATACTTGCTCGGTTGAGCTCACTTATACTTGCGGACCAGCGCAGATGGTAGCTTCTAGTTTGGTTCGTTGGATCCAGAGGAGAAAGGAGTTGGCTGCTTGCTGTTTGGTGTTGTTGTTTTTTGTGTTGTTTAATTGCATTGAAATTCCGTGTGTGTGTCAACTTTAAGTTATTAAATGACTTTCTTTTTCCACTACTCGTGTTTATTGACCTGGTTCTTCAGGGGTGACAAAAGGACAAATTAATTTTTGACTTTCTTTTATTGAGTATCTGGTGTTAATCTACATTTCACAGAGAATATAATAGTATTTACAATTTGTGTTAATGATCCAAAAATGTCAATTTAACTTACTGACATATATACTGTCATAGAAACATATTAAAAATATATTGGTAACAAAAAATAGTGCATAAAGAGGTGAACCTGCACTCTCTTCTGGCCCTGCTACAGTAGACATCTTATCACTTTGTTCTTCTGGATATACAGCAGGATTGAATATTGCAAATCTGGAGAAATTACACCATTTACGTACTTATGTACTTATGCTAATTTATCCATGGGTGACGACTCAAATCGTAAAGAGTGATTTCAGTCATCCGTTGTCCTTTTCAGTTGGGTTCCTCTCCCCACAGTAAGACCAAGTCAGACGACCTTGGTCAGTAACCGTCATCGTACTCATTCTGGGCCTGTTGCCGGGCCAACATGGCCTGTATGAGCGCGCTGGAGCCTGCTGGAGCTGAGTTCTGTGGGGAAGCGGGGAGCCGCTGAGGCCTGTCCTCTTCCTCTGCTCTCAGTCTGGCTTGCATGACTTGCATCATGACACTCGACACAGAGGACGGCAGGTCATGTGCATCGTCTGCTCCATCCTGCTCTGGTCTCTGTCTGGCTTGCATCGACTGTGTGACGATGCTGGCTGTGGTGATGCGGCTTTCAGAGAAACCTGTGCTGTAGTATTCATCCGTCTCTCGACCCTCGGCCCTCTGTCTGGCCTGCGCGGCCTGTGCGAAGGCGCTCGAGAAGGGCGAGTGTTTATCTTCATCCTGGTCGTCAGCTCTCTGGCGGGCCAACATGGCCTGAATCAGAGTGCTGGAGGCGTTGGAGGGAACAGGCACTCCACCAGTGCTGCGTCTCTCTTCCTCCTGTTCAAACTGCTGGCGGGCGAGTAACGCCTGAACCATGACGTTTGAGTTGGACTGACCGGTTGAAGAGCGGTCATCCGGACGCTGCTTGGAGTGCTAAGGATAGGAGAAAATATGTAGCGAGGTTGATGACAAATATTAGGCTGAAAGGTGAATATGTACCATGAAATAATCTTCACATCAAACCTTTCTTTGATTCTTCTGTTTGGATCTTTTATCAGGCTGAGATGTTTGGAGGTTCTGGAGCTTGTCTAACAAGAAGGACTTGTCTTTCCCTTCCTGGTGGGAGAGAGAGAGAGAGAGAAGCGAGAGAGAGAGAAGCGAGAGAGAGAGAGAGAGAGAGAGAGAGAGAGAGAGAGAGAGAGAGAGAGAGAATGCAGCCAAGGGTTAAGCAGATTAACCAAAAGGCAACCAAGCAGAAATATACAAATCAACATTTTAAGGATATTTTTCCAAACACACTCACATTAACAATCTGTTGTCTCAGTAGACCAATAAGCTGCTTGCGACCCTGAGTGACTTGCCAGAAGATGTACATAATGACACTGAGAAGGAAAATATGATAATATTATTGTAGACTTCATTTGCATAATGACATAAATATGCTCAATTGTTCATCAATGCACACACAACCACACAGTGTGCCCACATTGTTCCAGTGTGCATCAATCTCTGGTTCTATAGTCAAATCAATGTCAATAAATGCACAACAGCATTGCACTGATTGGTATGATGCAGCTCTCATGTGGCTAAATTGAGCACCATGGTTACGCTGCAGAATTTCTTTTTTCCCCAATAAACTCAAAACAACAGTTCATATATGGCTCATCTGCTTATAAAGAAACACAATATTTAATTCTCGTATTTCTAGGGATGGAAATGTTTCATTGTCCACCTCTTTGGACCTCAATGTTCACCATGAGGTCTAAATTAATTTTTTCCAATAGGCATACTTTGGTTTAGGACCAAATACATGCCAAACCAATGCCACTCCCATTAGCCTTGAACACGGTAGCATTATGACTGCTGAACATCTGCTGCTAGCATTGTCTTTGTGAGTGCGTAACATTAGTATTTAGCTCAAAGCACCGCTGTTCCTCAGTATTTAGCAAATCCAAATCTAAAATCTTCTGCGGTTGAAGATCATGTGATGATTGCAAGATTAAGAATATCAACATTAACGTGTAACGTCTGAGCAGCACATAAGACAATACATTGTGGTGTTTTCTTTCTCTTGGGGTTGGGTCTACAGGCCCAGAATGAGTAAAAATGGGTTTTGCAAAAACTGATTCACTGGATTTCCAATGCACCAACACAGTCCATGTCACACACTTACATGATGATGAGTGAGATAAGAAAGTAGAAAATTTCACTTCTGATGACATGTTGGTAGATCCAGACGGCCCATTGAGAACCAGCGATCTCCTCCAGATCATCTATCCACACTCCAACCACACTGAAGGTGCTGTTGAGTCCCCGAAAAGGGCCGCACTGCTCCGAGGGCGTCAGGCTACAGCGCAGGACAAGGTGGACAAAGCAAGACAAGTGTGTGTTGTGTACATGTAAAGAATACAGCACGTATCAAAGACTGGAACTGTTGGGTTTATTAGAATCTTCTTTCTTTCTTGTAAAATAATGTTTTTTACTCTAGGTTGTGATTTAAAAGTTTATAATATAAAAAATAGGTAATGTCCTCGTACCTCCAGGCAGTGTATGCAACCATGGACAGGGCACCCACAAAGAAAGGGAAGAAGAGGAGGGCAATAAAGATTGTTTGCATCTGAGCTGCTCTGCCCGTCCGTCGCGGAGGCTGGCAGTTCTGGATCAGGCTGACCTGGGGAGACACACACGCACACACGCACACACATACAAAACACAAACACCATGTTCCACTCATTATTATTGCAATACCTCATGGTATTATTAAAGTTTACAAAACCATGAGCTCATTTCAGCCAAACATAAAATCTGTTTTACTCCCTAATAAATAACATGAAGATCTCATAAAGGCTTTGAAAAGCATTGCTTCAAAAGGTCATTCAGCATGGTCATGAAACATTCAACAACACCAGATCCGACCCGGGTCAAATTACCAATTATACTGAATTAATTTACTCCGGGATTGATTGACCTTTCTTGGTATAGTACAACCAAAAGGTTTACTCCATAAACCCTACCATTCTTTACTGTGACATCAAATAAAGCATGCTGTCAATGTGATGAAAGGACTGAATTCAATTATTGAACCAGGTGCACAAATAGCGTAACATGAGCCTAAAACATTATATAGAGCAGCTTGAGCAGTGATGGCATTGTTTCTTCCTATGGCTGTGTCATCATGGCAGTTTTATATCACCAAGGCCTCTAAACTTTATGAACCTGCATTTACCTTCTTTAAGTAAAACAAAATTAAAAATTTGAAGATCTGGATTGCAGGCAGCAGAGGAGAGAAGTATATTCCAATCCTATGGGGAGATAGTAGAGGATAAACTTAGTTGTAATATTATTTTAGCACTGAGAGCAGAAGAGAAAACACAAATCCTGAGCTATAGTAAGTGTTGACTGTAATGATCTTACCAGGCCAGAGTCTGTGCATAGATGAGTTCAAGGACATTTCTGGCTACGTCAAACTCTGGTACCCCCAGACGAGGTAGCAATCTCGTCCCAATCACACTGTTGCAAAGAAATTATGATTTAGATTTAGGTTAACCTACCCCATTTGTATGATTGCGAAGAATAAACTGAAAGTGTGTAACTCACTTGCTAAGAAACTCTCCAAAGAAGGATCCCAACATCAGAAAAAGGAAATCAACAATGACCAGCCGGTACAAAGCCTGACCGACAACGGACTCCCAACACTGTGAAGAACACAACAGGTTAATAAATGACTCTATTAGACTAAACTAATACTGGTGTATTTAAAGATGGCAAGAATGGGTTGATCTCTGTAAAACATACTGAAAACTTCTTCGCCACCACGTTCATCCAGTAATAACACAAGACGGCCAGAATGGACATCTTGAGAAACACGTTTCTTTGGGAAAAGAGAAAAAAAGGATTATTGATGCTCAAAGGTATATTTAGTTTGTATGGGAAATATGCCTATTTGCTTCCTTGCTGAGAATTTGGGGAGAAGATTGATACCACCACTGTGTGAACGCAGCCGGTTAGCTTAGCATAGGATAAAGACTAGAAACAGGTAGAAACCACTAGCCTGGCTCTTTCCCAATGTGACACATTCATCAGAGAAGCTGCTTGGCAGTTTTGTTACCTTTAGACAGAGACATGCTAGCTATTTCCCCCTGTTTCCAGTCTTCAAGCAAAGTTAATCGACCAATTAATCGATCAATCTTCTCATCAAATTATTGGTAATAAAACAAATAAGTGCATTTCACAAAGACTCCTTCACAATGACACATTCCTTGATCATTGTCCTTTAATTCCCATGATATAATGTGTCCCTGCTGTCGAACCTGACGACCAGAGCGTAGATCTGTCTGCGCTGGCTGGAGTAGGGCTCAAACTTGTTGAAGAGGGAGTAGAATAGTGGGACAACCAGGTTCATCAGAGACACCACAAAGGGAACCAGGAGAGTCTCTGCCTCCTGAAGCAGAGACCAGTTGGCAGCATCTGTTGCCTGCTATAAAGATAACAGATGGAGGTCAGCTCCAGATAGCGCCAAAGAGCAAACAGAAAATAAATGAAGCCAACCCTGCACTGCCGGTAAATGATTTGACTCTATTGTAAGTTGCTGACTCATTACTGTAAGTTGCAAGCTTATGACACATGCTAGACCAAATACTTTACCATGCCATAAAGTAGTATCATACGCAGTTTATCTAAACATGCAAACAAAGGGGATTTTTTAAATGGGGAAATTATCTTCCAGACGGAGAATAATCTTTTTTTTCTTCTGTTCTCTGTATTTTATATCAAGTGAAAAAAACGAGTCCAATTTAACAATAGGACTAATTATTCAATCTTTACTTGTGTACCTGCTGTTCGTATTGGCAGAGATAATAGATGCTAGCTCCACATCCGACAGCCAAGCCGGTGGATAGGAGCCAGGAACCCAGATAAACCCCAAAGTGTTTCAGCTTTTCAGAGAGGGTTAGCAACTCCCTCTGGGCCTTCTCTGACAAAGACTCCTGAAGAGATCGTAAGAGGATAATCATGAAAAATAATGAGGCTTCATGATTTGTGTTTTAACAGGAATTAACCTCTAACAGATCAAAGTGTGAGAAATCTGTTGAAAGCTTAATGTGCGAATATCATTTGCGGCTACGGCTGACTTCCAGAAGTTGAATTAGTGGAAATGCACTGTATAAACATGTCATTCAGAGTTGCTTGTTTCAGATATATTTCATGATATTGAGATGAAAAGATCCTACAATAAAACAAATCTCTCTTTCCTGGTGTCTTGAGAGACAAAAGGGGGTTTGAAACATAATAGTCACCTTGAGTTGGACACGGAGATTGTTCTTGCGCTGTCTCACTGCTCTTTCATTGGTAATGCTAAAGTCCCAGCTGCAGAGAAGCTGCCATGCACTGTTTGAAGTTGGGTCTGCTAGTACGTAGTTTTTCTTGAATGAGCTGTCCATGCTGCGAGAAGGAAATAGATAACATACAATTATCGTTCCAAGGGCTGTTAACCTGAATGACAATTAGAAGGGCAAAGGGCATGTGCAGCAAACCTAAAGCACATTCTAGTTGTACAGAAAAGGAACAAACCTGAAGATAAGTGTAATTCCACACAGAAGCATGTAGACTGCAATGGTGAAGAAATAGGCCAACTGCATGTTGTAGTCCGCCAGGACATGCAGGGTTTCATTGCTGTAGCCACCGTAGTACAAGACAGTATGCTGGAAGTAACCCTGAAGAAACCAAAACACATCGACTATGCATTGGAATTTTTTTTCTGAACATCCATATTATATATTGTTTTATTTTTTATATATATTATTATTGATTGTCTATTTGGGAGCAGCGCAACACGCTGTAAACAGAATGTGTTAGCGAACAGTTTCCTATTGACACATCCAGCAGCCACGGAGTAAGTGCTCCAGTATGTTCACCAGCTAGTTGCTCACTATGTCTGCCGGTTGGGTATGGGCAGGTAGTGTATAGTTGTTTTATGTGAGTTTATTTTGCTGAAAACAGCTGCCTTTGGTGGGAGTGGACCAAAAGATTACAGTTGCAGAAAGCCAAAAATGAGCTGAAAGACGCTAAAAGGTTCAGTAATGCTTCTTTGTGTGGTCATTAATACAAGCCACTTTTAAAAGTAATTTAATCCACTGTTGATATAAAAAAATATTGATCACAGTAGCTTTAAATTGCACAATGAATTTATAAATATTAGGGATCATTTGGATAGTTTACAAGTCTCCACTTACAGCTCCAGATAGTATCTCCAGTCCTCTGAAGCTCACATTGGGAGGTATACTGGAAAAAGGGTTGTAAACCAGCAGCGGGATGGTGATGAAGCCAAAGTTGACCAGGAAGGAGAAAATGTTGAACATGAGCAGCCACTTGAGGAACACGAAATAGATGAGGACACTGGAGCCAAACTTGCCACCAATCTCTTTCATGATGCCTTGCCACAGCTCCAGGCTCTGCCTGGCTGAACTTATACTGTAACCACACCTGCGGAAAGACTGAGATAGCAACTTATGTGACATGTAGCATACAGCATAGGTTATACATGGTGATACTCAGAATGAGTTGTTAAAGTAGGGTGTTGCAGGGTGTTGTTTACTTACCAGTGACACATTCTCAGAGAAATCTGCAAAACATGTGAACTGGTGAGATTGCCTGGAAGACTTGAAGGCCAGCACTTGGCTCCTGTGGAGGTCATTTAGAACAATGTTTGGTGTGATAATGACATTAGTACCTTACAGGTCTGAAGCTCCTCATGAATTAGATACATTGTGTCCCAACGCCACAGGAAAACCTTCTGGACATTCCGTCATTTTAATGGTTTCTTGTGAAATGTACTTTGTGCACATACAGTATATGTATATTTTCCTCCAGAGATCTCTATTGCAACTCTCTGCATACAAACCTCTTATTTTATGGTTCACGGCAGAGTGTAATGGTTAACCAGGGATGGCGCTGACAAGGAAGCGTATAAACTTTAACTGCTTGCCCATCAAGACCCACCTGATATGTTTCTTCTCGTCTAAGCTTATTGGAAGATCCCGAATGGCATGAATTCGGTCTCGTGTTGACAGGGCAACGAGCTCCTTGACCAGGTTCTGTTCCTCTGTCACACACAAGATGACAAGATGGGACCTCCCTGTTATCTTTAAACAGGCTCCAATCCACAATGTAGATCAGGTGTCACTCTTCACATTGCAATCCGACACACGGCAAGTTCTTACCATTCTCCATCTCGTTCCTGATGGCGTCCTCGGTGAAGGCTACATGGGCGGGATCCCCGTTAGGAAACATGCTCATCCTTCTCATCGTCATTCCCCTCCATCTCATTGTCATGTTACCTGGACGAACGCACAGGAAGAGAAGAAGGTGCTTTGCTGATGGGCAGTGATGGTCAAGAAATATTCCTCAGAGCTCGATGTATAATGGTGACCTCACGAGGCAAATGAAAAATACAGGAGCAAGGTGCCATAAAGGTTGGCTTTTTTAAATGGAACACCTGCAGCTACTCACACAGGTAAACATGTAGTCTCTCACCACAGCTTAACATGTATTTACTTTCAACTCTTTATATTTTCCAGATTAACTACATATAGGCTTTGTGTGTATTTCCCACTGTAAATACGTTTAGTACAGCTGATAAGCTAATGTGGGTGCTATCATGCCACTGTATTTACATTATCTTTACTCCTGATAAAAACTATGACACTGTAGCTGCTGACACCACAGCCAGACTACTGTGGCAACGGCTTTACTAGAGGGACTACTGTCATCCACAGGTAATGTGGTAATGCTTCACAATATAGCCTGCTAATTACAGTATAATAAAGTTGCATTATAATAAAACAGAGAATCTACAGCCATGCTAACGGCTCTGTGAGGAAAGTGATGTTGTGAAAATTGTACTGATGGCAAGATAATTAGTTTTATTTGGTCATTAACTAACGTATTGGACAAATTAAAATGTTGATCTGATAACACATAAAGTGAAGGTAGCGCCAAAGTTATCACAGTTCATAGAGCAATGATAGTTTGAACCTAACTCCATGGAAAGGTATACAAAAGTTGTTGTGACACTTCAGTATGGACATACTAACAGACATATTGGCATCCATAGAGCCATGCTGTCTTTATGGCTAGAAATATAAATATCTCTCTTTATGTTGAAAACATGAACTAAAGGTTTCCCACAAGGTTTTCCCCACAGCACCCTTCCCTCTGTTTTATTTTCTTTGCCAACTTCTTTGTCTTTCTTTTCATTTCTTGCTGTGCGGAGCCTCCATTAATAATTATCCAGAAGGACTTTGCTACGGTAATTGATAATCAAAGTTGACAGGTCGAAATTACCGTATTTTCCGCACTATAAGTCGCACTTAAAAGCCTTTAATTTTCTCAAAAAACGACAGTGCGCCTTAAAATCCGGAGAACCTTTATATATGGATTCATTCTGGCTGTGCTTACTGACCTCGAAGCAATTTTGTGTGGTACACGGCGCTCTGTCAAAATGTTTTAGTACGACTTTGGTAAACTACAAAGCTGCACCGCTTGCAGCATTATGGTGCGTTCACACCAAACGCGTTGCGAATATTCACAACGCTTTACTCGCGTCAGTTTATTCGCCTGTCAAGTTGTGTTCATTTGTGTCTTTCGCAACCAGTTGCGAAAAGGGGGCGTGGCTTATCTCTGTGGCTTGTCTCAGTAAAAACAATTATAAATTCCTCCATCCACCACGGTCGAAATAACCACTAGTTCTGCTTTATACTTGTTGTGGACATCCCATAAACGTTGGAACATCTAACGCCCTGGTGTTTGGGTTCATAACATCACCCGTAGGCTCACACAGCTCGGGGAGTTTCACCGACTCCGCCTCGATAACTTCCGCTTCCAGCGCTACCAGAGCAGCAGCAGCCCAACAGGCGGAGCATCTCAACGCTGATTGGCTGGCGAGTTGCGAAACTTTCGCAACTCGCGTTGGAAGTTGAAATATTTCAACTCTAGCGAAATTTCGCAAAGCGCGAAACGCGTCTATCGCAACACCCGGCGAATTTCAAGGCTATCAGTCACGCAGTAGAACATGAGAATAGAGCCGCTGCGAGAGAATTCAACATTAATGAATAAATGGTACGGAAGTGGAGGAAGCAAGAAGATGACCTGCGCCAAGTAAAGACCACACAGAGTTACGCTAGCGTTTGATTTAGCGGTATCAGACTGTTTTTTTTACGTGTTACAACTGAACAAGGTTGGGAGTTATTGTGAATACGCTCATTAACGTTTGAACAATGTTGAGTTATTGTGAACACGTTTAATAAAGTTTAACTGACTGACTGTTTTGTTTCGCTTAATGCGCCTTATAGTCAGGTGCGCTTTATATATGAAAAAAGATCGAAAATAGACCATTCATTGACAGTGCGCCTTATAATCCAGTGCGCCCTATAGTGCGGAAAATACGGTAACCTCACGTTTACTTTCAATTATTGTCTTGTAATGAATGCACTTATAGTGGATTTTCATTTAAATTAATTTAATTTGTCTTGTCAAATGTCTGTTAAATCACGATCTATGCCCGAAAAATGTAACACAATGGGGATTAAGCCTATGACCCACTCATAAAAGTATAGAAATATTTTTGCAGTATTAGACACTGGGTGTCTGCGGGGACATTCAAGGAAAAAAAAATGCTATATTATTGTATACACAGAAAAAGATTGAAATATGCACACAATTTAAAAAAAACATGACGCTTATGAATCAACAAAAAAGGCTCCAGACTACTAAACACAATTACATAATTTTCTCTCGAATAGAAATTCTAAACCAACCAGGGTCGAAAAGTTCAGGATTGTCACTTTAACAACGATGTGTGTGTGTTTTAAGCAATACCATAACAAAGAACCTGTAATGTATCGATTAAGTTAGTTTAACCATTACCTGACATTGCAGAAGAAAGGCGGACAGGAGGTGATTGATCATACTGGGAGTCAGGTGGGATTTGGAACATACTGTGATCTGAATAAAAGTACGAAGACACAATAGAAGTATCAACAGAACCGTTACTTAGCAACACATAGAGAGGCACGTGCAAAAATATATAGCCAAATGACTGAGTAGGCAACACCAAATGATGTTGCTTATTTCCTGTGATACGGTACAGAGAGTAGACAGATATCAAAATGCACACACAAACTTAAATATTGGTAACTCACTGAGGTCATGCTGCCACGCCGGACTCCCTGAGTGCGTCGAGATGAGACCCATGGGGATGCTTTCTCTCCCCCTAGAGCTCTCCTCATGCCAGCGCCCCGATGGCACTCTCTCCACAGCAACATTACCGCTGGTCTGACCCGTGGAGTAATGTCCGTCTGCCCTGTCACTCCTGGCATAGGGGTTAGTGTGGGGGGTTTTACTAGGAGACACAGACCACACGGGACAAATAACGTTACACGACAGATATAACGTTTCGGTCATCGTTTGTGTTTATGATACTAGCACAGGGGTTATCAGTTCAGGAAAAGGAACTGGAATTCCAAGATCATTACCTGTAATTAAATGTCATAGATATGAATCAGATGGATTTCCTGTGGGTAATTTTGAGACTATAATATCCTACAAGGAAGTGCAGGATTAGGTTTCGAGACTAGAAAATAATGGACTAGCATATATGTGTCCCTGAAGTTGACTGTAAGGTCTTTTTTCAAAACTTTTCTTAAGACTTTAACATTTTTATCCAAAAGGTAAAAAAAGAAATTGGATCCCTCGTACAGCCTGGGAGGATAAATAGTACCCAGCTGCCTGTTCCTTGAGGACGCCCTGTTCATTCCCTCACAGTACAAAACACGTTTGCCCTTAGATAAGTAAAGACACAGCACTCTTTCAAACACATTCTTTGATGAATCAAGGTTGTCCATGATAAATGGTTCACTGATGAACATTTGAGGACAAAACCACATTTGATGTTTTATTACCACAAACCTATCAATTTCCAGAGTCTCGCTGTCATGGTAGGCAGGGTTGAAGAATCCTTCGCTTCTGTAACTTGTCATGAGACCTGTCAAACGTATCCTTTCCCTCTTCTTCGGAGACAGCGATGATCCTTCAGCTCACCCTGTCGCAGTCACTTGTCAATGTTGTTTGTATAATCCAGGTTCAGTAATACACTGTAAAAAAAGAAAGAAACTCTTTAGATGAAGTTATCATGAGAAAAATAAGAGTATATGCTTTCATCACATGATGCACTGAGGCTTTGGTTGCCAGCAAAGTCAACTTTAATATTGTCTAAACAAGAAGCATCACATGTTGAGGCCAAGCGCCTGTCTTTGCTCAGACAGGCAGCTACATTGTGGGTGGAAGCATTTGTAATTGAATCTCTGTTTATCATTAATTCATACAGTTGGTTTGGTTTCCACCACACGCAGTCGTCTACGGTTCTCACAGAGTCACTGAAGGATGGCAGAATAGGAAAATCTGAATAACAATGAACAAAAAACTACAGTCTGACAATTCGACAATGAATGTTAAGAGAGAAAAAGTGTATGAGCTGGTATATTTACAACACTGTGCAGATGATGAAAGTTATTGACTAACTACATTCTGTTTGTTTTTTTTTTAAAGCCTGCTTACCTGGTAGTGTTGTGATGGTGGGAGAATAACAGAAGTCCTTACAAAATGCTGTAGGGTTTGAGGAAAGTGGCTTCTAGTCTTTTTCACAGTTCAAGCCAGAGGAGGGACCTGTGAATCAGCCTGAGAAACACCGTCAGTGAGTTACAAAGGACTGTCTGGCTACCAGGAAGGGTGTGCTGAGCTCATAAAGGTAAAAGTCCACTGCCTCAGGAAAGGCCATGGAAATCCCATGTGGTCACTTTGGATTGTGTCACAATAATTAAACCCCTAAGGTTGATATTTTAATTGGCATCCAGGACTTAATTAAGGTAGATGTCCAAGAGTCCATGTGTTATCTGCTAAAGGTTTACTTATGATGTTCACTTATTGAAGTTTTCTACAAAGACATGGCAATAAATTATATATATATATATATATATATATATATATATATATATATATATATATATATATATATATATATATATATTGATAGATAGATAGATAGATAGATAGATAGATAGATAGATAGATAGATAGATATTTTCTTTTATTTCAGACTCATGAGTCCATACAGCAACACACACAAATACAACAACAATATACAAAATACAAAAACGAGGACACAGGTATAATCATTGCAGTTAAAAAGTCACTTATGGTTAAAAACATAAAAACACGTGTCAGATAGATAGATAGATAGATAGATAGATAGATAGATAGATAGATAGATAGATAGAATAGGTGCCATTGTTTTTTTAAATGTGTCCCATTTAGCAACCAAAACGCGAACTCTTTCTCTTAGAGTTTACATTTATTTTTCTAACAATCTAACACAACTTTGTACAGTAGATGAGGGTTTAAAAAAGTTGCAATGGACATGAATTCATCCAAATACACTCTATATGTTTAACCAGTATAATAAGACTGAAGAAAATACGAAAGATAGGAAAGAGGCAGAATGAGATGAAACCATGCAACTCTACGGCGGTGAGTTGAAGGTGGCTCCACGATCCTCCTTCAGGAAGTAGCCTCCAGTGGGACGCAGGAGAGGTTGTCTTCCTGACAGCGGAGAGCCAACTCCCTGTGGAACTAAAGTCTTCTCGCTCAATTGTTTACTAATAGTATCCAATAAGTAGACATTTGTATTCTTTTCACAGACGGACACCATGGAGGTCGACTCAGGTAAACTTGAAGTTAGTCAGCGCGATACTCGTGTTCGCAGCTGACGTTTTGCTTCTCGATAAGTTCGCTCGGCCATGTCAAACATCGCGAGCTAACGGCTAACGAGGCTAGCCTCAGACTAACAGCCCGCAGCCGAAAACATCTCTGACCTGCTCGGAAATAATAATTTTAAAAAAAAGGGCCTTTTGGTTTTGTTACATCGTTGAAGGAGTTGTTTGGTTTCGTCTCTTTGCCGCATCAACACTCGCTGAGTGTGCTTCTTGGTGTAACTTGTTGTTATTCTGCTGCTGGATGAACAGACAGAGAGACGACATTGTTTGTGGTGGCTGCTCGCTTGTTTCAACTAGTGGCGTTACTTAATAACAAGCAGTGCTTTGGAACCGGAGACACTCCCATGTGAAACATCTGCTTCTTGCCGTCACACCAAGTGTCAGTCATGTTACCCAGCATCCATGACCCAGTCCCACTCAAGATATTAATATGGGGATTCAATTTATAATATACAACTACCTACCGACATGTCTATCTCAATTATTATTCACAACTGTTTTTATTGGGAAAGTTGCTTATGGCAGACACAAGTAGGCTACCATCTGAAGGCTTCTATGGGAAGTCATTTTAAGACAAGAATGATGAGGCTTCATATTCTGATTTTGACTGAAATTGTGACCAGTATCTAACCCCAGTGGATTTGAATTGTACACAAAGGTTGGCAGCTGTGTTTTGTTGTTTTTCTTCTTCTTCTTTTGTTCAATTGTCTGTCTTGAGACATTATCTCCATCTGTCAATACAACTTTAACTGACTTCAGTCCAGTGTACAATACAATATAATTGACTCTTTATGATCTAATCATATATATATATATATATTTACATGTTCTAGTCTTCTACACTGATCACAGTGGAAGAGTCAATAGTAACCCGCTGTTGGACCAGCTCCCCAGCTACCAGTCCCTGCTGTACCGCAGAAAGTCATCAACTGTTGGCTCCAAGCGAAGAAGCAGCTCCAGAGCACGACTTGGCTCCTCTGGCAGCGGGAAATGGGGCTTGAGCACCGTCAGCAGAAATGAGGAGAAGCAGAAGAGTCTGATGGCTCAGAGACCCATCAGGGAACAACCCAAGACCATGGCCGAGAAACGCCGAGACAAGTAGGAGAAAAAAAAGATGTTAAACAGACCTGTTCAAAAGGTTCAACTCATTTTTTATTGTTGACTATGTTTAACAAGTATCATATCGCCAACACTTCTCAAAAAATATTGTGTTTGTATGTTAGAACACAGCGCTTGGAGGAGAATCGAGAGCTCAGCAGTTTGGGCCAGCGGGTGCAAAGCACACGCAGGTATCTGAGGAGGCTGGGGGATGATGCCCATGAATGGCTGAGCTCTTTGAAACTCTGGAGGGGAGACATCCACCTGATCGAGGGTAAGAGAATTAAAAATGAGATGGACTGTCCTGTTCCTCAGAGGCATTTATTGATTGCCCACATGAGTACACACACACTTTTGCTCTAACAAAAAGTGTGTCCCAATTGTGATATTGTTTTCCCAAAAGGAAATGTCTCCCTCTCTTCTCCTTTCCACTCAATAGGGATGTTCGGCACAGGTATTCTGTCCTACTTCTCCTTCCTGCGCTTCCTGGTCATGCTCAACTTGATCATCTTTTTGCTCATGTTCAGCTTCGTCATGTTACCCATCATCATAGCCCCGAACGCTTCAGCAAATATCACCTACAACCAGAATGACGGTGAGCGGATACCTGCTTGTTTCAACCTTGAGCATAAACAAGGCAGTGCATAGTCTTCAGCTTGTTTGTGCCTGTGTTTTACTGCAGGAGGTTTGTGCACTGTTTATCCAAGCAGCGCCCGTCGAGGTCTGGTCATCTTTCATGAGCACATTACTGATCTGCTGTCTGGTGGAGTAAGTCACTTCAAATTGAATGGATTCAAGCGAGGTTTGCATTTGGTTTCTTCACTCATCTTTGGTGCTTCATCTGCAGGGCTTTCTGGAACAAACCTATCTGTTCTATGGCTACTACAAAGTGGACAAAATCCACTTTCCAAAGACCACTTACAATTTGCCGCTGGCCTACCTGCTGGTCACTATAGCCTACCTGTTCCTCAGTCTCATCTGGATAGTTAAAAGGTAAAAAAAAAAGACTGAAAATCATGGGGAATTAACTGGAAGTTTCTGGAAATGTTACACGCGAATAACTTCTCTTCAAGGTCTGCCACGGGATTCAAACGTAACCTGGTTCAGGATGAGGATCGCTTTCAGAGCTTTTGCAACAAGATCTTTTCTGGCTGGGACTTCTGCATCACCAACGAGAACGCAGTGCGGTTGAAGAGAAGCAGTTTGCTCTACGAGCTCAGGGTTAGTTGTTAATGATTGTTCATTCATTAGTGGTTCAGTATTGAACAAGATGTTTTGTGGGACAGAAGAGCATGCTCAGAGTACAGTGTAAACCTCAGTACCAGCATAGTATCGGAAAATAATGAAGCTCTATGCCGTATAGAACAAGTGTAAGATTTCTACCTCCTTATTTTCTTCAGCATGTTTTATATTTAAGAGCCTTTCAAAAAGCTCTTCTCAGGCATGATGACTGATTTATAATTTATTTTCCTCCGAATTTAGTTGTTTGTTGCAAATGTTTAATCTTTGTATCCACTAAATGTTTGTCTGCCTCGTCCTAAAATTGCATATTCTTATATTCCCAGACAGATTTGGAGGAGGAGAGGATCAAACAGAAAATAGCAGATCGCACACGTAAAGAGAGATGTCGGATTTACCTTATCCGCCTCATTCTCAACCTTTTTGTCATCGGCGTCCTGGCTAGTTGCTTCTACAGCATTTATGAAGCCACCATCTTCTCCCAGAAAGTACAGATGGATAAGATAAAGGTAATGAAATGTTGCTGATGTCCTTGACCCCCTCTTCAGCCTTTTATTATTATTATCCTTCTTTCCATGTAACTGCTTGTTGCCGCTAGAAACTTCCTTCAAAGGAATGCACTTAGATCCAGATTTTGTTTGAGTGATATCACTCGTTCTTTTTCTTTTAAGATAAAAACTTAAACATAAACACTTTTTGCTTGATTGCAGGACAATTTCATTGTGGATCTCATCTATGAGTATCTACCCTCAATTGTTATCACCATGGCCAACTTCATCACCCCCCTCCTCTTCTCTGTTATCATCAATTACGAGGACTACTCACCTGCGTTTGAGATCCGCTTCACGCTGATGAGGTACAGTGGACTTCCATTCATTGACCACTCACTCATCCCTTACTGCTAAAGGTGTCCTTGAAAAGTAATTGCATTAGGAGACAAGTGGTATATCTTCTGCCATGAAAGGATGATGCAAAAAGGATTTAATACATAGTCGGTAATGACAAATGTGTAAAACTGGGAAAAAGATGTCCTCAATTCATTGTTGTCCTTGTTGTCCTTCCAGGTGTGTCTTCATGCGGTTGACCAGTATTGGGGTTCTGCTCTTCTCTCTCTGGTCTCAGATCACTACATGTGAACAGGAGCCCTGCATTTGTGGCTATAACCATAAGCTTTACTCTGTAAGTCATGTTTCTCCATTCCATTGCAATACGCAATAGGGAGGTCCCGAATTGGGCTCATTTAAAGCATTTCAAAATTGATTGGTACCAGTTATTGAGCTACAGTGTGCCCGATCCCATCCTTTATTTTACATCGGCTGTCACATACGTGTTTTGACCCGTTAAGCTGCAGTCATCATCAACTCTGCTGAGCGCCTACAAAAAAAACTTGATGGTGACATTTCTTGTATACAGTGATCCCTTTGAATAATACACAAAAGTGCCAGAATCAAACCCACTTTTATCTCTGTGTCAACGTGCATACCTGTAGCTCAATGCTTATTGACTTCCTGGAACTATTGAAGGGGTTGCAAAGCTATTAAGATCACAGTTAAGATTGTACATGTGCATTAGTTAAATTATAACTACAAAGATATGCGATTATTTTTTTTTTGGTCTTGATAAAATATTCCCTTCATTGCTAAGTGAGCACCATGTGTTCAGTCCTTTGTCACTTGTTTGGGTTTCCAATTTATAATGCATTCTTAAACTGTAACATACCTCCCAACAATGTCATGGTAATATATATATATATATATATATATATATATATATATATATATATATATATATATTTACTTGTTTATTTGTTGTCCACAGTGTTGGGAGACCCATGTGGGCCAGGAGATGTACAAACTCACCATCTTTGACTTCATCATCATTATCGCAGTCACAATCTTTGTGGAGTTTCCCAGGAAGTAAGTTCTCATCTTTTTTAAAAAAAATCTTCTTGCCTAATACTTTTAGGTGGAAGTCTTGCTCACCTTTTGTTCTTTAGTCATTTGTAACAGTGCCCTTGTGTTACTCCTCCCTTCCCAGGCTGATAGTGAATTACTGTGACTGTGGCCTGGCTAAGTGGTGGGGCCAGCAGGAGTTTGCTATCCCTCAGAACGTGCTCGAGATCGTCTACGGTCAGACCATCTGCTGGATCGGCACGTTCTACAGCCCAATGCTGCCGGCCATCTGCACGATTAAATACTTCTTTATCTTCTATATCAAAAAGGTTGGTTGATTATTACATTTTCTTTACACAGATCAAAATCCGATGTTGTTGAAGTGTGCGATGTTCCACCTGCTCTTTGTTTTAGGTCTCATTGATGGCCAACTGCCGTCCGGCCACACGTCCGTTCCGAGCTTCCAGCTCCAACTTCTTCTTCCTGGTTGTGCTGCTGATCGGCCTTGCTCTGGCCTGTCTGCCCGTCTCTTTTAGTGTGGCTCAGTGAGTAATGCGCTGTCAATACGCGTGTTATGTTTATACTTCAGTTCATTGGCCATGTTGATACTTATCTCTTGGTTTTTGCTGTTAAACATACCATGGAGACATGATATTTGTCGTCTCCTTCTCCTGCATTTCACCGACTAAATCAATGATGCATCGCTCGTTGCTACTGTTTACACGTGCCTTGTGCACCTGTTTCTTGTTGCACAGGATAAACTCTTCCCAGGCCTGTGGACCGTTTGTTAATTACAACACCTCCTGGGAGGTGCTGCCAGCTACAGTATCTGAGCTGCCTCATGGAATCAAAACACTCCTCTTCGCTCTCTCCTCAGAGGCCTTCGCTGTCTCCTTCTTTGTTGTCACGTGGTACGTGTGTCCGTCAGGTATTGCAGCATTTAACTGTTAATAACAAGTGGTCTTTTCTCTCTTTGGTTGTAATTTTCAACGCTTTGCTTTTCCCCTGCAGTTTGGCCATGTTTTATGTGATCGCACTAGCTGGAGCTCACAAGAGAGTTATTAACCAACTAAGGGAGCAGCTAGCCATGGTAGGTTTTCAAGAAACAAGTCGAGTTATTTGTGAGCATTTTAGTTTTTACACACAAAAGATGGGATCTACTATCGGTGTCATTTTTGTTTCCCAGGAAGGCCGTGATAAGCATTTCTTGATCCAAAAGCTGTGCCAGGCCCAGAGGCTCTCAGCTATCAAATCACCGGTGTCCAAATCTCAACCCCGCAAAAGCAGCAGCAGAAGCAGCCCCAGCTATCACACCAGCTTCTCCAACAATTTTGATGAAGGTGTGTTTCTGGCACACTCACTTCATGACTCCTCCACACATGTGTGAGGCAAGGGCCGGATGTTACAGACCAGAGACGGGACAGACGGACTGGATTTTAAAACCAAATGAATATCTTAAATTATGTGAGTGGCTATGGACTTGCTTACATTTATGTGTTGCCTTTTTTTGTGTTCTTTTGTTGACAATCTCATTATCATAAAACTATTAGGAGGCCACAATGTTCAAGTATTTTTAAACCAGAATAATCATTGCTGGTCAGATGGTTTGTGGTGTTTTTCTTCTTGTGGCACGCATCTTTTCCTTCTGAGAAGGACTTGACTTAACGTTCTCAATTCTATGCACTTTAAATGTATTAACACTAGTGTTTTCTTACTTTTTTTTAACTTTTGTGTTTATGTTAGTCTCTTCATTGTGTGTTTTCACCATTCATCATTATTAAAAACACTATAGTACTTGGTTGTAATTTTCTATGCCCGGGAGCTTCACTGCAGCTCACTGCTCCTTAATACCTAAGGATGGGTCAAATGCAGAATTTCCCCACAGGGATCAATAAAAGTGTACATTTCTTTTTCTTTATTTCTACTGCAAATAACTAATACATTTCAAAAATAATGATCTGTAACCATTTCTATGACTGATTTTAACGATTTGATATAACTTTCCTAAATACTGTACATAAAAGATACATCATACATACTTGCTTATCAACCAAACAAAAACAAACAAAAAATACAACAAACACTTGTATTTTGAAAGAAAAAAAGAATAATCCAACTTGGTGGATACTTCTTTGTATCTTGAAATATACAAGTGGATGGGGTACACAATTCATTTCACTCCCAATAAACACTGTTCTATATCAAACCAAACGTTTTGACTTTTGCAATAATCCTTAAAAAGTGGATCACTAAATATCTAAATCCACATTTTAGACTGTTGACATAACTTTTGAATCTCGTCTGATTCTTGAAAAGGGTGTGGGGAAAGTGGGCAACTATGTCCCCAGACAGTAAGTTATTAATATAGATCTTAGCTGTAAGATATTTATCCAGTATTTTTACACAATTTATCATTTCAACTGGAAGATAAAAAAATAAAGGCTACACAAAACTGGTTTGTTTCTCTAGGATGACTTGTGGATGGTGGGTGCTGGTACAATTTGGCAGATTTAGGGAATAAATGCTGTTTTACTTTATTAGGGCGCATTTTGTATATAACTGTGGTGACTGGACAATAAATACTGAAATTGGCCAAACAATCGTCAATCTTTTTTTTTCCTGACAAAACGGCCCTCACGCTGCGGTACCACCTCCAACCCAGCAGAGGTCGCTGCTCCCGGCGCTTTGCTCGGTCCTTGACAGCAGCTCAGCTGGTACGGAACCGGAGGCAGCGTGCTGTTGCTCGGCTCATCGAGAGATCAGTCAGCTAAAAATGTTGAGAATTACTATTCGGGCGGACGTGGGAGCCCTCTGGGTGTTATTCTGCATCACCTATTCCCAGTTCTTGACCGTCTCCTCCGACGACATAGTGGTGGCATGCGGCGGCTTCGTGAAATCCGACGTTGAGATCAATTACTCGCTGATCGAGGTGAGAGCGCAACCCTCGGGCTGGCTAGCTAGCAGCTAGCTGCTTCATCGTAGTGAGCTGAAGGTTAGGCGGAGGCTGGACATTTGGTTCAGTTGCAGTTTGAATGAAACCACCACCGCAGCAGCAGCGGTCTACTTTACCTCGCGGTCGGCTTTCTCTCGCCGGCAAACACACATTGGCACAATGTGTGCGACGTTGGTTTTACGTCAATGTAGCTATGTGCTAGCTCGCTGCTGCGGATGCTTTCTCTGCGCGGCCACGGTCGACTGAAACCCCCGCTATGTTATTTAATATCACCGTTGTTGTACATTATTTGTGTTAAACGCGGTTCACTCCTAAACGTGAACTACGTCTGTTGGAGAGGAGTACGTTAAGTGCTCGCCTAATCCCTGCTCATTCACAGGCTCCATCGGATTAGCCATTTGCTTAATTAGTGACATTAACTAACGCTAAACCCCAGATAGACTGGTCCGTGTGTGAATGACAGCTGATACTAATTACTTGACGTAGTGTTGGCGTGAAAGCAACAGAAGCCGTACCCTGCCTCACCAGTTCCGGTTTAGTAATCAGAATAATGTATTGATCTGTTTTTGTCTTCTTTCACCATCAGATCAAACTGTACACCAAACAAGGTTCCTTGAAATATCAAACGGATTGTGCTCCAATCAATGGCTACTTCATGATCCCTCTCTATGACAAGGTACGAGATCCACTCCGTTGAGAACTTATAACTCTTTTTGTTTTCTCCAACTAATGATTGTAATCTATGGACGTGTCTCTTTCACACAGGGAGACTTTGTTTTGAAGATCGAGCCACCTCTTGGGTGGAGCTTTGGTAAGATTATACAATGGCTTCATCCTCCCAATTTATCACAACAGCTGTTGTCCACCAAATGCTATTATCTTTGTTCTTGCTTCATTTTTGGGTTTATGACTTTTATTTATTGTTTTCTCTCACCAGAGCCGACCAGTGTTGACCTCCATGTGGATGGAGTGAGTGACATCTGTACAAAAGAAGAAGACATCAACTTTGTTTTCACTGGCTTTTCAGTGTCCGGAGCGGTGAGCATTCTGAAGGATTTCATGCCTCATTGATGGAAACATTTAGTCTTGAACACCTTAAAAGTGTATCTGTGCACAAAGGGGGTATATGAATGAATTAATGTCATAAATCTCTCTCTCTCTCTCTCTCCAGGTTCTGAGTAAAGGCCATCTCCTGGGTCCAGCTGGTGTAGAAGTCAAACTCACTCGAGCGGGAACAGAGGAGCGACTTCAGAGTGTCCTCACACAGCCTGGAGGAAAGTAAGTGGCTCTCAACCTTCTTTTTGTTAAGGTGCTACACTTGTTATTCTGTAGTAAACATATGTCTCTAAAATTGTTTGCTGTTTCAATGGCTTTCCTTATTTGATCTTCCTAAAACAGGTATACCTTTTTAAAAGTACTCCCTGGAAATTATGACATCACAGCTGCCCATCCCTCCTGGACTCTGGAGCAGGTTGGTAACGTCACTTCAGCGGCCTTTTTAATTTGATCAGCTCACCAGGTTTATAGCTCATGATCTCCAGATGTAATCTCACTGCTCCTGACGGGGACATCATTCTCATCCTCACGGTAACTTCCATGGTGACCTTCTCCATCTCCCTATAGAGCACCACCTCAGTGCTCGTTTCCAATGCCAATGCCCCGGCCGTCGACCTTCTGGTCGTCGGAGGCTACGATGCCTCGGGGGAGGTCCGCAGTGATGGGGAGCCCATGAAAGAGGTCACCTTCCTGCTGTACTCAGCCAATGTCAAGAAAGAGGTAAACCAACACTTTAATATTTGTTTAGAAACTGTGAGGAGTCAAAACAGATAATTGCGGAGGGCTAGTCTCACCTGTCCTGCATTATTTGGTGGAAGTCGGTATACATTCATTTTAGATGTAGGCTATTCCTGGAATATCATGGAATTTTGTATGAAATATAAACACAAAACTAAGTTAATGCGCCATATTTATTCATGTGTGTTCAGGACATTGGGGGCTGTAACATGTCTCCAGTGGAGGGGGCAGATTCTGGGGACAGCTCCCTGGTCTACCTGTGCAGCGCTTTATCCAGGGAAGATGGGACCTTCGTCTTCCCCTCACTGGCCAGCGGCGAGTACACCGTGGTAAGTTTTTCACAAAGCAGAAGAAGGCGTGTGTGCGTGCGTGCTCGTGTGTGTGTGTTGCAGCTCTTCATCTAACAGCTCACTGTGGCTGTTTCCTCTTGTTCCACTACTCTCAGGAATATTTCAATGACGATTACAGTGCTTTACTGTGACAATAAAAGCCAGTTTCCCCAATTGATTGCTTTTATTTTGAAGGAGCAGCGGTAATTTTAAATGGCAGTTATGCGTTGTAAAGAGAACCATAACAGCTAGGCTGATATCCATAGATAATATTACACTGTCTAGCATGCCATTTGTTTGCGTTGTCCTTATATAAATGAACAACAGATTTCTTTTTTAAATTTTTTTTAAATATATATATATATATATACTTGCATGTTGACAAACTGTATTACATCATGCTGTAATCCAGTACATGGCAAACCCTGCTATTACCACTAAAACTACCATATAGTACGATAATTAATGAATGCAAATACATCGAGTGTGTATTGCTGGAAAATGGAGAAGCATAATTGGATTACATTTAGCTAATTCTGCTTGTGTGAACTCCTTCCCTTCAGGTGCCCTTCTACCGTGGAGAAAGGATCACATTTGATGTAGCTCCTTCTAGGATGAATTTCAACGTGGAACACAACAGTTTGAAACTGGAGGTAAAGAATCTAATATCTCAATACTAGATTTAGTTTTAGTCGTCATCTTGCATTTTATCCACAGTACCGCCTTTTGTCATGTAATGCTTTTTCTTCTGCGTTACACGCAGCCCATCTTCCGCGTCATGGGCTTCTCTGTGACCGGCCGAGTTCTCAACAGTGTGGGTGGGGAAGGTGTCCCCGATGCCACAGTGTCCATCAACAATCAGATCAAAGGTAGCCATACTAGAAGACTCCATGCTTTAGTTTTAAAAGCGACAAAAATATCTAAATATTTAAACACATAATATAATAAACACATTTTAACACTCTAGCTTACTTTGCTGTTCTGTCCTCAGTCGTCAGCAAGGAGGACGGTTCTTTCCGGTTGGAGAACATGACAGCTGGTACATACACTATTCGGGCCAGCAAGGAGCTCATGCTCTTTGAGCCAATCACAGTGAAGATCGCCCCCAACACACCCCAACTTCCTGACATCATCACAGCTGGGTACGTCTGGCCTAAATACATTTTCACAAAGAAATCAAATTCTTACATCATACATGTTTTAAAATGAATTCTAAAACATCAGCCTCCCTGCTCTCAGCTTGGTTTTTCATGTAACCACTTTGCTAATTAGCTTGATCTAAACTCTTTTGTTGGTCCCACACAGGTTCAGTGTGTGTGGCCAGATCTCCATCAGCCGCTTGCCTGAGGGCATGAAGCAGCAGGGCCGCTACAAGGTCACTCTGACGCACCAAGGCCAGGACAAGGCCTCCAGCAGGACCATCGACTCCGATCCTCAGGGGGCCTTCTGCTTTCAGGCCAAACCTGGAGACTACAGTGTCCATGTAAGACTGGCAGCATCACGACAGGCGTGAGGGGAAGCATCATGTTTTTAGGTTGTCAGTCCGAAACTGACATTTGATTGGCCCACAGTTTCAATTTTATTTCAGTGCTTGTATAGTAGTGATTAAAATACTTGGCTTTTAACAAGGTAGCTTTGGTTATATTTCACTGTGTTCAGGTATCGCTCCCCGAGCCGGAGGTGAAGGCGGGCCTTGCTCTGCAGCCTCAGGCCCTGGAGGTCTCCCTTGTGGACCGGCCCCTCACAGACCTGCTTTTCACCCAATTCATGGCTTCAGTCTCTGGAAAAGTCTACTGTTTAGGTGAGGACCTGTTCATTTGTTTCTGGAAGACCATTTGGTTTTTTGTCTGAAATATGGCTTCAACTCCTTAAATATATAACATTATTGTGTGGTTGTCCTCTCGTTGACCTCCAGCCTCCTGTGATGACCTGTCGGTAACCCTGCAACCAGTGAGTCGGCAGGGAGAGAGGAAGACAATGGCTCTGTCTGGCAGCAGTGACATCCTCAGCTTCTCCTTTGACGATGTTCTACCAGGGAAATACAAAGGTCAGGACTCACTGCCGATGACACTTAGTAATAATCATTGTTAGAAACTGGTGGTTGTGAGTAGTTTCAATCAGCATGCAAGTTTTGACAGAGGAAATCAAAATGACCATTGTTTATAAACTGATTCCTCCATTCTATCAATAATATTTCTATTCAGAAATCCAATTACTCTCGGGATTGTGGGGAAATCAATTAGTAATTAGCTCAGTTATTCAACCAATGTTTCTGTATCTTCTGGTGCCGCATCCATACACAGCATCTTTTCCGATATGTTTACTCCGCTTGTATTATTGCCAGGCCCAAGTAGTGAAGGAAGTTTTCTTTGATGATGAGATGACGACAAGATCTTGTTATAATGATATTCATAATATAAGCCTGGACCTGTAGTGATCACTGCTTCAGAGGGTTTTCCTCCTTGGCTGGTGTGACAGACGTAATTGTTCCAACAAACATTCACATCTGTTATGTGACTTTTAGTCTGTTTATTGGTCGTTTCCTCTTGTGCTTACTCCCGCCAGTGAGCATTCCTCATGAGGAGTGGTGCTGGAAGCATAAGTCTACGGAAGTGGAGGTTCTGGACTCTGATGCTTTGGGGGTGGAGTTCAGACAGATTGGCTACATCCTGCGCTGCTCCCTCTCCCATGCCATTACCTTGGTGAGTAAGCAGTACCTGGTGGGTCTTGTGTGTGTTACAATTGTTCTTCTGATCATAACTGAATGTGTTGCGACTGCACAGGAGTTCTTCCAAGATGGCAGCAAACCTGAGAACGTTGGCGTGTACAACCTCTCTAAGGGAGTCAACCGCTTCTGCCTCTCGAAACCTGGTGAGGGTCATTGTCCTGACCTCATGAGTTAAACATAGCAAGGATTAGCATATCAAGAACATAACAATATCAGCGTTCCTGTGTGCATAGTACAGTGTTTTGAGCCAAAAGGTCTGTCAGGCTCGCCAATAAAACTGGAGCAAAGTAATTAATCAACTAAAAACTGCTTGTCTAGGTGTTTACAAAGTCACCCCTCGCTCCTGCCACCAGTTTGAGCAGGACTTCTACACCTACGATACGTAAGTATTGAGATGCTGTTTCCATTTGTTTCTGGGTTAAAGTGCTCTCCCGCTCTGCAGTCCCACCAAGTGTCTATTGTTAACCTGTGTCCAACAGCTCGGCCCCCAGTATCCTGACCCTCACCGCAGTGCGGCATCACATGACTGGGCTTATCACCACTGACAAGATCCTAGATGTCACAGTTACTATCAAGTAATGACTCAACATGGTTACGCTGGAGTGTGCTAGTATCAGCTGCTGGTCATCCTCCTGCAAATGTCCAGTTCTCATGTTTGTTCTTTCCTCCCTCCCCTCCGTCAGATCATCTATTGAGAGTGAGCCGGCGCTGGTTCTGGGTCCCCTGCGGAGCCTGGAGGAGCAGCGGCAGGAGCAGCAGCTGCAAGAGATTCAACTGCGCCGCCAGGAACGAGAGCGCCGCGCTGCTGAAGAGGACGGCGGTGCCAGAGACGATAGCCCTCCTATCCAAGAGAAGGCTGATGAACTGACCGGCCCCTTCCACTATGAGTTCTCGTACTGGGCCAGGTCAGTTATACTGCTTTTTCATTTTATACTCCTTGATCTATGCTAGATAGAAAAAGTGAGGATGGCAATTTTGTGTGAAGAAGACTGGCCTCTTGCTCATACTGAGGCTCAATGTCTTACAGCATTGCTAAGTGGAATGAGCTGTTAGCGTTCTCTTTCAAAGTCTTCTTTTAATGATATCCACAATGTTCCTAAACACACTAATATGCCAGATAATGTGACAATCCTATGCGTTTGTTTCTGGGTTCCATCCGGTTTATGTCGTACCAAATACAACGTTACCAAACCTGTCAGCAAGTAATGTGTACCAACTAACTACAAAGTGGCCATGGTTTAAAGATGTAGCTGCCTCAACCAATAAGATTGAAGCAGCTCGGCCAGCTTCTAAAAGCTATTGCAAGTAATGGAGTATATCCTGAAATGGGCATGAGACTGGGTCTGACCCCTTGTCCCTTCACCATGAAATAAAATGCAGCCCAACAGTTTCTATACACAATTCTTGTGGAAGGAACTCTTGCACTCTACCAGGTCTCACAAATTGAGGGTTCAAGGTGAGTTACGAGTTATACTCGAGTTGAAAAGGCTCCCTGGGATGCCAATTGTGGATGAGCCCATTTCCACAGCCTCTTGAGCCCTTAGGGACTTCTTGATGGTTCATATGAAACACAGCTGACGTATTGCCTGTCAGCATCTTTTCCATTCAAACAGCCGGTGAGGCAAAGAAATCTGAGCGAGAACTGTGATTAGGCCACAGGATGCCAATCAGAACCTCCAGCAGATAATCAAGACCAACTGTAGCGTAAGCTCTAATAAAGCTGCCTGCAAGGGCCAGGATATCCAGACGCAAGCTGTGTGCTAACCACCAGAGATGAGATCTCGACCTGAGTGGAGTCATATCCACTTACTGTTTACCCGTCGTAGTCAGGAAGGAATGAAACGGAACTCCTTACATTTTGCATCCTTATTAGTAATAATACTATCAGGTCTAGGAGTTTTGCTTAGTCTTCAACCCATGTGATGATGCAATGAGGTAATACAGACTGTATGACTGTACAGGGCTGGAGAAAAGATCACAGTGACACCGTCATCCAAGGAACTGCTCTTCTACCCTCCTGAGGTAGAAGCCACTATCACTGGAGGCAAGTGTACACACACACACTGTAGTCTTAACAAACCTACTGTGTCTACGAGTGCTAATATCCACGGTATGGGTTGCATGGACAAGGAACAGATAAGTAATGTCTATCCTCTGTGAGCTACAAAGTAATTACTCTCTCTCCACAGAGTCGTGTCCAGGTCGGCTGGTGGACATCGCAGGGCGCGCAGGTCTCTTCCTGGAGGGCAAGGTGTCACCAGAGCTCCAGGGTGTGGAGATCTCCATCACTGAAAGAGGAGCTGCTGCTCCACTCATTACTGTGGCCACTAATGAGATGGGAGCATACAGGTATGAGAACCCAGCTCTTTACACAAGAGATAAAAACCAGAGGGAGGATGTTCGTGAGCTTACAACACAGGGAGCTGGAAACGGCCTTCCCATAATTCTTGAGCTCAAATGTTTTGTCATGCTGAAAGGAAAACGAGTCCAGATATTAGGGTTCTGCTTGAAGTTTTTGTGCTTGCAAGACATTCATATTCCAGGGTGCCTAAAGGTGTGTGTGTGTGTGTGTGTGTGTGTGTGTGTGTGTGTGTGTGTGTGTGTGTGTGTGTGTGTGTGTGTGTGTGTGTGTGTGTGTGTGTGTGTGTGTGTGTGTGTGTGTGTGTGTGTGTGTGTGTGTGTGTGTGTGTGTGTGTGTGTGTGTGTGTGTGTGTGTGTGTGTGTGTGTGTGTGTGTGTGTGTGTGTGTGTGTGTGTGTGTGTGACCTGCAGTGACCTGCAGTGACCTGCAGTGACATAGTTTACTGTTCAAGCCCAGAGAAGTAAAAAGTCCCTGTTAGTGCAAACAGATCAAAGACCAGTTTGGTGAATTTTGTTTTACAGCACATTAACAAGGCAATTAAGCCTGTCTCGTATTGGTGTAAGAGAGAAACTTAAATTTCAACTGTTTTAATGTTCGGTTTACGCGTACGAATATTTAGTTCATTGCGATTATTACTATTACTACGCTATGCGTCTTGGTACATGTAGGCACGGCAGCAGGAGAAACTGTCTTTCTCCGTCATAATAGCATGTGTGCTATTATGACACAGTATTATTATTATATATATATATTATGGGAACTTAGTTGTGGGAGAATATTGTAATCACAGTATGCATCCTGCATGGCAGGCAGTCCTAACCCTGTTTGGCTCCTCCCTTCCCCCCAGTGTGGGTCCGCTCCACAGCGACCGACAGTACAACATCAGTGCCAGTAAAGAAGGTTTTGTCCTCAGTCCTGTGGAGGGAACCCAGGGACATTTCAAGGCGTTCGCTCTGGCTGGCGTCACCTTCAAGGTAAAATGTGACCAATAAACCATACATGTTTCATCTCAGTATTCACCAGCCTCTTATAACCTGTACTCTCCTTCTCTTTCCTTCAATGTTTTAGATTAGATCGGAGGAGGGTGTTCCCCTATCGGGCGTCCTCCTGTCTCTGAGTGGAGGACAGTTTCGCTCCAATCTGTTGACTCAGAACACCGGCCTGCTCACTTTTAATAACCTGGTATGAATGAAACAATTGATTAATTTGCTTTCACCATTATGATTTTATTTTCTGTGGTGTAGGGATATTCTAGCTTAAGTATGTTTCTGCTTCCCATTTGATAAAAACACTGCTTTTCTCCCCTCAGAGTCCTGGTCAGTATTACTTTAAACCCATGATGAAGGAGTTTCGCTTTGAGCCGGTGTCTCAGATGATCACAGTGGAGGAAGGTCAAAACCTCAGTATCGACATAACTGGCATTAAGACTGCTTACAGGTAAGCACATGCACTTTGATGCCGATTGTTTAAGGGATCTATCGGCAAAAAAAGGTCCACAGCCGGTGATCAGGGTCTTACACTGTGTTCCTCAGCTGCTACGGAGCAGTGCAGTCTCTGAGTGGGGACCCGGAAAGGGACGTGGCCGTGGAGGCGTTGGGGCAGGCAGAGTGTAGCCTGTACAGCGAGGACACCGTCACCGATGAGGAGGGTCGCTTCAGACTGAGGGGTCTGTTGGTGAGTATACTAGCGCAAGGTTAAAGGACGAAGTGGAAGCAGCACTTGAGCTGGCATTAACAGACTTTTACAGTACCTAATGAAAATATTGTTTCTTTGCAGCCGAGTTGCAAATATCTAATTCAGCTGCGAGCAGAAGGCAACGACCACATAGAGAGGGCCTTACCACAACACAGAGCTATTGAGGTAAGAAGCAAAGTCATTAAAGGCTTCACTTGTTTCACACGGTAGGTTTGTAATATGACTGTTTGTAATACTCACAAACAGGATTTTACAACTCGCAACAAGTGATCACTGCAGCAAGTATTTTAAGTTTAGTCATATTTGTATGTATATGTGATTGCTATTGCTATGGAATATTAGACATTCACTTTTATTTTCAGTGTGCACTTTAAGGGCTTCTCACTGCTGAAAAGTTGAGCGTCAAAGTTCATCCATTTGCTGATGAATTTCATGAGATATGATCAAAAGCTCCCGAACAGCTACTAAATGGACATTGTTGAGAGATTTTTGACCCCTGACTTAAATAACGCTCTTAATCCTCCAGTCTAACTAGTAACACAACATTGTCAATGTCATAGTGCTTTTCCTTTCATACCTGGCACTGAAAGCTGGATGGGAGGGTATGAAAACATCTGTAATTGAATTGTTAACATAACAGTGGGAACGCTGTGATTATAACTTATCTGCAGTCTCATCACATGGGTCCTTTCTCTCTGCAGAACAAAAGCAGCGGTAATCCCATTGCACTTTTAAACCTCTTGGTTCATAATTCTAGCTTGTTTGAAAAGTGCAGGCTTCCTAATCTCTCGGGCAAGGCTGGAAATGCCTTTTAAATCCACTTAATTCTCTGTTATTATCACACCGAGTGACTTGTAGGCAGCGTTATCCACAGTTCACATTTGGAGTGAGCCCAGGGTTGTATTTGTACATTAAGCTCCGTGTTCCCGTTCAGGTCGGCAGTACTGACATTGAAGGGGTCAACATCATCGTCTTCAGGCTAATCAACCAGTTTGACCTCAGTGGAAACGTCCACACATCCTCTGAACATCTCGCAACACTATCGGTAGGACTACTTAGCTTAAATATCCCTACTGTCTACTTTGGTCCTTTTTTTATTGAACATTCCTGCAATTCTAACAGCAGGAAGGGACAGAACTAACAATGTAGACGTTTTATTACTTTGTCCAGGTGAAGCTTTACAAAAGTGACAATCTGGACAATCCAATCAACAGCGTCTCTCTGGGACAGTCCCTTTTCTTCAACTTCCCTCCCCTGGACAGAGATGGAGAGGTATCTGCTTGAATTGCTGTTCTTTATTGGAAAACACTGTTGTGAGGCCCAAACGACTCACACGTTTTCCTCATGGCTCCTAAAACCAAAAATCTGATTGTCTAGTCTACATTAATCTATGGTTATAATTCTCCTTAATGTTGAGACAACTGTATATTTCTCTGTCTTCTCTAGAGCTATGTGCTGATGCTGTACTCCACACTGTCCCGCTCCCAGTATGACTTCACTCTGCCTCAGGTCACCTTCACCTCCAACGGCTACCACAAGCACATCACACTCACCTTCAACCCCTCTGTAAGATGCTTCTTTCTAGTCAAAGTTTAAACCCACCAAATGTTCAGGTTTCCTGACGTATAGTGAGCTAAATTGTGCAGATATGTTTCCTCTATCGTTGTCTCATCTCAGGTTGTGTGCTTTCCCACAGCGTAAAGTGCCTGACCAGGATGTTGCCCAGGGCTCCTACATAGCTCTGCCCCTCACTCTGCTGCTGCTGCTGGCAGCATACAACCACGAAAAGGTACATACTCACCTGCTGCACACAATATGTTCAAAGACCTTTTCTTGAGTTGCAATAAACCTCACTGGAAAATTAGCTGCATCATACCCAAGCCTAAAATGTGTTATATCACAGAGAACGTCATTTTTCTTGTTTTATAATAATTAATGTGCCATTTCTCAGAATTCCTTTCAGAGAGTTTCTTGATGTTTCTTTTTTGCAGGTAATCCCCCTCCTGTTACAGTTGGTGAACCGTATCCAGGGAGTGAGGAGCATGGCCCAGGCCAGCGGGGACAACGCTGCTCTGGATGAAGCCAAACGTCAGGCTAAGAGACCGAAGGCCAGACGTACATGAGGACACAACCACAGCTCACCTCAGACCACATCCTAGGACACTAAATAGTACACTTGCAGCCATGGTGACAGCCTCACAGAGCACTGCATGGTTAGCTCTGGAGTAGATGCTGGTTCACCAAATACACCTCTTAATGTTTGGAGTGGCTTATTGTGGGTGCTCGTGAACTGTTTAGTGCACTGAGATGTGATTTGAGAGTGAAGCCCAACACGAACCACTCGACCTGCATTACCACCACCACCTCATCAGCCAATCAGATTCACTGGACTGAGCTGACATTTTACAGGTTGCTTTCTTCTGTTTTTTTTTAGAACTCCAGAACTCATTGTTTCAGAAAATTGTTAATATTTGTGATAGAATATGAGCCATTTTTATACCTTTGTAATTTATCTAGGTCAACAAAAAATATTTTGCTTGTGTTTTAAAAGCACTTGAATGCTTTTGATATCAGTTCTAACTGTGAGGCAACGATGATGATCATGTGTCTCACCAGCATTTGGGCCAATTCAAAAAATACTCCTCATAATTTTTGAAAGATCTAATCATAATTTCCAGTATTGGATATATAAAATATATTAAGTTTAATTTAATTGATTACTGTGAAATCAAATGAGAATCAATAAGATTTTGAACTTGTGAAATGATCAGAAATATTTGTTTTGTATTACTGGTTGCATGCGTAATTTGTAAATGTAAGTTTGTAAATTTGTAATGAATATTATATTTCTTTTTAAACTTTATTTCACAAGCTCCAAATCTTTTTGACTTGTATTTGACCCAGTAGATCTGACAGTAAAATGAGTTGACTTATAAATGCCATCACAAACGTGGGCTTGAGTAACTACTGTGATTGAACGACAGCCAACGCTGTTGACAAGCTAATAAATGCTTTATGTCATAGCCGATCATGTGACACCCACGAGTTACTGCAATGTACTCTTCTTCTTATGGTATTTCATAAGCTGTTTAGTGCGATGCAAGATTGACTGTCAGTTTCAGCTTGGGAAAGTGGGCGTTCATAGGAGGCGGGACATTTGGGTTCGAATACTGTTTGACAAGAAATGTAGTTTTTTGCTGTGGGGGGGGTGGGAACATTAGGAGATAACAGATAGTTGATTAATTTATTAACATGTCTAAATCAGACATCAATGATAGCCTAGTTTGTATGCTGGGGAATATCCTTCAGAAGTGTTTATTTTTTAAAGATAAGTTTGTGAGCATTAGATTTAAGAAGACTGACATCCACAGAAGGAAAAATGAATTAGAATATCTACAAAGGGTCTGTCATGACCTTGAGTTAAACTGGGAAAGATAAGGCCGAATAGTCATTTCATAAGCTCCTTGTCTTACCACTGAGCTGTGTAATGCACTGAAAACTATGGACCCCAATTATTATTCTGTATTTAATTCATCTTCTCTCAGTTGTGGCTGACTTGATGAAAACGCCCGCTGACTATTTTGTTGAAAGATATTCCAATACATCTACATTTAGTGGGAGTTGATTAGTTTGTTCGGGAGGGAGGATGAAGAGGTGGGGTGTAATTGTCATTTGGTCAGAATTCTATAAACAAAATAAGTGTTGAGATAATGAATAAAGTTTGACTGGAAGGAAATTAACTTGACTGTTTTATGGTTTCACCTCAAGGGAGCAGTGTTAGTTAAGGTGAGAATATTTTCATAAAGATGTTAAATCTTTCTGTCCCAATGCCTCTGTTTTCTGTCCTTTTGATAGTTTAAAATGTATCAGACTGCAGACGGCTATGATTTTAATGAACTGAAGTCGGGCCAGTGTCTTGAGGTCGGTACATTTCTCAGGAGGGACTGTATATTCTCTTTTAGCCCAATGGCTTGAAAATTAGTCTGGGGTTTCAGTGTTCACCTAAAAACTGATATTACACAATTTCCTGACTTGTTTTAATTGTCTGGCGTTAGGTTGCTAAAATGGCTGATAATGGTAATATTCGCTGCGCCAATGTGTTTGTACCAGCCGTAAATGTAGCTGGTGTCCCCAGCATGAAGGTCACGAGGTGGGTTGGGTTGACGTTTATTTATTTAATAGTATTGCTCTATAAAATACGGCAGTTGACTACTGTAGTAGAAAATATTCAGATAAGTTGCTTTGGCATCATCAGTTAAATTAGAAGGCCTGTTTTACACAAAGACATGTTTACTACAGAAGAAAGGTGAACAAAATTAATTAAAAACTCACCAGTTACTTCTGTTAAACTAAAAACCTTTAAGGTCTTATAAGAGGACACTGAATAAAGGTGTCCAATAAATAAATGGAAAGGAGGTGATTGAGAGTAAACCTGAAGCGTCCACCGAAACATGATGCAAGACCAAAAGAAGAAGGAAAAAACAAAATGTCCATTGTAATATTCATAGAGGACCTGGTTTCGCGGATACTTATGAAAGCTAAAGTGAACTGGCTAATTGCAAACTGAGGCCATCAGAAAGCTTCTCTTTGAAAGAACATGAGCCAAGTCAAGGGTGTAGATTGTGATGCAACCCCAAAAATGTTCAAAAATCTTGACATGGTAATTTCCCAGGGCCTGTGTAAGAAATATGATCTGCAGGAAATTAAGGAAACCAGCACTGGAAAACTGTAACTGTCAAAGATCACCTGATGAAACCACCACAAAATGGGAGCGCCACCTGCAGGTTCTTCTCATGTGGGCAAAGCCATCTCCAATATCTACAGAAGCAGGGCTGGTGTTATGCAAGTGAACTGTGGTGTATTGTCTGTGTACAAGTTTTCTTTGGGGGCTCTGGTGTCTCCCACATTTAGTAAATATCAAGACTGATTCATCAAAATTATTTTAATAAAGAGCTCCAGACCTGCCCCTCATGCAGGTTACCGTCTCTTCAGTTTCAAAGGAATCAAGTGATAGTTGTATGTACAACCATAGGCACATCTATAGTTAATTTGCCATACTTTTAATACTAAATTGAGGAATCTGTTTCTAGCGATCAGCCAGCAGATGTTGGTATCTGAAGCGTTTAATTTGCATTTGTAGTGGTGACCAATCACGCTTGAGCAGGCTTTGGTGGAATGCAGGTAAACAGTCCATGTGGAGTACAAAAGAGGCGCAATGCATTGGCCAAAATGCAATCTCAGAATCCACCGAAATCGTGTAACAATGATTCAGTTTGCTATCGGTTTGAAAAGAGCTTTTCAACTGGCTGCTTGTGAAACAGTCCGGTCGAACACATGGTCTCTTTGCTCCAGCTCTGGTTCCGTATCTCAACTTGCTAATCGACTGTTAACAATGAGCAGTGCATGGAAACGCCTGGGCCCAGATATCCACTGGTTACATTGGATGGTTACATCGCTTAGAGGCTTATCCGTTGTCAGACAGATAGCGGATGGGTTCCGACATTGCCCACAGCAAAACTTTATGAATACATGGCAACTGAAAGCTGGAGCCTAATTATCGACTAAATAGAAGTACGAAAAAAAATGATGAGTCATTAATACTGTTTTATTCATGTTGCATAATAAATATTTGTTGACATTACTGAAGCCCACATTAGACTTTGTAATATTTTTTATAGGCAGGATTTTGAAACCATATTGCATTGACGTGTCAAAAGTGAAGAAATGTATATTTTGTACGACCTATTTTCTCGTTGCATTATATGAGGTTTGATCAATTATATATTTTTGCTTTAAGTTGGATGCAATTCTGTACTATGATCTGTTATCATCATATGCATGTCATTTACTTTGTACGTGGGAGAGTATTGTAATTCAATTCAATTCAGTTTATTTTGTATAGCCCAATATCACAAATTACAAATTTGCCTCAGAGGGCTTTACAATCTGTACACATACGACATCCCTGTCCCAGGACCTCACATCGAAATAGGAAAAACTCCCCAAAAATAACCTTTGACAGGGAAAAAAGGGAAGAAACCTTCAGGAGAGCAACAGAGGAGGATCCCTCTCCCCGGATGGACAGATGCAATAGATGTCATGTGTACAGAATGAACAGCATTTACAAAGTTACATAAACACATTACATGAATATGACAATGTATGAATGGACCTCCAATCCATGAAACAGAAGGAGGTAGAGAGGAGGGGGGGCGGCGCATCAGCAGGGCCAACGCGGGAGGCCGGCTCACCAGGCATCAGACACCTCCAGGTCCAATGGACCCTATGAGACGTGAAGTCACAACGACTCCGGGGAGGAAGCAGAGTTAATAAGGTGCAATGGAGAGATGTAAATTCATCCATAAGGAGAGAGAGAAGATGAGAGAGGTGCTCAGTGTATCCTAAAACATCCCCCAGCAGCCTATAAGCCTATAGCAGCATATCAAGGGGCTCGACCAGGGCAAACCTGATTCAGCCCTAACTATAAGCACTATCAAACAGGAAAGTCTTAAGTCTATTCTTAAATGAGGTGACTGTGTCTGCCTCCCGGACTGAAAGTGGAAGCTGGTTCCATAAAAGAGGAGCTTGATAACTGAAGGCTCTTGCTCCCATCCTACTTTTTAGGACTCTAGGAACCACAAGTAGCCCCGCATTTAGTGAGCGCAGCTCTCTAGTGGGGCAATATGGTACTACAAGCTCCTTAAGATATGATGGTGCATCACCAATCAAGGCTTTGTAGGTGAGGAGAAGAATTTTAAATGTGATTCTTGATTTTACAGGGAGCCAGTGCAGAGCAGCTAATACAGGAGTAATGTGATCTCTTATCTTAGTTTTTGTGAGTACACGAGCTGCAGCATTCTGGATCAACTGGAGGGATTTAAGAGACTTATTAGAGCAGCCTGATAATAAGGAGTTGCAGTAATCTAGTCTGAAAGTAACAAACGCGTGAACCAGCTTTTCTGCATCTTTTTGAGACAAGATGTGCCTGATTTTTGAGATGTTACGTAGATGAAAAAATGCAATCCTTGAGATTTGCTTAACGTGGGAGTTAAAGGACAAGTCTCGGTCAAAGATAACGCTGAGATTCTTTACAGTGGTGTTGGATGCCAGGGCAATGCCATCTACAGAAACCACATCACCAGATAATTGAACTCTGAGGTGTTCAGGGCCCAGTAAAATAACTTCAGTTTTGTCTGAGTTTAACATCAGGAAGTTGCAGGTCATCCATGTTTTTATGTCTTTAAGACATTCTTGAATTTTAGCAAGCTGGTTGGTCTCATCTGGTTTGATCGATAGATATAATTGAGTATCGTCTGCATAGCAATGAAAGTTTATGCAGTGTTTCCTGATAATATTGCCCAAAGGAAGCATATACAAGGTAAATAAAATTGGTCCAAGCACAGAACCTTGTGGAACTCCGTGAATAACGTTGGTGGTCATTGAGGCTTCATCGTTTACAAATACAAATTGAGATCGATCTGATAAATAGGATTTAAACTAACTTAGTGCGGTACCTGAAATGCCAATCGACTGATCCAGTCTCTGTAATAGGATGTCATGATCAATGGTGTCGAACGCAGCACTAAGGTCTAATAATACCAGTACGGAGATGAGTCCTTTATCTGACGCAATTAGGAGGTCATTTGTAATTTTCACCAGTGCTGTCTCTGTGCTGTGGTGTTCTAAATCCTGACTGAAACTCCTCAAATAAACTATTCTGATGTAGGAAGTCGCACAACTGATTTGCGACTACTTTCTCAAGGATCTTAGAGAGGAAGGGAAGGTTAGAGATTGGTCTGTAGTTAGCCAACACCTTTGGATTAAGAGTGGGCTTTTTCAGGAGAGGTTTAATTACAGCTACTTTGAAGGAATGTGGTACATGCCCTGTTAGCAAAGACACATTAACAATATCCAGCAGAGAGGTGCCAATTAAAGGCAACACGTCTTTAAGCAGCCTCGTTGGGATGGGGTCCAAGAGACAGGTAGACGGTTTAGAAGTAGAAACCGTTGAAGACAATTGGTCTAGGTTAATGGGAGAAAAGCTATCCAAATATACACCAGGGCATACAGCCGTTTCCAAGGCCACTCCTCTAATCAACAGTGGTGTTGGATGCCAGGGCAATGCCATCTACAGAAACCACATCACCAGATAATTGATCTCTAAGGTGTTCTGGGCCGAGTAAAATAACTTCAGTTTTGTCTGAGTTTAACATCAGGAAGGTCATCCATGTTTTTATGTCTTTAAGACGTGCTTGAATTTTAGCGAGCTGGTTGGTTTCTTCTGGCTTGATCGATAGATATAATTGAGTATCATATGCATAACAATTAAAGTTTAGTGTAGAGTGTAGAGTGTTTGCTGATAATATTGCCCAGAGGAAGCATATATAAAGTAAATAAAATTGGTCCAAGCACAGAACCTTGTGGAACTCCGTGAATATCGAGGCTTCATCGTTTACAAATACAAATTGAGATCGATCTGATAAATAACGTCTGAGCTTCGATGGTGTGGAGCCGTGCATCTAACCCACTGGGAACTACCTCCAATCTAGCAAATTAACTACACTTATTGCATGTACCGTTATCATTAAGGGAGGCAGAGGAATAGCTATACATGTGACACACTGAGCAAGAGAGAGCAGGAAGGGGAGAGGAAGAGAAGGAAGCCATCGCTAGCTGCTAAGCTGGTACGGTGGCTAACCTTACCAGAAGTTAACAATGTGAAAATAAGACACCCATACATGTTTCATCTCAGTATTCACCAGCCTCTTTTGCATCTGCACTCCTTTAGTAGACACTTTCACCCAGAATATCTTAGAATTACTGCTTTTTGTTCACATTTACTACTTTCAATGAGTATGTGGTTTGAAGTGAATATGAAATGACACAATAAAAAGCTGGAGTCCGTACCTGTTTTGTTTTTACAAAATACAATTGTAGAACACGTCTCTGCTTTGTTGTGCACTGTCAGTGTCACCTTTTATATTGCCTTTTAGAAAAAGGTCTGCAATTAGACCATGAGATCCTGCCACAAATGATCAGTGTTAGTTTCTCTTTTAGACTGTGTGATGAATTGCTTTGAATCTTTTGTTCAACGTTGACGAGTTTTGTGTCCTTATTCATCCTTCTTTTGTATCTGGAATAGAAAAAGAGACATCACATCACAACTCATCATTTCAGAGACATTAAACTCACCATTTCACAATTTGGCTCTCGCAATCTGAGCCATGACTGATTAATTTAAAGATGGTCTTCTCCCATCAGGCGTCCTCCTGTCTCTGAGTGGAGGACAGTTTCACTCCAATCTGTTGAATCAGGACACTGGCCTGCTCACCTTTAATAACCTGATCTGGAGCTGATTATATCAGATGATCTTCATCAGCAGATGGATTTTGCCTAATTACCATGGGATATTAGACATTCACTTTTATTTTCAGTGTGCACTTTAAGGGCTTCTCACTGCTGAAAAGTTGAGCGTCAAAGTTCATCCATTTGCTGATGAATTTCATGAGATATGATCAAAAGCTCCCGAACAGCTACTAAATGGACATTGTTGAGAGATTTTTGACCCCCGACTTAAATAACGCTCTTAATCCTCCAGTCTAACTAGTAACACAACATTGTCAATGCCATAGTGCTTTTCCTTTCATACCTGGCACTGAAAGCTGGATGGGAGGGTATGAAAACATCTGTAATTGAATTGTTAACATAACGGTGGGAACGCTGTGATTATAACTTATCTGCAGTCTCATCACATGGGTCCTTTCTCTCTGCAGAACAAAAGCAGCGGTAATCCCATTGCACTTTTAAACCTCTTGGTTCATAATTCTAGCTTGTTTGAAAAGTGCAGGCTTCCTAATCTCTCGGGCAAGGCTGGAAATGCCTTTTAAATCCACTTAATTCTCTGTTATTATCACACCGAGTGACTTGTAGGCAGCGTTATCCACAGTTCACATTTGGAGTGAGCCCAGGGTTGTATTTGTACATTAAGCTCCGTGTTCCCGTTCAGGTCGGCAGTACTGACATTGAAGGGGTCAACATCATCGTCTTCAGGCTAATCAACCAGTTTGACCTCAGTGGAAACGTCCACACATCCTCTGAACATCTCGCAACACTATCGGTAGGACTACTTGGCTTAAATATCCCTACTGTCTACTTTGGTCCTTTTTTTTATTGAACATTCCTGCAATTCTAACAGCAGGAAGGGACAGAACTAACAATGTAGACGTTTTATTACTTTGTCCAGGTGAAGCTTTACAAAAGTGACAATCTGGACAATCCAATCAACAGCGTCTCTCTGGGACAGTCCCTTTTCTTCAACTTCCCTCCCCTGGACAGAGATGGAGAGGTATCTGCTTGAATTGCTGTTCTTTATTGGAAAACACTGTTGTGAGGCCCAAACGACTCACACGTTTTCCTCATAGCTCTGGAGTAGATGCTGGTTCACCAAATACACCTCTTAATGTTTGGAGTGGCTTATTGTGGGTGCTCGTGAACTGTTTAGTGCACTGAGATGTGATTTGAGAGTGAAGCCCAACACGAACCACTCGACCTGCATTACCACCACCACCTCATCAGCCAATCAGATTCACTGGACTGAGCTGACATTTTACAGGTTGCTTTCTTCTGTTTTTAGAACTCCAGAACTCATTGTTTCAGAAAAGTGTTAATATTTGTGATAGAATATGAGCCATTTTTATACTTAATTTATCTAGGTCAACAAAAATATTTTGCTTGTGTTTTAAAATCACTCGAATGCTTTTGATATCAGTTCTAACTGTGAGGCAACGATGATGATCATGTGTCTCACCAGCATTTTGGTCAATTAATCGTTCACAATTTGTATAAGATCTAATCATAATTTCCAGTATTGGATATATAAAATATATTAAGTTTGATTTAATTGATTAATGTGAAATCAAATGAGAATCAATAAGATTTTGAACTTTTGTATTACTGGTTGCATGCGTAATTTGTAAATTTGTAATGAATATTATATTTATTTTTGAACTTTATTTCACAAGCTCCAAATCTTTTTGACTTGTATTTGACCCAGTAGATCTGACAGTAAAATGAGTTGACTTATAAATGCCATCACAAACGTGGGCTTGAGTAACTACTGTGATTGAACGACAGCCAACGCTGTTGACAAGCTAATAAATGCTTTATGTCATAGCCGATCATGTGACACCCACGAGTTACTGCAATGTACTCTTCTTCTTATGGTATTTCATAAGCTGTTCAGTGTGATGCAAGATTGACTTTCTGTCAGTTTCAGCTTGGGAAAGTGGGCGTTCATAGGAGGCGGGACATTTGGGTTCGAATACTGTTTGACAAGAAATGTATTTTTTTGCTGTGGGGGGGGTGGGAACATTAGGAGATAACAGATAGTTGATTCATTTATTAACATGTCTAAATCAGACATCAATGATAGCCTAGTTTGTATGCTGGGGAATATCCTTCAGAAGTGTTTATTTTTTAAAGATAAGTTTGTGAGCATTAGATTTAAGAAGACTGACATCCACAGAAGGAAAAATGAATTAGAATATCTACAAAGGGTCTGTCATGACCTTGAGTTAAACTGGGAAAGATAAGGCCGAATAGTCATTTTATAAGCTCCTTGTCTTACCACTGAGCTGTGTAATGCACTGTGAAAACTATGGACCCCAATTATTATTCTGTATTTAATTCATCTTCTCTCAGTTGTGGCTGACTTGATGAAAACGCCCGCTGACTATTTTCTGAGTTGAAAGATATTCCAATACATCTACATTTAGTGGGAATTCATTAGTTTGTTCGGGAGGGAGGGAGGATGAAGAGGTGGGGTGTAATTGTCATTTGGTCAGAATCTGTAAAAGGTTTTGTTGAGATAATAATGAAAAGAGTTTGACTGGAAGGAAATTTACTTGATTGTTTTATGGTTTCACCTCAAGGGGGCAGTGTTAGTTAAGGTGAGAATATTTTCATAAAGATGTTAAGAATTGTAAACTTTAACTTTAACTCTAACTACAGAACTGATTCAAATAGATTATTATTAATTTAATCTAGCTTCCATTGTTAGCTCATAATAGGCCAGACACATCATTCATCAATACTATAACCACTGCAAATTACATGGCAGCTTGACACAGATCTGGTGTTAGGATGCTAAAGTAATAGCCACACTGTGTTTGTGTGAGCTGGAATTTAGCTGGGTGGTGTCATGAGGTGTTTGTTATAAATAATATTGAAGTAACAGTTAAACTATTGATATTATACCTGGTACAGTTCCCGAACTGAACCCTCTTTAAAGGATTAAACTGTCCCGTTCACAGCTCATTTTGACGCATCACAGGTGGATGTCTGTTTGTGCCACTTCTAGGGTCCTGGTAATGTGCATGCTGGCCTACTAGCATGACTTTCTGAGACATTTTAATGGGATGGATAGCTTTGGACATGCAAGTAATTTCGCCATTTCCTTTCAGCTGTGACATGTCAGAATGTCTGCTGGTAAAAAGGTATTTATTTTGATCACAGGGGGCAGAAATACTCTTACATTTATATCTTTTCAAGGTATTGTTGCTAATGTTTCAGCCAGTTACTGATGCACCCCGTCAAAGAGCAACTTGAGCATCCCTTTGGAGTTGTGTTTGTGACTGCCTTGAGAATATAAGACTAATATTAATTTCTGGCTTACCTTCTATACACCAGTCACATGGAGTGTCAAGTGGGTGAATCTAGTGGGCCGAGGTCCACCCACTTGACACTCAGATTCAGCCAATTTGGAAGGTTTCCTTTTTTGCTGGATCATCCAGTACATTTAGAAAATGCCAGATTGTGAGCAGGCCCTCTTCTCTCTCCGGATGTACAGCCAGTGTTTCACTCAAACAAATGCCAAGTGTGTTCATTGGTGTCTCTCAGCCGCATGTGACTTAGTTGCTTGGCGGTATTCTGACACATATGCTACCCACTCAGAAAGTAGTACTAGTCTGATGCACCCTCTATAAATGTAGTTAAGAGTAGCCTATTCTGCCAGGTAGGAATACCTATCAGAATGGCTTACTGCCTTTATATTGTAGGTGCAATTATGGTTGTGTCCTCTGAAATATTTTTTTTTCTTCCGAAATGGACTGCACATGCTCACATCATATTGGTATGTCATTCTGAGCGAGCAGATGCTTTACTTGACAGAGCATCGGCAGCTGGTGAAAACCCAAGTAGAAAGCCTTGAATTTAATTTCATCAGTTCAGATAAATGTGCACCTTTGTTTATTTACCAACGCCAACCATTTACCTTGCCTAAGTAACACACGGATAAATTCCACTAAAAGCCACCAGATAACACGGTCACTCGTTAAACCGAAACACCCGCATTGCACACAGATGAACAGTCTACTTTCCGCAAGTTGCTTTGTAAGTTAAGATAAAAAAATAGAATTGTTTGTCACAAAAAGATGTTGTGTGAAGCCAGAAGAAGAGAATCCCAGTATAGTTCAGCAGTCATTGTCAACTCAGGCCTTCACCTGCAGCAGTTTCTCCTCAACAAGGGCCAATAACAATACAGTTGAATCACTTCTCATCTGTGGAATAGAAATTGGTATCAGGGCTCACACGGACTGGACTCTTTGTCCCTGTGCTTCTCGATGGGTGTTCAATTAGATTTAGTACTGCGTCTGCCATCTTGTGTGTGTGTGTGCGCGTGCATGTGGTTTATGTGGCCGCCGTGCCGAGCTACAGTGTCATTATTAACGTTACTGGGCATGTAGGTGCCCAATCATCTTCTTTTATTGGCCTGTAATGTGCAACTCTGTCCCCTCTCTTTGCTGATCAACAGGCGTCCATTCTTGAGCTATTCTGTCCATATCCTTGTCCATTATTCTACTGGATACTGAAATTTGTGCAATTGGCATTTTAACAAAGAAAACCAACCTGCTTTGTTTGCATTCAACAGCAACCTGTGAGGGTTTGAAGTGTGACAATGGCTAATACTCATGGGTCATATTGTTTACTGCTGGTGAAGACACTGTTGAGCATGAGGGCCATTGAATCTAAATCATGTTGAATTAATGAAATAGTTCACAATGACAATAGCTAGGGTGAAATACAGTTAACAAGAAGCTGACATATGCACATTTAGTTTCTAGCTAAACAGATTGGCCGTGTTAGAGTGTGCACCTGAAACATAAATGTGTTATCTCAGGAATATTTTTGCCAGATTTAACACTATAATACAAAATATCACTGAGGGGAAATACTATTCAAGGCTGATATACATGGCGTCCACAATAATAACAATAAAATTATTATTATTAACAAAAGTGATATCGTACTCATTTGTTAGTAACATTTCTTGTTAAAATGACTTTCCTCAAGAGTCTCAAGATTAAGATGCTCAAAAATGGTGCTTGTCACTCAATGCGCGCGGTCCTTGGACGCCGCGCTGAGCTTGTGTCTTGGCAATTCATCTGGATGAGATGCAACCAATTAGTGTGAGCCACTCAGATCAGCGGCTGTCTGCGACGACCCGAGGAACGGAAGACAACAACGCACATCAGGGTCAGCAGTTTCATTCATCAAGTTCATACTAAATGGCAGCACGCTGTTGACGTGAGTCATAGTTTATTCATATTTCTTCAGAAAACTGTTTCGGTTGTATTCCTGTTGCAGCCATTTCCTCGACGGGGATGATTATGATACAATTTAATGACATTCTCGTATGATTTCACACAAGCTGCTGCTTTTTTCACTGTTTCACTCACTGTCATTAGCGCCGCTTTCAAAGCACTATGTGTGTGCTTTACACGGACACTAAGTAGCCCCTGAATAGTATTTCAGGGACTTTCCCAGATCCTTGAGGGCTTATAAGAATTCCCCATCAAAGTGTGGATTAGTGGAAGCTTTTTATTCCAGATAATGTGTAGTATTTGTTGTCTCGTGAGAAGTTTCCACACCTACAATATAACTGCTAAATCGTTACCACTCATAATCTTTTAAATTAAGTTTTGCTTTCTTTCTGTAAGTGAACCTATCCAGAGTTTATTAAATGCAAATGAGGTCTTATCCAAAACCATACAACATCATGGCTGGTCCTGTGTCTGCTGCATTTGCATCAGTGTGTCACCTCACGTACCCCCTCTCCGCTCATGTCACCCCACACTCCAGTGGCTCGCTGCCCGGCCTGAGTCACCCCTACCAGTCATAATGCATTGGCCGGCACACTAGTCATTGTAGAGCAGAGGAGCGAGGAGGCGGAGAGGGGACACCGTCTGTGCCACATTTAGCAGACGTTTGATGAGAGGGCTACAGAGGGGGAGAGGAATTGAATATTCATAGGGGATGATGACAAGACGGGCAGCGGTGAGGATGATGTGTAATAGTATCTACTGGCTACTTTTTGTGGGAGCTGAAGTCTGTGTGTGTGTGTGTGTGTGTGTGTGTGAGGGGGGGGTGGGGGTGGAGGTGGACGCTTAAGTGCCAGTTTCTATCAGACCGAGAGGTGTGTCATGTCACCCTTTTATAAAAGCTAATACCAACTTACTGTATGCCAGATGTGATGATGGCTGAGGTGGCTGTGCCCCCAATAATGTAGTCAAGTGAGATCAAAAGTGCACAGAAGGCATTAGAAGTCTGGCATTATTCATGCATATTGTGACTCAGAATCAGAATATCGTTGTTCTCTAAGGGTTTAGTCACACCAGCCATTATTACAATTAAATCACCATGTTCATTGTGTTTGCTCGTAGAGGCAAAGTCAATTTACGCAGCGCTTAGAGCCAACACATAGGATTCAACTGTGGTGAACTCTCATATTCCCATTTGTACTGTTGCTGAATTGCAAATGGTCTTCTTGACAGAGCTGACCTTTGAGGGCAGAGAAAGCCATTGGGTCAAAAATGAAGGAAAGTATCATCTTAGCTTCGTTGCACATCCAATTTGATATGACTCTGCCGACAGAGTGGACGGCACACATGCCTTCCCTTGAATTCAAAGCTGCAATCATCAGTCTTTTTATGTTCACAATCCCTTGATGGCTTGTATGTAAAAGATGTTGCTTGTAGTAATGAACCCTCTCAGAACTATCACCCGACTCTGCATCCCTTCAGCTCTACTAACTTCTTTCAGCACATTGTTTTGGTTCTCCAGCCTGAACTTTTAATGTTTTTTCCCACTCATCAGCATCATTTCCAGTAGCAGCTGGCATCTGTTTTAGAACAAAAACTTTAACTACTCGCCCAGCACCAAACAATGATTAGTTGGTGAATATACTTGGCAGCTAAAGAAAGAGATATTTCCCTCAAAAGTTGGTGGAGACCAAAAAGAGAGCTAAAGGAGAGTGAACACGACTTCTAATGTTGCTCTGTGTGTGTGCTGGTTGTCTCAAGTTTGCCATGTCAAGTTAAAAGGTGACAATTTGTTAGAGTTTGCAGATTGTTTCCATCATTGCAGGTGTAAAGTGTCTTGATTCATACTTCATATTTCGCATGGACACATAAAAGATACAAAAGACAAGATTACATTAACCCTCTTTGATCATATGTGTGTCGATAAGGTCAAATTTGAATTTGTATTTGTAAAACACTTTTAATCCATTATGTTAAACAATGTAGATTAAAGGTCCAATTTAAGAGAGATCAGTTTAAAATGTTTGAGATTTATTCACATCCGTCTTATACTTTGTCTCTCCTTGCTTTTCCTGCACGTTCTCCCTTCTCTGAAGAGTCAGTTATTCCAGTTTTACCCAGAAGTATGAGCGATGACATCTAAAACACATCTCCTCTCTGTGAGCCTCAGCGCCTCTTTCCCAAACAGTTCCCAGTGGAAGGTGAGCCATGTACGGACACTGTTTTCTAATCCTCTCCCCGTCACCAAATCTCTCCTTGAACATGTGTGTGACACTGACCACTGCCACTGGATGTCCTCAACATGCCGTGCGTTCCCCTTCCCTCCACGCTGCACAGGGTCAACAAGGTGAATCGTCCTTCCTCCAGACCTTTCAAACCCTCGCAAAGTCTCACTGTGCCTCCACGCCTGCAAAGCTCAAACGCCTTGTGGATCTAATGAGCGTTCAGGCTCTCTCGGTATTCAGCAAGGTCTCTGTAGCTGCCACCCCATTGGCTCTTAGATTTTTGTGTTGGCACGGTGATAAAAGCACAGACATTATGGTAATAAAAAAGCTGTCAGGCTCTGGAAAGGACTGACTCTCTCTCTCTCCCTCTCCCTTACTATATCCATCTCGTTTTGTCTGCTATCTCCTTTCCCTTCCCTCATCGCTCTCCTCAGCTCTTGGTTTCCGATACACTGGTGCCGAAGTCCATACTGTCATCTGTACGATCAACTGAGTCTGACGAATGGGGAGGAGGGGTGAGACAGAGGGGGCAGGGGGAGACAGAGGGAAGTGTGTGTGTGTGTGTGTGTGTGTCTGTCTGTGTGTCTGTGTGTGTGTGTGTGTGTGTCTGTGTGTGTGTGTGTGTGTCTGTGTGTCTGTGTGTGTGTGTGTGTGTGTGTGTGTGTGTGTGTGTCTGTGTGTGTGTACGAGGGAGAAGTTGATCACACTCGAGTTGTAGAAGTCCTTGAGCAAAGTCACGTTGTGCAGGAGGACAAAAGAGGCGGACATGGCTGCTGACACTTTGGAGGAAGCCTTGACCAAAGGGCTTCCATACACGAAGACCTTTCCTGAGTGCATCAGTGGGATGAGCTTTGAATGTTAAATATTTAACAGCAGCTTGCAGCGCTAACAGTATCGATTAATGCCCAAGCAGTCATTAAAGCTGCCCTTCTAGACCAGGTGTGGGCCAGACTTAATTCAAACACAGCAAATGTTGTTTCTGGACTCAAAGCCAGAGTCTGTCTGCACCGTCATGGAGACATAGAGTTCATGGTTGTGGCTCTGGAAAATGTCACGTTTCAGAATTATTGAGGATAATGAAACGTGGAGGAGAAACCGTGAATTATAGTTTCCTCGTCTCACCCTTCACACTTTGCTGAGCAGGGGAGGATACTGATGATGCTGCTGGATACGACACACATGTTTTCATCAGGCGGATATACCTTTTTTGATTAATTGGATTAATTAAGTGGGTGAATAGTCAGCCAAGTGATAGCATAAGAGGGTTTTGTGTGCAGATTTATAGGTGTGCGGTGCATACAATTAGGAGAGCTGTAGAGATGTGCAGCAGAGAGGCTGTTAGAGTGAGGGAAAAAATAGGTAGATATGATGTGTGTGTGTGTGTGTGTGTGCGTGTGTGTGTGTGTGCGTATGCGTGTGCGTGTGTGTGTGAGGAGAGAGTCTTATCTTCACTGACCTCCACTGTTGGTTAGCCCGAGGATGAAGAGATGACACAGTGGGAATGGGTAAGCTAGTGTGGGCGGCCTTTGGTGCAAGAAGGAAGACACATGGATGAAACATTGTCAGAATTAAAATGCGCTGTGTGCAGCTTTTACCATTAAAAAAATCACAGCACATTCATTTGGAGTCATTCATTTATTTTAGCGTGAACAATCAAAGCTGAGACGATTGGTCGTATCTACAAACCACTGTGCTAAATTTTAAATATCACCCCAGTAATATGACACTGCGCATCCAGTGGAAACAGAGCTGGAGCTTCTAGTGGCTTGCAGCATGTAGTGAAGTAAACAGAAGTTCAGGTCAGTTGGAAATGATTGGCAACAAAAGAAGATGTTGACTCAATTGACAATAGGCGTCCACATTAGGTGTTCTCCCATGAATAGGACAGGATCCTCGAAACAGAGCCATGCTAGCTGTCTCCCCATGCTTCCAGTTGCGTTGCTATAGTTACTTACAAGCTTACTGTCTGCTGGATGAAACTACTTATTTAGCATACAGAAATGAGTGGTATCAACATTTTTTATTAAACTCTCAGACAGAAAGCAAAACAAATATTACCCAACAAGTTTTGGCTATAAAAATACTCCAGGTGCTGCAATAACAAATTTCTGGCCACATGGGGGCAGTGGAAGGATTGCCATGAATACACCTATGTATATTCTAACATTTTAAGTTGATATAGTGAAACAGTTGCATATTTCCAGATACAGAGCAACATTGTTCACTAACCTCTGAAAGAAATATCTGGCTCTTTAGCTGCCAAATGCTCCACTACATGCTCAGCAGCTCGTTGCTTGGCAATGTGCAGGTAACGTGAGTGTTACGTGACAGGGTGGGGCGCCTGTGTATGTGCTTTCCCCCCCCCTGCACTTATTTCTCTCTCCCTCCCTGTTTTTTTCTCTTCAGGTGCCAATAAGGTGATTGGTTTCTAACCAAATCCTTGGTTCCCACAGATTTCAAGCTGGACAATCAGCAGAGAGGGGCCCCACATAAAAGGAGGAAGCCTGAAGAGTTCACGCTCTTCTTTTTTGTTCTCTGCCTGCTTAAACTGACACTGTTGCTGTTGTTGTTGTTGTTGTTGTTGTTGTTATGGTTTATGGTGGGAGGTTGAGGACAGTAGCTGAGTTAACCAGGCCTAGTTTTGTTAAATTGATTTCTATTTGTTTGGCACAGACACATTTGTTAAAATAGATTTAATCATGTTACAACATTACTTCTACTTTTGACACATTATTTCATGTGTTCTTCTCAACTCTTCCCCCAAGACTAAAAAAGGGTTCATACCGTTTAAAAAAAATGAATTGTGTATGAGAATAAAGGGGTAATAAGTGAGTCATATTTTTGGATATGTGCATGTTTTCCATGAAGTCTTAAGGTTCCCAAAAAACAACACCCCAATCAAAGTGATGATCCCAGTGGTCTTCACACAACCCTGTGCCACTGAAATCATGTTTACTCAGGATTGCGTTGGAGCCAAACACAAGAGCAGGTGATTTCACTGATTAGTTCCTCCCCTTTGACTGAAGGTGTGCTAATCAGCGGAATGAAACGCTCAAGTGTTTGCTACAGACGCATAACTCTCAACGGCACACCGTCTGATCTACTACCAAGTCTATCTTCATCTCGCGTTTGATCTTGTTAATGTTTATCAGCCCCTTCCATCCGTTTATCTCTTTCTCACATGTTGCTGTAACCCAAGTGCTGTCATCTTCACATCTCTTTGCTCCATCCTTCCTGTTGTTCTTGCCATCCCTCATACCTTGTCTCCCTATTGTACGTAAATAATACATGGCCTCTGAGGGAGAATCTGGCCTGTTTCTTCTGTCTGCTCACCTCCTGGTACCCTTACGCTCACAGCTGCTGAGAGGAATACTGAGTGATCTCCTATAACACACATGTAGTCACACCGTTGAAGGCAGGTCACCCATATATGCGAACCTTTGTATACTCTGCATGAGCGAAAGATCCAAATACAAAACTTCATGAGCTGTTGCCTGGTTATGATGTAGCTTTATCTTTCTTAGGATAATGGTCCATCATCACTTGTTGTCTTTGGTAATTTATTGTGCATATCCTGAAACCTCATTGGAAACATCTGCTCTCAACAAAACAACCCAAAATGGAACACCAGCTTCTGGGTCCTTTTAATGAAATGACAATTACAAATTCACAGCTAGCTTCTCTTCCCCATAAGCCCTTTTGAAAACATGACATCATAACAGGGACAAATGAGAGCAAGTCTCCCTTTAATTGATAACCTCATTACATATATCTCCCAAGCTATTAACAGCACCCCGCTATGTAGCGCCTTGGTCACCGGGTCACCACTGGGCCTAGCATATGAGAGCAGTCGGCATTAAATTGGTACAAGCTGGCTGGACCTCCGTGTGCTCTACGCTAGCTTTCTGCTGTCAAAGGGCTCCGTCGGACAGACGCACATCTCAACGGGGTCCCACCTGCAAACAGCTGCACTTTGGTGATACAAGCAGAGAGAGGGACACACGGGAATGTTGGACGGAGGGATCTGGCAATGGAGGTGTCAGGTGTCTAAGATTGTTATCACCAAAGCTGACAATGTCTTTGTTCTTCCACTTCGTGAGACGTCTGGATTCGCTTCAGGAGAAGTATTTGAAGGAAAAGACTCAACAGATCATGTAACTTTGTGTCCCATATGTGTCTGTAGGTAGTGTACTGATGTTGGATAATAACATCTGACCTGGGGTGTTTGTGGGTTCATCCTCTGAACTCTAGAGATGTATTTCACCAATCAATCACAGACAATAGTTTGCTTAATTCAATTTGCAATCTGAAACATTAACAAAAACATAGTTGTGTTGAACCTACTTTTAATTACAACTCTTATCACCTTAAAGTTGGTGTAAAATGTTTATTAGTAAGGGGTTAGCAAGCAGTTACTCCCCTTTGAGCTATGTTTTAGTCGCCGCTAACTCCATGTCCATCTGGTTATGACAACAATTAAATATTTTTTTACACAACAGTGTAAAACAAGTTGTAATTCTTAAGTACTTTTTAATTTCCTATCTGATCCTTTTTTACATTAATCAATCATGCTGAAATTGACTGCAAAGCTTCATGCCTGGTTTTTATTGATTTAAAGACAAGACAGCTGCTTTCTTGATGGTTATTTTGTTAACTGCAGTATGTGGTTTTCTTTTCCATGTTCATCATCGTTTTTTTTACTTAAAAAAAATGTATGCAATTCTCTCCTCAATTATGTGAGTGCACATAACGACCGACTTCATTAATTCATTAACTTAACTAGAGAAGTCACAAGTCAATTTAGTCAAATTGATCAGAGCCGTAGTACAAAGTCACACTTAATGAAGTGCGACTTTCATCGATTGTTTTCTTCGCAGACAACTAGCAAGATCCTTAATAATAACTAAACATCCACTATTTACCCATACAACATTTTTTTTATACGCAATCTGCAGCCAGTCATGTGACATTGTTGACCAGTTTAGTCTAAAGCTATTTCCAAACTAGGAAGGTACACATCTCAGAAAGCTGTCTCAAAGCTTAAAACGGGTATTTAACTCATCGGATTATGTCTATTTATATCTCTTTATGTTGTTGAGACCACAAAACTACTTGCATAATACACTGCATAATATCTTCGTGCTGCTCTCCCTGTCTGACAGCTGTCCAATCGGGCTCAACCACAGTAGTGCTGACAGTTTATTGGTTCTCCTCTAAGGCCTTAAGATACTAAAACTTGTATGTGAATTCATCAAAGCCCTGCTGTCATTATTGATGTGCTGTATTTCTCCTATCTACATCAAAATGTTTACTCTTCACAGGATTTAAGTGGATTTAAGTTATTTTGACACTTAAGCTGACAGATAGCTTTACATCAAACATTAAACAAATTGCTGTTAAAAGAAAAAACTATCCTGAAAAACTCTATACGGGAACTTTTGGAATCTCAGTTTTGGATTTGTACCAAAAGATGAAAATGAATGCTAAAGGTAATATTAGCGGTTTATCTGAGCAAATAATATGCATGTTTAAGAGTTGGTTTTTTCTCTCAGTTGACTTACAACAACTTGGACATCTGGATCCATCTCATCCACGCTTGTCAAGATTTATTTTAAGTTTACAATTTTCTTTTATTTGCCATTTTACATTAAAATGTAAGTTGTAGTCCCTTCCCTCTATTATGATCACTGAACCAGCTGGAGGTGTGGGTGGTGATCCAGACGTCTGGCATCGGGCTATGCTAGCGGGCCTCATAAAGTTAGCTCTAAAGTAACACAATATATATCCATTCACACGTTGACAGTTAGAGACAGGTAAGCGCTTGCTAATGCAGCCAATCTTGATCGTCCCTTCAATGTGCAGTCAGATTGGGACGTGAACAGTGGTGGTGGATATATACAAATAAGATCAGCAGGATGCTTAGCGAGTGTTTCCTGATGGACGCCTACAGGAAGGTGGACTTGAGTGGCAGCTTGGCAGCCAGTGGTGGAGAGATCCATCATGTCATGACAGGAAAGAGAGGGCTCTGACGTCTTGGCCTGCCCTGAGAGGCCAGCGCCTGTCAGCTTAATGAGGCTCCCACTGACAGGTGATGTGGTTGTTAGATTGTGTGTGCGTGTGAGAACGTTCGTGCACGGGTGTGCCTCGTTAGCATGACTTCTGCATTTAAAATGCCCGTTATTGTATCTAGCACGTCTCCAACATCCATCTTACTCTTTGATATGTTTCTTAGAAAAATCACATTTGTGCAGCCACTGAACCCCACCCCGCATCAAGATCTAGAAAAGTCTCTCAAGTTCCCCAAAGTCACTGAGTTACTCCAACCTGTGTGAGTGCACCTGAAAACATTGTATCTAGATAACTCTTTAAACTCTCCATCTCTAACTTCCTTTTCCCCTCCAGTGTGCCTCCCTGCCTTTGAAACTCCCTCACCTCTTCCCCTCAAACCACCCACTCATCTTCCTTTCCCATGTGAGGGTATTAGGTTGACACAGTAGAATATAGATGAATCCAGCATGGACACCTCTATTGATTTCTCCCAAACCACAGGCACCAGGGATAATGAAAGGGTTTTCCTTGCTTCCCCCAAGTAGCCTTGCGTCATATTTCTTCTTGAGGTCTTGAGGTGGAAGACCAATTGAACTGGACTCGATACCACTGATGCGGTAGACTGCGCTTATCTGATGTGTTCACTGTAATCAGAGTAAAGTGTGTATGCTTGTACTGTAAACAGTATTAGGGGAACACATGATGTACACATCTGTTTGTTTTATATCAATTAGCTATTAGCTAAACCCTGTCCTGAGACTACGTCTATCAATATTTCCATTATGTGCAGTTTACAGTGATAATGGTGACAATTTACCACTTGAAATTATTTGTAAAAATGGTTACTTTAGACAGCAGCAGACGAAACGTATACTTTTTAGCTGGAGACTCAGTTTTTCCAGCTAAAGTGACGACTGTTGATATCAGATTTGATGAGCTTTAGCTAGCTTGCTAACAGTAGCTCCATCCGTTGGATGGAAAGGCTGTTTTTCATGTGTCCAGCTGACCCATATTAAACACTGTAAAGGGGTCTTCAATGCACTTATTGCTACATAGATATTAAGGTAAAAGACTGAAGCTAAAACTTCATGTCTCAAGACAAAAAGTCTGTAAACTCACCAGTGGATATAAGCTATACTGTTTGAAGACAAATAAAGGAGAAGCATTGTTCTTGTTTTGAAGTGTACTGTAGAGCTAGTTATGATCTGAGTATATATTGTGTATGATTAGGAACATCTTTCATTCTAACATAACCCTATTTTGTTCTGAGCAAACATCCTTTTTATAGATTTTCAAACAGCATGTTTAAACTTTAAGCATTTAAGCATAACATTAAGAGGATGAGATATGACTGATATGTGTGTCACAAGTAACACTCTCCAGTAACGTTGGCTGACTTTTCCAAAGGTCAATTTTGGGTGATGAAATTTCTTATGTGAATTAGAGGAAAAATTATCTGAACTCACGACATCTATTCTTCAGGTGTAAGGGATATAATCTAAAAGTAAGTTATATCTAGGAATTTATCGTCCCACAAATTACACCCAGAAGACTTCTTGAAAAGCTTTGAGACATTATTCTTTCATTGTCATCATTTTTTGATGTAAATACAGTTTACAGTGACTGTTGTTAAGCAGCCAACTGGGAAGTTTATGTCACTTTCATACTGATTGGATGGGGATACAAGTCGTACATTGTAGACTGATGAACTGCCCGAAGCAATGGTGGCCATTTGGAAGCAGCGAGGGGCTTATTTCTCTTATTTTAATCTGGTCACACTGGGATGGGTGTGTCCTCATTTGATTGCTCGTAACTCTAATGGCAGCAACACTCTGGAGGACTTAATTACTACCCAAGCAGCGCTCAGAGATACACTTGGAATGTTAAAGCCACTTGCCTTTTAATTGCTGCCATTTCTTCCCCTCCGTGAAAAGAACCCTCTCTTTTGTGTCCGTATGAAAGAGTTTGGAGAAGACCAGAGTAGAAAAGACAAAAATAAACAATGTTACAATAAAGCTAAGATCTGTGGGCACATTATTTCCTTGATTTTGTCAGTGTCTGAGACCTTGGTATTGATTGAGAGACATCACTTGGAATTTTCCCTGTACAGTGTCAAACAGCGTATGTGCTTAAATATGTTGTGTCTTTATTGATTTCTTCATGAAGCTCTGCTCAGATGGAATATTGAGCGATTCAGCCTGCGCCGGCACAGACTGCTCGCCCATGTCTTTCTGTTTCTCTGCACCCAGAGGCGGCACCTGGTATCCATGACGCTGAAGGAAGAGACTCCTTTCATGGGAACGTGACGAGCAGGTCCCCAGTGCGTGCACGTGTTTGGGTTCGGTGCCTGCAGGCTTGATCTCTTGGGCTTTTCTGCTGTGACTCTGCATTAAACATGCAGATGAGAGCGGATCGGCCCTGATGAGCGATCTCAGGTTAACACTGATGAGCTGAGATTAGATGGGGATAGTCGTAAAACCTTTTGGTCCCATTGTTAAGAGGTTTTGGTGCCACAGATCTAAAAGAACCCAGAGGCATGTAAAAGACAAGGAGTGAGGTGAAAACCACCACTATCGTTTCCTGCTTATTTTCACCTGAACACATTGCATTTCAAGGGTACACGTCCTGCACATTTAAAAATAGCATAAACTGTCCATGTAACCTCATTTAAGAACTCCTCTAGGGCTTGAAATCATGAAATGATTTATCAGAGTTGACACGTCAATTTCTCTGCACTCACAACTTCTGCTGCATATACTCGCTGCATATGCTTTTGGTCATGAGATTATTTTCATATGAATGCTGTCACAGATGTACATTTTTATTTTATTTTTTTCATACAATGGAATGCTGTCACTTTGAATCAAACCAGCACATTTATCAGTTTGGAGCTTTCAATGCAAATCCAGCCCTATGCATTATGTATATATAGACACATATATATGTGGATTACTGTACTGTACATCATTTTCATCTGTAAATTAATATTCAGTGGAGGAACATAAATCTATCATTCAGTCTCCCCTTTTCTTTTTAAGTATAACACTATTCAGAGTGCCACTAATGAAAATATTCCATTTAATTATATAACAGCTGCACACTCTAAAGGCAGACGACTGATACATATGTGACACGCTTATTAAATATCAAAGAACGTTCATATCCAGTGTTATAAAGTATATGCAGAGAATGTTTTATGGTGATATGTAAGTGAATATAGTACCCTCAGTCCTCTCCGTCTCTCACCTATCTTATTACTCCTTCAACCTCCTTTTATCGGCCTGTTGCTGCTTTTCCCAGTTGGTCATCACTCAGGTTTGCATAAAAGAAGTTTGGAAGACTGGAGGATGGTAGTCATGGTTTAATTCCTCTATGGCTTTTGGTCAGCTAACTGGCCTTATTGGAAACCTGATTGGATCACCTTTCACTGTCACAGATTTTACAAATCCCTTCCATAATGTCAGGACTGCTGTTCCAGGGCTGTAGGATTTAGCTGGAAGGTTCCACTGACATTTCCTCTAAAGGTCACCTGAGCCATTTACTGTTATGTTATATGACTTTTAGAGAATGCTGCTTCATCGATATGTTTGATTGTATTGGCACCTGATAGGTGGACTGAGTCCCTAAGTGTTATAATTATTGATTGCAGAGGGACGGGTTCAGGTGATGTCTGTCTAGAATGTGGGATATTTTACAGCTGCCCAGTTTCAACTGGATATGATCACAACTGATTTCAATGTTCTCTTCAATAGGACAATGATTGGAAGAAAATACTAGTCTGAGACCAATATATTGTTGCATTCAAAATGTCAGTTTGTGATCATTAAATCCACTAGTAAATTAATTCCTACATTTCCAAAAAAGCTTTTGGAAAAAACAAACGCAATCTTTTACATACACTGCTATTCAAAAGTTTGGAGTCACCTGTTACTGTATATTGATGTATTCTTCTTTCTTTCAATAATGTCTATTTTCACAGAGACAAAAAGAGTGTAAATCATACACCAAATGTATTATTTATATGTCAAACAGTTTTGGTCCCAAAAGACAAATTGAATTACTAAACTTATGTTTAATAGATGTCCCCTAAGTGTTACATGATGAGAGAATACTGTTACAACCATTTCTGCCCAGATACCCTTTTGACTTTAAAGTTGTTGCAACCTTATTGAAAAACCTTATTGACCCTAAATCATTATTTAACCACAACGGTGCATTTTGGTGCTAAATATGTTGGGTATCAGTTTGTCTTTGTGCCCTCTGCAGTCTACTCAGCGGTTCGATTGAAGAGGTTTAACTTTGATTAGTTAGTCATAGTATTGTTCATTCATAAGCAGCCTCTTAGTCTTGCAGGATTACTCCATCAGCTGATTGGGGGAGTGTACAATGAATGAACCAGGCAGCAGTTCTGTATTCAATCACAGCGTTGTTGGCAAACTTTTAAAATATGTTCTCCTCTCTGCTGCTGTCAGTTGTCATTTCAGCTCAAACCGATATGACCCTCCTCCCCCCCAGGCTCCTCCAGTCAGCAGTCAGTCCTGCTCATCTTTCATCATCGGCAACTCTCTTCTTCTGCACCATCACCAGTGTCTGGACTCCAGGGGGACTCTGCTTTCGTAGATATCAGCATCACTACCCCTTGCTTATCCTAATTCAGGATGGAGTTCAGTCCCCAAAGACTTTGCACTATTCAAATATATGCAATTGTAATAAATTATTGTTGAACTCAAAAAGCAAGTCTCTCCTGATTGAAATAAACACACCTGTTAATATTCCAGCTTATTAAAGGCTGTGTTATTGTACTTCACATTTAAACAGGAACTGTTCCTATTTAAATCTGCACACATTTAGATGTTAAGCTGCCAGCTTCTTTTACCTTCCAGCTTTCTTTTTGAACTGTTGCCCAGAAGGATCTTTGTCTCTTTCTGCCCTTTCACTAGTCTGGTACAAAACATGACTTTTGCTGCAAACCCTTCCCACAAAATAATATCTATTTGTAAAGTGTACTTCCTCCAACCTAAAAGCAGGAAAGACATTTAAAAAATATAGAGTATTCCTCTCAGCCATCTGACTAGCAAAATCAAGTTTTTGTGGCAAGCGATCCCAAACCTTTGAACGGCAGTGTATGTGACAGTAAGATGAACTTGATAATGGAAATCATTTAGATATTCATGTGACACCTCAAACAAGTACATCAGATTACTGTAATTACTTCAGGAGGAAAATAAATCTATAATCCAATTTTTAATTAGTAATTTTTTTTCATTTAGAAACTCTGCAACCCCTCTATTCAGACCTTCTTACAGTTTATAAACAATGATGATGTTCATAAGTGTGCACACACAGTTTGGCAATGTAAGAAGAGTGAAGTGCAATAGTTTATCAAGCTATCAAGGGCATTTCAGCAAGGGTTGGTAATGTTGAGAAACTAGCAAGAAAAAATTATCCAACCGAAAAATCCAGTCTTGCCAACTCTTTTCCAACAAAAGTAGATCCACTAGATTTTTTAATTTGTTTATTGTCAGAGCATTTGATTCATTGATAGCTGTTGGGGTGTAAGGAGAAGTTTAACAAATATAACAAAGAATGTTATTGAAGAACATTATCAACCCTACATTTAACGACCAAAGATTGCGAATGCTTGGAGGGAGTTCCCGGGCTGGGGCCACATCAAGGACAGTCAAATTAAGGATCACATATGGGTTTAGATTATGTATTTGGGTTATATACCACGGCATAGTTAGAAAAATGTTGCATCTATCATAATTAATGACGATTGTACCTTAACCACATCTTTATTTTTTTAATCACGAAGACAAAGATTCCTTGACTTTAACGAAGTAGTCATTTTAACCCAAAGCACAATGTTTCCTTTACCTTAACAAAGCACCTATTTTAACTGAACTGATGTTGACCTGCTGATAGGGGCGTTGAATCAGAAAAAAACCCACTTGTATCTCTTGTTCATTCTCTCGGCTCTGTCATTCGCTCCCATGGCTTCTCCTACCATCGCTACGCTGACACCCAACTGATCCTCTCGTTTCTCCAATCTGAAACACAGGTAGCAGCAGAGATTCCTGCTGCTACCTGTGTTTCAGATTGGAGAAACGAGAGGATCAGCGTAGTGGATGTCCGCACGCCATCTGAAAATTAACCCGGACAAGACTGAACTTCTCCTCCTTCCAGGAAAAGGCTCTCCCACCCACGACCTGACTATTACCTTCAACAACTCAGTGTTGGCCCCGACTCCGACTGCCAGGAACCTCGGTGTGACACTCGACAGTCAACTCTCCCTGACTGCCAACATTACCGCAATAACACGCTCCTGTAGGTCCATGCTGTACAACATCAGGAGAATACGACCCCTTCTCACTCAGAAGGCGGCACAGGTTCTAGTCCAGGCTCTGGTCATCTCACGCCTAGACTACTTTAACTCCCTCCTGGCAGGTCTACCTGCTAAGACCATTTGACCTCTACAGCTCATCCAGAATGCAGCTGCTCGACTGGTCTTTAACTTCCCGAAATTTACCCACACTACTCCACTCCTCCACTCCCCTTCACTGGTTACCGGTGGCCGCCAGCATCCGCTTCAAAACATTGGTACTTGCGTACCGTGCTGCGAACAGATCGGGTCCGGTCTACATCCAGGACATGGTCAAACCGTACACCCCAGCCCGTTCACTTCGCTCGGCTTCTGCGAATCGGCTTGTAGCTCCGTCACTACGAGCTAAACACTCAACAAAATCACGACTGTTTGCTGTGCTGGCTCCTTATTGGTGGAACGAGCTCCCCATTGACATCAGGACAGCAGAAAGTCTCTACATCTTCCGTCGCAAACTAAAAACACATCTTTTTCGACTACACCTTGAATAGGGAAGGTAGCGCCGTAGTAGCACTTTAGTAGCAATTAAATGTCTCTTACTGATAGCACTTTGTAGTTTAACTTTATTGAAGAAATTGTACTTTCTTCATTCTTGTTGTTCTGAGTTGGACTCATGGTTTAATGCACTTATCGTAGCTAAGTCGCTTTGGATAAAAGTGTCAGCTAAATGACATGTAATGTAATGTAATGTATAGGGCATGGACAAATGACACATGTTGTCATTTCATGTGGAGGACTTGTACAGGACGGTTTATGGTGAATATACATAAAGCACAACAATGCTTTTTATGATGCTTTGGCTGCTGTGCATGGATCACCAAAGCCAGCCTCTGTTTTGTCTAAGTGTTTGTTGCAGACTATAAACAGCATATTCTGTAGACGCAGCATATCTCTGCAGTGTTGCAATGAAGCTTCTCAAGCTGACAATGCATTGAGTGTGTGAACGGTGTGAGCACATTAGCATTCCAAGAAGCTCATGCATAAGAGCTTGTTGAAACTGTGGATAAAATAAGACCTGGATGAAAAGTCTTATTCTGCCATGAGCATACGGTAACAATCATGTAGCACAGCGGGTTTGCATTCATATAATCTGCAAGGTATTATCCTTTTTTCCATTGCAGCCAAGAGGACAGAGCTGTCTGTGCTGCATCCTTGGTCTCAACAAAAAGTCAAAAAGGTGTTATTTTCAATTTGACTTCCATAGGTATTATGTCTGGTATGTTTTGGTAATGACTGTCTGGGTCTGGCAGTTTCTTTTATATTTTATATCTGGCTTTTTGTCCCTTCCACAAACTTTTAGTATTTGGCAGACCAAACAAAGAGCTTTATGCACAGATGTGTTGTGTGTGGCTACAGCATGTCGATTCATAACCCGTGTGTATTTCTCTTTTTTTGAGCTGAATGTGAATATGTGTGATTGGACACACAAATATGAATGCATGTGCACATGAATGGATGCGCTGACGAGTAATTGGTTTGGTCTGCAGAATCACCAGTGAAACAGCAGAGGACAGGAGAAGAGAGAGACAAGGATGAGAGAGGATGCTTTGCTTCAGCTCATTAGCCAACGCCTGTTAGCTTGGAAATAAATTGGGTGAGATTCCACCACTGGAGAAGCTGATTAGTTCATTTTTCTCCTCTCCCCCGACTGATCCGTCATAGGTGTAGTGAGGCAAGGATGCTTCTCTCTCTCTCTCTCTCTCTCTCTCTCTCTCTGTCTCACTCACACACATGCCATGTGAGGCCAAGCATGCATACACTCAAATCAGCGGCCCCTGGGACCCGGAACAGATGTGATTGAAACAAGTGTCCCATGACTTGCAACCTGCCACAGTTCAAAGGTCACTTCGACTTCCAGTGTCTGTGCCTAACTGGGCTAACAACCAGCAGTCGGGGCTCCATCCAATGGGGCTGACAGCAAAACTTCCAGAAGCATGCAGGGTGATGGGGATTGTTGCTTATGAGGAAAACAACACAAAAGATGTGATACTGGTGGCGCTGCAGAGATGTGGGGTGCTTTGCCAGCGGTTGCTCTTTTCCGCTGATGACTCCTCACATATGATTTTGAGACATCGTCCCTGTAAATGCATCGGCAGTGGAAAATGCCTCTTCTCCAATGTCGCAAGCATCATAGTGGAATAGGCTATAAAAGCTGACATTTGGATAATTTCTTGTCATTTTAAAAACCCTGGAATGTGGTTACTAATATTAGCAGGCTGTTCAAAACACCGGCTGAACAGTTAACCAGGCTGAAAGGGCCATTGTCATCTCGAATGAAAGCGCCTCAATTTGGCGAGGAGTGAAATACAGAATGGAGATGCAGTAATGGACTAGAATACGTGTTTAGCGGAGTAAGTGCCCAAGAGCAGTGGAAAAGCATGAGCACTTCACCCTCGGGATGTTTTTGATGAGTTTTGTCAACACTCACTGTACATGCATGTTTGTTCACCCCCTCATACCCACTTACACACAGCTCATCAGAATATATAGAATAATAGACATCAATAGACATATTGCATGCATGAATGCACCACTGAGCACAAATGCGTGACCAGGTGCACATTCAAGTGCTAATTTTGTGTTCAGACACATGTGGCAGAATGGGCCCGTTTAAAACTACATGACCAAATGAACACACCCACACACACACACACACACGTTAATGGTCAATCACAGAATGTCCTGTCATTTTTCTCCCTCCACCGCTCCTCCCTCCTTAATAACATCATTAATCAGGAGTGTCAGCGCTGAGATATGGGTCGATAAACAATTTGGTTCAACATGCCTAATGGAAACCGGAGTCATTTAATATTCACCCGCTTATAAATCCTACAGATTAGATCCTGCTGTCTGAAACCCGCCCACCATAGCTATTATGCAATATTTTATCTAACATGGGGAAACATATAAATGATTTAAAGACATCTGTAACAACCCCTCACCTGACCTGTTACATACCTCAAAGTCTCTGGCTCTCTCTGGAGCCTCTTCCAAGATTGATTGATGTCTTTGATTGAAGTTTGATGTTAATGGTCAAATTACCAATAAAACAAATGATTGGTCTCGTAAAGAATCTATTTTAACAACCAACGTGCCAAGCAGTTATTAATATGGCGGGATGGCGATGATCTCAGACCAATAGGACCCATAAATTGGGATAATATTAAAATTTTTTCTTTATAATCAAATAATAGAAATCATGAATCATATAATCAATGATTATATAAACAAACAAAAAACGTATATATTTCTTAAACTACAGGTACTGTATATGCTGTAGTGATGCTGGGTTGGGCAGGTTTGGGTTGAGCTTACTGGACAATATCACAAGTTTGAGGGAAAAAAAGAAGTAACTAAGTAGCATTCCAAGTGAGTTATTAATAACATAGTAAAACATTGCATACACTTTCTCTTCCCCTCCTTAAACACAAACGCACACCGTAAGCTCTACGGCACTCTGCTTGTCTGTGTCCTTGTCTCAGACCTCCTGACAGTTACTATAATGCATAATGCAGGTTGGGTTTGGGTGTCTGAGGAACGCAAATGTATGTGGCTGTGCGGATTGGCCCTCACAGTGAGTTTGTTGGGTGCTAGGGCCTCTTTGTTGATCAGTCGACTGATCGGTCAACTAAGATCACACATTTTTGTATTACTTTTATCTTAATTTCAATCAAAATCTCTTAAACACAAGTACACACACTGTACTCTGATGAATTTCAGATCAGGCTGTATGGTTCACTCCTCATGTCCATGACACTGCGATACTGACTTCATGACGGTCACCGTCTCTCAAACTGACTGTTCCCTAAAGAGCAAAGAACTTTCATTTGTTAAAGATATATAGATACAATGAGGAAAAACGTTCAGAACTTTGGTCGAAACTACTTCGGCAGCATCTGCGGTTGATGATTAATTTCCGACGCAGGGACAAAGCCTTGACAGGAATAGAATCACACTTTTTATGTGCCCACATCACACCCTCAAAAATGAATGTACAAAGTTGTGCACATGAACCACCGTGGATTGAAAGATGCCAAACTGGAGGCTATCTCTTTAATAAATGGCCAATAACACACGCACACACACACACACACACTCACACAAGCATACAACTTTGTGGGTAACATGGTCGACATACTCATGCCAGACTAGTGGGGGGGGGTGAGTGTTAACTGGATTAGTCATGCATACACAGCTTCATCTCTCACTGTGTGTGTGTGTGTGTGTGTGTATGTGTGTGTGTGTAGTTGTGTGTCCATACATACACATCAATGGCTGCTTTCTGAAGTACCTATGTGTGTGAGGCTGCCACACACAGTTCCTTCATGTTTAGATAAAAATATTTCCCACCTCAGAAGCTTGATGATGCTCACTTTTCTGGTGTTATTGGTATCTTATCCTTCCCTCTCTACTTTAATTGTCACCTTTTACAGCGATCATCTGTTGGTTAAACCGCCTACTATGAAGACAGAGCAGACAAATGCATGGATTCATTAACACACGTTCCATGAGGGCTGGATTCCTGGCTGAGTCTGATCTTGAGCTGGCCGTCTCTCTCTTGTCTTTCTGTGTCAGCCCTCCTGAGTGACATAAAGCCTGAGTGGACATGGCACCTGTCATCTGACTGGGACCAAATGGGCAATGAGTAACAACAGGGGACACCCAGCCCATTGGCTAATTGTCCTGAATAATGAGCCTGATTCTCCTCTCTGATTGGTGTTGGAGTTGGGAGGTTGGCAGGTCCATCCACAGTTTACAGCGCAGTGTCACTAAAATGGATTTGTCGGATGACTGCTGAGGTGGCAGGAGTCAAACCTTCATTTTCCATCCACTCACTGCAACATACACACTATGCGAGGAATAAGCCCTCGCAGGCTACTGTGGCAGCGGGGTGTGGTTAGGCTCAGCTGCAGAGTGGATGGAACCGGGGGGGGGGGGATTCAGGGAACAGTGCCGGGATGAGGTCTAATCAGCCGCAGCTGGGATTAATATATGTGTGTGTGTGTGTGTGTGTGTGTGTGTGTGTGTGTGTGTGTGTGTGTGTGTGTGTGTGTGTGTGTGTGTCTGTCCCCAATAAGGAGCAGTAGCGACTGAGGTGAGGGGGAGACGAGCAGGAGGTGAGAGTTCGGTCGGTCGCCATACAGCTGCAAAGTTTTTCATATCAATAAAAGGTTTTGTTAACCGTAACAATCCGTGTTGCTGCCTCTGTTCAGTCCGAGACTCACGGGGTAACGGGGAAAGCCGTTACAGCTACTCTGCAGAACAACTTACGACTTACAATCGTAGGCTTAGGTTATTTTACAGAGCCGAGACTATTTGATTAAAATCTTCTCTGAGCTGCTGTGAAAGTGAAAACAATTTAATTTGCATTCGCAACGAACCACCTGTTCATTTTCAGACTTAATTTCTAGAAAAATAGCTGCCATTTGTTCAGCATCTGTATCTAAAACACTTTTGTTTTGCGATGTTTTGTGGCCCAATCCTGCACCAAAGAACAAAATGAACCAAGGGAAAAATTATGGGTTCACTATGCTACAGAAATAACGGAGGCACTGTAATGGCTTTTTGTTACACAGGCCTTGCCTTTAGATTGGCTGCTAACTGGACTGTAATACCCTTTGGAGTGAGGCTAGCTGCTACTGGTTTCCCACTGGTTCTATTGATTGGATTGTCAGATTGTAGCCAGACGCTGTGCAACATGCAGAACAGAGACCTGATTGCAATAGAAACCAGCGCTGACAGAAAACCAGGGGGGTGGGAGAGAAAGAAACATGTGATAGACGATCGTGCTTTATGAGCTCAAATCTGATCTGGTCTCATGTATTTCACTTGTTTTAATATAAAATGATGATCTGGGACTTGCTAAATTCCTCATGGGATATATTGGGGAACAAAGCAATAAATAGAGGAATGTTGAAATGAAAGGTTGATCTCAGGTGCACAGAGGTAAAAAAAGAACGTCAAGATTGCACTACATGGAGAAACCTGAGTGACAAACAAACTTATTATAATTTATTTTCCGACACGATTGGTGAAGAACATTAATTGGTAAGAGAATTCTCACCTATTCTGCAGGTCCCCTGAGCTTATTTCAGCTCATTGTTTGTCTGCAACCTTAAAGTTTCGTTATTCAATATCTAGAGCATTAAACAACTATGTATATTGTAAAGATATTGTTGAGTAACGTCTACCTGAGCAAATACTGAAGGGGCTCCTCCCTTTTTAGTGCATGTGAACATGACAACCGATCAACATCGTCCTGGAGGAAGCGTCTGGCTCCCCTTCTGGTTCATACTGGTATCTCCGTCAGCACTGTTTACATTGTAAGGTGTCGTAACTCATAACATAGGAGAAACCCATATAACCATTACAATTTATGATGTATACATAAAGAAGTATGGTGAGTTTTCACCAACCCTATCCCAAAACAGGATCATTAATATTGGACACATTGGCAGAACTATTGACATTGTTCCATTACAACGTTATTTAAATGTTTCTTTCTGAAATATCTGTATATGGTACTACAGTATATGATTTAGTCAAAATCATCATTATAAGCAAATTAATTGATTTGATCGATGATTAAGTGATGATTATGAAAAGGCAAATCAAATACTTACTGTAGTTCTGGTGACGGAAAGATTGCAGTGTTGGTTTAAAGAAGAGAACCTTAATTTCACAGCAGTTCCCGGTCATGAACCCTGGTCGTCCACATTCAAGTCCGGCTACTCGCCCATCGACCATGCTTTTAGATTCAACTTTGTTAAATATAGGGCATACAACTTCCTGCATTGGCACTGAATGTTGCTGAGGGATGTAAATGTCTAATGATCCTATATACTGCTGTTGTTTTTTACAGTTATGCTTATCTATACTGATTGTCACAAGGAACAAATGACAGCGACGCTAACAAAACATAAACAAAAAATACACAAAGGAGGAGGCAACCTTTTATCTAGCTATAAAACATGGCATGATATCTAAGTACCTTTCCTTTCCATTTGTGCCAAGATCAAGATCATTAAACGCCTGATGGCAGATTTATGTGACAGATCTTGGTAAATAGATGCAGATCTGGAGGCAGCTGTCTGCAGTGCTTCTACTTGGTAATGGTTTGCACCCTTCATGGTAAATCCCAGCTTCTGTCATATATGCTTATAACTGTGCGTTAACATAAATAGGCATTCTGTCATTACCAAAATATCAAGTCATGTCGAGTGACACATATATTATAATTATATATAATTTAATGTCATTCAGCTGATTTTGGCTTTTTGCCTTTTCATTTCCTTATTCTAAATACAACTGACTTAATATGTGTGAATTTGAGTGTGACTGTCTGATCTTGCTGGCACAGATTTACCTCTAATTTTGCTTTGAAGGGTGCAGACATTATGCACTCAATATCAATTTGATAAAAATATTTGAAATATCCAGTGAATTTAGCACATCCTATATACTTCACATCACAGCTAGTGAAATAATTAGTGTAGGGTTCCAGGCATCCATTTAGTTCCTTTCATTTACCAACAGCATACAAACTCGATTCCTTACTTCCATGATATTGGGCGACTCACATGAGACAGATACCTTCTATAATTTTTCAAACATTAGAAGCTCTTGAAAGGCTTCAGCTGTGTCATCGTTCAGTGACCACACATGCTGCATTCTGATCTGTCATTATGCAGAGCAGATGTTTACAATTCAACTGCATATCAATACAATGATCTTGTAATTGAAAAAAGTCGGACTTAAGATCTTATTGATGTTCATGCTATAAGCAAATTAATGGAAAATAAGCAGCTCAGATTTGGAGGGAAAATGCATGCAAATATCTGAACTGCATTTCAAAAAGCACGCTACCAAACATTTGCTAATATATACATTCAGCAGACATGCAGCAATATTATCATCCATTTGGAATCATGTTGGTATTCACCTGATGAATATAAGTCCTATATTCACTCTCCTTTTAGCTCTGTTTTTGTTCTCCGCCAACTCCTGGCCACTTTCAACTGCATATTTTCTTGTGATCTGTTTGGCGAGTTTTCTCTACCATGAGGTCCATCAACAAAAGTTAGCTGAATTGTTGGTTCCAGTTACAATACAAATTATTTATATAAAAATTCTAGCGAACACAATTACAAATTGAATCACACTATGAACTACACAACATATATCCCATGGGACAGAGATCCAGTGCCCGCCCCCGAGCAGACCGCCGTAGATCGGTTACCTCGTTCTGTTGTTCCTTATCACTTTCTCCACGTTAGGTGTTGGTCAGCCCATCCACGTCCACATTCCTGAACAGTCCTCAGGCCTTATGCTGCGTTCACACCAAAAGCGTTGCGAATATTCGCAATGCTTTTGGTGTGAACGCAGCATTAGCGCGTCCTCTCATCTGCTCCATTATTCAGCCTGTGTCCTTGATTTACTCACATACATTAACTTATTTGGTGAGGACTTGATGTTTTCCTTCCACACCACCTAAAAAATCCCATAATTCTAATTGATACATTTGCACAATACATACAGTGTCATTCATTTGATATTGCATAATCCATAAAGAGTTATGCATTTGTCTTGACCCTCCAACATGTAAACTCCTTATATTACACAACTGCAATCGCTAGGAGCGCTATTAATTAAACCTAGTTTTTTCACAGATCTGTAAATTCAAGCAGTCGGGTCTTACCTTGATCCGAAACTTTGTACATATGCTCCATCATTAGCCTGTAGCTTTCAAGCTCGAGTCTTGGTATGTGTTGCAGAGACTTCGAAAGTGGCAACACAGGGAGAATGAAAGGTAATATAATGCACTGGTCAGCCAATGGGAGGCTTACAGGGCATATTTATTTGCATCGCAACCACAAACTTTAATCAAACTTTAAAAAAAAAAGTTTTACAAAAAAAAAAAGAGAACTAAAAAGGGGTGCACGTATATAGTTCACCAGAAGAGATGTATGAGACTCCAAACCGCAGGGCGCGGTTATACCACAGGCTTTTTTCCGGTGAAAACCTGTCGAGGCTGTCTCCTTGCCTTCCACTCAGTGTATGTTAACTTATGGCCCGCTGTGACTCTAATTAGCAACAAGTGGGTAAAGCCAATTGATTAATTAATTGTCAGTAATGAAGTGAGAGTGGGGAGACCACCCCTCAACTGGAGGACCCACAATGCTTTGCCATCAGCCTGTATCTCTCTGTGTATCTCTGGGTTTCCCAGAGAGTCTGGGTCACCTCTATGCCCAGCCCTACATGACTGGATAATTAGCTGCCCAGCCCTCGCTGCCAGGCTGTGCGCCCATGGATTTAGGATGCTGATGGCTGGCCTAGTCTCGAGGGAGATGGTGTGTGTTTGTGTGAGCATGAGGCCAAGGGAGACATGGCTGTCCTACTAATGAGGGGACACAAGGTTATTTACGGCAGGCTGGACTAGTGTTATGGATATGGAGATACGGTAATACATGGGTAATAAATCATTAAGTATATGTGGGAGTTTGGGGGTGTGTGTGTAGTTTGAAATCCCACTGAAATGGTCACAGATTAGTGTGCTTTTCAGTATCAGCCTCTTTCTCACACTTCTACTGCAAAGACACGGGAGCCCTCATCTTTATAATATCCCTGTCTCTCCTCTGTTCTTACTCAGAGACGTATACGCAGTAGAAAACTGAATCTGTCACAGGCATCTTGTTACATGTATCACATTTTGTATTTTTGTTGCTGTGAACAAAACTGAAGCTCTCTCCACCTCCGCTGTAGTAACTCATCCGTGCTTTATTTTCAATGCGTTATAGTGCCATTCAGAGATGAGACTGAACATCCATTGGCTGCAGGTCAATGGGAGACAGGTGCTGTGGTGAAAAGAGCATGCTTTTTTTTAATGTTGGTCCTGTCACATTTACACTGCTTGCATCCGAGCAGTTATTAGTGTGGTTCTTTTTTCATTGTTTGTCACAAATGAGAAACGGGCATTTCAAGGGCTCAGTGTTGTCAGCATGCAAAGGAAGCGTAAGTGGCTGAGAGTGTAAACCAGAAGACCACTTTACTGAGAATATGGGTAATGAAATGTACTTTGAAGGCCTTAAAGCATGCCCCGTAAACATCAGTTTAATCGATCATTTCAAAAAAGCTTTCTGTTTTCAAAGATCACTCACACTAAAAAAAATTAAAAAACTCTTTGCGTGTCTCTGATCAGACAAGGTTGACCTGTCTGAAGTGTCCATGGTCTTTTTCAAACATTCATCTCATCCAGCACTGAGAAGATTAATATATGGCTTCTTTGTATAATATGCACCACCTGTTGCGGATATTATTCTTACCAAATAAAAGTGATTTGACCTTAGGATAGGCGTCTGTTATTAAAGTGGAGAACATGTCTGGCTGTGGATTGGCTGCACTGTTGGGTATGAGCTTGTTAACCAGAGAGCTGAACTTTGTTCTCACCCATCTCTTTTTTCTGCTTCAAGCCACATTTGTCCTCCAGCAGAAATGCAAACCTTTGACCCCGTGCGCTTTTGTAATTTATGTTCTCTTCAGTCTGACTGTTTTTGTTTCATGCTACAGAGACTTTTTCTCCAAGTGTCGGACGCCTACAAAGAAAAATCTGCTTGTCAGAGCGAACATAAAACAGTAGGTGTTTACACTCCACTTGTATGTACCTTATTGGCCACCCACACGGCCTCTTTCTTTTGTACTTGACAGTCTATACAGACCTAATGAATTGTATTATACAACACTTGTTTTCATTAGATCACTTCATTTTATTTATCAGCTCCGAACGGTAGTGATGGAAACATGACACCTTCGTGGACACCATAATTTGCGGCCCTTCGATGCTATGTGATGCGCGTTGAATTGAATATGTAACAAATTCAATTAATAGGGATTGATTTGGACAATTATTTATTACATATAAAACATACAATTAATAGGTTCATTCCAAAGCCACCAGACTCCAGTCAGACAACAGTCATTTTACCTTGATGATGGTTGTAAAACACACTCTATTCGAACAGAAACCAAATATAACTCCTCAAGAAAAAAGAGAGACATAGAAGTAACATAGAAAAAAGAAGTAACCCTGCTTCCGGTGCCGGGTGGTACTCATTTTATACGTGTACTCATTTTGGTTGAATAGCAGTATAAGTGTGAGCAGCTACACCTCTCCAAGGGTTCACAGCAAAATAACCTTACTACAGAAAAGTGCACTTCCAAACGGCTGCAGGCAGCTGATCACGTCAAAAACAACACGAAGAGAGAGCTGCGTGCTTTCAGTGAAAAACCAAGAGAGTTCAGCACATAACCCCTTAGGTCTGGATCAAGTAATTCCCTCAACACACTGTCAGATTTCTTCAAAGATATTTAAGCTGCAGGAAGAGTGAACAGAAAAATACAGGGGATGTAGAGGTTTCGGCTTGAAAAAGGCATGTTGCTTTTTAAAATTTGTATTCTTCTTCATCCAACAAAGACCTGTGTTTTAGAGAAAAAAGTTGGGCCTGACACAAGCAGCTGAACATCAATATGAATGTGAGACTGTCAAAGAGCTTCTTTTTTACTCAGCTTAATATTCCCATCTGACATCTGTTAGCTTAATTTCTGTCGATATCATTTTGAATGGCTCGCTGGGAAAACGCAATGTCAATGAATTACACCCCATTATCTTAGATACCTAGCTTTGTCATCCCGTTGATGGGGCTGTCGGCTGTCTATGCCTGGACAACTCTGGCTGTTTGCCGGCGTGTCCTGTTAATGTAGCCGACTTTATCCCCTTTGCCAGTGAGTTGTGACTAATATGAAAACACATCTGACATCTGGCTTACTCAATCTGCTGGTTTTAAATAGATGTTGGCTCGGTAATGCATTCATTCGCTCTTTTCTTTAAGGGGGATGACATCTGCCTGAGCCATGTCTGGGGAAGGTGCTAGAAAAGCTTCTCAGTTGGTGACGTTTACGCTGAAAGCAAGCACAAGTAGATGCGTTTTTGAATATGTTTTACTGCGTGGAGAATGTTTAGAGATGGATAATGTCTCTTACTTTCAGTATCACTGCTGCCATTTGCGACCTCTTCATGTTAATTTGGATGTTTTAGTATTATTGTTTCTGCCCAGGAAGCTTCTGGCTGGTTCAGGTCATCTGGTTTCTGAGCCTTTCTGTTGAAAATGAAAAATGCGATGACTCCATGTGTATCAGAGCAAACACACTTTACGCCAGTCGTTGGCAACCTTTTTGGCCTGCGACCCCTTTTAAAAAAAGCTAAGTCTGCTCGTGACCCCTCGTCACAGGTCATGGCCTCCTTGTGGTCATGGGTTATGAGCAGTTCAACCAAAAGTTTTGAAGAGATAAAAGTGTTCAGTATTTTACAAGAAAGAAAAGTCAGAAAGATAAACATATTTATGACTTATTCCTTTAATCTTTGGACCCCTGTGACAATTATCTTTGGACCTCTGCTGGGGCCCTGACCCACAGGCTGGGACCTTCTGGTCTATATACCCTTCCCAGACCGGCGTAAACAAGGGTAGCAGTGACAAGAACAACAGTATGGGAGAAACCGTCCATGTCCTTAATGGCGAAAAATGTTATGAAGACAGGAAGAGTCAAAGAAAGGACTTGAATACATTCTAATTATCACATGTGTCAGCTTTAAAGTGCTCTGATAACATCTTGGTAACAACAAAAGTATGATGAAACAGATGCATATTCTGTAAGGAGTTATAATGTCTGTCAATCAACACTTTGCCTCTTGAGATGCACATTCTTGAACTTAATATAAAATATAAATATTCAATATTCACACATGAATTATGAATCAAGTGACTCTGTGGACTTGTTTTGACAAATGCACAGATATTTAGGACCTGGCTCTTAGGTTCCTCTCAGCTTCTTTCAGCCTGTTGTTTAGGTTTACCGACCCCCAACTTTAGCGTTTTGGTTTACTCTCTCTGCTCTTAGAGCTCTTTAAGGAAAGTGAATATTGGACATGACTCTGAATTAATGCTAATGTGGCTCTGTATCTGCTGGATGGGCAAATAGGCAACACATTTGCCCTAACAACTTTATAAGAAGATTGTATGATTAAAGTGTTTACAGCTTGTTTGGAACTAAAACTTTGCTTCTTTCTAGTGACCTGATGAAACTTTAGTGCCTGGATGGCAATTGTGAATTATCACCCTTCATCAGCACCCTTCCTAACTTCTTACATTATTTGTAGTTCAATCTGTGGAGCTCAGTCAACGAACGGGAAAACCGTTGAATAAAAGAGGATATCTTGGAGGCAAGGCGATGGCTTGATGCATGTTCACTGTGCTGTAAAAGATTCCCTGCTCTTAGTGTCTAATTACTCCTCCCTTTGTACATCCGCCTCTTTCCTCTTCTGTCTTCTTTCTCTGACCTCAGGAAAAACAATGAAACACCCCAACTGCTCCCTATCCCTTTGTTCCACTTGCCTGTTTCTTTTTTATTTATTTACATTTTTAGAATAAATAGCTAATTCATCAAATGCCTCACATTTACCCCACCCGCAGGCTCCCCGACATTAGGAGAACCTTTTGTTTTTGTTCTCCCAGTTATTCACACCAAATCTACACTCTGTTCGGAAGTGCCATTACTCAAAATAATATTTAATTATTAGGGTTTTCTTTGGGGTTTTGAGCTCAGGGGAAAATAAATATGTACCTTGATACTGTAAATAAGGCAAAACCTGAATATTGTTAATTGTTAATAATCACAGCACTGCTTCTCAGAATTAGAGATTAAACTCAGGCACCCGTCCTTCCATATTGGTGTCATGTATCTATAACCCATCATAGTTAAATAAAATAATGAATTCACCATTTACAGAAGCAGTTTATGATTAGTGCACAGAAATTGTACATCCCTGACCTCAGGTTACTCCTCTGAAGACATCCTGTAGTTCTGGCTAAGGACAAAGCAACGGTCTCTGGCTACATTTTACAAATTCATGCTTCAGTCTGCAGAAACAGCTGTGGTGCATTTAAGTACTCTTCTATTCCAGACTGTGTCAGAGAAGGGTGCAATTTAAGTACAGTGTAACATGCCGTCATAATCTATTTATTGTCAGGATCTGGATTTTGTTGTTTCTTGTTTCCTGTTCTATTTTGAAGTCCCCGTCTCTCGTGTCCTCTGTTTCCCTACACTTCCTGTCCCTGTGATTGTCTGCCCTGTACTTGATTGTTTCCTCCTATGTCCAATCACCTGCACCTTCCCTGTGTATTTAAACACAGTGTTATTCCCCAGTGTTGGTCTGTACTGTTTAGATCCCTGGTGATTGCACGTTGTAGACCTGTTGTTTTGTATGATTACTCGATTAAAGAGGAAAAGAGTTTGCAATGTTGTCGGTGTTTGGGTCCTGTCTCTCGGTGGCTATACACACATGACATTTATTCCCAGTGTCAGCATGTCTACGTTTTCATGATTCATAAAACTGATGGTATTGTACACTGATACTCAAGGCCTTTTGATTGTAAACAATCAATGATGTATGTACGATGAGAGCGTACGTGTAACCGGAGTCAAATTCCATGTATGTGCACATATACATGGCATAAAGCTGATTCTGATTCTGATCATGTCTTCTTTCATTTCTGCAGCTAAACTTAGGGTAGAAGTATTTCATTTACTCCTGTTACTGTAACAGGAGTTTTTTAATGTACTTTTTGGAGTATTTTCAGAAATTGGCAATTTACCCTTTACTTAAGTGCTATTTATCACAAGTATTGTTCTTCGCTACATTTCAAGTCTTATCTGTGACAGAGTAAAACAAAAGTCCATGGAAAAGTTCTGATAAACTGTGTGAAAACTGAACAAAAAAAACGTAGATAAATCATCAACTGCAGCAGAGAAGAAGCTGCAGTAGGGCAGAATTCATCGTATCCTCATACAGCGGTTCGTAGGATATCTTACGAAAAGTTACTCGGTTTTTTAGGGTGTTTTCCTACAAAAAGCCAGCAATACGTGTCAATTTCATCTGGTTACTTTAGTTAGTTAGGTTTAAGCAACACAAACTATTAGGTTTAAGAAAATATTGCAGTTTGGACTAAAATAACCTCAGAAGTGTCGTGACTACATTACTCAAGTAACTTGACAGATGAATCCACAATGACTGCTTGTTCTACACGGACAACAGACAGCGGTCTCCTGGCTGGAAGATTGCTGGATGTTGGACTCATTCATAACCCTCATGCCAGCTCGCTGTGTGATTTAGCAGTTTACTTCCTTGTTCATATTATGTGGATAACATAGGAATACATTTCTGTGGGATATCTACGTAACAGCAGATTATCTTTTGTAAGTATAGCTGTGAATGTTGGATGAGGTCAGTCTTCAGAGCTCCACGTCCAGAGAGGTGAAACACCCAAAATGATATGTTATAAATGTTCACATTCACAGGCCAGCACACTTGTCATTGTTTCACCTACTTGTTCCACTTGCGTGTAAATTGACATTCAATTAAATCTATTTTGTAGCCTAAAGATGTTCTTTAGTAATATTTAGCCAGAGTATAATTTAACTGACTTACATTTTATTTTCACTCAAGTACACTAACTTTTTTACTTGGGTAGAATTTCTTTAAATGAACAGTACTTTTACTTGAGAACAATACTCTTTCCAACTGTGGGCAGTGGTAATTATGATATCGGTCATTAATTGAAAAAAGAGCTGCTTAGTGGACTGGGAATGCTGTGTGATTGTTAAATGTTTCCTGAATATCAATGAAATTAATATGTATTATATACAATATCGCCCACTAGGCCCAATTCAATTCTCACAGTTTATAACCTAGGTTGTTTTGTTCTCTCCTCGTATGACGGCCAAGTACTGGGGCTACAGCCAGGTTCAAAGTATCATCACAAACAGGAACGTTTGCTCTATGTATTTTCAACAACAACAACACTGGCTCACTTTATACAACAATAATAAACAACTAATACACAATATGAAGCATGTAGTAAATATGGAATATGTATCAGACACCATCCTGTGTGAAAAGATGTGAAAGGAATTTCTGTCATGAAAAATCACCGTCAGCTAAAATACTTTCAAGTGATTGTGCAGAACATTGCTATTTGCTTAGCGAGAATGCGAATATATATATATATATATATATATATATATATATATATATATATTGTATTGCCTGTATACTACACAGACGTGGAGCCATGGATCATGTCTCATATTTTCATTTTTACAGTGACTAATGTGATATTCGCTCACTTTCTTAACCCAGGCATCGTGTCTCTCTTTTAGTTTATTGTGGCTGCTGCGCGGCAGCAAGCTGTTTTGTTCATATCCACTTTCAGCCTTTGTTATTGACTACGACACAATGATCTTTGTTCTCCATAGATTTAGTCAAAAGCTGTATATGGCTCGATTCACTGCAACACATACAATAATCTCAATCTTTGTTGCCATGGATTTAAAATGTCCTCAAATGCCTCCGCAGCCCCTCCGTCTGTCTGCTGCCTGGGGTTGGAGCATGTTCTTGCCTTCTTTGCAAAATCTGCACAAGTGTTCTTGGCTTTTGGTTTCAGCAACAAAATACTGTCATTCATGAAGGTTTTTACTGCAGAAAAATGTCATGTGTGTCTGTTACACATGCAGCTGGTTCATTTAGCTAAAAATAGAGACAAAGGGAAAAAGCTAGCATGGCTCTGTCCAAATGTAAAACAATCTGCATCTGGTTTGTTCAATCCATGCAAAAAACAAAGTCTAAAAATGACGAGTTGTGATGTATGTTGTGGGTTTCACTACTTGTTGGCCCGGTGCTGTGATTTCCTGGAGTCAGTGTTGGTTGCTGGCTACTGGTCTTAGTAGACAGGCATGGTATGAAACTTTCAATATTGCAACTAGAAATTTTAAAAAAAGTAGGTTGCTTCAGAAATCCCATACTTACATGCTATTTAGTATGTTACAACAGTATCGTGTTAGTATGTCTGTAACCTCAGTATGAAACAAACAGGATGCTGCTACGCTATACGGTATTAACAACCACGTTCATAACAGACAATAGCGAACAGCTGTGGAACGTCAATAATTTAAGTAGATTCCACTTTCCGAGAAATAATATATTTCTTTCGTTAGTTCAGACTTTATGATTCTCACAAATCATCGTTTGGTCCCATGAGGTTGGCACGGGTTACCATGGTTACTCGTCTCATACAAGGAAGCTCTCAGGAATTCACATATATATATATACCACTATATATATACCACTGATTATTCACACAACAGCATGTTGCACAATGCATAGTACGCAATTTCGGACACAGCAACATCTGAGACATATTCTGAATCCAGATTTGAAACAAAAACAAAACATTTTTCCACTGCCAATGGCAAACATTTCACTAATGCTGTTCACTGTTTTTTCTTTTTTATATATCCTGCTAACACGACTGAAACCATAATCCCCATAGTTTTACTCAAGGAGACACTTGATTACATATAATGTACTTGATTTTTTTAAAGGATTACAAGATGAATGAATAAGACAAAAATATTATAATTCAAGATTACGTGGGTTTAACAGCAACAACAACAATATGGCTAACACAAGTATAAGACAGGGTTTAATATGTATACAATCACACACAAACACCAGGCATTGGTTGCCATCTGACAGAAATAAAAGGAAAAAGGGAGGACGCACAAAAGGACAGAGCGGGAGGTGGAGGGGGGGAAGAATGGATGGGGATAGAGAGAAAGAAGTCAGCATAGTGATCTTTCATCATAATCCTGTTACTGTTGAATAATTTAAGTATCTCCTTGCAGACATTAATTTCCTATCATCTACTTTGCTTCTAATTCACTGGGAGAATTAATGAGGATTGACATGGCTGCTCTTTCTTGTGCCGTGAAAGCCAACATGGAGCTGTTGATAAGCGGGATGTGGTGGTGGAACAATGGGCAGCTGGTTGAAGCCTAATCGTTTATTTTACATTTCATCCAAGCTTTTATCAGCTTCCAAGAAAATAGGGCATGAAAATATATGAAATAATGTTAATCATCTCCAGTAATAATGATAATGATGATCAAATGTATCAAAGTACTTCAGAGATGCTGCCTTTCCATTAAATTTTTTTTACTTTTAAAGTAAATTAAGCATATACCATCATCTTTACTGGCATTATGTGTAAGAGGTCACCTCTCTGCAGTGTAGTAGACATGTCGAGGACAAAGCTATGCAACTGATAGGTCATCTGTTTCAAAGATTGATAGCTCACCGCTGCTATCAATGATACGCCCATGTGCCTCTTAGCATTCTGTAGATCTTCATTGTTTTTCTTCAAGGACATCCACAGTACAGTATACAACACCATATAAAATGACATTCGAGTGGGATGACTAAAGAGAGGATAATCAAAAAAAATGCACCACTGTCAACAATGTTACCTTAATAGGTTTGAAATATAGTGTTGCAACATTGCGCAGCTCTTAGGGCTCGTCATTTTAGGCTGGAAAGGGGAGGAACATCGCAGGGAAGAGAGGGGGGTGCGGCTTCAAAGATCTGTCATGTTCCAGGCCAACTTTAATGGCTGAGCGGGTGAAGGGAGCTGCAGTGACATTCACGCCGTAGACACCCCAGAACAATTGTATAAAAGATAAAAAACTAAGTCTCGATGTAAAACAGTGAAGGGGAATTACCGTAATTTATTTTTTATATGTTTTTTTTAATGGTAAATCACCATCATCATCATCTGTTCCTATCTTTTGTTTTCTAATAGCGGACATCTTATACTGTCAGTGAAACGTTGGCTGTTGGCCCTTCTACACTGTCCTTACTTGGGGAAATGTCCTATACTTTTCGAAGTAATTCAAGTGAATACACATATATATATATATATATATATATATATATATATATATATATATATGCGTGAAATATGAAATCAATAATGCTCTTGGCACATGAAGGCAATATAATTGAAATGTCAGTGGAGAGACAGGGACTCCAAATCCACAGAATCTCCGTGTTTTTGTCTCCTGTGTCTTCATCTCTTTCTCCTCTCTTCTTTCTCACTTTCTCCGCTCTGAGTTACAACTTCATCTTTCAGCCATAGCCGAGGACATGCATCAGGTGACGCATTCAATGTCGCACTCATTTGACCCATCACCCCAACAATGGAGGCTGACCCTGAGCTGCTCCTCCGATTAATCACCTAACCTTCCCTTGCCTTCAGGCCAGCCAGCACCCTCCCTCCCTCCCTCTTCACCCTCTCATCCGAGGGGATCTGAGGCGGCTGGGAAAAAGAAACGCCGCAGCTTCCCCAGCCCACGAGGTTCAAAAGACAGTCGTCCACCATTCGCATGACTGCCAGTAAATCTGACGAAAGTAAATACCCATCACCGTCTGGGGGCCATGAGCAGGCTTCTCGCCCCCTCTTCAACTTCAACGTAGTTCAACCTTATTATACTCAGCTGGGAGGAGAATTGCGGTGCATGAGCGGAGAGAGCCCTATTTAGAGTTAATTGCCTCTGGCAGGTGAGGACATCAGTTCCACCGTGTGCCCAGGCAGATGGCTCACTGGAGGCAGGTTCAATCAACTAATTGTAAAGTTCTGATAGGGCTTCGGGGGGCGTTGACCTAGAGACGAGGTTGGGGGACATGAGACAGCCTGAACGGCTGAAGGTCTGCGTAGGGCAGATTTATTTTGAATGCTTTCGAATTTTCTGCATATGCTAAATGCCCCTTTCTGACATTTTTTCAACTCAAAACATCATGTGAAGTGTGTGAGCAGACATTTTGGAATTCACAACACACGCATTCCACACACGGGCATGCATAAACACGTGCACGTACAGAGCAAGGCCCCCAGCCCAAGCACATGTCCTTGCAGTTGCCTTGAGCTGTGGCCTTTTATTGCTGAGGGAATTGAGGGAGATGTAAATAAAGTTGTAGGCTGAGGTGAAATTATTTTGTTGGCAAACACAAAAGGTAAGGCAGCCAATAAAAAGACAGGCCAAAGAAAGAGGTTAAGTCAACAGGGACCAATCCACACCCACAACTGTCTCTCAAAATGCCACACGTGTGAAGCAGCTACATTCCCATTTCCTTTTAATATTGAGTGAGGTTGTCTTTATTTTTGCAGAGTTCATCCACATTTCAAAGGTACAAATGCTACCAACGGTATCTTTATAACACCGGCGAGAGCAAGACACCTGGACAAGATATGAAACAAGATAAAGTGGGAGGACAGACAGGGACGGGTGAGGTGAGATGGATGGAGCATACTTCAGGTCAGGTATGCCCATGGGGCTTGTGTCAGTGAATAATCTTCACATTAGCATTGACTCATTTAAATAATATGGATCACTCAGCAGGTAAAATGTTGCTTCAAGAATATTAAACCCTCAGCTGCCTTAAAACAAAGTTATCTTTGCAAATAAATCCACACATTGGGTTGATGTTCCGGCTGTTTTATTACCTAAAAACAGTAGTGTGCTGAACCCGACATGCTATGGTCGACAGTGAATAGTTAATTGTAAAAATATGAAATCCATTGTCTACTATTTGAATGTATGGTACATGCCGAGTTCCAGGGAAATGCAGACAAGCACTGTGAGCAATGATTTGGTGATTTGGATAAAGTCTAGACGACCTGTCTTTCAATCATATTTAATGACTATGCACTTTTCATCAACTTTTAAATATAGTCATTAAAACATTTAACCTAATTGAAGTATCTAGACGTCTAGACATCTGGTGACAGAACAACGATCCACCAAAAGCATGTCGACTGGGACGCTGTGCTCCAAATTCTCCAATTGATATACTGTATTGGTGAAATCATAAAAAACATGGCAACTTGGATTTGAACATATGAAGGCACAATTTATGATACACATGTTATAAAAAAAGTAAACAATTCCTGCCCACATTGCTGATTTGTTCTGCAATTCATGGTGTGCTCATACAAAGTCAACCAGTGGACCTTTTCACAGCAGACATTTTGACATGCACAGGTGTTTTTAATGTAGGCAGGTGAAACTTGAACTGAGACACCAGACGCAACACTATCTTCAGGGATCTTTATTTCTCGACTACTCTTAAGGGATTTAGAGTAGTATTAAATTAATTTCGAATGTTCAATTTAGAATAGATTTAACAAAGATGGTCCAGTACATTTACACGGTGCACATAGAATCTCACTTGAAAACCTAACTAACTCAAAGTGCAAATAATCGGTGTATAATTCAAGTGCATACATTCAGTGCATAAATACAGTGCAAAAATAACTGTAGAGGTAGTTCTTGGAAAACAACCAACCCGTCACCAGCTCGTCACCCGATACAGCGGAGCCCACTTCCTTCTTCGCTCCCTGCCACTGGCCCCATCCAAAGTACAGTGCCCTCTAGTGGCTCCAGTGGTGACAACGTCCCTCCCACTAGGTTACATTAATAACATTAGTAGTTTATTCCACTTAGTGGAGGCTCTAGTATCCTGCATGCTGGCTCACTGGAATAGTAAACTGGGACACTTAATGGTACTGAGCTGTCCTTAAAGTAATGTAAATTAATCAATTTGACCTTTTCCTTCTATGAACATTTCTGCTGAGAAGCCAAGACTATTAATGGGGAAGTAATCGTCCAACATAACTACTAGCTAGCTACCTAGCTACCTAGCTACTAGCTACTAGCTAGCTACCTAGCTACAACCATGAAAACTGGAGGCAGGAAAATAAGGACAGGGCAAACACAGCTGTAGATTGTAAGTGGACTGAGAAATAACAACTCTTAGATACATCTTTGTTTGTGAGGTAGCAACTGCTGCCACAGCTTCCACTGGTACATTGTTGCAATGGAAATGTAACAAAGGCTACCTCTGCTTAGTATGTTCACTTAGTGTATTACTAGATATCAAACTGACTAAATCTGTTCATCACTCCTCACAGCATTTCTCAGGTTAGCAGCACGGCAAAGCTATTACAAATCACTGATCTGCTCCACAGAATGAGAAAACCTACATGGTCCTTTGAGCATGAAGCTGACTAGTGCAATTGAAGGCAGGAGGTCACGGATGAGTTCATGTTCACATGGTTGCTGCTTTAAAGCAACAATAAACTGTAATGGTGTTTTTGATACACAGTTTTATAGGGTGTCTTGAGGTCAATGCAACAGCGAAGGAACACATTCACTTTGCTGATGTTGGGATAAAGCTTTTAATGAACGTATAGTATTGGTCTCAGTTTTAAGTTTTCTTGCTGACAGTTTTTATGATCAAATGTCAAAGTGTGTGTGACACAGGCACTGGGAGCAACTTTGCTTGGGGAAAGTCCTTTTTGTTTTGTTGTTTGTTTTCTGCGAAGTCGATCAGGCATCTGTATCGATGGAACACGCAATGCCTCGAAGCAGCTGGCAGCTCTGCCTTCTCTCTGACAGGATATCCGTCAAAAAACATGATAGTCTCTCATTTCTCACTGAGACACTCAAAGTCAGCTTCACCCCCACCCCCCTCTGGCAGATTACACATTCGATCCACTTTGGATCTTACTATTCGTCATGTGTGAATTGTTGTGCTGCTGCGCCGTGTTGTGGTGATACAGTTGATAAACGCCAACGGGGGAGATTGCTAAAACCTCACCTCGGCGAAAATGTAAGACCTGAAAACAGTCAGACATGACTGAAACCTCACCTTGACTTTGATGGGCCACAACAGGAGCAAAACAGCAATGAGCTGCTGTTGCTCAGCTAGAGAAACGGCAAGCGAGAGTTTGAGGGATGAGTTGAGGTGGCATTATACTCATCAGGCACAATGACAGCTCTGGTGGATTGGATTTGTCTCCTTCTTTTTTCCAGCCATAACTCATTCTGCCCGTGGAGCCACTGAGCTGCCGCAGTAGACGGAGAAAAGTGGGTTATTGAATTGTTTGTGTGCTTGTATTTTAGTGCAAATGAATTCAATTCATATTTGAGTGCAATGCTTTTAGCTCAAGGTGTCACATGAAGTGTGTTTCACAAGCTCCTTGGGAGAACTGTGCTGCTTTCACCGAGCAACCTTCGTGTATGTGTGTGCGCGCATGTGTGTGTGTGTGTGTGTGTGTGTGTGTGCGCGCACATGAGTTAATAGTCTCTGTGTGGTTCCACATACACTAATGTGCATTAGTGTGCAAGCCATAGGGATCCAGAATGCTTTCACAGAGGTACGAGTACTGAAAGTTGGGTTGACATAGCAACCGTGATGAGAACTATGAATAATGCTGCCTCTCATTGTGCCTCCGTCTTGATCAAATTCAGGTGCTGACAAATGGACGCGGCCCTGCTCAGAGTGCACCGTCGGCTCGTCAGAGAAATAATGAGTTGCAGTGACAAGTTGGCATATTCTACGTGCGTTTTCTGTCAATGCCGTAATATCTCTCTATTTATGGATGCTGCTCATAACCCCGGATGTGAATGAAATGTAATACATTTTGAAATAATATTAATGTATTTTTGAATGTCATGGGATAATATGTCCACAAATGAAACGACATATAGAGAAGAACTTCCACCGTTTCACCTGACAGGCAATGAGAAAACATCCTCTCGTGTTAACAAACCGGCATAAATTGATTATTTTCGGCCACATGGGAACAGCAGAAGCTCTAAATGTAACACAGTCAGTTTATCACATTATAAACTTGATATGGCTAACTTGTTAGCAAAGAGCTATATGCACACCCAGCAGACACTTGTGAATGTGAAAAAGTATTACTTTGACTGAACCAAAACTGCAAACGTTAAGGGACAAACCAAAGCAATGGCAAAAAATGCAACAATGCTGTGTAGAGCAGAGTGCCGTTAATTTATATTTCTCTGTGGGTTCATCACTACAAGCGATAGCTTTCACACAACACACATTTCTTTCATTGTTAATATGAACATATCGATGAGTGCAACTTTAAGAACCAGTATTATTATATATATTTCCCACCACATAATATAAGCTTTCTGTGGCAGTGCCCATAGCCTTTGAGTTTAGACCAAGTGGTCTAAAATGAAATTGTCAATTTGAAGTCAGACAAAAAGCCAGAGAAGCATGTGCTCACCTCATCCCTCACAACCCCACACCTTCAGCAGAGATACACGTCTCCACAAAACACATCCAGAGTGCTGCTGCAGTTCCCTGGAAAATATCGGCAGCCGAATCTGTGAATTGTTACTTTAGCTGAAAATCCTTTCAAGGCAAAGTATCACTAATCTTTAATATGATCAGTAAATTCGCTGTATGCACCATATTTTATCGATATAGTATCATTGCTGTAGTATTACCCAATTCACCCTAAGGGATCAATATGGTTTATCTCATCTTTCTTCTTTCCCTTTTTTAACAACAAGGCAGCTTTACAAATGTCTTCCACAAGCAATGATACACATATTTATTTATTTTTGTATAATTATTTGTCAGTTCTCCAGTTGTTTAATGTGCTGTGTTTGAGATATCATCAGTCAATTGGATTAACATTAGTTTGAAAACACCCCTGTGCACGTGTTTCTGAAAAATCTCGATCATTTCTGTCTGACAAAGCATGCAAAAGGAAACCCAAAGCCTAAAGATGTTTGTGTTATTCTGAGCAATAACGCCCTGTTATCATGACTAGCTTCTACGAATAATCTCGCAGACTGGGATAAGGATCAGCAACTGTAAAGGGCCCTTTCCTCTGGAAGCCTTCATTTTCTCTGGGACGTTAGCACTGTCCCTCATATTCGTGCATGTAAAAACACACAGTACGGTGGTACCGGATCTCCGCTGACATAAAGGTGGCAGCCGCGATGAGTTGTGGCCAGGGTTGGAGGGCATGAATCAAGATCACCATAAACAGAATTAAAAAGAATAAATACTTAGCTATGATAGAGGGCCAAGAGATTTATTCTACACATTCACAGCGCTGGCTGAACAACGGCCCTCGAGAAATCAATATGTAATTATAGACATCCTACCCTGGGCCGTTCCTCTCCCACCATCCACCTCCCACCACCTGCCCCTCACCAACACCACCACCCTCACAACAAATGTCAGAACAGCACTGGGCCCTGAACAAGAACAAGAAATAAAAGACTTCTCCCTGGTGACCACAGCTTTGTGTTTTCGTGGGTTTACTGTCTGTACATGCACAGTTTGGGTCTTGCAGCCATTTAGCATTTGGTTTCTTTTGGATTTGGTTTATGCACATTGTATTTGTTATGTCTGGGCCTCAATGAGTAAGAAGCTGAATGCCACACAAACTAAAGAAAAAAGTAAGGAATTCATTTAAAATACTATTACGTTTACGCTATGAGATTACTGCACCAACGTATTTATAATAATGAATTAGTCAAAATAATAAATAAGTCAAAAGTAGTCAGACATTAGCTTAGCCAGGCTCTGTCCAAAGACCAACAAGCACCTCTGAGCTCACCAATTTAGACATGATATCTTGTTTGTTTAGTTCTGTATGTTAAGATGTACTAATTCTAGTGAATAAAGACTGACTGAAAATATGCATATATATACTCAATACTTATCAGTAATATCAAACTAACATTTAAACATTGAATCGATTTTCTAATTGATAAATTAAGTTTGATACATTGATGGATAGAATATTTCATACTTTAAGTTAGCCTCACATATTTCTGACCTACTGTTAAATGATTCTGACTTATCTTACTAAAGTATTTCATAATCTTTACTCAATAAAATCTATGTAATTCCCGGTTCTTGCCAGGCACAAATGGGATTCCACACTGAAGAGTGAAAGCCTCACACCCATACAATAAATATAATGTAATATAAGATAGCTTATTTGAAAATGAAAGAATGTTACGTTTTAGTTGCCTTTGAGCAATTGATGAGTCATCACTTCAACTTCAACGAGCAATTTGTCTCTCAGTGGCTCACTCTTTTTAATGGAAACCACTGAAATGTGTGTGCACTGATGGGTTTATTGTAACATGTGTAAAGACATACACAAACCTCAGACTATGTTGAATTCTTGGCATCTAATCAAGAAAATCAATGGGTAACGGATAATACATCCTTGAGTACATCCAGGGTCCAAAAAGTTTAGCTCACGCTCCATGTTTCAGTCTATGGTGTCTCCTCAGCGTCCGATGAAGTGAGCAGCAGGGGATTCGGTCGTAGAGATCGGCCTCGGTGGGCGCTGCAGGCCCTGACACATTGATGAACAGTTGTACAGGTCTGACCTCTGCTCATCGCTCTGTGCTCACTCCAAGCTAAATCAATGAAGTAACCAGTCAATGCTTGCCCACACTCAAGCTATTGCCAAGCCCTTATCTGGCCCCGGCAGTTTAACACTGACCCCCGCACAGGTAGCAGGAGACACACTAATCCATCTCACCTAGCCCAGACAGACTCATCTCATCTCATCCCGGCTATCATCCCCTCCTCTATCGCTCCACATTCGCTTACTCAAACACCTTTCTCTGTTTCAGTTTTTCCCTCGATGTCTTTAATAGTTTCTTATTCCCTGTATCTATATACCCATCTATTTCCCAGCTGCTTAATTTCTCTGTGTATCCATCTTGAGCCACGCGTCGTCCAAAGCTCTCTCCCCTTCCTCCCAGCTCTCACTGTGGGTGCCTCCCGGTCTGGACGCGGGAGACGGAGCTCTGGTCAAATTGACACACACATCATTGCCCATCAATATCTGTTCTCAATGAGGGCTGAAATGATTGGGAATCTGAACTGTTTTGATTCGCCTCCCCCTCTTTCCGCCTCGGGCCCCAGCGTTTGATTACAAAGAGCCTCAGTCGAGCTGCACAAGAATGTCTGAAAATATCTCAGTATCTATAATAGCCACATGGAAGTGAAGTCATTTGATGCAACACACCTCTCAGATTATTGCAGAGGAAGTATTGCTAGTAGCAGATTGTAACTACAGCAATCATGTTATCATAGCAACAGACTATCTTGTAGTATTTTGAGTGATCTATTATCAGAAATGGAATATAATATTCATAACTATGTTTTCATTCGTGTATAATCACCTGAAACTAAGAATATTTGTCTTTTGTTATCTTAAAATGAACCTTTCATATCTACATAGTGAGCAGGTCCTCTTTCCATAGTCGGCCATGTTCCTACAGTAGAATGACAAACCAAACATTGGCCCTAGAGAGAGCTCTTAGGAGGCCACCGGATCCCACTACACCTGAAAATGTCCAATTACTTGAAGTTAGTTAAATCTGTGAAATCTGTTGGAAATCTTAAGAGTTTATATTAATGTCACGGTCTGGAAGCGACATGTATGCAGTGCGTGCGGGTCTGAATGATAAGTAGGCCAGTAGGTTTATTTTCCAAAAACTATAAAGGTTATAGTCGAAACCGGATGAAAACTGAATCTATATATTTTTAAATCAAGGTAATCCAGGGCACCGCCACCAGCTGTGGCCTCTGATGGGTTTAAGCGCTGCTATTTTTTTGGTAATCCAGATTCCAAATAGTAAAACTTCACATGAATTAGATCCGATGGGGTAGCCTGAGATTAGGTGTCTTACTGGCAAATATTGCATGTTGAATTTCCATCTCCGTCTCTCTCTCTCACCCCTCTATGGAGGAAATCATCTTTCTCTGAAGTGTAGATGGAAGCAAAGATCCTGCAATGCAGGAAGAGCTAATCGATAGTGGCATCTTAAAAAAATTCCCAGATGGGACCCAGGAACAAATATGTACTGTAATTGAAACTAACCACAAGTAAAGTGAAATAGAGTTGGGGACAGAGAAAAAAAACTATATAGACTTTATTTTATAAGTGCATCCAGTTCTTCAGCTTGCTGTCATACAGGATGTCTGACGATGGGGTTATGACACGCTGAATTGAAACATGTTTGTCATCAGTGCCGTACGGAAACACATGAGGCCCCCCTGCAGAATACCCTCCCCCCCCCCCCATATGTAAGGGATAATGTATTGTCCGGCGTCATTATCCAAAGATAAACGAACAGGACCCAAGCTTTTCTTTTGAGGGAAATTTATTCAATCAGAAAAAACAGCTCAAACAGAGAACAAATGTATTCCAACAGAAACAAAACATATGCTAGGGCCTATCAAACAGCTCAAATAGAACATGTGTTACAACAACATAATAAATATGCCTACATATAGTCGATACACCGGTAGGCTACTTTCTACAGGTTTGCATTTGAATACACATGTGCATGTCTTTTAGCAAATCTGTGTGCAAAGTCTTTAACCACGCTCTTTACATCTAAACTGTGCTCACGTTTATTCTCTATGCTAAGGATGGCCAGACCTGACAGCCTCTCTTGTGACATGGAGCTTCTGAGATATGTTTTGATCAGTTTTAGCTTGGAAAATGACCTTTCTTACTTAACGGTTACTTTTATTATTTTGTACAGAGCCGTTGTCTTCTCAAAAGGGTTGCAGTGTTGTACAACGTGAAATGAAGTTAAACAACGATGTGGTTGTGGAGATAATTAAGGAACGTGTCCGATAATGGGCGCGGGGGGTATAGTGAGAGCATAGGTTTAATAAGGTTAATGTATTTTCAAGCACAACACATAGACAGAGCAGTACAGCTGTCAAAGTATAACGTTAGCTACGTGGTAATGTTAGCTATAGCAAACAGTACAATACCTGTCTCTTCTGGCAGATGAGTGCATCCTTCACCAGCTGGTCGAAAAAGACTTGTAATTTTGGGAAGTTTGGCATTTAATTCAGAAATGTTCTGTTTTGATTGCCGCTTTTGGGCACCACTTTTAATGTGCGTTTCATTTTTCCTCAAGAAAAATTTCCTCGTAGTTCTCCCAGAATACACCGCGGCCCAACAATAAACACCAGTCCGCGTAGCAGGAGGACCCTAGTGGTTGCCTGTTACGATTGCCTTTTATTTATTTTTTATTTATTTACTATTATTTAAAACTTATAAAGCCAGTTTAAAATACTTTTTTTTATTGTGTAGCTTTATATGAGAGAGACAACTATGAGGGATATCTTAATGTTGTTACGTAATGTAATATTATTTATTTATTACATTATTCGGCCCAGATTCGGCAGCCGATAAACCGGTTGCCATGTCTCAGACAGAATCTTCCCATGTCCGTAACAGCTACACCTGGGCCAGACATGGCAACGGTGAAATGTGCCAAAGGTGGCTCACATTTGGCCACATCGAGTCGGAACACAGCCGAGTCAGCCGACACTTAGCCGCAATACGGCCGAGTGCGCTGGCTAGTGTTGGATTTAAAAAAAAAATTGCCATGCGAGGCCCCCCCGCAGTGCGGGGGCTGCGGGGGTGATCTCTACGGGCCTGTTTGTCATACTGTATTGTATCTGTGCTGTATTGTATCTGTGTTGTCTGGACTGTGCTACTGCCTCTTAGCCAGGTCATCATTGAAAATGAGAATAGATTCTTAGTTGATTTTACCTGGTTAAATAAAGGTCAAATAAATTAAAAAAAGAACTATAGGGAGAGAGACAAAAATTGAGATCGGGGAGAAACGGAGCAAGGATGTTAACAAGAGTGAACGAAGAAATGTAGAGGCAGGACGGAAGGAGTGGAGGCCGTATCGCCAGTAGGCATTGGCATTAAAGATTAAAGACAGGGAGAAACTCAGCTGTCACCCTGATGTATGATAGTAGTGTTTCCCCCTAAATTCTGACGACCCACAGTAATTAATTAAGTGATGTTTATCTTCCTTGCTTCACTTTCTCCCTCCTACTCTCAGTAATAGCTGCAGATTGACATTCTGGTTTAGGGAGCTACTGTAAATAAGCAAAATAAAGTCTCTGAGGATGTATTTTTTATCTGTGAGAGATTGCTTGCTCCAGCCTCTCTGCTATTTTATCCGAAGCGACATCAGGTCCCACTGGCAGGCGTGTTGGACGCTGGCTTCCAGGTATCCAATTCAACGTCCATGATAGGATGGACAATCGTTCTGCTGGTCGCGCTGCTTGTTTGGACAGGTGGCATGATTTGAACAATCTATGAAGGCAGAGCTACTCCGCTTTGGAGACGGTCAGTGAATGTGTCACAGAGGATATTAACTGTCTTTCTCAGCTCGCTATGTGGACCCATTCTAGCTGAAGTCAGGTCATGGCAGTCTCAGACTTTTTCAATATATGCCTCCAGTTGAACCGGTAAATTATTTAACTCAAAGCAAAGCTGTGCAGCCTCACAGTTCTGGAGCATGGCTGTAGTCTCTTTTTGTAACAGTATTGGAGAAAACAGGAACAAAAAAGTCAACTAATTAATTTTGTTATTTTATTGAAATTAATCATGATCATGAACAGCGTTTGTCTTCCAATCTTTACGTGCTTTAATACGTGTGGATTAAAAAGCAAAGCAGAGACACCAGGCGTTGTCACATTGACAGTAAATAAGCTTGTCTTTGTTTTGGATGTTTGTTTGATGAGAACCACCTCTTTTTTTCCCCTTCCTGCTAAAAATATGCCTCATATTTAACATGTTGTCTAAATAAGTGCTAATCTGAATCTTGATAGCTCGCTTGTGTCCGAACACTTTTATTGTCTGTCCTTCCATCCCCCAGGGTGGGAACCACTGAATTAAGGAATTACTGCAGTTTCACTGCCATTTTAATCACATTACAATTGCACTGAGCATACATCTTTCCGTCAGGCTCCCTGACAACCATGCGTCTTGAGGTATTCACCGTGGTAACCTTTTCTCATAATCTGAATGCCTGCCATGCTCGCAGGGGCCTTTTTATAGCCTAGCTGGCACACCACAACCTGCGCCTGTTCTCGGCCTGCCAGTGTTTGTTTTGTGATAATGTGAGCATGAATAAATGTTACAATCGTGCACATGTGCATGTAAGGCTGTGCAGCTGAGGTTTTAACACACGTATTCACTTGGCACGCATGGGCGTATCACTAAGGGTCTCCATTTGTGTCTGCAAAGTCATATCAGCTATTTCAGTCGTGTGTCTTGAGAATACATCAGATTCATCCAGGGAGTCATTTTCTCAAAGGATCTTTGTACCAGTGAAGCAAAAATGCCTCAAATCAGACCAGCTGCATCCTTTGCTTTGGGCTATGTGGCATAGATATGAAGGCAACTCCCGTCTTCCTTTTCATTCACCCCCGAGCAGAGCCGGGTACAGCTCAGCATGGGAAATCTTTGCTGGTTGCCTGGCGCTTTTTCATCATCATTCCTCACCTGGGGAGCTGTATCCAGCTGTGGATGCATATGTGACAAGAGGCGAAGAGAGAGAGGGAGAGAGGCGAAGAGAGAGAGGGAGAGAGGATAAGAGAGAAAGAGGGAGATTAAACTTTCATGAGGCGCGGGGCTTGGTGTGGGCCACCATAATAAAAATGCAAAGATTGAACTTTTCTCCAGGACTGAGGGTGGGGTGATGAGAGTAAAGACAGCCTGGAGGCGCGTGGGTGAGCCGGTGAGGGGGGGGGGGGGGGTGAAGATAGCCCCTAGATGTGAGCAGGGAAAAAGAAGAAAGGATTTATCGCTGGGATTCTAATCCCCCAGTTCCTCTCCTTTTCCCACCCTCTTGTATTGTCTACCCCTTTATTCTCTTGTCTTTAGTCCATATGGGTTTAATTTTTCATTTATTTCCACTACTATCTCATTTGCTTCTCCCACTGTATTATTTTCCATCTGTGCCAATGCTGCACCATCCTCCCGGATGTGAAGGGAGCAGGAACGAGGAGGCTGGAGGAAGCATCAATAGACTGGGAGGTGGCAGGTGTCTGGGTAGTACCTCAGAGGATGTCTCCAGAATGTCCTCCATTCATCTGTTGTATCTGCACAAACACACATACACACACAAGGGCACCGGCTCCACCGTTCTCCCACTCCACGTCATCTTGTTTCCCTCTTCCAGGAAATGTGCGGTGCCGTGTAATGATCGATGGGCTGCGTTCAGAGTAGGAGCAGCCCCCCCCTGTTTGTTTGTCTTTGCTACGCATGGCTGCAGAATGACAGCTGGGACCAGTGCATGATAGAATTTGGCTGGCAAGAAAAGTTGGGCTGTTTTGGTTTAACTCCTCTTTTGTTCCAAAAACGAGAGAAGAGGGCTTCATTCAACTCAGATATGAATACCCTTTGGTAAATCCTATTTATTCTGGGCACTTGAGGAATTTTGAATATGCTGCTGAATAGATGTCGTCCAACCTTGATAGACATGAGAGAGTTGTGTGTTTATTCAGCATGTTGAATGGAGCATGCTTGAGGAAGGAAAGAAAGAAAGGCATAGATGTATGTGTAGTGTGTAAGGACATCCATCCATCCATCCATTTTCAATACCACTTATCCTCATTAGGGTCGCGGGGGCGCTGGAGCCTATCCCAGCTGACATAGGGCGAAGGCAGGGGACACCCTGGACAGGCCGCCAGTCCATTGAGGGCACATGTAGGGACATACAACCATTCACTCTCACATTCACACCTATGGGACATTAACCTGCAGCATGTCTTTGGACTGTGGGAGGAAGCCGGAGAGCCCGGAGAGAACCCACACTGCCACGGGGAGAACATGCAAACTCCACACAGAAGGACCGCTCCGACCGGGAATTGAACCCGCGGCCCTCTTGCTGTGAGGCGACAGTGCTAGCCACTACACCACCGTGCAGTCCTTGTGTGTAAGGACAATGTATTTTAATTATGGTGCCTTCCTGTGTGTTTTATCATCTCTGTATAGTACATACTAATCTATTCTGTGTGTGTGTGTGTGTGTGTGTGTGTGTGTGTGTGTGTGTGTACGCAAGTACAGCATAACAAGTGAATAATCAGCAAAACATATAGGATATGTTTTTGATCTGAAAAGTTAATCTGATAATAAATTACGCTTTTATGGCCCAAAACTGAAATTCAAGCATTTCCTGACGATGATTCACTGATTCACTATTTACCATTGTCTTGGTCCGTGGTGCTTTGGAAATTATGCAAAACTACGCTGATAAACCCCACACTGCACATACACTTTTATAATACAGTGTGCAGTGTTTTGTTATGAAAGCTGACAAACAAGAGGAGAAAACAAGGCATGATAAGCTCTAGATTGTTTTTGTCACTGCAACAGCCTTTGAATATTATTTCACCAATTCTGATCAGCGGTTGTGTTTTACTTTGATGAACTTCTCTGTGGAAATCTCTTGATATAAGCAAACCTGAGCTGACACAATTTATTTTGAACCTGCATTGATTGATTGTGGACACTAGGCGGCAGAAGAATTAAAAAAAAAAACTGTCATGTGGCCGTGACATACAATTTTTAATTAGTAGTTAATTAGAAGAGATGCTTTTGCAATGTTGACAATGAAATATGTTGCTTGGAAATGCAGTTGAAGAGAAGAATGTGGAGTAATTCAAATTAGCTGCCAATTAGTCAGAAGAGCCCATACTATAATCCTATTTGCACATTGATTTCTGGATTAGCATTTCTAAATCCGATTTCTACCATATTTTTTATGATGAAAACAACAGTCAAACAGCATTGGTACACCCACACAGGTGTTTCCACTTTTGGCTAATTAGTCCTCTTCTCAGGCCTGTATGTGGGAGTGAAGCTAATCAATATCACCGTCCTTGTGCGGTTAGTGTTGTTAAACCTGCCAAAGTACATCTAAAAAAAGAAGAAAGATGTTGTTAAAAACTCATTCCCAGCGTACCATGTCTTTTAGCCTTTGGAATTCCATAGTTTTGCTAAAAAAAGGCTGAGCTAACGATTTTTTGATTTGTGTGATAGTTGGTAATAAAAACAACAGCAGCAGAGGATCTAAGAAACTTTAAAGGATTATAAAACAACAAAGAGTCGACCAAGCTCTAATGGCCACTTGAGCTCGGCTCTAGAAGAGTCAATCCCCATAGAGCGCCAAGATGGCGACGACTGAAACCAGCCACATTAAGCTTCTCAACAACTCCTCAGAAACCTCACTGAGACTACGTCCAATTTTTTTTTCATCCAGTCTATGTTTTGCACAACTGAATGCAGCCTTGCACCGTCTCACCACCACCTATACCCGTAGAGACATCAAAGGATTTCTCATCACAGGAGCGAAAGTTTTGAAGCTGGTTAAAATTATGCGGCTGAATGCAGTTGTTGTATCATCGTATCGTCATCCTCATAAAACATACAGAGAGAAATGCTGGCTGGCTGCTCTCACGGAGCCTTCTGACAGATAATGTATTAACGGTAGCGCTCTCCAACCCAACAGCCTTTATTATTAATAAACATCCTCATAGCCGAGGGTTCATCGCTGTATACTTGTACATCTGCATGACAGATTGTGAGCTATACACCATTATGGAAACAATATATGCACATCCCGTACACATGTATTTACATATTCACTTTATTACAACATGTTCATAGATATACTGTATACATAAAACATGCCTTTAATGCATTTACGCAGGCTTGTGTGAATACATAGGCTGCACCCTATTCACTAACACAAGCACAGATAAACATCCACACACAAAATACAATATTTACAATATGTGCACTGATATACCTATAAATTACTGTTGGTTGATATCACTGTCCCCCCTTTGCATTTAGGTTTGATGATAAACAACATATTTTCACATTAATTTAACATACCAGCTCACTAATATGAACAGAAACACTAATAATTAACACCAAAAAAAACGACACGCGTTTCTCACAAACCCTGTATATGCAAATAAAACCCTCTTCCCGTGTGACTCTAATACATAAATACTTCCACAGGAGAGGCCTGGGGTTTCAACCTGTGCACCTCTCGTCTTAACCTTGATGTTCTCTCCAATTCCAACACGCGTAGCCCTGAGCATTCACTTCCGTCTGACAAGAAAAAAAAGAAGAGAGATGAGATGAGAGGAGAGGAGAGAAGGTTTTAGGGATCAGGTGTCTCCAGAGACTCTGATTGGCATTCAGAAGCACAGCTTTCAGTCCTCGTGCCCGGCATCCCTTAGCGGTCCACCGGGCTTTCGCGAGATGTCGAGAAACGGACAAGAAGTCCTGAGGTGATCCTCACAGATATCCTGTTTCTCTCTGACAGGAGTCAAATGGTTTACAGTGAGTAGCAGAGGGAAATTATTTGGTTTGTTGGGGATTGGTTTGGTTTTGTGTTGCATCGAGTTCACTTGAGTTAAGTTCAGTTTGGCAACAGATGGGGACGTTGAAGTCTATAAGAAAATGACCCTACTTCCACTTTATTCCCTCAGTAAACTTTGTAAACATGAGTTCATGGTCGCGATCGCTAGTTTCAAGACTTCTTCAATACAGCATGATGTTAATTTAGTAAATTATGATCCTATTCAGAGTAAAATAGAGGGTATGCTTTAGGGCGTGGCTACCTTGAGATTGACAGGTCGCGACCACGATAACTCGTCAAAGCCCTTTAATATTTAAATTCTATCCCACCAAATGCTAATGTTTATATCAATCAGATTTGTGTCATAGGATTGCTGATGCACATGTCAGCGTTTGCCCTTTATCAGTTTCAGAAAAGAATAAGTAACCCTTGGAAACTAAATAAATACCTTTTTTTTGTATTTGTGCTATGCTAAAAAAGTGTCATTGATGATCAGCTTTGACATCTGTGTGCATGTCCCAAACTGAAACCTTAGTGTCTTCTTGAGTATTAGCTGTTAAACGGTGGTTAGAGAGACATTTATTTCATCCCCGGAAGCCATTACAGACCTTTAGAAGCCAACAAAAAGGGCACACCTCTTTATATTTGCTGGTCACTGTCAAAGAGAAAAGCCAGATGGAAATATCTTTGGTTACAGGAAGAACAAACCCTGAGTGTTTCTGCCACTGTATATGTGAGTGAATGGAGGGGGTGGGGAGGGGTGTTATTGCTGATGGCAGAAAATGAAAGGGAAGAGAAAACAATACAGGCTATTCTCTTCATTATCTCCCTTGGTGGTTCTCCGAGACCGGCTTCTCTGCAGAGAGACGCTGCCTTCTCTTAATATTTTCCCTCTTATTAGTTTTGTTCCATGTCTCTGTATTTTCTTCTTTTTTCCCCTGTGTTGTGTATGTACCATGTTTCTACAATTTTCTCCTCCCTCGCTGTCTCTATCTCTCTCTTCCTTCTGGAGAGAACGACTGAAGCTGTTGCCGCACACTCAGCGGTTTGCAGCATGTCAGAGAATGCTGCTTGTGCTTGTAACTTAAAACGGTGCTTAAAGTGAGAGAAATTAATAGTGACATGCCCCCAACTCACACACACACACACACACACACACACACACACACACACACGTTTAGCGCATTGTAACAACGCATCCTGGGGTTTCTGCTCTGAAAGTGCTTCTTCACCCCAAATCCCAGTTCAGATAATCAGTGCTTGTCATCTTGTAAAGCATCCTACATTCTTTTGTGTTTCCTGTCTGACTTTGGCTGAGTCCTCACTCCATCAATCTCTCACTCCATCACGATGATGTCACTTTTAAAAGAAGAGGTGGAGGAGGAGGTGCAGTGTGGGGGGTGGGGGGGGGGTAGGGGGCATTCCTCATAGACAGACTGGTTCCTGTCCAGCCATGTGTGGCTTCCATCAGCCTGGCCCATTCAGGCTCACTGGTTTCACACTACATTCCCCTTCATTCACTTTAACACTCCATTAGGTCTAAAAAAAAAAAAGGGGTGGGGTGTAATTGCATTTTGAGTGATGTTTGTGTCATTACCTTGCTTCAAAGTCAGCAACAACAACAACAATTTAGGGACACGCACTCAGCCTGCCTTAAAAGTCACAGCTGGCAAATTGGAGCAGAGATGGTCTCAACCGAAACACAAAGACCTAGAGTCACTTTCAACTGCGTTTAATACTGATCACACATCCTCTCCACTGAATTAATGGTGAAATTAGAACATTTAATGTTTTGTACTATCTGGACCTTAAATAAAAGTTTTAATATTTATGGCAACAGCGATTGAAACCCTACATTTGGTTGATGACATTTTGACACCTGCTGAGTTATCGACAGCTCATATTTATATTCACTGGGTTTGCCCCGCGTTATAGAAAAGAGAAGTATAGCTAGTATAAATTGAATCTCAGTCATTGTTATGTTGTGTTAGTTGTGTGGAATCTACCAGACTCATTGCAATGTCTGGTGGTTACCTCATAAAGGTTATGAAAGCATGACTTGGTGTGACATGCTAACGGGTTAATTGCCTGTTAATCTGCTTGAATTGTTAAATATTGTTTTGTTCCTGGAGTTGAAGATGGCATGACAGCCGTCTAGACGGCAACATTTTAATTTCAAGTTTCTTGATTTGTGATCTTCAGAAGAGTCACATTTTTGCATTGCTTTATAGGCTGCATGAATTGATTATACTCTTTATATTTTATATATCGCGTGTGACAGCAGAACAACTTTAATCTTGAATGCTGCACCTTTTTTTGTCCCTTGTGATTATCGTTTGGCAGCTGTTACAATGGTGAGCTGAGCTTGTTGTACTACTGCTCCTATTATAGATGCTTCTGATGTTAAAATGATTTCCTTTTAGCAGGATGTGATGCACAACATTTTAATCGTTATGTCTAAACTAGAAGAATTTACAAGGCAGGCAGACTCCAAAACTTGCATAAACACAGCTGTTGTTTGTTTGATCAGAAAGGCAAATTGTACAAAAAGATGTGGAGCTCTGACCAGAAATAGACTGCTGTCTGTTAGATTAATGAGGGACTCATTTGCCAAGGCGAGAGATGCTCAGCTGGACTACTGACTCATCAAATGACCACATTCCAACCCAAAACACAGCTTTGGATCAAAATAATGCAATATCATCATATCCTTTTTGTGTCCTCCATTGCCAAGTTGCCGTGACCGGTGACCTCGTAGTTGCAGTCCCCTGTCCGTGTGATCCTACGGTGTTGGCGTGCATGTATCAGCAACATGCATATGCAAGCACATGAGTGTATATTATTACTGTTTGAGCGTGGTTTTGCTGTGCTGTGCTGTGCTAATCTGTTCAGACAACAGGACCAGCCATGTCCAGAGGCTATGGGCTAAGGACAGGAGGACCTTGACAGTGCTGAATCTTTGAGAGTGTGAGGATGCATCCACCCACACTGACTTGTCGGCCACCTACGCCACGTGAATGTCAACACAATTATGATTGCGCCCGTGGCGTAGAATTAGATAAAGAAGGCTTGGGGGAGAGACAACTGCCTGAAATGTAGACAACCATCTCATGTGCAGGCTCAGAGACAAGTAGCAGTGACAGGAGGTGAGTCAAATTCTTATGTTTAAAATAAAAAAAGATTGAGATCAAGTGGAAGACAAGCCAAGCTTAATTGAGTGACAGGATGGAGAACAAGATAGCAGCATGACAGTAGCAGAGAGATAGTAGAGGGGGAGATAAAAGGGAGAGCAAGAGAGAGAGAGAGTTAAGGAGATATGGGCAGCAAGCCAGTGGTGGATCTGGAGGGAGTCTGGGATTGCTGGCGGGTGAACAGCACGTCAAGCAGCTGGTCAGTCCGCGCCATTTGCTATATTGGCCTTAAAGCACTGAAAGTCGCCCACAACCCCAACCCATACGCACACATACACACACACACACAGACACACACACACACCTCCATATGCCACCCTCATGCACATGCACCTGCACTCCTGTGGCTAAAAGGCAACTACAATTATCGCATAACAGATCTTTGCCCCGTTGCTGGAACAGAGCCACCTGGATATCAGATGAACTGAACTTCTTCTTCCGTAACCCAGAGCAAGCGAGGGAAACAGGGCTGGGGGGAAAAAAACATACATTTGTGGGGTCAGTCCAATATTAGAGGTCCACGTGGAGCAGAAATAACATGCATCAACTATAATAGCTCTCATTCATCACAACGCTCACAGAGGGAGACCAACCTGATGCATACAGTGCTCTCTGCCAAAGACTTATTGCTCATTGTCAGTGCGAGGGGCACATCATAGATTAGATTCATCAGTGACCTCATCAAATGCACAAAGAAAACAAATTGGCTGAGACTGTACAATGTTTGTCATTAGCTGACATGTGCCCTATTTTCTACCCCCACTTGTCACTCCCTCATTTGAAGCATAGACGCTGCAGGTCGCCACACAATGCACAGAAATGTTGCAGCATAGTTCAGCCGAGAGTGCACGCTGACTTGTATAGACAAACAAATCGATGAGCAGTCCGCAGCATCGACGGCGGGAGCACAACAGCTTCGGAGACTTGTGAGGGGGAGGAGGAGGAACAGAACAATATGAATTCCCAATTCATTTGAGAGTAACCACTTGCACAGGCGTCTTATTGATTGAGGACAAGTCATTATTATATGGAAACTATATTTGTTTTAATGATGCATTTAGCAGGGCTTTCACAGCACTGTCACAACTCAAGTTCGACCTTTTGAAGTTTGCTCCAAACTTTGGAAACGTGTGTAATATTACGCTCCTGTGTTCAAAACCATGTCGTCTCCAAGGTTGTACTTAATATCAAGAAGGACGATTTGTCTTTCAGGCCATCTGTTGTGTATCTTCTTTTTTTTAGATTGATTTCATATAATCACCCATAAATGCAACAATTATCCTGGAACGACTTCAAAACAACAGATCTTGATACATGGTTTCCCTACAGAAAAGGAACAATAAGTAGCATAGAGAAAAAGCCTGCCTTTAATATTCAAATAAGAAAGCTTCACAATTTGAATACTGTGATCTAAGGAAGGTAACCGCTACCATTTGCAAGTCACAGCCTCTGTAACAGAGGTCATTGCTAATCAGCCAAACCAGCAGGGGCATATAATCTCTCTCACCTACACAGCTGAAAGATGGGCCGCTTTAGAGTTTCTGTAGCTGGCACTTATATTTCCCAGGCTCTTACTCCCTCATTACCTGCCTCCTATCCCTCCCTCCACCTCTCTGCCTTTTTATATAAACAGTCTCTTGCTTCTCTCAAATCATCGTTGGTGTTTCTATTTTTACCAATCTAACAAGGTTGCCTGGTCACAGAGGACTGAGGAGCAGCGGAGGGAAGAAATTTTCACTGAGATCGAAGATGCCGACACGCTACTTCTGTTACGTCAGCCCGCAAGACAAAATGGCCCTGGGGCTGAAAGTGGAGCCCCCGGAGATGGAGAGCGATGGGGGAGAAAGAAGACAGAGTGGGTGGAAGAGCTCCTGCTGCAGACCAGGCGATGGTTAGACAAACTCTTAACCTCGAAGACAGATGAAAAAAATCAGCCAGGAGCTGAGTGAATACAAAGAAAATCGCGGTCTAATTCAGGGTTGTGTGGTGTCGTTTGGGGAAGAAAAGTTGAACCTTTGAAAAGGAAAAAGGAAAAAAAGTCTTTGATGTACTGAATAAAGTGGAACTACTGAGTAACTATTTGAAGTGGTTGTACCCTCTCACCATGTTAACTTTAACCAGAAGCATCAGTCGATCTAATGATTGTTTTAGATTTGATTCGTCCTAGAATAGAGCCAGGATAGCCCTTTTAAGTCTTTATGCTAAGCTAACCGCCTCCTGACTCGAGCTTCATATTTTACAAACTTGCTTTTAGTTCTTGCAGGAATACAAAGGGTTCAAATTCCATTTTTACTCAATGGTATTTTGATGCAGTCTAATGTTGTGTATGTATATCACTGCCTTAGTGATACAGATGACTTTCAAAGGCATGAGACTGTGATAGAAAAATACCAAAACCTGATTAAAGTTCAAAGTATCCACATCGTATGTGGTGATGATTTCATTTTTTCTAGAAATACTGTGCTCAGCCGGGCTCTGAAGGGGCCAGGTCTTATGAAATACGATATCTTCCTATTTACATAGCGGTCACACAGTCCATTTGATATAGTCCACTGGCTTCTATGTCATATGAATAACTCGTGCTCAGAGGAGAGGAGCAGTCGTCAATGCACAAGAAGTCATTGTCTGTCTGTCAGAGCCATTCAAACCTATTTAACTGTGCTTTACAATGTATCCTGTCAGCAGAAAAACAGGAGGGGCTGATCTGGGAAGGGTAAATTATTCAGTGATTTAATGAAGGTGCACAAGGGTACATTTGCTCTGAAAAATGGTGCGTCCTCAGGAGAGGAAGTCAACTGAATGACTTGGGACAAACCGAATAGCTGTAAGGTCATAGAATATCAATATTAATAGATGTAAAGCTACAGAGAACTGTACTGTTCCCCAAAGGTTAATACTGCTGACAGGTTACATGGCACGACATCCATACTGTCTGGCCCTGAGAAGGAAAGGTTGGATTTTAAGGTGCCCTTTTTTTGTGTTGTTATTCCATTATGGTGACAACCAGGGAACACAACCAAATACTTCCCAAATACACAACAAGAGTGCTAACAGACAAAGGCTTCTAGATGTTTACATGTATCTCTCATTATTACCAGATTTCCATAGGGTTACCAAAACATTTGCAACCAAAATGTTTACAGCCACGCCAATGACATGGTACGAGGGATGGTAATGTTGATTGGTCGACCACTTTGGTCCAGCCAGAAATAGCTCCATTGAACTCCTTTCTCCCAACCGGGAGGTTCATAGTGAAACATGGATTGCAATGAAATCTTGTACAGACAATCATGTTCACCACAGGATGAATTGTTATCACCTCGCAAAGACTAATGGCATTCCCAATAAAGTCAGATGTACTTTTAGTGCTAAAAAGCAAAAGGTAAGATGCTATCATGCTAAACTAAGATGATGACTTTGGTCAATGTATCATCATACAACGCTTAGTATGATCTCTTAGGAAAAGTTATTCATTTTTTCGTACTTGTGCATGTTTCCTAGAAAAGCCAGCAATACGTGTAATTTTCCACTCTTGCATGCATACAGTCTTTTCAAAACAACTGTTCGGTTTAGGCAACAAAAGTACTTAGTTCGGTCAAGGAAACAATTGCGAAATACTTAGTTAGGTTTAGGCAACAAAAATAGTTTGATAGGTTTGAGAAAAGTACAATAATTCCGGGCCTTATTATCTTAGGTATAGCTGTGCATGCCGCATGAGACCAGCCTGATATGGTACAACATAACAATCTGCTAAACATCAGCAATGTGAGCATAGTCAGTGTGCATATGTTAGTATTTAGCTAGCCCTGAGGACACAGACTCTTAGTCTTAATTTCTCCTCAGCTCTCTCAAACAGTAAAACAGCAAACAGTGTGTGACGGTTGGCGTGTTGGGAGATCACCACTTCATTTCATTGAAACTGTCCGAGTTTCTGCTGTCAACACAAAGAAAAACATGAGCAGCCCTGTTATATGCTCGCTGTTCCACTAAGGCAGGGAATTGTTTATTACGGGCAAAGAACAAATGAGTTATCAAAACAAAAGACATCTATGGATAGCTTCAATCACTCTGAAAATCATAGTCATAATCGTTACCATCGGTATTCCAGGTCTCTTCAGATCGTTAAGTTTTGTTCCACATTTAGATATGCACTGCTGAAACTCTATCAACTGGTAGTATTGAGGACAACGTATGCTTTATTTCATCAGTGTTTTTATCTAAATCCATCTATAAAAGGTAAAGGTATATTGTTTTAGAATGAATCTAGATGTCCTATCTCGTGAGCATTTCCAAAGGATAATACCAGGGTAGCTTTACTTGCTTCCTATCACCCTTAACGAATGACATGATTAAACCCACTGATGTATTTGCAGTCAAGCCTCATTACATTTTTTAAATGAGCACAGATCACATATGATTATGTTCGTCCACCACAAATTAAATTATGTGAACAGGACAGGAACTATGACGCCCTTTTTTCTCTTAGAGGCCATCGTCCCAATTCTTCCTTATTCCCTCTCTCAAAAGCTTTGAGCAATGTGTCATCTTAAATAACACCTGTAGTATCTTACTGTTTAATAAAGCCAATATCATTTCTGTGGATTTTTATTTTGTGCATATGTGTCCTCTCAGTTTGCATGTAGTTTTCTTTTGCCTCTTCACTGCCACCAGAAACTCTCTAACAGTGTGAAACAAAGTCACAAAGTGAACCGGTGAAAAAGAGGAAAATGAACATCCTCACAGCAACAACTCTGGTAGGTCGATTGCATCAATAGGGAAACACTCAAATGAGCCTGTGCTGTTCTTTAACTATGTATAGCATCACAAGTATAAATCTTGTTATCCAACAAGAAAACTCTGTCAAGAGGTCTGAATTCTGAAGGTCTTGATTAGCGCACACAACATGGGCTGTTTTTGTTGCTAAGAAACAGGTTCGGGATCTGTAACAATGAAGTGCTGACCTTCTACTCACTTGACAGTGGTCTTTTAGGGGGACATTGGGACCAAAATGGTTTCTTTCAAAATTAGATTACTTTTCCACATGAAGACACATCAAATCTCATAAGTGCCTAATACAAATATTAATACCAGCCCCATTCCAAACAACACCTCAAATCACCACTATGATGTGCAAACATGTTTCTACATTGTTTGATGGTCTTCCACTTTACAAAACATATGGTGTTAATGCATGTCTTGTAGAAATATTCTGTCTGCTGGCTTCAGTTTTCTTCATCCGTTTGCCCTTTTGAAGCTGCTGCTTCACATTTTACTGGATGGTCTGTTTTCCCTGGTGGTGATTTCAGCTTTGTACCTGATAAGAAGTGCTGTGTTCCTCCAGGATAAGCTGTCGGATGTGAGAAAAGCTTACTATCCTGGAAAACATCCATTTCCTCAGGAAACACACTCACATTCACGCACATGTGCACATATGCACACGTGCCACTGGAAAATGACATGCAGCCTCTCACCATATGGGATAACTGACTTCAGATCACCAGGCTCTTCTACCAAATGAGCCAATCCCAGCAGCAAGCTGTCGCTAGTGTGCCACTGTCACATCAAGTATGTCTCACGCACTGGAGGAATATTTTGATTCAACACCCTAACTTTTACATAACTTTGCTGTGACCTTTGTGACCCCTGACTGTGGTGGTAGATGCTCGGGGCCAAATAACAGTGATAAGTGATAAACCTTGTTTTACTTGTTTCAGCCCTGCACCCTCAGTTACTGTTGCTAAGCGTGTCAGGCTTTACGTTCCAGACACACATTAAGACTGCAATGATATGGTGGCAGATTGACCGTCAAAACCTTTTTGAATCAGTGGGTCTTTGATTTCTCAAAGAAGTAAAGAGGATGACTTCACATTTCCAAAATGTGGAGAAACCGAAAACTGCATATAAGAAATGGACGTAGTCGACGTGATGTCACCCGTTGGTTTCTGGACTACTGTGCCAGTACCAGTGAACGGAAGTGACCATATTTGGACTGCGGAGAAGTGACGTAAGGACTGGTAGTGGTCACAATCATCGCCCTGCCCTAAAGCATACCCGTGTTATGGTCTATTTGACTCTAGATGGGTCCATCATTTACTAAATGGACATAATGCACCAGAAGGACCCCCCCCCTGCTGGCTATTTGAAAGACACCAAGTTTAAGGCACTACCGCACTGGCTTCATTACATTACATTACATTACATTACATTACATGTCATTTAGCTGACGCTTTTATCCAAAGCGACTTACAATCATGTTACATTCATACACTGTAGACACAGCTACAGGGAAGAAAGTCAGGGTTAAGTGTCTTGCTCAAGTCTTCACTCTTCAGAACCAGAGGTTGACCGCCTGGAGAAATCCATGTCCAGCTATAGTTGCTTAGCTATGAATGGATAATTGTGGTTTTGGGGGATGGGTTTAGATATAGAATAGGAGTAGAACAGACATTCCCATTCAAATCAATGTAGCAGGATGGACGGAGTGTCGGCATGCTGTGACCACACATTACGGCCCCACTGAAGTATGTTGTTGCCATATCATACAACAACGATCACCATTTTCTTTTGTCAAATGACCACGGAAAAGAGTTCAATGTCCATTCTGCTCCTATTTCTATGGGTTTAGAGATTGGTCATTAAAACAGCTTTACACCAGAACCAACAGGTCTTCCATCTTTGACACAGGCTCTACAGATAAGTTTTAACCTGGGTGGCCTTATACTATATCAGCTTGAATATTACATTCGCTTTTTGCAGCCATTTGCAAAAATAACAAAGCCAACAACAGTCCTTTTTCCCTTCGTTGAATAGCATCAGCCACGTACGAATCAACATCTGTTCATCTCTAGTTGTATCACAGTCGGAGGAAAAAAGGCTCCCTCTGCTCCCCTGGGCCCTCGCTGTCAAGGACACCTGTCTGCTGCTGTGATTCGCTGTGTTCTACTGCACTCCAGTCAGCACGCCGCCTGATTACATAAAACACTGAATGCATGAGTGTCCTACAGCGGGACGCCTAAGGCTGCATTCATGTTGTGCAAAGCCCACCCGAGTTCCTCTCTCTCCTGTCCCAGACTCACTCCACCAGCTGGCTGCTCATCTGTCTCTCCATCTACCTCTCCGTCCCGACCGCAGTGTTAGTCAGGACGGGCTGCATGCTCGCTGGAATCATCCAGAGGAGCCACTCTGGTCAGTCTATGTGCGTGTGTCCGTCTGTCTGAGTGACAAAGAGGTCGGCTCTAATTAAAATCAGCATTTGTTGCCACAGGGAATGGTAACTATTGTTGTGGCGACAGTCGGCCCACTCGGCCCCCTAAGCAACAGAGCGACAGCTAATGAGAGGCGAAGACATGCCTCTGCTGCCAGAGGAGCATGAGCCGGCTCTCCGTCTCATGTTTTATGTTTTCAATCTCTTTACATGGAGTTCGTAAATGGTTTTGTTTTTTCTGCTCTCTGTCTTCCTCTGACTCTGCCCTCATCTATCTCTTTTTTGCTCTTTACTAATTGAGTACACCGATTATGGTTTCTATCCTCTCTCTCGTTTCTGACTTCACACCTTCTTTCCAATTACATCTAGTTTTGTCTTTTAACTGTTCCTAATCTTGCTCCTCTTTCATTTAGCTCTCATTTGTGGCAGCACATGCATCTCCTCCCTCATTCCTCACTTACTCTCTCTCATCACTACCTTAATTAGCAACTTTACATTTCTTCCGTTGGCAGGTGTTCTCTCTCTCTCTCTCTCTCTTCCAATCCCTCACTCTCCCTGATGAAGTAAGAATTAACATTTATCAGATGCTCAAATATCTTTGGAGTGTTTATGCGCATATCTTGAGATAATTCAATGCAACATTTATCTGTCTGTGGTCTGCAGCCTTATCTCTGCAGCGTTGGCTCTGTTTGCCTCCAGAAATACCACCAAGTTAATAATGTGTACTGCGATTGAATTGCTAAAACACTTTAAGAGAGTTGTGTGATGAGAATACAGATTAAACACTTGGACGTGATTGACAGATTCCTTTTGGAACTCTTATTTAGAAGCGCTGCAATCCAACAATATTATATTCCAATGATGCGATGGCCTGAAAAGCGGTGGACACGAACAAATTGCTCCTCTTCATTTTGCCTAAAGTTTGGAGGGACATGCTCAATTGCCTCTTGATCAAAACCCTTTGATCGGGCAGAAGAGTACAGGGATAAGCTCAACACACAGTTAAGCTTAAAATGAACTGTTATTGTGAGAAGTGCAGATGTAATTCTGGAAATGGCAGGAATGTCTAATTGCCTTGTCGATCACAAGGTCAGCGCATTGAGAGAAATATCTGGCTTTGTCTCCGACAGAGCACTTGTTTTGGGCTTTGCATATTGTGCTTTGTCTGCGTGTCAGCCGAGACATTCTTGGAGATGAAAACCACAGTGCGGTGCTCAAAATGCTAACTTATTTTTCTGCGTTTCAGCAGCCACCACAGTATATAATTCACTTCCCAACTCAAGGCTTGATATATGCTAAACTTTGTCTGCCGTCGCATCCAGCAATTTTCTTGTTTTCAGCCCTCAATTACCTTATTGTACCTGCCATTCAACATATAACCAGCTATCAAAGTGTCAAAGAGCTGTATCTGCTGTCTGTGTCAGGACTACAATCTTATTTATTCACTTCAATGGCTTGTTGCTCAGAAACAAACAAAGATCAATAATGGCTTTGATCATGAACAGCTTTTATGAGGGTGTCACTGTGTATCTTTGGCACTATTAAATGCAGTGTTGAGTGTATTGTCTTTCTTTAGTGTTAAATACTATATACATGTCCTCTGTCTCAAAGCTTTCTGAGCTTTGGTTTGTAATTCACAGGAGCTGAGTCAGTCAAGGTCCTCCCATTAAATATGAAACAAACGCAATAGCCAGCACATTAAATTCAAAGTTTTTCTTCTGCAGTTAATTCAAATCCCTTTAAATGTAGCTTTTTTGTTTGCTAATAGTCATTTATCCCATCTGCAGACTGTAGTAGCCTAAAGCTCAATCGCTTATTCAACACAACAGAGTAAACATGATAAATGCCTCAGTGTAGGCTTCTTTCAAATACCAGCACACAGAGTCTGATGTAACCATCCCTTGTGTGTCAGATCTTGGTAACTGGAAAACGTTCCCCTCACAGTGCAGCAGCGTCACTAAGAGCTTCAGTTCCTGTTTGAATATAAGGCAGATGAAACTGTTCACCTCAACATCACACAGACGTTTGTTTGAGTGATAAGGCAAACCAAATGTTAGGGTTGGAACAGCTTGCTTAAAGCCTTTACAAGCCATCACAGTGTTGTCACTCAGAGTAGTGAGGAGGACAATGGCTTCTTCTTTAGGGGAGTTTGGTGAACCCACTGAGAACAAACCCCCGATTCTGGGAGGTCCCGTCAGCTCCACCGAGCATTTTAGCTCATTGTTTACGTTTTCTGACCAACTTTACGTTACCTGCCCAGAACCAAACAGCAGACACAATGGGCGGCTAGCTCGTGAACTTAGTGAAACATTTAGCAGCTTAAGAGACAGAAAGGAAGTTGGTGGAGACCAGAGCGAAGCGAAATGGATTGTGAATATTTGACTTATTTCACCAGGAACAAATCCAAATGAATCCTAATGTTGCCTCTAGTGCAGGGGCGGGGTACCTCAGGCAATGGTGGCATGCGGTAACTTAAAAGTAAAGCAGCAATAAATGTGAAAGAGTTCTCTTGGAAATTTTGAAGTGCCCTCTCATCCGCATGCCAAATATATCAGCTATTGGCAGTTGCATGGCTCGTTATTCATGGTAGTTTGATAGATTAGTTGTGTCTTTGACAAAAAAACAACAATCCCACAACTGTCGTTACATTTTTCCAATGGAGCCCCTCCAATCTTCAAAACCACAAACCATAAGATCATTTTATGTTAATATGGAGAGCCATCACTCGTAAAAAAAGAGATGGTTGAGAAAATTATTTTCAGGGGTTTTAAGAGATAATTATCAAATATCTGAATGGGCAATGGTTGCCAGAAACCCATCTCCTTTGTGTGTGACAGTTAGAGGGAAGTTCAGGACCAATTATAAAGTGGACTTGGATGAAAATTGGAGCAATTGCACAGGATCCTCAGACTGTCAGCTCCCACTAACTTAGCTTAGTCTTGAGAGCTCCTTGTATTCTGAGTCTCACCACCAGTACTTGTTGTAAGTCAGGGTGCCATGAGCAATATCAAAATTAAGTTTCTTATCAAAATAATTTTAATAAGGTTTCATCACATAAATTATATAAGAGCACTAAATGTAAATTAACCCAGTTCAAAGTCTCCCAGACTTTCCAATATATACTGTATATATATATTTTTTTTATCCATGAGAGCATGAAGTTCATACAAGTTAGATGCTATCCCACAACTACACACACTTGGCGGTCTTGAGCTCTGAAGTGCATCTTCATCTTCACGTTTTTCTATTAAGTATTTTGGTACTGTCAGTATTCAACAAATGTAAAGAAGGTCATCATTCCTGGCATGTTGAATTGTGTCTATACACTAAAATACTCTTATGTTAATGTGATTCTTCTCAAGTCACAGATTGACCACACACACGCACACGTACGTACATTATATATTTGTTGATTTAGAAAAAGCAACAAATGTAGAAAAATATTTTACTCATCCAAGTTTCAACACGGCCTCATAGATGTTTCACACTTTTATTTACATTTTATTTATATGACTAGTATTTCAAACAGCAAGTCTAATACAACCATTATTACAGGTAAATGTCTAATCATGAAGTTTAAATCATTCAATATGAGGGATGAGGAAATGATGCGTAATGAGGGGTTTTTCAGAGGTGTGCATTAAGCCATGATGAATGGTGTGATGCAGCCCTGACATGTAACCTTTGGAGGCCTGTGATTGGCTGATTCAGTGCAAGCGTTTTTAGAGTGTTTTTTTTACAACACTCAGGTGTAGTTGCTGTCAGTACTTGAGTCACAAGTTTGGATTTAGCTGTAAGTTTATTTAAATAAATGATTATTCCTAAGAGTATTTGTTATTTGTTTTCTAACTGGAAAAAGATTGGCAGCATCAACATCATCTGGCTACTGTAAAAACGTTACATGGTGTTGTGCTAAAAGTTTGATTTGACTAGTTATTTACGAAGCTTCCTACACAAACTCTCAGCAAGTGGTAGACAGATTCCTTTCAGTGTGAATGACATCATCATTTTCAGATGTCTTGTAGTTTTTCTTATTGTGCGGTCAAGGTGAACAGATTGATACACATAATTAGACGCAAGATATTTGTCTTTGGTTTTCTATAATAAGTAAGTAATAAATGTGATGATGGTTTGGCTCTTAACGTGGATTATTCTCAATGGTACAGAAATTATTTTAGGTCCGCTTTTCAGTTAAAGATTCAAGGAGACCACATCTCTGAATACCAGCTCCACCACACAGCTGTCACTTACAGCTGGGAGGCAGGGAAGAACACAGTAATTGTTCTTTTAAGATTTCAGTTGGGATGCAACCAGTGGGGTGTAAAAGGGAAACAATCATCCCTACGTTAGATAAGCCCTAAATAAAAAAAATACTATGGGGATGTTTGACTGGCTTCCTTCCTGTGCGCCTGGAGCCCTGGAGGCCCAAATAATACTGCTGTTCTCTGCCTTGTAATAATCATATCAAGCAATGCAAATTAGGACATTTGCAAATATGTGGTCACAATCAGAGTCCTCCTCTTGGAAAGATGGAAATGTGCGGTCTGATTCCTCTCCAAGAGAGAGCCTAGACAGCGTAGACAGTACGGCCTGGCGAATCACACACACACACTTCCTCCCCGAGTTCCACCACACGGTGGCCCTGTGCCTCTCCTTCTCGATGCTCCTCCTCGCCTCTGCCACTGTAAGCTCAGCCCCCCCCCCCCCCCCCCCCTCCTCCTCCCTCTACTTCCACTGCTTCCTCCCGTCGCGCTGCGCAGAGCCACAGACGGTCCTCCAGCTCCGAGCAGCACGGCGTGAAGATGGTCGGCGGCTTGTGTGCTCGCAGGCTGGCCCGCCGGTCCCGGTCCGCCCTGATAGTGGCCCTCACGGTGCTGCTGGTCCAGACGCTGATTGTGTGGAACTTCAGCAGCCTCGACTCCGGCGAAGACCGAGAAAACGGAGGCTCCAGCGTGCGGGAGAAGAGGGACCGGGTCGCGGGCAACAAAGCCGCTGGCAGCGACTATTTCCAACACGGGGTCCAGCAGCAGCAACGGCAGCATCTTCCTCCGCCTGGGAAGGGGACGTCTCGCCACATACAGCAGCCGGTAAGACAGATGCGCCACCGATGTAGCCATATCATATCCACGCGAGATTTAAAAAAAAAAGAAAGGAGAAAATAAGAGACTCGCCGGGGGATGAAGTCCAAAAGAGGTTGGCGGGCAGGTCAACACATCTCCAGTTTGCGCTTTTTGGGGAGAAAAGCCCACGGCCGGGCCTCGAAATGAATGAAATGTTGTCACTTGAACGGAGGCTTTCTCGTCAGGGAAACATTAGGATGTCTCAAGCAAGAGAGATGCAAGCGAGCCCTTTTTACTCCGAGCATCCTCAGCTCGCCGAGAACAGGAACCACACTGCGCCGTTTCAATGAAGACAGACTCCCAGTGTATGCCGAAGCTGAGTATGAAATATGAACTCAGCGTGTAGTTCACTCCAGGGCAAAATGATATGACAACGGGGCAAATCCTCCCCCAAAAAAAGATAGTAGCATGAATAGAAGATCTGGCTGGGGTTGAAGCCCATGCCTGTCACGCTCTGTTTGTTGTTTTAAGTGAAACGCAGTAGCTGCATGGCTCAGCAGTGCTGTCTGAGAGGCCAAATTGAAACATAACCTAATTTGCAGAGTTGCTTTTGATGAGTTTGCAAAGATCCCCGAGTCATCTGTTGTTTGTGAAAACACAAACAGCTTTATTGCGAGTGGCAGCACGAGACACACAGGTCACGATAGATGTGACCGTGGAGCCAGCAAACACACAGACCGGCATGATGAATGCATTGCGATAAAGACAAGCCTGTGGAACGGTGACCATTCAGAAGGAGAAGAGCTAATGCCACGTTTTGACTTTGAACATTTAAGAATTGGCTGCCAAAAGATCCAACAATGTATTTTTTAGACTCCAAAGACTGGTGCCCTGGAGGCGACACAAAGCAACCAGTTCTGTATTTGTACGGGGCTTCAGTGCAGCATGTGATTAATTTCCCAACCTGATCCCTGCAATTCAAATTCTCAAAAATTGAGCTTCTTGCTCACATGGTCTCCCAACCAGTTAGGCTGCCCTAAAGAAATTGGACGCAGTTGTTCCTGGCAAGCGTGCAGCGCTTTCCCTTCACAACGCTGCCAGCCATTCAAGTACAGCCGACTCCTCAGCCACCATGCAACCAGTAGATAACCGGCTTTGATGTAGCATGATACACTGTGGCCTCCGCCGCGCTCAGTCAGTCACTCGGAGCCGTGCACTGTATCATCTGTCTCCTCCGCAGATTCTACAGTGACTCACTGGCTTCCTCTGGTAGGCCTGTTTGTTCCACCTGCCGGCATCTCCACAGCACAAAGTCGTGCTAAGTATGGGTTATGTTTGAGTCTATTTCTCGACAGTCGGAGAATCCTCTCAACAAATGTCCCTGTAATAGTCCTGCAGGGACTCATTAGTGAGTTTACACTATAACACTTTAGGGCACCGTTATCATTTGCTGTATGGAATTGCTGCAATATTCCTACAGGAATTAGTAATGCAGTGACATAACGGGGAGCTGGGGATCAGTTGTGTCAGTACCTATTCACGCTGCGTCAACACCGGTTTGTCCAAATGTGTTTCACTGTTAAAACACACAGTGGATCTGCACTCATGACCTTTTAAAAAAGGGCTTTCATCCCCCATCGCCTCGAGGCACTTCACACAGTCCTGTATGCTAGTCAGTCCCACCAGCCAGTCAGCTCGCCGGCTGCCAGTCAGATATTCAACCAGTTCTCTGCAGTTCTGTGGCCCCCGGACTGATCACATTCAACTGGTCGCTCTGGGCCACATTCCCCTCAAATGGTTAATAACTGTATTTTCATTCTTTCTCCCCTTTTGGGTGGAGTGTGTGTGTGTGTGTGTGTGTGTGTGTGTGTGTGTATGTGTGTGTGCGTGTGTGTGTGTGTGTGTGTGTGACGCATAAGCGCCAACTGATGCTATATGAGGCAGCGCGCCTGAGAGAGGGGAGAGCAGCACTTTGATCCAAAATAGAATGAGCCAGAAGCTACAGTGTGACAATAGCAGCATTTCTGTGTAATAACTTGTTTTGGATGGAAACATTATGCATAGCTTTGGATGTGTCAACCCGGCAGAAAGGGGCTACAGTTGTCGTTAGCGGCCTCCTGTTGTGTCTCTTGAGGGAAATGTTGCCAGAGAGCAAAGATGTTTTCTTCTGCCACACACCACAGCATGTTGTTCACATCTCCACATGCCTTGTGTTTCTGGATATATAAGCGCATGAATGACATTATGTTAGCTGTGAGTGTTAAAGGGACAGTTCAACCCAAAAACATTAATACATATTGTTCTTATGTGTTGTGCTATTCATCAATCTAGATTGTTTTAGTGCAAGTTGCCTAGTATTTCTCCATATATAAATGTGGACTATATAGCACTTGGCTTGTGGTTCTTAAAGCGCCCAAAAAATACATTTTAAAAACTCAAAAGCGATGCCTTATTTCACTGTATTTTTTTTTGTCTGTACCTGTTGCGGATTCCCCCCTCAGAAATGTCTACACTTGTTAATGTGTCTGTCTTGTTTTGCCTGACATCAATTTATTATATGAGATATAGCATCACAATTATTATTAATAGGTGCTTATTAAGGCGGTCCTGGTGTCGGGCGTGAAATATGGTTAATGCACCAGAATTAAACCAACCTTCTTCCAGCAGGAGGCTGAGTCAGACTTTTTGAAAAGCGTCTGGCTCCAAGCTTCACATCTGGTCATCAGCGGTTTCTTTCCATCTGCTGCTGGTAGTCATATACTGTCATGATCCCCATGTACCCAGCGGGTGGCCAGCTCACACATGTTGTAAAGAGTTTCCTGTTAGTCATGGGATTGTAACATTACCTCTGATGTACACTTTTTCCATTGCACTTGCAGTTTTTCTAATGGTTTCCTTCGGCAAAGATTACAATCCATCTGAGAATGCACATTTACTACAGTTTTTTCGACACATTTCCACAACATAGTTATTATACATACATGACATGCTGAACCACGAAATATCGTAAATTATTTTGTATTATCCAGATGTACTCCTCAGTTATTTTGCCACAGTGGCTCTCTTGGCTTTGCTGCAGAAGCAAATAATTGAGTGCCAGTAGATATTTGACTTGAATGGTTTGAAACAGATGTTGCCTCCTGTCAGAGTGTGAAACACTGAATTTAGAGACGATATCAGCTCTGTGGGGTTTCCCAAATGTGACTGTAAATATCCTGATATTAATGTTCCTATGTAACTTTATTCATATTGGTGGCAACTTCAATCAAAGTATTTGAAACTGTTATTCAGCATATACTTATATATTATATGAGCTCTTAGATGAAGACCATCAGAATTAACATTAATGGAATTGAAAATGAGGAGTTTGCATGTTCTCCCCGTGGCAGTGTGGGTTCTCTCCGGGCTCTCCGGCTTCCTCCCACAGTCCAAAGACATGCTGCAGGTTAATTGATCTCTAAATTGCCCATAGGTGTGAATGGTTGTATGTCCCTACATGTGCCCTCGATGGACTGGCGGCCTGTCCAGGGTGTCCCCTGCCTTCGCCCTATGTCAGCTGGGATAGGCTCCAGCGCCCCCGCGACCCTAATGAGGATAAGCGGTATTGAAAATGGATTGATGGAATTGAAAATGAAACATTGCAAAACTCTTCAGTCATGCTGGGATTATTGTTTGTTTTTAATCGAGTACAGTAACAATGCACCATACATGTTTTTGTCATTTGTGAGCTTTGCTGAAATCCATTGTCTTTTCTCCAACCACCACAACGTGATTCATCCCACAATGATCACAGTGCTGACTCACATAAACACCCAAAATGACGTACGGTACATTGATGCAGGGAAGCGGCTCCACAAAAAACACCCCCATGTACACATTTATAGCTACACACTACATTACACGCGGCACAATTTCCTTTTTCCACAGTTTGAACGTGGGCATAAATCACAGTTTCGGCTTGTAATGATCTGTTCGAGAATTCCAAATTTCTGGTTTCTCGAAAATGTATCCGCATGAACCTCCTTGCTCGAGATGTGGAGGACACATGTAAAAACAACAGGTCTGTCTTGTACACCAGGGAAGGGCTTTCATAAAGTGTCACTCTTATCTATTGTATTATGTCACTGCTGCCTGCAGACAAATTTGGCAATTGTTGTTCGCTCTGCTAACGTAAAACAGAGTGTACAAGCTGCGCTGAACAGATTGTCCTCGACGACAACGTTTCTGAGAAGTAATGTGAGGAAGTATTTTGGACTCAACACAATGGATAAAACCAATGTTGGGAAAAAGCTAGGGCTGCAACAATGATCGATTATTAAAATAGTTGGCAACAAATTGCATTATCGATTCGTTGTGTTGCGCGATTATTACGCCACCCAATAAGACGCGGAGATGTTTGAGTATAAAAAAAAAGTTTGAGTTGAGCGCGGAGCAAAAAAAAAAAGACGGCAGAGCAAAGACCATCGGAGAGACCCGTAACGGGTTGGAAATGAATGCTAAATAATAATAAATAATCGACAGATTAATCGATTATTAAAATAATAATAAGCCCTAGAAAAAGCATAGTGTTTAGTTGACTTTATAAAATGCAACCGATGCAACCAATCCTACATTAGCGTACAGTTACAGGCTATATATGTGTGTTGCATTTTAAATGAATGTGTTACTTCCCTTTCATTCAAACGTTGGCATTATTTTGGCTTTATTTAACAGATGACAGCATAGAAGCAGTCTGGAAGTGGGCGGGAGAGAGAGAGTTATGACATAAAACAAAGGTCTCAAGGCCGGAATCAAACCCACGGCATCGGGGTTACATGTCATGTGCTGTAACCATTCGGCTACCAAGGCACTCCCAAGGTTGATTTTTTTTTCTTGAGAGCGGCCTACTGTAGGTTACAGAGGAGTAATACAAAAGTACCCTATTGAGCGGTTTAACTTTATTTTAAGGCCAGCCTTCTCATTATTCATTGCATTAGAGTCTTTTCTTTCACTGTGGAACAAAATCACCTTTGTCACCTTTTTCCCCGCATGTGTCAGATTCTCACAATGTGTTCTTGGCAGTGCAGTTCGTTCCAACAAAACCAATGCCATTCCATGTGCCGGCAGGGTTTTGTATCATAGCAAAGCCACTTTAGCAATGGTAATTGGCAGGTAAATTGTCACTCCTCGAAAGTAAATTGTCTTGGACTGTGAGCCATCTTGCTTTAAACAGACCTTTGAACATACATAATTACAGTCCAGAGACACTGTGTGATTTCAAATTTCACCAAATGTCCCAATCATTACATCAATAAAGTGTTACTCTGTAAAACCTGTAATGAGGGAAAAGTAAAGTACAGCCTGCCCATCAGTCCGTCCATCTGTCGTAATTTTGCAAACTTCTGCCGTCAGTCTCGGAGAGAGGTGGGAAAATATTCAGATCTGAGGAAAGGAAGTATGCCCGTCAGACTTGAAAGAGATGCATCGAGAACCCCAAGACTCTTTGATGATGAAGTGTAATTTGTATACAGGACACCATCCTTCTTCAAAAACCAGCAACAGAAAACTATTTTATCATAATCACAATGCAGTCTAATAAGCAAAATGTCAGTGTCAGTATGGAATCCGAAAACTTCAGACTACATATCGTTTGTGGACTGAAAGTTTGGGTATTCATAGCAGCACAACGCAGTCAAGACACTCCTTCGAGGACAGATGCTGAACGTACCGCCGGCCTCTTCAGTGCGGCATCCATGTAACCCATTTACAGCACAGCCTCTCTCTCTCTGTCCTCTTCTGTCTCTCTACCGCTGACTAGCAGAATAGCCATTTAACTATTCAACAAGTGTCATCGATGTTAGAAAATACTACAAATACACTTGGGAGCAGAAACCGGGCCGGCATGACTAGCACAGTCCCGCGCCGTAAGTTGACTCTAGCTCGTGATCGTATTATATTTAAGAGTGCAAAGGGGGTAACTGCATCATCAAGTTAATAGCAAATAATGTGTTGAGGGGTTTCACATCAGAACAATATGTACAGTATACTTGTAATATAATGTTGCCATGAAAAATGGGGCTGGTCTTTCATGTCCGATTTAAAGAACGAGTAGCCAAGCTCTAAACCAAAAGGTCTGTGTCAACTTTCAGTTATTTCTGATACTCGTGGCTACAGAGGCAAGTGTAATTTTCTTTGCCAAATTATGTCATTTGACTGACATAATTGTGCGTCCAATAAACAGGACTGAATTGGGATGTGAATCATTCTAAATCTTTCAATTATATCATGAAATTAAATTGTGTGAATGCTTCTCTTCCTTCATGTCACTCTTTGCCAACTCATCATCCAGTGGTTTTCCTCTATACTTGATCAACAGAAAATGAATCAGCAACAATTGGTTCCAGCTTCTCAAATCTGAGGACATTTCTCTGCTTTATATAATTGGAAATTAAATATAATGGGTTTTACGCTGTTGGTCCTACATGACAAGCAAATTGAAGATATCTCATTGGTTAAATTCTGACGAGGACTTTTTTTCCACTATTCTCTTATTGACCTAAAGATGAATTATTATCACGATGGTCCTGCAATGATTGAACAAAGTCAACATGGAGCTGTTCTGTAACAGAACCCGACAGATGGGTAACAAATGAGCATAAAAACACACTCAACCTAAAGTTATCACCTCATTTGGTGTTTTGATGATGGTAGAGTGGTCGAGTGCGTCATCTCACATGTTCTTCCAAAATCTCTCATGTATGTTGATTTGTCTGCATGTTCGACAGCCCAAATCCCATTACATTATGAACATACAGTACATGTTACAACAGAAGCCATGTCTGGAAGGGGCAAGGAAGAGAGACAATTAACTCAGGGTCTTTTTTGACAGCACAGAGTAATATGCATGTCTGAGAAGGGCTTAACAGACACACCATTTACTATCCTTTCTCCTCAGCTAGGCTGTATATGATTGCATGTTATTTGTGCCCAGCTGGATGCCTTTGTATGCCTCATCTGTAAAACTGCAAAATCAAAGATCACAAGTGGCGTTCATCTCTCTCCTGTCAAGTCTATTCAAACAAACCTCACCATTACCACCAATTAGAGCTGCATTGCTCCGTGAACCCGCCCCACCCCCCCACCCCCCCCACACACACACAATTGCATCACCACAACTCTAGCCCAGCAGCTGACTCTCCTGCCTCTGAACCCCCCCCCCCCCCCCCCCCACCCCACCCCCACACACAATCTTCCTCTCATCATCCCGCCGTTACAGATGGTGTCATTCCCCAACACATTAATAACGCATCATCCAGATGAATGAAGCTATATAATACCTAGCGTTACCAATAATCCCATAGGTAAGAGGCTTAGCAGACAGCCCTGAGAGAGACAGCAAGAGAGGGAGAGAGACATGGAGAGACTGATAGGAAGGCGAGGCTGGTGGGGAGATGAATTAGTTTTATCTGAAGTTGGGTATCCATGTTGATATTAAGTCGGCGCTAAAAGGCTACACAGACTAGACCATCACCATATGGAGGGGTTGTTAGGCCAATGGCCTAACTCCCTTGCTGTTAAGTAGTTGCAAGGCTATCAATTTAAAATAGATCTACTGTATTTTATGAATTGAGATCAGTGCCAGCTGCTGTAACACATCGTACTGGAATTACAGAACTTTGATATCACATTGAACTGCATATTAAAAAGAGAGAATGTTTTCTCAAAGCACACTTTTGTAAATTCATCGCAGTGTATTACATTTTAATCAGATTATTGTGTTTGAAAATTCAGCCACTGAATGTGGAAGTACACACTATGGTTTTAGTTTTCAGTCCACTGGGGTTTCAGATGGGCTGTCATATTGGGTCCTTGGGTACCATTTCCAATACCTAAAAGAACAAATTAAATATCTTGTGAGGACTAAGTATGATTGGCTTATTATTTTTTTAGTCAATGCATACAGCATGTGTGTCAGCCTAATCTGAACTAAAAAAATAATACAAGAATGTAAAGCCCCTGAAAACTCTCAATCAGCTTCTTATTATGAGCCACAGTTTCCCACATAAACACAAAGTAAGCTCACAACGTTAGAACCGTTATGGTTATTTCCCATACGAGAGTTACATGTCTGTGCTTTTGTATCTGCTCTTTCCACAGGTTTTAAGTGGATAGGGCTTAGTTGGAAAAATCACAGTAATTCTTAAATCAGAGTATAATGACAGTGTTGGGACAGTGTTTGATTTGCTGATTCCTCATGAGCATGAAACATAAAAATAACACCAGCTAAAATACAACCTTGGCTAACACTAATCTTTATTTATAACCGGCAGTTGTTAAAAATGTAGCGTTTTATAGATTGTGATTTGATGCAAAAATCCTGTACTTTAGGGAGCATATGTTTTTTCGATAATAGAGAAGTGAATTATCTCCTTTAGGTGTAATCTGACAAACTGGGACATGATGAGAAGCTGCACTCGTACATTCAACATCAGGTTGTATTGCCTGAAGTGGCATACAGTATATTCTCTTTGTTGCAGATTTTTCAGCCTTTGTCACAGTGTATACTGTATCTATAGCATCTCTATTGTCGCCCTGCAGCATTCAACGGGAATAGACTTCTTTAGGGGATCATTAGACAGTAGGGAGTGTATTTGTCTCTCAACAGTAATGGTCACATCTCAGTGAAAAACACTTGACGGCCTCCTCGCTGGCAAAACATACGGCAGATTGCCCACTTGAAATCGCTGCAGTGCCGCAACATTGACATGCAACACGCTGATCCACATGTAACACCCAAAAGCACATGAACATGTAATCACACCCACACAGACTAATGACACTGAGCATGAGCCACTGCCTTGCTATCTCCTCCTCAACACACCATGCACTAATCCCCATGTATTGTGTTATTCTAATAAGACAGGGGAGTTTGTGACAGAAACAGAACCGAGTACGTGGCAGGCAGGATGGTGAGGACACAGGGTGATGACACGTCGGCTGGGCAGAGATATGGGCGATCCGGCCTGTCAGGGAAAGCTTTTGTCCTTCCAGTCCCGTGGAGCAGGAGGAGAGGAACTGACAGCGTCGCTTTTCTTCTTCCTCCTCCTCCTCCTCCTTTTTTTTCTTCTTCTCACCACTGGAGCTGAATGCCAACAGCCGAGTAGACTTGTCTCTATCTGTGATTAAGAGAGAAAGTGAGAGGAGATAGGAAAGAAATGGAGATGGAGACAGGCATAGAAAGAGACATAGAAGAAAGCCAGAGGAAGAAATGTTGGGGGGAAAAAAAAGAAAAGATAAATGTCTCATCCCTTCTACAAATCCGACGTCGACTCAGATCCCAGCGTAATCCCCGGGGGAACCCAGTTTGGTTTGAAGGCTTGTTAGTGTAGAAAAGACTGGCAATGGCTGTGTGGTTGGAGGCCATTTCTTGGAAACGAACCCACGAGTCCAAATGGCCTCCAAGCATGCAGGGATCAGGTCTGTAATTTTCCCCTCGGTTGGTGAAGTTTAGGATTTAGAGGTAAGCTGATGCCAAGACACTGATCAAGCTGGTTTTATCAAGCATCTCTAAATAGGAATTTAGGAATCTGCCCAGTAATCCCAGTTCTCCACTGCCTCTTACCGTGAAACAGGTTGTGTTTCCAATGGTTTAATTGTTCACGCTCAAAGACACTTGCTTCTGCTCGACATTTCTCTGTATCATCCACATCTGGATAACATTTCCGAGTGGCTGATGCTTTAAAATGAGGCGAACTTGGGCAAAGCAGGCCAATGGTATCATCATAAATGCAGACAAGTTTGGATAAAATGATGTGAGAGGCTTTCACAATTTTCCATTGTATATAATGGTAGGGTATTGAAGCCCAATGCTTGTTTGGGACCTACCGGAATTTGCCAGGGACACAGAGTACCAAACTGTCAAGTACCGTATCTGGGCATCATGTCTTTTTGCTTTGTTAATCTAATTGACTTATTACAAATGATGTTCCTGTATCTGCACTTCTGTTTGGACAACATTTAACATGTGGGAACTTCCTTTGTTTAATTAATTGAGTAGTAAAGCATATTGATGTGTGAAAATAAAATATCACAAATGCGCAATTTTCTATTGGTACCAACCCTGGAACCAACATTTATTTTTGGATTAAAATGTGGAGTACGCAGATAAGGAATATATATACGTTTTCACAAATGAAAGAGAAAGAAAAAGGTTCAATAGAACATAAAACCTGCAGTCGCTAAATGAAGCTATAACAATTGGTAGAGCGAAGGGGAACTGCAGCGTTGACTCCTAGTCATTTGATCCATTGTTGATGTAAAAATACTGATTTGTTCAGCCTTAAACCTAAAAGAATGGTAAAAGGAAACGTATAACGTTAGAAGTCGGTCTTCTGTATAAATAACTCAATCTTTGTAGTAGTTGGGTGGTGTTTGACCTAGAAGGTCATCATTACCTCATATTTCACCCATTACATACTCATGACACAGTTAGCAGTACATTGTTTTGGGTTTATGGTCAAGGCCGTGATGAATAATAATTGAGAGGTCAGTGCGTTTGCCTCAGGGCAGCCACTTGTTGGAAGGTATGTGTCGGGACAACGAGACAGCCCGGACGCACTAGTTAGACTTACACACCTACACACATCCACACAAATGCATACAAGTGGATACACACACCCACGCACTCTTCAACGTCCCCTCGGTGCTGGAAGCGCACACCTCAAGAATGCATAACATCTGAAAATACTCTTCCTTCCTGCATCACAAAAAAACCTAACCCACACAATCTCTCTCTCTCTCTCTCTCTCTCTCTCTCTCTCTCTCTCTCACACACACACGCATTGCACTTACATCTCCGCCCCCCTTGGTTCATACACACGCACACACAATAAAATGATAAAACACTGAACCACATGAATAGCTGCTCTTCAGTATTCATCTGAAAGCAGCAGGACCAGCCGGAGAACTCAAACCCTCATTACTGAGCAGGTGTTTTCTCCACCAGCAGTGCTTTTACATCCTGTCTGTCCTTCCTGTTGGGCTCCACTCTGCTTAACGCCTCAATGGAGTGGAGCTCACGAGGTCTTAACGCAGACGAACGCATCAACGCTGACACATTTGCAGCCTTCTCCTTGACTACTTCCTCCCCCTCTTCATCCTTGCATGCTCCCACTCCTCATCTCCCCGGTCGTCCTCTCGTTTCCTCTTCTTCTCCAATCTCGAGTGGGGATGTCTCACCGCACAGCTGAGTCGCTCACTGGTCCTCCAGGCGCCGCAGGCCTCCCAAATCAGCTTCAATGAGGAACCCTGCAGAGGCTGTCGCTGCCGGGGAGAAATTGCGCTGTAATTGAGCTGTGTGATAATAATACGTTCTTCTCGCTGATTCCTACCAGCGTTGGATCATCAACACCATCATCATCGTGCCATCATATCAGCAACGCTCGGCAGACGCTTCCACGCTGCCACCACCGGAGTTGACCCGCTCTTTCACTCGATTCTCAGATTCTCTCTCTCTCTCTCTCTCTCTCTCTCTGTCTCTCTCTCTGTCTCTCTCTCTCTCTCTCGTCAATTGCCCTCGTTCCACTTATTTTATTCCTATTTCCTCTCTCTTTCACTTTCCTCGCTCTCCGACCTCGCCACTACTCGCTCCTCTCATCTGTCGCCAACCATCCTTCCCGTTTCTGTTCCATTTGATTGGGCGGCTTGCCTCAGAGGTATACAGAAATGACAATGTACGTGGGTGTGTGCGGGTCCGTAGATGGAGGGGGGGGAGTGAGAGAATATAATTAGGATGGGTGATTATGTGAGCACAATGTCAAATGGCTTTTTGCTACGTACTTAAGGCATTCATGCTTCTATTGCAGGAAACGGGAAAGCTTGTTCATTTTTGTTCTAGTTTGATTTTCATTTTTGGAAAGCGATCTGAACACTTTGAACAATGAACCCATAAGCGTTCTCTTCTTCTTACTGTCTCGATTCTTTTGCAACAGATTCTCCTGTTCATGCATTCCCACATAAACGTACTTTAATAGTGCATAAAAGTATCTGTTTCCCTCAATGCAGCCAGTGTGTTAAAAGTTAGGGAATAATGTGTGTGCATGTTCATCTAAATGTGAGAAAAGGATGAGAAAGGGAAATTGTAGCTGAGGAATGTTTGAAAGTTGATAAAATGATGAAGAAAGCTCAAAAAAGGCTTTTGAGGTGTAAAGAGGAAACAACTGAGACAAAAGAAATGAGACGGAGGGTTAATCAACACACAGACTCAGATGTAAAGAGAAAAGAGGTTAAAGGGAAGCGAGTGCTTGCCAAGGTGTGTGTGTGTGTGTGTGTGTGTGTGTGAGCTACTAGTAGGGGAGTGTACACGTGGCTTTCAGTGCTTTTAACATCCTCATGAGAATTGCCTTTCCATGGAAGAGAGGACCATTAGGAAAATCATTGACTGCGTATTGGTGTCAGCACTCTATTTGTGTTTGTGTGTATGAGCTCAAACAAAGAACAATACTGCTCTTTTTTCTCAGTCCCTCCACCCTCCCAAAGGGCGAGTTTAACTTTAAGGAGGGGGTAAGGGCTTCTTTGACTTCTCTCTTTGTCCTCAAGTTTCATCACCGCTGTGAGTGAAATCCATTTTAGTCCGGCAAATAAGCCTACAACATTCTTTTTATGTAACTCAGTTTACCCACAGGATAAAATGATTATGCCTTCTTTTTTTGTTATGGAGGGCCAAGTAGATCTCACTGCAGTCCTCCAGTAACTTTCCACCAATGGTTTTGTGAGGTAAACTCTGGACAAGGTGTGGCTGCTTCTGTGGTGCTGAAATATACCATATATATATTTATGTACAATTTATGCTACAATTCTAGCAAGTATAGTGTGCGGATGTGTTCATTAATAATAGCCTCCTGCACATATGCACATGTTCCCGAGGTATACAAAGTATACAGACATAATTGTCTTGACTGCTGAGAAAGAGATTTGGTCAAGGCAATTATAATTCAGCCAGTGCACATGTGCTTGTTTAGCACTCAGTCTATTTGCCTAAAAGACACAAATGACTGCAATTTAACAGCAGTAGAGGAGCACTGTAATGAGTTGCTAACTATTTGCCTCATGTCAGCGTGTTGCTCTAAGGTGGGAAGAATAATCAAAGGAATAGGACTATATTTTCACTGGCACTATGTCCAGTGGCAGCAATGGAGATTAATGAAAGGGAGGTTTATTAGCTTTTTTTTCTTTTCTCTCTTTTCCTTGGAATATAGCTTGTATATGACTTCTGCTCAAATGATTCCATTTGACACCTGATGGGGAGGTTGGTGGTTCGAATGGTGCCTGGCAGCAGTAGGAACAACATGCACAGTGATTCACTGTTACATTCACATAGTGTTCTCATTAAAGGAAAAGTTGAACATTAGTTCATTAGTGAGTCGCAGAGTTCCTGGGAGGTGAGTTTTTCTGCCCACCTGCTGCTCACGGCTAACGTTAACTAGCTCTCCTGCTGATTTCAACGCAGCGTTGTTGTTCACAATGTGGCATCATCAGGGGAAATCGGGTGCACGAGAGTGTTAAACCACAGGTGTGCAGTACTGGTTTGCACATGTTTGGCCCGGGTGGCATGTGACGCATGTTGTTGTTATTCCTGTGTGGGGGTAAATGAACTGATAAAGGAAACGTAATATCGGATCGGTGCGTAGACTCACATACTTTCTGATTGATACCCACTTTATAATTTGATGCTGTATCCGAGGTATATTTCAGATAATGGTCTCGGAGAATCTCTTTCTCTCTTTGGATTTTTACCGCATTTTGCATTTTCTCCTATCTATTAAAGCAAAAGTAGGTGCAGCATTTATGTGAGTGTCATGCTCTCTGTACGCACACTGTCAAACTGATCCCGCTTTTCTACTGTGTGTGTTAATATCACACACCACTAGAACCAGGGCGAATGTGTTTACATGTGTTTACCTTATTACATGTGTTTACCTTATTAAAATCGACCAGCAATTTTGTGAGAAGCTACACACTGATTTATAAATGTGTGTTTAGTGTCAGAGGTGCTGTCCAGCAGGGCTCTTGCTCATGTGCACTGCATTATATATATATATATATATATATATATATATATATATATATATATATATATATATATCATGTACAGAATTCCAGAACAGTGTCATGTTACTCATGTTAAATTCATTTAATTTAAGGTTATGATTTTATGATAGCCGGTGGCTCTACGTGCGTATAGAGGAGAGGAGAAATGTGCACGCTGCATTGCACATCAAAGGTCAGGGAAGGTGATAGTTCTCCCTCGTTCTGTGTGTGTGAGTGTGTGCGTGTTGCGCTCCACATGGTGTCCCAGCCTGCAGTGGGCCGATGATTCAGAGGACACAGGCAGCATGAGTGCACTGTCTTTGACCCTTCTCTACAGCAGCTGTTAATATAACGCTGCAGCTGTGTGTTTGTTTATGCTGTGTTGTGCTGATGAGGGGAGAGGGCTGCATAAGTGGGACTAAATATGTACGTTTGTCATACACATGTCATTATTAGTATGCTCGTTGTGAATGCTATGTACATCTTTGTGGGCTTTTCATGTCAGTGTACAGCTGTGTTTATTTAGCTCCTGCTGGGTCATCACAGGCCCTCTGCACTCTAGCCAGTGCCCTCCTTGGGCTCCCAGGGGCCCCAGAGGATTTTCTTTGGGATATGCTGACAAAGTGATGCTGCTGGACTGGCTAACTTCTCCTTCTGTGGCTGGCACCGACCCGCAAACGTAGTCTGAATACCAATCGATGGCTGTGAGCACTTTTCTGTCTCTTTGTGTCCCACAACCACGTACAAACACATACAAACAATATGACATCACAGCGAACCCTGAATTTTTAGATGGGGCCCAGCTTGAGTAAAAAGCCCAAAATCCAGCCTAAAATCTGGATTGAAAACCTAATCCTCAACTCGAGGGGATCTGATCTGAGTGGCTGCGGGGTCTGGCTATTGGCCATTGCTCTGTTCCTCAATGCCCCCCTCTCTTTCTCTCCCTTTTCCAATTTTTCCTCTCTAGCCAGCTCTAAATTTTTGGACAGCTGTTTCACACTGTGAAAAGAGGGTAAAGTAGCTTTAATTTTGCTAGTAATGCCTCAGTCTGTGCATCTGCTCTGTTGGAGTGATTAGCGGAGCAGAAGCTGTCTTTACTATGGTGACAAGCACATATGTTTTCCTTATGTACCAGTAAGCAGCGGGCTTGATCTGTCACTTTGTATAATTTGTTTTACTTGGTAACATAATCGTTAAATCTTTCCCACAATACAGCGGCAACAGGAAGAGTTTGTGATGTTCGACTATTTGCTTGTAAGTGATTGTACAGAGGATCAGTTCACGCCTAAACCTCTGTGAGGCTCTGGAGGTCAAAATGGTTTAGACGAAGAAGTCAGACCTCAATTTAGGGAGCTCTGAGTTAATCCAAATGGAGTTTATGTGTGTCTTTGGGGGGACATTGGCTAGTGATTTGGTAAATGTTTGATGGATTAGATGTTACAGTCACTCTTCAGTCACATTTTCCCAAGTAAACACACACACACCCACGCACACACACACACATGAAGCAGTCTTTACATTCACAGTGTGACTGAACACAGTGAACCTCAGCTATCCTCCTCAGCAAAGGTACTCCTTTATGTCATACACACACACACACACACACACACACACACACAGACACACACACGCACACACACAGAGGGGGCTCTGTATGACTCTTCTCCTCTCAGACAGAGGGAGTTTAGCCCCTGCCTGGTTTGGGTTTGCCACACAGTGCACCACTGTAGCCGGCTAGCCGTGCCTTCAGCTTCCGGGCTTTTAGTTGCACCAATAATCAGTTGGCCTCCACCACTTGTGCCAAGGTTAACCACATAATTACTGCACTCATCTGGCCGAATCTCTTCTCAGTGCAGCGCAGAAGCATGATCCTGCAGTTGCAGAGAGACACTTAACCCTCGAGCACACAAAATTACAAGGCTAGAGCTCAGCCCTCATAACCCTCACTGCAGTGTGGTGAAGATAGAGCCGACTTTCTCAGCTTATCTTTCTCAGGAGGTCATGGATTAGCAATCCTTGGGCCTTTGTAGTTCGGACTCATTCTCAAGCATCGAACGCAGTCAACGAACCAGTAACGCAGTATGAACTGCTCCGAGTTGTGGTCGGAAAGCGGTGGTCGGACTGTGGTGGAACTGGATCTTACTGGCATTCCTCTGGAGGACTGGAGAGTCACTCTGCTAGACCAGTGTTAGCCAGACCGACTAAGGAAGTGAATGAATGAGTTTTGGGGTGCGTGGGACTAGCAGGTATATATGAGTTTGTCTGCATTCCTAAGTGCCTGGGCAGCCTTTCGTCAACCAGATTTGTATGAGTGTACATGAATTTCCCCTGTCTGCATTCAGCCCCCGTAACTGGAAAAGAAGTCAATATAATCCAACCAGGAAATAATGAAGTTGAACGTCTCTCTGTGCAGTCATTCACGAAACAAGGGGGCTTTTTCAAGCCTCGTATTTTTTTCCTGTATAGCATTTTAGAGCAGCAGATGAGCGGTCCATATTCTGAGATCTAAAAGAACTGGACTAGAGTGTCAACTAAATAATGAATTTGTTATTTTCCTCTAATAATAAATAATTTGCCCATTTTCATCTCAATCTCTCTGCTTGATGTCTCGCCATCAGTTTAGTCCAGAAAGACAAACACCACAAACCTTTCCCAATGTTAAACAATGCTGGAGGGAAATCTTTTTCAACGTAGTGATCGGGATAAACTTATGTTTGCCATCCGTCTGAAAGGGTCAACAAGTGATATCCCTACCTGATACTGCTTGGTTTTTAAATGAAATATTTTGATACTAACAATAACGTACTGCTATGTTACAAAATTATTATAGGAGTCAATTTCAGATTTCTTTCAGATATTTTTCATTTAATTATTTTTTTTCTGTTTCATTAACTTTTCAAAAGGTAGAGCTAATAAGGATAGACATCCTGAAAGGTTACACCATCCATCAACTGCTGCAACTGACTTGATTATTAATGAATTAGTTAATTGTCTGGTGTATAAAATGTCAGTAAATAATGAAAACATTTCCATCAATGTTTTCCAGAGCAGAAGTTCACCACTGCCTGTTATGTCCATCAGGACAGCAGTTGAAATCCCATAAGAGAGTAAGAAGAAGAACTACTTCATTAATCCCCTCGGGGGAATTTCAATTTGGCAACTCTCCAGTTTCCAGTTCACAGTCCGTACCGAGCGGTCCGCTTGGACTTCACCCTCCAGTTCCCATGCCAAGTCTCTATGGCCCGAGCTACTGCTGCCCAAGAAAAGGGTCAATATTTGCTGCCAAAACCCAGGACGGAAGCAGCACACGTTTGGCCTTTTTGCTTAAAAGAAACAATGAATCAGTTTCTGAACAAGTGTGTTCAAAAGCAGTGTGAAAGTAAAGCCAGCGTGTTGCTGTGACGATTACACCCTTCACCTCTGTCCTTTCTGTTCCTAATTAGTGTGATTGGTAGGCTATTACTGACATTCATGTTGAACAGGCTGACCTTAAAAAGAGCACTAAGTCATCACATGCTCTGAACCTCTTGCTTTAACGCTTGAACATATAACAAAGGCACATAAGTAACCTTATTACTTTTGCAGTCGGCTGTAGCTCATGGGATATGTGGTCGTCCCGTAACCACAAGGTACCCGGATCGATCCCCTCTCTCCCCATAGTTGCAGGTCAAAGTGTCCTTGAGCAAGACACTGAACCCCCAGTTGCTCCCCGGGCGCTTCACTGCAGCCCACTGCTCCTTAATAACTAAGGATGGGTCAAATGCAGAGAAGAATTCCCCCCTGTGGGATCAATAAAGTGTACATTATTATTAACCGTAGATCGTGTTCTTAATCCAACCGCTTGAATATTACACTAGAGCCAATGGTGCTGTCCACGCCAGCACAACTACAGTCAGACATTCAAAGACCGCCAACAGTCAGCTTGATGTGTTGGGACGCTTGTATCTACTGACTGATCATACAAAATAATTAAAACCAGAAAGGTAGTACCTCAGTTGTGAGTTAGACCCCCTTAGAAAAGCACTTAAGTCATAGTACATGTCCTGCTGTGCCAATGGAAAATGTGTAAAAGATTTTGCTTTGTCAGACGCTTTGTAGAAAAGTAATTTCCTCTTGTTTCTATCGAGGCTGGAGATAAACCAGGACGCCTGGCACACCCAGAAACAGTTTACAGATTATACACACTTTATTTCTGTTATAGTAGAGGACGAACAAAAAACACATACTGTAAGTGTGCATGTTATACGCCGCAGGGACCTTGTCTCAAGATCAAGAAAGAATCTCAACTTGCGACACACTGTACACACAGACCTACATAAACATACATCTGTACACTTTGTTGGCTGGCATCAGGCAGAACATCTCAAAGTTGACAGGATGATTCCAAGTCCCTTATTACAAATTGTGCCATTTCCCCTCCACAGAGGCACTGAAAAGAGAGTTATTTCTTTAAATGCCCATTTATTTAATTCCACGATTTAATAATGTATTTACAAGCGCAGTATTATGTGGCAGCAGCTGGATTTGGTTGGAAAAACCCAGTGCATCATTAGTAAGATAACCCGCTGAGCAAAACTGATAATTGCGAGAAGAACAAAAAAAAGAAAAAGAAAGGAAGGGAGAGAATGAGAGACGAAGGAGGCAAATGACAAACATGATGAAATAAAAGTTTTTTGGAATAACGCTGCGTGGGAGGAGATTTGGAGTGACCTAATTAAAATGTTGGAATCCTGAGAGGAATAAATTAAGAAAATGTCAGTTAGGCTGAGCCGGAGGAGGGGAGATTAAGAGGCGCAAGTCTTATTTCTGCTCTCTCTTATAACTGCGGCATGGAACATTGGTCTTTAACAACAACAACATAGAGAGTTGGTGTTTCCCAGAAATTAACCATTTGAGTACATGTAAAGAATTTGCAGTGACATATGTCAAAGAAAAAAAAAGGAAAGATCTTTCAAGTTGAGCTTTAGGTGTCATGTAAAACAGAAAGTTGGAAAAGCTGTAACTAGTCTGACACGACTGATGTTCTATTCTTTTGAATTCCAGGGGAAACTTTGAAATGGAAATGGTAAAGCTGAGAATGAAAAAAGAAAGTGAGACAGGAAGCTACAGAGCTTCAACAAAATAGTCCTACCTTGCAATTTAAGCAGCTTAAGGTTTCTACGTCATTACTGTACGGAAGCAATATGAAAGCCACAGGTCTATTAACGTCATGTAGCTATCATCTTTGCTGACTTCCACCAGCCGTCCCAGACACATTCCCCCTATGGGGAAGCTCCATATGGGGCCAACATGTTTCTGCTGTGCTGGGCAGGACGAGACCATACGGATGCTGTCGGACTTCATGTAGCGTGTATTAGAACAGATGACAGCAATGGCAATGTGTCGATTGTCAACACAGAGGAGGGAATAAACGGGATGAACAATGAGAGGGAGGAGGGAGGGAGAAAAAGGAAGGAAGGGCAGCTGGTACCAAGACTGGTGTTAGTTAAGGATGACTAAGTGACATGTTGACAACAGACAGATAAGAGGACTCCATGGAACAAAGATGAAAAAGTATTAGTGAGCCTCTCATGCCAGTGTGCTTCAGTATAGAACAAGATCTTTCATTCCACTTCCCTTTGAAGTCATCCATGGAAATAACACCATGTGGCATGCATGAATTTTAGCGCTGGATGAAAGAAGGTGACGCTCCAGTCTGGTGCAGCATCCCTAATGCTGAGCCTTCACAGTTTACATTGACTTGCACAGCAAGCGTTTTCCGCTGCACTGTTTGTGCGCTCACTTTACTCTCAATCGCAATCGATTCAGAAACTTTCATCAAAGTTTGAACAATGAAAAGGATGTTATATCTGATCTATTGTACAATAATCGCTTGCAAATGAACAGCAGTTTCAGTTTATATTTTCTAGCGAGCTGAAAGTGAAAGTGAACTGCCCCCCAAACGCTTGCGTGCCACACTCCAGCACCCAGACCCACACTGTGCCATCCAGGCGTGTGGTGTTTGTGCAGAAGGCATCCATTTCAGCGCTGCACTCCACAACAACAACAGTGGGTCGTTTGTTTCAATCTAACAAGAGATGGTTGCAACAAAGAAGGAGGAATTTCTTTTCTTCTCTCAATTCTTCCCAAAACGTTGCGTCAGACGGGGGAAGCTTTACATAATCAGTGTCATCACTCCTTATCCCAAACTTAAATCTCCAGTGGACTCTCACTGTGGGTGCTCTCTTGTGCAATGCCATGCCACAGCACGTCTGTGTTGGTGGTTATTGGTGGTAGTGTTACAATGGCTGTGGGGCTACACTCCACTTAAGCTGTCACGCCTGTAATGAACAGGAGATTTTAGTGCGAAGCAGCTCATCTATTGGTGTGTGTATATGTGTGTGTGTGTGTGTGTCTGAAAGAGAGAAAAAGAGGGCAATCTTCAGCATAACACGGCATAAATTGTAGCCCCACGGGAGAAGGTCTGACTGACGGCTTAACATCGTCTTTAACGTATGCCTGTTGATATGAGCTTTGTAAATGTTACCATTTAAACGAAGGCACAGATTTTTTCAGAGGGATGCACCGATCTGATTTCTTCTATATTTCGTAGCCCCGAATGTGCTAACACGATAACACGATAGGAAAAAAAAGTCAAAAAGTAACTGGCAGTCAAAAACCTGTCCATACTGGCTGTGAAATCCACAAATCCACATTCCAAACTTGAGGCGAAGCTCAAATGAGGCTTCATCAGAGTTTGGCAAATGGAGTGGGTTTCTTTGTCCTGGCAGTTGGGTTTAGGTTAATGGCCCATGTTGTATCCAGGCAACAAAGCTACATACAGAAATATCCCCCCAGCCACAACTCAGCGAGGAAATACAGTCTGCGGAAACGCAACGAGAGAAGTCCTTACACACTAATCTAACTTTTGGATGATAACCACTTGATTTGGCTCAGTCAGACTGCTGAAGCGATTCACACTACACGAGGACTTCGGATTTTCTAGGATTTTTTAGCCATAAGAGATTACAGCCATTTCAGAACAAACCACTGATTTGTGTTAAGTACGTTAGGAAGGTGGGTATTGTATTAACATGAATTGTGTCTTCTAATTAAAGAAAAGAGCGGAAATAAAACACGCAACATATTGTGGTTGTTTTACATTTTTGTAAAACAACCTTGACGCTGCATTGAATAAGAAGTATGGGGTGTTGATTTAAGGGTGTATGTACTGAAACCAGACAGGGTCTAATCCATTCCCTTATCACCATGGCAGCTGACAAAAACATCACATTATTAAAAAAAGAAACACAAATGCCCTCTTGGATGGGAAACAGAGATGAAATGTCATAATTTATCAGAGGAACTGCTGCTCAATTAATTATGTACTGTTGTGATGTACTCTTGAATATATATATATATATATATATATATATATATATATATATATATATATATATATATATATATATAGCAGTTGAAGGACACATACACTCACACTAGTTTGCCTATCTTTTCTCACTCAAATAATTCTGTATAACATATTTTTTATTTCTTTTTCCTCTTTCAGTTAATCTCTTCTTTCTTTATGCTTCCACTGACTTTCACGCAGTAGCTTTGTCATCTCAACACTTCTCCTACTGTGTCTGTCCGCTGCGTTCAGTGTGTGTGTGTGTGTTCCTTTTCTTAGTGACATTTCCGTGCCAGGTGTGACAAATGGCAGGCAGAGAGGAAACATTTATTCCCTGTGGTGAGCTTAATTAGCTAAGCATTGGCACCAGCTTTTTTAGAAAACCACGCACGTACACGCACACACTCAAACACACAAACACACACACTTGCATTCACACACGTTTCCTCAAGTAAGAATCCACCAACAAGTGCACACACACAAATAAGAGACAAATCACTTCAGTACATGAACCGCACAGATAATTGGACATCAACAATAAATGATGTCTAAATCACAGTTCTAATCCTTATTTTTCTTCATCTGACTTCACATGTCATTTTTTATCCAAAGCGACTTACAATCATGTTACATTTGTAAGTGTCTTGCTCAAGGACACATCGACTCGGGTGGGGATTGAACCTCCAACCCCCTGATTGAAAGACAGACCTGCTAACCACTGACCCACATCCAGGGACTCAACTGTAGCCAATCTCATCTTTTCTCTATTAAAAGGTTAAATCATTCACAAAGTACAGCTCTCTTTCAGCAGCTACATATGGTGGGTGTGTAGAGGCCACACAAGGCCAGCAGACAAGACTGCAGGAGAGACATTAAAGCGATTGCATGTGTGTCTCTTCCGTGTCTGATTTAGGGAGCGCTGTATTACATTCAGTGCAGTTTTACATCTGTGTGTTAACATCTGTCTGCTTCTGTGTCGGCCCATTGTTCTGCCAATTCCAACATCTGCAACTGAGGGATGGATATTAGGGAGCATTGAAGGTGGAGGAGGAGGAGGAGGCGGACTCCTAGTGTCCACTAACCTTGCAGGGGAGCTTTAATGCAATGCTGCTAATTACAAACACACGCATGAATACAAAGTCACACACACAAGCGCATAAATGTTAAAATGTGCTAAATGTGTGGTGACTGTGGGCCTTTCTTTGTGTCCTCTCCCCTCAATCTGTGGACAAATCACAGACATCATGGGCTGCAAAAAACTCTGTCTACCTCCGTCTTTTTCTCTCTCACTTGGGGCCCGGCGTGTCCCTGCGCACCCCCACTGCGGAGAAGGAAATGAAAGCCAAACATGTTGCTGATATGTCTCCCTGTTTAGTGCTGGGTTTCTGGGCTTTGATGCCAGCCAGGTGGTGGGGGGTGGATATTAAGGTGCCCTTTAAGGGTAGATATGGGGGAGGTGAACATTGTAATTGGACCAGATTGTGTTGCGACATGTTTTGGGTGTGGCCTGGTCTGGCAGCCCCGCTGGCAACGAATGGCTTTTGATGTCAGGGTTAAAAGGTTTGGTGGGATTTTAGGGAGACTCCACGCTGCTCTGAAGTGGGATTTTTGTCGGAAAGTCAACAATGAGAACCGAAACACATGGTGCTTGTTTTTCTCATGCTGTGGTGCAAAGGGGGCCGGCCTACGTCTTTTCCTGTTGTATCCTGTATCTCTTACAACAGCATGTTCTAATGTCAATATCCCCGTCTTTCATGATCTCTACTCCTTCAAATGCTCCCCCAAGCTGCACTGCAGATACAGAAAGAGTGGGATGGTAGTCCTGGTGAAGAAGAAGTTAACAATGTGACCCACTGGTTAATGATGACAATCCACTTTGTCTCGTCATGGTCGGGCTTTTGTTAGAGGCCACTAGAGATTAAGAGCCATGCTCGCGTTGATGTCACTCTGTTTCTGAATAGTGAGTTTACAGCAGCATGAATTGTCCTCACCTGGCCAGTCATAGGGGGGCCGAAGGGGTCACTGGCCCCCCAACTATAGGGCCCTGGTCGAATTTGGCGTGCCGGCCGGTGTGATCGCAAGATGGTCTCTGGTTGTTTTAGCTACACTCATCCTCTCAATGTCTTACTGTACTCCAGTGGGGACATTGTCACAATTCTTTTTAATGAAATGGACAACTGTGGTCCGGTGTCCTTGCTGACTGAGCTACGGTCTCCTGCTTCTGAGTGAAATCTCTCAACCCGCTATTGAATGAATTTACACAGAATTTGCTTTGGTGAACTTTGGGAACCCACTGGCTTTTTTTCATGCAGAAGCATCATCAGCTCTTGCTGTACTTGTACGACGTGTCTACCAAATGTTAATTCAATTAAATTAGATTAAGATTTATTTCAACACCATGTCGTACAAAAGCAGTTCATATTGCTTCACATAACATCAAACCAACAATAAAAAAGGCAGCAAAAACTGTGCAAATAGACAGAGTCATACATACAAAAGCCCACAAGGTCTTTAGTTTGGATCTAAAAGAAAGTCTACGCTCAGCAGGCTGATTCTTTAGGTGCTACTGTGCCTAAAGCCTCACAGCAGTGGATCTGAAATCATTATTAATCTCATGACTTGACATCAATGTGGCACAGCTTGCTACGGTTTCAGATAGACATCTGTGTTTGAATAAGAGCTTTGCAGATTTTGAACAATTCCACCTCTTCATCCCTTTCTCTCTGCGTCACTAATATCCACTCGGTTTACACTTGAATTATCACCCACCTGCAGTATTTTCATTACATTTGATGAAAAGCATTACATTTAATAACCAGTCAAATCAACAACATCCTTATTTCCCTCTATTCTTTTTCAGACAAAAGATAAAGTAATGCAGTGGTTTGAAATCTAGCAGCACATTGGCAATGAGGAACCAGTTTCCAGATCATCTGCAAATAACTTGATCCACAGAAGTCTTATGCTTTAACACTGAACGGACCAGTGCCTTAAACACAACTGGAAGTAACTGGAGCTACAATTAATTCTGGGGTCAAGCGGGACATCTCTGGTAGTGTTGTTCCAAACAGGATTAGAATGAATCAATAGCTCCTTTGATGAACACCGTTGCTATAGTTATTGCAATAGAGGAACTCATTCTGCCACACACAGACTGACTTGTTCTGTGGCAATTTGACCAGCTGATATGTCCACCCTGTAAATGTTATCATTTGACTATCTTTCCTTCTTTGGATCTATTTGTTCTCATTACTATGGAAACAGCTTGAAGTCTGAAATCTCCTTTTTGCCTCGGGATTTGCTGTGTGCTGGATGTGGGCCTTCAATCATTTAGATGTTTTAATGATCTGGGTGTCAGACCAAAAGATGGTATCAGCCGTACCTTCACTCGTTATTGCTAGATTCAGGGCTGAACTCCTCACCCTCCTCCCCATGCTTTCCCCATTTTCTTCAGATCTTTATCTCCCTGTCATTCGTTCACACAGATAACTCTGCAGACATTTGTGACTTTAGAAAGTTGTCTCTGAAACCATAGATTTATATACGAGTTTACCTTTTTCATTTTGAGGTAGCCAAGCATGACCGGCAGTGTGTTGCACGGTATAACCTCAATGGAGTCTCTCAGACGTTTGGAGAAAAGCCATTAGCTGCTCGTGTTTGTTGTTTAAATGCAAATCTAACCACATGTGACTTTCAAATGAGCTGCTTATAATCATTTGGAAAATTAGATTCAAAAAATGTTTAACTGCTCAGCATGCAACATACATTAAGCAAATGTAAATGCAACAACTGGACCATTCATGTTTTGAAGTAGTCATTTTTGGCGTGTTTCTGCTTCAGTAAACATTCAGGCGGATACCCGACCAACAACTGTCTCGGATTCCTGCAACACAGCAGTTTTTGTCTGAAGACAAGAAGTGATCAAATGACTGTGATCAAATTCAAAAGATCCCCTCTCCAAATAATTGGCGCCCTAAGGCATCCTCACACTGTAATGCATCATGTATTTATGCATACACCTCTATTTGTAGCTCTGTGTCTGTAAGTTAGCATAAGAACGCTATCACAGCGTCACCTTAAAGGACCAGTGCGTAGGATTTGATGGCGTCTAGTAGTGGGGCAGCAGATTTCATCCAACTGAATACCTCTCTGCTCACCCGTAACGTAAAAACACGTAATGCTCTTTTATTTAGAGAGAATCACACAGCTGAGGTTGGGACTTCTGGAGAGTATTTTACATGTATTTAATTAAAAAAAGAGTGTAAAGAGTAGTAATGAAACACATTACTTATACTGCTATGAACTGCTGAGTATTGTGTAAAGTGGACTGAGTAATTTATTGCAGTCACTTTCCCAACATTATTGGTGAGATATGTGACCAGAAAAGGTGAAGACACACAAACAACATATATTTCCTTATTTATTGCATTGAGGACAGCTTACCTTTTATCTGATAGCTCACAAAATATGTGTGTACATTTAATGCCGAATGCTTGTTGAATTGTCGAACAGTGTTTAAACCTCCACCAACATATTTCCAACGTCCGAATTCAGGGGCTGCAGACAACAATGTTGCTGGCTATTAAAAAAAAAAAACACCTACTTAAGCACGACCACTGCGGTTTGGCAATTGGGCAACCGACCAGGTGTGCCCCGGATCAAATGTGTGCAGGGTTTGAACTTGAAGGCATCTTTGCTTTAGAGATGGGTGTTTGACATGCAGCAAAGCTCCCAAACTTGGAATCAAACCTAAATGTGCTGTAACCCCTCGACTGTCAAGGAGCTCTAAATGTAGGTATTTTCAATTATTTTGTCTCCTTTATAATATTTCTAGAGCCTGGAGCCCAAATATATATGACTACATCTGAAGCAAGCCAAAAAGTCTCGATGATTCAGTCATCCATCCTAAGCTCCCCACAGAAACTTGAATGCCTCTTCCTCTTCCTCCTGTTTTGCCCAGGATATCAGTATCTCATCTAATCTATTGTTCAATGTTTCTGTGTACCCCTCCTCTAAAAAGGGTCAACTCAAAGTCTGTCTAGTCTGTAGATGGCTCAGTAACCTACTGCTGTCTTTGCCGTTGGGTTCATAGGTGAAGCTCAAGTCTGCACACACAACGCCTCAGGTGATGAACATTGTGCTCCTTCACCATCTTTTCATCTGGTTTTTCGCCCCACCGTCAGTCTATCAGTGTTCTCAAATTAATTTCCTCTGCAGGTGTAAACAGAGCAGATAGGGTCTTAACCTCTGTACACATTACATGTGTTCTTTGTATTGTCAGAGTGACACAAGGCATGAACAATTTATGTAATTTGCAAAACTGTGTTCCCAGAAAAGTGCCTCTTGTTATTGTCTGGGCATGATGCATTCAGGTGTTCTTTCCCAGAGCGGAATTCTTCTTGACTCTGCATACAGATGAGAGAGAGGGAGAGTTGTAGTGCGACAAGGAATGAGCTCAATTTCAACCCATGTTGAGGTGTATGTTGTTCATCTGAGTCGCCAGACCAAAACAGAACTTAATTAATAAAAGTAATTAACTGCCACTCCCATGAAGGCAGACACCTAATAGTAAATACATCACAACAAATTAAAGCAATCCCCTGGACTGTTTTATGTTGAATAAGGAGGTATTGTTTCACTCCTGTTTGTCAGTAGGCAGAATATCTCAGAGAGCTTCACAATTCATTCTTGCAATTAGAAATACAAAACAATCCCAACTCAAGGTCCACTTGCTTGTTCCTGAGCTGTTGGTCATATTGCACACTCCATTCAACAGTAGATTGAATGGATTGATTGGGATTGTTTTGTCAAATGAGTTAAAAGGTGACAGATGTTGTGCATATTTGCCTCTAGATGCTAATCCAGAAATTGTGTAAAGGAATAACATTGCATGAGGGCATTATTAGCATGCTAACATGGTCATTAGCAGTAAACATGTATTTCCTTGGCACATTGCACATTTTCCTGAGCCTGAGGTGAAATGCTGAGTGAAACGCATTTCAACTCAGTGTCCGCATGGGTGCTATCTAGTCCTAGTTTTTGTGTCATCCATTACCTTAAGAATAAAAGATGAAACTACCGAGACGAGAGGAAAATATAGAAAATAGTTTTGTTTTCAGTCAAGCTGGTTATCATGCAGGGAATCTTTTTCCTCACTTCTCCATATTATTTGTGTTACACATTAATGTACTTCTGGAGGCTTGTCCTGTCGGCAGGAAATTGTGGTTGCATTGCGGAAGTGAAACGAAAGCTCTGGCCACTGTGACATATTTGCTCATCATTAGCAGGCTGTACTCAAACACATGAGAGAAACACACACACATCCACCTCATCCGATACAAGAATGACACAGCGATTGAATGGATCTCGCATACATCCACAGCTTGTCATTTTCTGTCTTGCCATGACATAAAGGAGCTGCTGACTCACTCTGACCTCTGCATCAGGGTCATGCCGGGGTCACCCAGTGTCACCGCGATGTCACACAGAGGCCTGGAATCTCCGCTACGTTCCCTGACACACTCGTCACATGTCGTTCCCACCAGTCCATTCATGCAGAAGAAAGAAAGGGGACGGTCAGGGGACTCTTACCCCATCTCTTTCTCTCTCTCTTGTTCTCCTCCTCTTATCCACTTTTCTACTTTTTTATCTTCGACTTTTCTTACTCGGTCTCCTCTACTTGTAATCTCTCTCTCAAAACCCACTTTTTCTCCTCATTCTCTGTTATTCTTGACCCATGGTCTTTTGGGGGGGCTCTATAAAATCTTTATGTGAAGTTTTTTTTGTCTGTGGCACATACACACACATACACACACGTACACACACACCTCCTTTGCTCCCCTATAGATCAGCTGTAGGATCCCACTATGCAGCCTGACCATGTGGCCTCAATGCACAGAAGGGACCCTCTGTTGCGGCTTCCACTGAGCAGGGGCCCATGATGTCACAGGGAAATCACCTCCATCTCTCACACACACACACAATGCACAGTGCGCAGCCCCTCCCCTGCTCTCTTTTCTTCTCATCGCCGTGGTGAATGGAATTGCATGGCTGTGCAGTTCAATCACTGTCAAGTGCAGAGAAAAGGGGTCTCTTGTGCAAAATTTCATGATTCACAATTGATTAAATAGGGGTGTCATTTCATGGCTGAGCAGGGAGGTGTGTGGATAGGAGAGATGGGGATGAGGGGGTGAAGCTTTTTCATGCCCTTGTGAAATATGGCTCAGAAATCGCCTGATGGGCCCCATTCAAAGCTGGAGATGTAAAGGAAAATAAGAGGCCGGTCTACGAGAGAGTAGGGGGTAAAGGGAGGGGAAATAGGAGAATTGCCAGTATCTTCTCATGGTTTGTTAAAGTGCTTTCATGCCCTTAAGAGATACAGACCTAATATACTGTATGTAAGCCGTATGATTTAGATTCCTGTTGTCATGTGGAAACTCCCAGGGTTCACCCAGCGGGGGCACAGAGGAGGGCAGGGGACGGGAAATGGTTTTGGGAATAAAAGACGAGCAAGGAGGATGGTTTTTAAGGAATATCATTTCCCTGTACTCCACCAAAGGACATTGACTGCAGTAGTAATGAGTAATGAGGTTAGAGAGAACTATTTCAGCTCTATTGTGGGAACTTTATTGTGCTCCCAACCTCAGACTGCATCTAGTGCGGTTTCTGGATTTCTTACTAGATTTGTCCAAACTGTGACAGACACCGAACAAAAACAGAGATTAGAGAAGCAGTTGGCCTGTACTCACAACCACAGCGAGACACAAAGGTCGACCCACTTTATCTCATAGCATTATTAGCATGACATTTTCAAGACATTTTCAAGAACAGAAATGTTCCACTGTTGCAGTTCAGGGAAACCTGTTTTTCAGTAGATTAATAATGTAAGGAAAATAATAATAACACCAGGTATTAGTTTTTTCTTTAATCAACATATTACAGGGGCTAGTGTCTTTCTTAGCTCATCTCGCATCGTGTCAGGGTTGGCTAGCTGGGTAATGCTAGCTGTTGGTAGCTGAGGAAGCATTGCTAACTGTGTCACCACTAAGGTGGATTAAAAACTGCTCATGCATTTAATTTTATGATTTATTTTTCTATATTAGTGTCTCCCAAATTGAGAAGATTTTAAATGAAAGTTGTATCTATTCAACTGGATTGATACTGTGAGCGTAATTGATACTAAGTCGCTTTGGATAAAAGTGTTAGCTAAATGAAATGTAATGTAATTCCTCCCTCATTCACTACCCCCTAACGTACAATAGACAAACACGTGTACAACATTGTGAGCAGAACATTGTGACTTTGAACACTTAAGAATCATCATCTTTTTCACACATCACTGGAGTGAATGCTCTCCTGTTCTTTTGAATGTCAGACACATGTAACGCATAGAGAAAACCTTGGTGAACAAGTTGTACTTGATTTTGTACACTAGAGCACCATCTCTACTGCACATAAACACTGAATCACTATAACCCTCAGACTCAATACCCTCTTTGGGTTCTGGTTTCTGCTGCTTCCACATCAGAGAAAGCATATATTATTTCATACACACACACACACACACACAAATGTGACTTGCATTAAACAAGTCTCACAAGGGACCAGTGTATGTGCGAGTGACTTGTGTGTGTACAGTGTGAGTCTGAAAATGCAGGTGCGTGTGTGTGTGTGCGTGTGCGTGTCTAGTAATCCATCTATGTAAGCTTCTGGGATGCCGAGTAAAGGTTTTTTAGTGGAGAAGGCAGACCAAACCTTGTGACACTCAGGCAGCTCGGCTTCACTTTTGCCACATGCTTTGGGGATTTTAGCTCTAACATTGTTCACAGTGTGAGTTTCCTTGTTGTTAATACACACTCAGAATAAATCTTTGAGGTTATTTGAGGTCTCAACTCTGTCTCCTCTTAATCCAATTTAGGGGGGGAAGTTCCGGAAGATATCAACGCATTTACGGTATTTTCTTATTTTTCCACAGTAGCGTTCTCTTCAGTTTATTTCCACAACAGTGAGCAGATTCTACAGTAGATCAAATTATGTCCCATTAAGTGACTCATTTACATTTCAATTATTATCTGATGCTCTCATGCAGACTGACTCGTAGTTAGTGCAATAGATGATAACAATTGCATTCTGGGATTTCTGATGCTCAAAATAAGAGGAAGAAACTTAATGGTCAAGAGTATGAGCGTAGAATATGAATGTGTGATCGGGAATTATTGGTGGCCAGGAAGAACAAAATAGTTTTTTCAATGTTTCTGAAAACATTAAGGAGATGAAGTGACCCAGTAAGATGTGACAGTGTGGCCGAGAGCCAGCATGCACAATACCAGGTCCCTGAAACTGCTAAATGGAATTCAGCCATCCATCCATCCATCCATCCATTATCACCCGCTTATCCGGGGTCGGGTCGCGGTGGCAGCAGGTTCAGCAGGCCGACCCAGGCCTCCCTCTCACCCGCAACACTTTCCAGCTCATTCTGGGGGATCCCGAGGCGTTCCAAGGCCAGCCGGGAGATATAATCCCTCCAGCGTGTCCTCGGTCTTCCCCGGGGCCTCCTACCAGTTGGACGTGCCCGGAAAAACCTCTAATGGGAGGCGTCCAGGAGGCATCCTGACTAGATGCCTGAACCACCTCAGCTGACTCCTTTCGACACGAAGGAGCAGCGACTCGACTCCAAGCTCCCCCCTGATGTCCGAGCTCCTTACCCTATCTCTAAGGCTGAGCCCGACCACCCTACGGAGGAAGCTCATTTCGGCCGCTTGTATCCGAGATCTCTTTCTTTCAGTCACGACCCAGAGTTCGTGACCATAGGTGAGGGTTGGAACGTAGACCGACCAGTAAATGGAGAACTTTGCCTTCCGGCTCAGCTCCCTCTTCACCAAGACGGACCGGTACAGCGCCTGTTTTACTGCTGCAGCCGCACCGATCCGCCTGTCGATCTCCCGCCCCACCTTACCCTCACTCGTGAACAAGACCCCGAGATACTTGAACTCCTTCGCTTGGGGTAGGCAGTTTGCCCCCACCTGGAGGGAGCAATCCGCCGGTTTCCGGCAGAGCACCATGGCCTCAGATTTGGAGGTGCTAACTCTCATCCCTGCCGCTTCGCACTCGGCTGCAAAACGCCCCAGTGAATGCTGGAGGTCACGGTCCGAGGAGGCAAACAGGACCACATCATCCGCAAACATCAGAGAGGCGATCCCGAGACTCCCGAACCGGATCCTCTCCGCCCCCTGGCTGCGCCTAGATATCCTGTCCATGAAGGTCACGAACAGGACCGGTGATAAAGGGCAGCCCTGGCGGAGGCCAACACCCACCGGGAACGTGTCTGACTTACTCCCGAGGAGACGAACACAGCTCCTACTGCAGGCGTACAGAGACCGGATGGCCCGTGCCAACGGGTCCGGCACCCCATACTCTTGCAGCACCCCCCACAAAAAACCCAGAGGGACCCGGTCGAAAGCCTTCTCCAGGTCTACAAAGCACATGTAAACTGGTTGGGCAAACTACCAGGACCCCTCCAGTAATCTTGCGAGGGTAAAGAGCTGGTCCACTGTTCCACGACCGGGACGGAATCCGCACTGTTCGTCTTGAATCCGAGGTTCGACAAGCGGTCGGAGCCTCCTCTCCAGCACCCTGGCATAAGCTTTTCCCGGGAGGCTGAGCAGTGTGATGCCACGATAGTTCGAGCACACTCTCCGGTCCCCCTTCTTGAAGATGGGAACCACCACCCCGGTCTGCCAGTCCATGGGCGCTGTTCCCGACCCCCATGCGACACTGAAAAGGCGTGTCAACCAAGACAGCCCAACAATGTCCAGCGCTTTCAGCATCTCAGGGCGGATCTCATCCACCCCTGGCGCCTTGCCACCAAGGAGCTTTTTGACTACCTTAGCGACCTCTGCCAGGGATATGGGTGAAACCACCCCAAAGTCTTCCGGCGCTGCCCCCACTCCGGGGGACATGTTGGCCGGGTTTAGGAGTTCCTCAATCAGATCAGATGATACGATTACAAAGTCGATCATTGATCTCCGGCCTAAGGTGTTCTGGTACCAGGTACACTTATGAGCCACCTTATGTTCGAACATGGTGTTCGTTATGGACAAACTGTGGCTAGCACAGAAGTCCAACAACAAAACACCATTCGGGTTCAGATCGGGCAAGCCGTTTCTCCCAATCACGCCCCGCCAGGTTTCTCTGTCATTGCCCCCGTTAAGGTGGCGATTCATAGGAGGAGGAATTCAGCCATCACAAATTTTATTATTTACCCCTGTGCTTATTACACTGTGATCTGTCAAAGTGTGTCCAGTGAAAAAGGCACATTAGCACTATAGCAAACTGGCAATCTGGTGTTTGTGTCACAACCGTCACTAGACGGTAGTGCTTTTATTTTTGTTGTCTTGTCACTTCCTGTTTTACTTTGAAATCATCCTCCTGTGTCATGTCTGCTGTCTTTACTTCCTCATATGTGATTACCTCTCCCTGCCCTGATGTGTTTCACCTGTGTCTCGTTAACTCCCCTCCCAGAGTGTATATATACTCTGTGCTTCACTTGTCTCGTTGCCAGTTCGTTTTTCTTCACCTATGAGTCAACTTACCAGCGTTTTTCCTGCCTGATATCCTGTTCTGATTCCGACGTCCCTTCGTTTCCGAGTAAGCCCGATCCCTGCCTGTACCTCTGCCGAGTTTGACTGCCTTCCTGTGAATGACCCTGGACTGTTTACGTTGACGATTCTACTCTCCCCTGAGTGAGACAGCTGCTCTCACCACAGCACAGAGCCTTGCCGACCGGCCTCAGTCCCTCCCTAGTTACATCGGGAGAACCTTCGGCGGTCCTTCTCCAGAGACTCTATCCTGTTGCAATATTACCTTTATCAATAAAGGAATCCTTGTGAACTTTACTCTCTGCCTCGGGTCGTGCATTTGGGTTCTTTCATTAGTGCTCCGGCGTGACAGTTTGCCACAAGCCCAGTATTCATTATAAATAGATAATCCAGGGTATGAGGATTTTAATTAAAATTTAGCCTCAGGTTAACATGCTGAAATATGAAATGGCTTTGATATTAAACTTTGAATACAATCTTTAATGTTTAGGAAAAGAGACTTATGGATGTAGTTCTTATCTCATGTTAGCCGTGGCTAAAAAAAGGTGGAGCGGGTCATTTGCTAGACAAGGTTGAAAGTTAGATCCCCGTAGGCGTGTCTTCAGTGTAGAGTAGCTCCCGATGGGCAGAGCTGCGTCCTGCTTTGGTGTGTGCGTGATTTGAACTCCACAGGTTCACATATCAATGGGCCATCGGAGAACATGCTTTACAATGCTTCTTTTTTTTTGTTTTATACTTATTTTTACAGTTTGACAAGAAATTAAGGAAGGATAAAAGAAATAAAGCATTCATCTGGCCAAGTCTGGCCATAAGGAAAAATTATATATAAAGTAAATGTTTAGGCAAGTGAATAAGTAAAGATAATGAGGAAAAAACCCAATTAAATCAACCATGCAACACTGTTTGTCAGTCAATCGTGTCAACCATAAATTCGGTCCAACAGTCAGATATAAAAAATATATTCAAAGAGTTCTCGTCACAGGGTTTCTTATACTTGGATCTAAAGATATATCTATAGAGTTACATCTTAGTTAAGAATAGTGCTTGTCTTTTTATGAGAACATTGGTGAGGTTAGGGAGGGCGAATCGCCTGCCAATGTCCTTATTCCATTTTGTCTTTGCTTTTATTGGGCTGAGCCATGGGTCAGCTGCATGCGGCTCCAGAGCTGCATGCGGCTCTTTAGCCCCTCTGTTGCGGCTCCCTGAGGCTTTGACAAAAAAATAATTTATGTTTTGCCCAGTGGACAATCATTTAAAGGGAACACCTCTTATCTTTGAGTTTGAGCTATTACTGTGTGACTGAAAATAAAAAAAGAATAATATTTGTGTGTCACATCCTTTTACGTCGCTGTCAAGCGTCTTTCCCTGCAGGTGGCTCATCATGATATGCAGAGCCCCGCCTTCGTTAAACTGTCTATGGATAAATAAATAAAAAGAAAAGTCACAAAGAAAAATAGAGAGTTTAATTCTGCGTGGACGTATTCATTTGCTTTCACTGCCAACGATGCTGGCTTACCTGTATGCTTGATATGTGACAGGAATTATCAAAGATGTAATGTTGAAAGACTCTTCCAGAACAAGCACAAAGCATTTGCTGAACAGTATCAAGCTGCAGACGAGCAAAGAAGAGCGACTTCTCAACTGCTACAGCAAACAGAGCAAATAAATCTACTTTTGGGAAGTCTCCAAACTCAACCTACATAGTTGTCTGATTAATTGACCAGTGTATTTTTTTTTTCTCCTCTTCACAAGTGTTTGATTTTGTTATAACTAGTAAAATAGCAATACAATGTCAACAAGTGTCTTTATTCTGGTACTATAATTTCATAAATACAACAAACTATAGTTTGACACATTTTATTTGGTGGAAAACAGGGCCAAATGGCTCTTTGGATAGGAAAGGTTGCTGATCCCTGGGCTGAGCGTAATCTGTACTCAAGCAGAGCTCACGGGGGAAACTATTGCAAGAGATCATAAAAGTATTGTAAAGGCATGCTCCGAGGAAAACTTAAGTATTTTTTAATTCCACTGGGGTCTTGAACTCCTCAGAGATGCATTTCTTCTTCACGTATCTTTGCTGTGTTTAACAAAGTCCCTTGTTTAAGGATGAGGAACTCCTTTTATCTTCCTCGTGTCTATGGTTAGGATGGAGGAGGGTTTTTGTCTCTTTGTCCAGTTAAAAATGCATGCATGCAAATATGGTCAGCAAAGCCATATAATTATAAAAGAAGAACATCTGAAATTCAACAGCAGCTTGTGAAGTCACCTCTGCTCTCTGGAATACCCATGAGGCTCAACCCTCGGATCATTGTCTCTGGAAGACTTTGATTCAGTGGTTTCAACCAAAAGAAGCCAATTGCAATCATTTCTTTGTTTTATGAAGATTCAGAGGAGAGGCATTCTTTTCATATTATTGCTTGTTTATATAATGCTTATAATGCTTACTTTCTCTAATTTTCATTTCCCTTACACAAAGCCGTTAAGTAGTTTTTAGAGGTTCTTGCTGTCAGTCTCCTCGAGGTATTTGTAACACATTTGCAGACACACGCACAAAGACTCACTCCCTTTTCACCACTTTCGCTCCGGGGCTTGTTGCAGGGCACACAACAAGAAGCTTCTGTGCATACCAAACCCAGACTGTTCATTCAGAGCTGCCGCTAATCTTGCATTTGTGCACACACACACACACACACACACACATACACACACATTGCATGTGACAAGCATTCCTCCAGTTTTAGCCGTTGGGGAAGAAGGGAATTGAAGGGATTGATCGAAGGGAGAAAAAGAAAGAGAGAGGTTTCGGCAACTAAATATTCATAACTAGAAGATAAAATTCAATGAAAACTCTCGAAAGTGAGTCCAAGCGCACACCTCTTGTGAAGTCAAAGATACCTCTCACTGTATTTCTTACACACTGTTTCCAAAGCTCATCAATCTTAATGTCGGGTGCAGAGAGCTCAACGCAGTGCCATCTGAGGCAACACATGCAAATAATTGCAACACAAGCAAATGAACACAAATATTTGCAACACAAGCAAATGAACACATGCATTACATTACATTTTAAAAAAGCATTGCAAGAAGCTCACAACACAACGGGAGCCATGGCAAGAACAGGGCTGTTGTCGAAAACTTATTTTTGAGCCGGAAGTATTGAATTTGCCGCCATGATGAGAGCTGCTTGAATTCTCTAAATGCTGAGGAAAGGTGCTTCAGTGCTTCCTACACTGGACCATTCTTCACCAAAGGACATTTAAAGCGACGCACCATTCAGCCGTCCATGAAAACATACAATATGCCTATGTTACACAGGTTTAACAATTAATTCCGTACAGTCATAAACTAATGGGATTCCTGTTGATGTATATGAATAGACAGTGACAACCATTTTGTTTCATTGTATATGTATTGATTTTCTTAAAATCATATTTACATGTAACTAATTAGTTAAAACAAATACCAAATAATATAAATAGAAAATATAGCATATGTCAATGAACACATTCTCATTCTCAATAACAAGAAGCATCATAAAAAGAAAAAAAACCTGTTAAAAAGCAAAATCATTCTGCCATATTTTAATTTTGCTTTTTGTAGTCCTCCTTTGTTTTCATTATCAGTGATATCCACCGTTGCATCATAATTAGCTCCGGGGTTGTCTTTTCCATGTTCCCTTGATCTCATGACGGTTTCCACCAAGGTCAAGGAGAAGTGGCTAGGAATAGACATTAGGAGGTCATTTTTGACTTTTTGACTGTAGCCCAAGTGTGTCCCAGCCTTGTGCATCACTTGTTAGTGTCCCCTGTGTACATTTTCCATTGTGCCGTGTGCTTTGCGTCAAATTGATGTTTTTGTGTGTCAATGTTTCTTCATTTGCTTTGTGTTGAACTGAATTGAAGCTCAGTCTACTTTGCCATGCTTTGTCTGTGTTTGATACCTAAACTGTGAATCTAAGAAAGCACAAAAGAGCAGCTGCTCTCGCCCCCAAACTCTGATAAGCTACGATAAGTAAGACTTCTTAGAAGTCAGTAAGCATTTAGGTCGTCCCCGCTCTACCCTGGCTCATTTCTCCGCGCGGTGTCCTGAGGTGCTAGAGCAGCTGTGAACTAAGTCTGTCAGTGTATCAGTCTCCCGTGTCATGCCAGACGCCACATCTTGCTCAGAGTATCGCAGGGATTCAGTGCAGGTGATTAATCTGAGCTCGTTAGCCACATGGCAGGCAGGTCGTAGCAGAAGCTGGCCTGCACGCTGCAGAGGTGGCTCAACACCCACCTACTGTACTCACATTGAATATACTGCACATATGTTTATGTACATGGTGGTTTTCTGCACGGCTGTCCGTACACCAGCTTGTGTTGACAGAGTATGCTGGCACATGCGGTGGCTTATCTCAGCGACCCCCAAAGGAATGATGTCTTTTAAAGGAAGCGGGTGGGGTGAAACTGATATGTGCCGCTACCTTGATCTCCCTCACATCTACCATGGGACTGCAACAGTAAATGATGGCGTTAGGGAGGAGGCGAGGGGGCGGAGCAGAGGAACTACTTTCCTTCCTAGAGCGAGGGATGATTCGTGGGCCAGGGGAGGAGGAGGAGAGGGATGAAGCTGGACAGGTGCTGAGAGAGAGATATGTACTCTTTTTTTTCTCTCTCTCTGCTGCACAGGAGATGGGGAGGACTGGAGAGAAAGGGATGAGAGGGAAAGAGAGAAAAAAAAGTCATATTTCCCCCTGTGGCAGAAGAAATGGGGGAAAGTGGAAAGGGCCAGTTCTGTATTGAGAAATGGACTAAACCATTCCCGGAGGGGGTGCTGAATGTCCCAGCCCCAAAGGCCTCTCTCTAAATGTACCTACCAGTCATGGATGGTATTAACGTTTACCCCCTCTGCTTTTTCCTTACTCCTCAGCAGTGCGTGCGTGTGTGTGCGTGTGTGTGTGCATGTGTGTGTGTGTGCGTGCGTGTGTGCGTGCGTGCGTGTGTGTGCGTGCGTGCATGCGTGTGTGTGTGCGTGCGCGTGCGTGTGTGCGTGCGTGTGTGTGTGCGTGTGTGCGTGCGTGCATGCTTGTTTGTGAGTCGTCTGCACAACCAGCACACTGGATGCCAGGCAATCCTGGCATGGCCTCCTCGACACTCTCGGGGAGTAGAAAACACTTCCCCTTTAACACGATAGCTACCCCCAGATCCTAGCCATGTCTGCAGTCCAACGCAGCTCCTATCTTCAATCGCCACGACTACTATTAATTATTTGCCCCAGCACTTCCTGTTTAGAGCCCGGTCACTGAGATTAAAGAGCAACACAGCTAGGAGTCCTTTGCTCACAGGAGGAGGGAGGGAGGGAGGAGGGAGCACAGTGTGAGGATTGTTTATCCAGAGGAATCTCCCAGTTTACAAATACTACTCATTTCCATTTACAGGGCCACATGGGGCTAACCTCAACTCTTATCCGTGTCAATTCATTTGCAACGAATCAACATCTTTGTGATGCTGTTGTTTGTATTTTTTCAAATTAAAACAATTAAAGCCAGCTGGGATGCATACAAAAAAGTAGCAATGTCATGCTAAAATATTTAGTTGATTTTTCAGTCAGGTGATTCTAGAAAGAATGTTAGTAATTGATTAATTGTTGATAACTCGTTTCTCAAGAAAAAATAACAGTTGTTGCTTCCAGCTTCTCAAATGTAATAATGTGCTGCTTTTGTCTGTCTTATACGTGATTGTGAATGAAATGTCTTTGGGATTTGGAGGGTTGGTAGGGCAGCAGACACATTGGCGCATCATTGTGACTGATTGGCCTTGTCTTTATTTGCAAAATGTTTCTCAATAATGCAATGTGCTACTCTGATTATAAGGCACATATATTGTTGTCACGCCGGAGCACTAATGAAAGAACCCAAATGCACGACGCGAGGCAGAGAGTAAAGTTCACAAGGATTCCTTTATTGATAAAGGTAATATTGCAACAGGATAGAGTCTCTGGAGAAGGACCGCCGAAGGTTCTCCCGATGTAACTGGGGAGGGACTGAGGCCGGTCGGCAAGGCTCTGACCCGCTGTGGTGAGAGCAGCTGTCTCACTCAGGGGAGAGTAGAATCGTCAACGTAAACAGTCCAGGGTCATTCACAGGAAGGCAGTCAAACTCGGCAGAGGTACAGGCAGGGATCGGGCTTACTCGGAAACGAAGGGACGTCGGAATCAGAACAGGATATCAGGCAGGAAAAACGCTGGTAAGTTGACTCATAGGTGAAGAAAAACGAACTGGCCACGAGACAAGTGAAGCACAGAGTATATATACACACTGGGAGGGGAGTTAACGAGACACAGGTGAAACACATCAGGGCAGGGAGAGGTAATCACATATGAGGAAGTAAAGACAGCAGACATGACACAGGAGGAAACAATCAGGGACAGGGCAGACAATCACAGGGACAGGAAGTGGAGAGAAACAGAGGACACGAGAGACAAGGACTTCAAAATAAGACAGGAAACACGACACAACACTACAGATCCTGACAATTGTGATCAATCATCAATGTCACCTGCTGAGCTGAATAAGAGAATCAATTTAGTAACAAGATAAAAGCAATTGTCTCACTTACTCAATAAATGGCCTTTGGTGTAGCACCAGTGCTTGCTTGTTTTCCATGGAGCTTGAAGAATTAGTTTGACATTTTAGGAAATACGTTTATTTGTTTCCTCGCCGAGACTTTGATGAGAAGATTAATAACCCTCTCATATCTGTACAATAAATATAAAGCTGAAGCCAGCAGCTGGTTAGAGACTGGGAGCAGTAACTTTTTAAAGTCTCTTCGCTGGTTCCCAGAAATGGCACAAAGCGCTTAGGTTTCCAGTATTTATGTTCTTCTTGCCTTCACATTTACCACACAGACATGAGAGTGATATATTTCTTCTTATCTAATTCTTAGCAGGAAAGTGAAGATGAATATTGCCCATAATGTCAAACTATTCCTTTTTTTTAAACTTTGCATTTCTTCCCAATTTAACTGTCCCTCATTTTCTCATGTCTCTCACAGTCGGACTCAAAGTGAAAGTATCTGTTTCTCTAGGGCAAACACATACTGCCTCTACTTTACTTGCTCTCTCCTTCCTTTAAACACACACATACACAGACACACAGACGTGAAAAATGCCACAAGAAGCATTCACTGTACATACATAATCATGAATTCACACAGAGTAATTGTACCTCTGCAAACATCCAGTGACTTACACCTCATGGATTAGCCCCCTCTTTGAAACTCTGCAAGTAGGGATTTCTTTTTAGGTGATCACTGGCCTAAGCAGTTGTTACACGCAGGATTAGCAGGTTCTGCCATTCAGGTAACATGGTCTGTTTAAACTGGCAGGGTGAAGAAAGCAGAGAAAGACAAGGAGGGGAGCAGAAGGGGAGCAGAAGGGAGAGGTTATGACAGGCAGAGAGAGAGAGAGAGAAAAGGAGGTGTAAGAGACGTGAAATGGGGATCAGATGAGGAAGGAGGGGAGCGAGGTGTGCAGCAGAAGGGATGAGAGGTGAAAGGAGCAGAGCAGAATCGGGATGTGTGAAGAGAAGTGTGAAGGGAAGGAGGGGGGGGGGAAAGGCAAAGAGTCAAGAGAAGTCAGAGATGCATGGACGAGTATAGAAGGAGGAGAGGTAAGGAAACAGGAGGAGATCGGATGAGAGGAGAAGCATACGTAAAGGTATCTGATGTTGTGAGAACAAGACTTCTGCAAAGGAAGCAGCTTGACAGGAGCTGACAATGACAATATTGTTTTCTGTCCTCCCGCCCCTGTCTCTCCGAGTGTGAAAGCGTGTCATCCAGCCACCTTTGTAATTGTGCTGGTACAAGTTGTTTGCAGAAAAGGAAGCTGATAACAGGCCTAGATTTAGGGGTGGAAAGATATTCCAATGCTACCGCGTCCGGCTCACAATAGCATCGCACCTGCTTCTCGTGTGTCTCTCACCTCTCCTTCTTCCAGTCTGTCTCACATAACTCACATTGCACTCTTTCTCCCCCTTCTCCTTTCTCTTCTTTCTGTCTTGTAAATGGAGAAACACATCAGGGATCCCTGTTATGAGCTCTACCTTTCCTTGGCTGCTGTTTGTCGTCGTCGTCGTCGTCCCCACCCCCCCCCCCACCCCTCCCTTTCCCCCCCTGCACCTCTTCCTTTTGTGTGTCTAGCAAGGTGTGCAACAGTGGTGTGGCAGCCAGGCAGCTTTCTTAGTTTTCCGCTTGATGCATCGTGGCACATTTCACTGAGCAGAACTCATGCCTCGTTTCAGCGCTCCGTCGCCTTACCCGCCCCACTTTCACTCATTACCCTTTTCCCTCTTTCTGCTCTCCCCTGTGCCCCTCCTTCGCTTCCAACCCATTCTGCTGGAAAGATAGGGGAATTGTACGTTCACACACACGCGCACACACACACACACACACACACACACTCTATCTCACATATGCAGACGCAGGGCACTGCCTTTCCAGTCACACGCCACACCACTACAATTTCCTCACAAAATTCTCATGTGGCGCCACTCAAAAAGGAAATGTACACACGCGGATCAACACAAACACACACACACAGACTCACAGCCATATTCTGGCCCTTTATCCCGTCTTGGTAATCTGTTTACGGAGTGCTGGTCTCACTTGAGGGAGAATTTAATTGAAACCGGGGCTAATCTGATGATGGCACGGAGCGGCAGAGCCCTCAGCCCTGCTTCACCTCCAGTTAGGTCGCACCTTGTAGTCCTCACACTCAATACCTTGCTACTTCATTTCATGCCTCACGGTTCAATGCAGCGCTGCCCACTCATACATGCCACATTGATTGTTAATCCGACATTTGATATGCACTGCGCTCACTCAATTCTGATATTGTTTTTCTTGTTTGTGTTCTCATTGACCACCACTTACCGAACGCCTTGTCTCTCTCGTCCTGTTCCCTCTCTCCTCATCCAGGACGGATATTACTCCCACCGACCGAAGGAGAAAAGTAGAGTGGACAGCAACAACGAAAACTCTGTGCCCAAAGACTTTGAGAATATTGACAATAGTAACTTTGGTGCACGCTCACAGCCACACCGGCAGTCTGTGGGCGCCACCAGCAGCAAGCAGCAGCGGGAGCATCTGCAGGAGAAAGCCCACGCCCAGCAGCAGACCTGGCGGGACAACACCCCGAGTCTGAGCCGCAGCTCAAACGAAGTGTTGCCTGTAGGCCACCAGCCTCTGGCGGTCGGTAACAATGCCTCTTACCCAGGCGGTCAAGGCGGAGCGGGAGGTTCGCGGCAACACGACCACTCGCAGGCCCAGCAGGCCCAATCACAGCACAGACATCAACACCCGCACAGGAGGCAAGCGACCGCAGCGCCGCTGGGGGTGACCTACGACGAGCCACCAAAGTGCGAGATCACTGGGAAGGAAGCCATTTCAGCTCTATCCAGAGCCAAGAGCAAAGAGTGCCGGCAACAAATTGCTGAAGTGTACTGCAGACACAAGGAAGGGCAATTAATGCCTGAGACGGTCACTCGCTACTGCCCCCTCGAGGGTGAGTTCATCATTGTAATTAATTAGATTTTATTTCAGTCAATACAAATGGTTGTCTGTGCAGCTATTGCACTCACTTTGTATTCTGCATGAATAATGTCTCACTATTAAGCTTCCTATCATAGCACACTTGATTGTTGAGATCCAAATGGTGTTGTTATGTAAAACCATGTTTCTTACATCTGGTGATGCTTAAAATGACATATTTATCTATAACATTGTATTTTCATGACTAAATAACCAACAATCAGTGTTAAAGTCTGGAGTAGAAACATCATATGATACTATTTATTGAGAGTGTAACACTCACAAACTTGACTAGTCTAGATTTGATGGACAGTGCTGGTGACATGAGCAAATAAACCCACAACTGTCATCACATTTTTCCTCAAATGTTGTTGATAGTATTCTTAAGCTATGCTCCAAATAAAATTTAAATGTGGTTCAGTCCACAAAGTGTTCTGATTCAGCCCAGGGGTTGGAGAAAAAGACACAAATGCTGGTTTTGAGGTTGTGTTCATGTATGATGTCTGTATGTATGCACTCATATTACCGTGAGATATATGAGGATAAATAACTCCGGCAAATGCAGCATTTATGTATAAAACATTACAATAGATGAGACAGATTCTCACCACTCTTAAGAACTCCTTAGTGCAGCGCTGCTTAAACAATTGTTCATCTCCAAACGATTAAAATAAAACTAATAGAGATTTTCGAGATGTTCGTTGATTATTCTAGCAGGTTTACTAATGAACAAAATACAAAGAAAAATCTCCTGCAAATAATGCTGTCATATTGTTTGACATTTCCTCACATTATTTCCTTCTACTCTCTGCTGTACAAGCTTTCTTTCTCATGGCAAAAAAATAATATCCGCAAAGCTAAGTACAAAGAGTGCGGTGTGACCATTCAGGCTTTATTACATGGTAAAATATTTCCTGTTCTCATAATTGAAATTCTCGTCAAAGGCAAGAAATGTTGTTGTTGTTGTTTTTTTTAAAGTAAATTGTTGGAGAAAATGGGGATCCTGCTTGTATTCTCTCCAAATTGGTTTCCAATTTTCATTTGTTTTGTCAAGCTGGCAATCACACACAAACTCTTTGAATTTATGGACATCTGCAGTCTAGTTGTGGATTCTGTAAACAAAATCTGTTGCGGCTGCCGCCATCGCATCAGTAACGCATCAGTAACCATGTTGAAATGAACAGCACATACACACAGATGCATTTACACACACAGGAGTGGACTTAATGCAGGGGAGGAGCAGAAAGCCGTTATACATCCTGTTCACGTCAGATACCTTCCCGGACCTCGCTCGTGTTTTTAGGACTCGAGGAGGCACCGTGATTTAGCAACTTTTCTACATTCCCCTTCCCAAGATTAGGAGTATCGTTTGTCCGTGCCTAAGCTCCTGTCATCTCACACAGCAACTCACCAGCCCACTCAAACTGACAGTTTGATCAAAGGAGACAACGAAATTGAAAAGGGCCTTCCCCTGGTGGCTGGCCTGTAACAACACGACAGCTAAATTAAATCACTGATCTTCCTGACTCTCCGTCTGCCTGCCTGCTGCCTTTTAATGTGTTATCTCTCTCGGTTCCCCATCCCAATTCAAGTCCTAACCTTGTTAGCAGAAAATTGGCCAATTTGATTTGATGGGTAAGCTGTTCTTGAGGCTCTGGCTACATACGCTATTGTGATAGCTCTGGCGTTAGCATCATTGGTTACAGGAGGAACATGTTCAATCTCTTTTCCTCCATATGCTAACTTTACAAGTATAACTGAGCTGTGTTGCTCCAGCATGTAGTTTTAACCAAATGGCCCTGTGCTGAAAAAGATGTGTGCATAAATTATGCTTAAAGCTGCTATAATCAATATATTTATAACAATCAAGCAAATAATGATGTGAAAGTTATTGCTCACAGTGACAAACCAAAAAAAAAATCCAGATCTGAAGTTCCCCTCAGCTCTATGAGTGTCGGGTTCGTTTCTTTGGGCTCGTTGATTTGGTTCATAGTAGAGCTGCAAGATGTGGGCAACATCTTCTATCCTGATATCGGTCATTTTCTACCTTGATAGGAATATATTTATCACGATATAGCATGTTTTCCTATAAAATGTCCATGAATGAGTCTATATGATAGCCACATGGTAAAGCCTATGTTTTATAATTGAATAATTAAATTCTTGATAGATGCACCGATACTAGCTCAAATATGGATCAGGTATCGTTGACAATATGCCGATCTGGTATCAGTTATTATTATTTTAAGAAAATAACATGAATGGACCTTTACACATTATTCTGCGCCATTATTAAGCAGAGAGAACAATGTCCTCCTGAGCTGTATGCACATTGTATTCTGGGGTGGCCAGTTGGAGTTCAGTTTGTTGATCGTGAACTCAGTGGTAATGTAAAGCGTGATTCAAATGATATTCTCTCGAAATATCTCACATCAGATTTTATTTTTTCAGTCAGTACCATGGGCTTGTTATAATCAATTTAAATGATGTCATTGTGTATCTCAATATATGATTTCATCACAATATGATTCCATTGAAAGACGATAAATGATTGAGCCCCATCATCCGCTCATAGGCACGAAACAGCAGACAGAGTTAGTGATTGCTGGTGGAACTAATGGAAAGAATCAGCAGGTTGTTGGAGACGTCCATCTTGTTCACTAATTGTCTTCGGTGGTGATATGATTGTCGCCTGCTCAGGTCAGGTAGCTGAGGACGTTTGATTGTTACTTGGTGGGTCGAGCAGCATGATTAAAACGTGCTAGTTTGGTTAGCTAGAACCAAATCTATTGTTGCATTGTGTGCCGTGTTAATAGGCAACAGTTTGCAATATCAACTTAACATATGTCAGTGTTGTGTTCAGGGTTGTGTTCGCTCTGCCCCCGAGTGGCCTGTCATTACAGGTTTAAAGAAAAGAAAAGAACATTTTTAATTGCATTCATAGAAATCAAACCCAACAATATGATTTATATGACAGCAACACTAGTTTTGTTGATGGTTTGTAGGAGCAAACAGATATCTCCAGGACATTTATAAATGTAATTTGGTACAAGCCCTTTGGGATGTACGAGCTCAGCTCTTGTTCTAACCTCCCATTTGAGCCGTCAAGATGGGGCCTGGGTACGAGCTCGAAGTTACGCAAGATGATGGAGGAAGAGGGGAGGGTGACAGTAGAGGAGGGAAAGGTAGTTTAAAAGATTGATGGTGATGGGAAGGATGATGAAGAGTAATGAGTACAACAGGAGGGCTCTATGTTTTCTTTCAGAAAAAGGTGCAGTCTGCTCAAAAAATACTCCACATGAAGCTCATTTACAGATAAACACACATGCTCGGCAAAACGGTGTAATTGAAGTTCTCACACACACACACACACACACACAGCAGGGCTCATTAGTTCAGCTAGCTAGCATAGCACACACTCTCGAAGTGCTTTGTGAAGTGACTGGGCAATTATCCGTGTGCAAAGCAAACCAGTGAACCTTCTTAGCTGGCCACCAATTATTGTTCAATCTGATACGGCCCACAGCAGATTTCCCCCCTGAGCTGTCACACACACATACAGAGAGAGAGAGAGAGAGAGAGAGAGAGAGAGAGATAAATAAGTGACTGACAGAAGCCACAGCCAATTGGGGCCAAATGGAGCCAGGGAAGCGTGTCATTAACCCCAACCTTGTGGTCAACCTTAAATGTTGGACACCTGCCCTTAAATTTGAATGAATGAGTGTGTTGAGTGGGAGGGACCAGGCCTTCCTGGCCCGCCCCCTTCAACTCAAAAAGAGACGACATGTCGGTAAGTTGCCCTAAAATGTTTAGTAATTACAAGAACCTTAGGGCCAGACGAGGAGAGGAGTCAGGAGGGTCATTGTTGAGGAAACATAACCTTGGAGGAATAAACAGCCCCCACCTCTGTATTCCCTCAGCTTCCTCTTCTTCTTCAGCCAGACAGGGTCTTGGGAACTGAATTTCCATTTAATCTCTTAAACGCAAATATGAACAAATATGTGTATATGAGCTGCATTTGCACATGTGTGGTTATAAGTGAAGATTTCAAAACAACCAATGTCTGCGATAATGTTCTGAGACAGATCTGCTTCAGGAAGTTTTTCTTCAGGTTTTGAAATACAAATATTTTTAAGCGGTTAAGGGTGCAAAACCACACAATGGAGCAATGTGAGGTAACCAATGACTCTCCAGAGACTGTTGGAATTGTTTAATTTGATAGTGGCATGGCAGGCCGCAATCGAGGCGGTGTTTGCCTGCATGCTTATTGTTGTCTTTTGTGGGAAAACCAAGACATCTTCTGGGAATCTTGCCAGAAAGGAATGATTACACATTGTCAAACCGTGCTCCACCCTGAAATCCCCAAAGGAATCGCTTATAGGATTCCCATCTGAATGAGGGTAGTAGTTACAATGTGTGTAATGTCTGGTTGAAATTGTCATAGTTCCAATTCAATCACATAAGAAAATGGATGAATGAGTTTTTGTGGTTATGTTTTTTTTGTTCCACAGCGGAAGCTGAGGTAGCATTTTGACTTTTTTGTTGTTATTTATTCATTTATTTGAAAATATCTTAGTTTTAGCATGGCTTTCTTTCCTTGTGCATACTCCTGACCAAGTTGGCCGCCTAAGAACATTCACTGCGTATTTAAATGACACGGTGGAGAACAAAGGGAAGTTACCTTTGGCACAGTCAGTGTTTTTCAAGACGTTACTGTATTATAGTCTTTGTACATCTTCAGGAGAGCACACATGGTGCTTCCTCATTTCAGACTGTAGCACAATTAGAGAAAATGTGAAATACCTCTTGAATATTCACTGGTGACATAGCATATTATGAATATGCTACTCATACCACTCTAACTGATACTTACCTTGTTACCTGCCAACCTTGTTGTTTTGCTATTTCTGTTTATTGTTCAATGAAAGAATAACATTTAATTATCATTAATAACTATATTCATTGTGCATTTTGCTTTCCTTCTCTGTCGAAGATATTCATAGATGCTTCACCATCTAATAGTGATGTTTGTGCAGCCTCTCAAAGATGAGCAAATAAATAACTAATTTAATGTGGCAACCAAACCCTGATTATGTTACTGATGAAAAATCCATGCAGTGGATAATTAATGCAAGATGTATTTTCACAGGTGTCATTACAAAAATGTTGTCTTTATACCTCACAGGTAAAGCCAATGCTAATGTCCAGTGGGATGAGGACTCTGTTGAGAGCTTTCCATCAAAACCAGTCAGAATAGCGTTTGTGTTGGTGGTCCATGGACGAGCCTCTCGACAGTTTCACCGCCTCTTCAAAGCCATCTACCACAGCTCGCACTACTACTACATACATGTCGATCAGGTGAGCCACAGAGAACCGACAAGCGGGATGAACCTTCAATGTAAAACCAGCCTTTTAAATCCTTTGTTTTATTCATAAAAGATTGGTATAACATTACAATATGTGATCTTCATTTTTTTTTTTCGATAACATTAACTTAAAATATAATTGCTTGGTATCAGACGCAATAATAATCAGTGTATGATCATTTCCTTTGTTTTCAGCGCTCTAACTACCTGCACAGGCAGGTGCACTCCTTGGCTGCCCAGTATTCCAATGTGAGGGTGACACCCTGGCGCATGGCCACCATCTGGGGTGGTGCCAGTCTGCTAACCATGTATCTTCGCAGCATGGCTGACCTGCTGGCCATGAGGGACTGGAGCTGGGATTTCTTCATCAACCTCAGTGCTGCCGACTACCCCATCAGGTAACAACGATTCATCATACAAGAAGGCCAGTTCAGTAAAGGGCAGCAGGGGAGACCAGAGGGAAGGCAGTTGGGTCATTCGTTTAAGTGTTGTTCTAGAAGGAAATAAAGTGAGGTGAAGGTTCAACCATCTGCAGTAATATAGGGGACAAAAGGCGTGCACCAGGCGTGCACAACAATAGTAGCCGCTCTCAGCCGATACGGAAGAAATTCAATACAAACTGGTCTGAGCTCCTGCGGTTAACCGTGAGCTTTAAATAGCGTCACTCCAAACCAAACAGATCAATGAAGTAGAACCTCTGCTTTTCTCAAACACTATTTGTTCACACCTTCTCTTCCCTGCTTCCTTGCTTACACTCCATTGAATAGGTTACATGGTGAACAGATCACAATTTAATTGCCCAGGGTCAATACCTATTGACTTCCCAGGCCGGCTGTGTACCGTACAGTCCGAAAGTCATCTCTCTACTCCAAAACATCTCCCTTAAGAGGCTGTAAAAGGTAATTAAAGCCACAAAGTCTACGTGAACTGGACATGAAGTCATGGAAATAGCCTACTGCAGGAACATTTTTGTGACTTGTACTTTTTTTTATGTGAGTTTATAGTCCTCCTGGGAGTTCAGGGTCTGCTGGGCTTTTGATGAAGCTCTGCAGCAGCCAATTAAAATCCTCCTATTAAGGAAAGAGTTATCTCTTCTGCGCAGCCAGATGTCCACCAGTTGAATTTAGACAAGCTGTAATGGCCACTGGGTAAAAAGAAGCTGGATCTGATGTCTCCACAGCTGGAGCTAAGATGCAGGGGCGAAGTTGGATTTTGTTCATCGACGGGTTCTGTCTAGTTGTGTTTGCTTGTTTTTTCCCATATCGATGAACGCTCTTTGTCCGTGTTTGTGTGGCTGTGTATTTGAACCAGCGTGCGCACGCCTGAGTTTATGTCTGCATAGTTTAATATATCTCAGCACCTGCCTGTGTACATGTGTGCATATTTATCCTATCTGTACGCCTGTCTGTATGTCTGTCATGACATGATTAAAGGTATTTACGAGTGCATGCATTAGGACACTGTTTTCTTCTCCGTCTTTAGCCTACTCATTTGCATGAGGGTGATGTTGTTGAGAAAAGGCTGACAGTGGAGGTTTTAAGCCCCATCTGTTGGGAAACGAAACGATTGATGGAGCGAAGAGGGAGCCGAGAGGCAGAAATGACAGGGAGTGGCGAGGGAGCGAGAATAAGCAGCTAGGGAAGTGGAACAAGAGGGAACTGCATGTTTTGGATCCATGCAATATGGAAATATGGAAATGGCAATCTTGCTTAGCAAGTGCATTTGTAACCACAGCTTGCATTTGACAAAGTCTGCTCACTGCGTATTTTCAGTTGAACTTGCCAATGTGGTCCTTTTTAAGTGGCAGGCCTGTGCTCAGACCCCCGTGAGAGGGAACATCCGTGCTACTTGAGTGTCCTTAAGCAAGAAAACGAAACCCATTCAGCTGTTTTGTCGCTGATAATCCTCTCTGATTTCTTTGGGAAAGGAATGGGTCGGAAAGAGACATTCCCCCTCAGAAATAAACACCTCAGCATTACATTATCATTATGGACTTACTATAGCGCACTACGGCGCAGAAAAACATGTTGGTTTAAGCAGATGCCTGCAAATACAACCATGTGTTAAGCTGCCAGTGTGCTTCATCAGAACTGCGTGTCGGATGGTCGTATGACTTCGGAAAACCACTGCTCCCACAGCAGACCTTACTATCCAAAAGCTGCCGTTAACGACAATTTCACTCGTGATTCAGCTGACTTTTAGTCTACTGAAAATATGTGTTGTGAATCTGCACTCGTCTTTTGTTAATGTAGCTTCAAGTACAATATTTCTGGTCACTTTCCGAATGGCACTTGTTTTGCCTTGCTGACCCTACTGCGGCTTTCCTGCCCCATTGCCCTGACTACTGCTGTTGTTATCAGTGGGATTGGAGACAAGCATTATTTCCCCACTAATTCCCTGATAATGTCTGTCCTGCCGCATGGATGGCTCTCAAAGGCAAACCCAGAGCCCCTCACACCAGCAGAGGGGCTGGGAGATATGCCCTGTGTGTGTGTGTGTGTGCGTGTGTGTGTGTGTGTGTGTGTGTGTGTGTGTGTGTGTGTGTGTGTGTGTGTGTGTGTGTGTGTGTGTGTGTGTGTGTGTGTGTGTGTGTGTGTGTGTGTGTGTGTGTGTGTGTGTGTGTGTTTGTGTGTGTGTGTGTGTCCATAGGCCAGAGGATGAGTTACATGCTTGCTTTGTCAAAGTACAACCCTCTTTCCCAGCTTTTATCTACACAGCCCTTGCTTTTACCTTTTTTTTCTATAAAAGCCCTCTTTGTAGACTTTACAGCTGCTTTTAAGAAGTCTGAGCTTTGTGAGACGATGACTGGCTGCAGGCGTCATATCTTCGTATCTCTTCCACTTTGTCATTACTCTCTGTGCAAAAAGTTTTGTCTCCATTTTAGCATTGTTCCATAAGTGATTGGTGTAATTTCCTGTTGTGAAAAAAACATTCATAACCCATTAGAACTAAGGCAACGTGCTAGAAAATGTGTTGCAACACTTTAAAATTAACTTTTTTTTCAGGACAAAGGTGATAAATGTATGATTCATTTCTCTAGTGTTTGAGTGTTGTCAGAGTGTGCGTTCATAACCTGTACTCCACTGGAGTCCCCCCCCTGGAATTATGTATTAAAGTCTGTGTTATAAAAAGACACATTATTGATTTAACTGTAAGACCATGGAAGTAAAACAGTGACATAAATGGCGATGATATACAAAAATGCACATTTTGTCGGTACCACACAGTGGTTTATTGGATGTGTGTGTGTGTGTGTTTGTTACAGTAATGTGTGTGTGTGAATACCACTGTGAGACAGAGCAGCCACAGGGCTGACAGTAAGCAAACTAGACCCAGTGGACGGGGTGACCACTCAGGTGGCAAATCTGGAGCTTGACATGAATTCCCCTCGCTCTGTGTGTGTGCGTGGCTGCGTGCCTACAAGCATTTGTGTGTCTCTGTGCATGTACTTCACATTGTCTGTGTGCATACTTGGTGTGTGTGTGTGTGTTTGTGTCTCTGTGTGTGTCTCTCTACTGTTTGAGTGTTGTCAGAGTGTGTTTTCATAACCTGTACTCCACTGTGTGACATTGTGTGTGTCTGTGTGTGTGTGTGTGTGCGTGTGTGTGTGTGTGCGTGCGTGCGTGCGTGCGTTTGTGTGTGTGTGTGTGTGTGTGTGTGTGGGAAGTCGAGACAGGGAAGACTGCATGTGTCTGTACAGCACATCATCAGTTAGGCTTTATGGCTCAGGACCTCCTAAGATAAGCCCCCCAGGCTGTGAAATTGCTCCTTGAAAAGAAAATGACATTAATATGCGCTTGTCCCTCCCCCCAATGATCCTTGAGCTCTTCACCAGCTCTTTTAGAAAGGCAAGCCAAGCCATCATGAAAAGCTCCTCCACAGATGAGATGTTAGAGCCATTGACTTTGGCATAGCCTGCAGAGCAAAGCTTTTAGCCTGTCTGGCCTGTGTATGAGGGACTAGACTATATGCTCTATAATGTAAGAGCAGCATGAAGTCATTCATCAAAATCATGGACAGCACAATCTTTTGTATAATCCTTAATAGTTTTAATGGCGTGAAGGGGACTGAGGGGCCGACCCTTTGAGACAGCCGAGGTCTTTAAATGGGATTTAAATCCCCAAATGTGAAGTATTTCTCAATAACATTAAAGTCCCCCTCAACTCAAAAATGTGTCATCTGTTTCTTTGTGTTCACCTGAAATCTGACTTTAACATGTGTTGTGATATCACGACTAGTTTGGAGCCAATCCCGATTCGATGTAGAAATGTTAACCGTCTAGTGCACATCCACACAGAATAGACATTTCGGTGACATCTTCTGTCTGATAGTTAACTTTTGAAAGTAAAAATATTTGGATATTTCAATGAGGGAGATGGAGTAAATTAGACCAAATTGCAAATGCCAGAGCAAAATGCCTCTGGATGCAATTGGATCGACCCACAAGCTATTAGAGCAACGGAACATGCATGAAGAGATGAGCTGTGACGGCGCAGCATCAATATTTCAGTGAACAAGTGTTGCCGTGTTTTTACTTTACCTGGGAACCAGACAAATCTGCCGACTCGTGGTTTATTCGCTTTAGCAAATGCATTGTAATTTGGTCTGGCGATGTCAGGCCACGCGATAGCTGCTGCGACATCAGCTACAGACATCTTGGTTATTTTTCCGAAAAAGGCTCAATGACGTTCCTCAAAATCATCGTCTCAAACACACACGATATTAGATAACAGTTGGGATTTGGGTGTCAGATCTCAATTTTCTGGAAACATGTCCAAAGTGGAGGGGGACCAGACGTATCTGCAAGATGAAATAAAACATGAGCAGATGTGCCCGGCTCCCATGCAGGGAGGGAATGTAGTCTTAGGAGAACTTTAAATATTTAATTGAACTTTGTTGTGGAAAAACCATATCAGACAAAAGTTAGATTCCAAGCAGAGTCTTTTATCTGTCTTAAAACATGTATGGAGAGGATCCTTAAATGTTTATGAAAAGGTTTGGAACAATCCTTAGTTATTCTATATCAAGAGTTAACTCTCATAAACTCAGCTTAACCATTTTATCAGAACTCATTAAGTTGTAAGTGTTGCTTAACCCTGATTGGTGCGTGATAGTATGAGACATTACGGTTTGCCTTCCGAGCTTCACTCGCTTATAACCAGTGAGAAAAGCAAAGATACTGTAAAAAACAGAGCATCTTTTGCTATTGTAATATGATAAAGGACAAGGGAGGACAAGGAAGAAATTAATTCACTAGAAAAAGAGATTCAAACTACAAACACAAACTAACTGTCAAGTGTAGAATTATATGATCTGCAACATTAGCTTGTTGATCCAAATTGCACTTGATTGGTTATATTTACTACACACTCTCTCTAAGTTGTAGTCATTAAAAGTAGTTTAACTTTTTACAGAATGATGAATGAGGGATTTAAATAATATTTTACATATACAAGTAGTTAACATAATACAAGAGTGAACTGAGCAATTAATACAGAGACACAGGATTACAACTTTATTTTCTTTAAATATATATATATCAATGTTTTATTTTAATTTTATAGCAACCAGCAACAGATGGATTAATTTGCATAATGTCCCTCCAAAGCTCACATTGTACTTTTAACGTGTAGTGTACTGCAGGATCAATCTTCCAGCTTGGTGTTGTGTTCCCTCTCAAAAGTAAGCCATTTTCTTCCATTTCAGGACCAACAACCAGCTGGTGGCCTTCCTGTCCAAATACAGAGACATGAACTTCATCAAGTCCCACGGCAGGGACAACGCCAGGTGATATGCCCGTTTTACTAACTTCATGTTAATCCCCCCCACCCCCCACCCCTCCCCCACACACACAACACTGCAACCTTTCTCTTCCTCTCTGGCTCACTCTCTATGCTTGTCTCTCTTACTTACACACACCAGCACCTACGTGTACACACAGTGCGCTCCTGCCAGCACGGCGTGGTCACTGAATCATAATACAATTAGCTCCCATCTGTGGCTTCATTAATTAACCTCCTTGGTGGGGTGAGCTGGCGAGGTCGCTGACAGAACGACCTTTTCCTCCTGCCTCTACCCGACCGCCCTCTACTTTCTGCCTTGTCACACCCCCGCGAAAAAACATTCATCGCCCGACACTGCGGACAAAAATACCCCTGAAACACGTGAAAATAATTTCTAAAAATCCGCCAGCATGGATGCATGAGTCAGCATGACTCAACAGGGCCTTTTTATATTTGCAGCGCAGTATTGTATTCAGTGTTGTTTGATGGGAGGGAAGCTGTTTTGTTCCTGATTTAATTCTGCTTTCAACAACAATAAGGATATTGGTAATCCATTGCTATATGCATATGTGTGGATGGCTAAAACTAATTGAAAAAAATTAAACTAATCTAAAAATGCACGAGTCCATTTCTAAAATGTCAACTGCGCATAATTGCTTGTGTGCACCTGTGAGCCACAAGGTCAACACATCAACAGTGGTTGATGCTGTTCAGGTGACAGAGGGAACAGTCTGACCTGGTTGACCTGAATTTGACTCCCTTCATCTCGCACATGATACGCTCACAGCAGTAAAACCACACATTATGCATGCAAGGTGTCACTCTTCTTGTTGCTGATAGAAGTGTGTGGTGACAAGTGCGAACAACACGTTTCTCATGTCATCTAGGTCCAAGAAAAGAAGACTGTTCTGCTAAAGAAAATAAATGTTTGTATACAAAACTATTGTAATACTAAACTAATCACAATTCATTAACATTATGAATCCTTAATCTCTTTAGGCAGCAGTTGAGTCTACCTGAGTATATTGTTTAATGAGTGCCCTTCTATTTACCAAAGGCAATGGTTAAATAGTCAATAAGTTGCGCACCGTGTCTTTTCCTTGACCTCGGTAGAAACTGCATGAGGTTTTAGGAAAAGACAACTGCGGTCGTCAGGGAATCTGACTGCACTTACATTAGGCTACATATTTATTTATAACACACAATAAAAGCATTTAGAAGGAGCCAATCCCGATTTTCACCCAGATTTTATTACAAGCACTCGAATGTGTGTTATTTACTGAATGAGGATAATGCTCATTAAAGTCAACAAGCACAGCTAAAAAGATTTCAGTTTATAGAAAGTAAAGACAAAAAATGGGGAAAGAAATACAAATGAACAGCTGGTTAATACGCAAGCATCCCTCTAAAGATGAAACATGTAAATTGTGTTCTTAACCTTTTTAAAATATTCTTTTCTGATTAATTGTATTTAGTATTCAGTGCTATATGCATATGTTTGTGTGTGCTCACCAGGTTTATCCGTAAGCAGGGTCTAGATCGTCTGTTCTTTGAGTGCGACACCCACATGTGGAGGCTGGGTGACCGTAAAATCCCAGAAGGCATCTCGGTGGATGGCGGGTCCGACTGGTTCCTTCTCAACCGCATGTTCATCGAATATGTCATCAACTCCAAGGACGACCTGGTCATCAACATGAAGCGCTTCTATGCCTACACTCTGCTGCCAGCCGAGGTAACACACACACACACACACACACACACGCACAGCACGTTCACACTTTCTTTACCTTTGACTGACAAGTGAGCTCTGCTTTGTACTTTTGCTGCATCCCTTATGGAAACAGTATTCACTGTTTGCTTTTCATAGCCGTGTTTGATGTGCATGCAAAAAAGAACTCGGAGGCAGATATGAAATCACAAATGCTCTCTTTTGGGTAATTGGATGTTTATCATGAGTTACTGTGAATCTCCAGTCTACTCTATTTACTCTCTGCGAATTTAGTGGTGTAAAAAAATAAAAGATATATCATTTTCTAATTTGGTCTTTCCGTCTCCCTCTGACTACCTGTCCTATTTCTCAATATCCAGTCGTTCTTCCACACGGTGCTGGAGAACAGCGCCCACTGTGAGAGCATGGTGGATAACAACCTGCGCATCACCAACTGGAACCGCAAACTGGGCTGTAAGTGCCAGTACAAGCACATCGTCGACTGGTGTGGATGCTCCCCGAATGACTTCAAACCTGCAGACTTCCACCGCTTCCAGGTAATGATACCACACAACACTAAAGTGGAGAAAATCTCGTTTGGCTTGGCTACCCTCTATGATCAATCAAGAAGCCAAGAGCTAGTGGCACTGGTAGGTCAGGGGCCATATTTTTTAAGGGTCACACTTTTCTTTTTCTCAAAAATAATGATCTAAATTGAAATCCATACTGAAGGGTTTGGAGGGACAAACGAATGCTGAGGGTGGTACTGACCATTTTCAAATTACTTTGTGTCCTTTAAATTGTTCATGTTTAGAAAAGAAGTTAATTGCTCTTTTGTTGCATAATACCAGGGGCAAAGTCCCAGATAAACTTGTGGCGCAGGTTGAATATCTCTTTGAAATATTAGCAAGAAAGCCATCGCACAGAAATAGCTGCAAGGAAACCATCCAACCAAGGACAATTGGACAGCAATAGCAAGTGAAACTGTGTGAAGAAAGAGGTATGTGCAACAAGGAAAGATAAAGTAAAGGATTTTTACTTTTTTAATACTAATTATTATTAATTTACCTTTGAGTAGTTTGATAAATACAGACCCTGGGCTTAACTCAGATAAAAGGCCATATCTTCCAACGATTGACAATCAGAGAGATCATATAAACATACCAACATAAAACAAATTGAAATGAAAAGTATTTAACTGGGATATCAGTCGCAGTCGATCTTTAAATTAACTGGCCTCAAGGTGTGTCCTCCCACCCCTTTCACAATCAATGTGTGCAAAATTATGTCTCGATTATTATGACCCTGAGAGGGGAAAAAATGAATAGTAATTAGATCCTCTTTGTCTGAGTATGAGGGGAGAGGAGAGTTAGTTCTCTTTTCAAAATGAAAGTGAATAAGTGTCAGTGACTCCAGGACCCCAGAGAAAGTCAGTATCACACTTTGACTTTTCATGTGCTCCTAAAAAGTAAAAGCTGCAGTACAAAGTGAAAACACTCTGCCACAGTTAAATATCACTTTGAGTCTCATCCTTTAAGTGCTTTGACTCACTTTGTCTCTCTGTCCTTCACTTACCAGTCAAAGCCGGCCTCAGTTCTCTCTTTGCCAGACCTGTCTGCCGTCTGTCTCGCCTAAGTCTCTGGCAGTCCAGTGCCAACACATTACCCGATGTCCTTGGCACTGCCAAAGTGTCTGGTTGGCACCCCGGTATCAGTGAAGTCCAACCTTGGGAACAAAAGCCAGCCAGGCCTCGGTATTAATAGGACTCAATATCCCATTGAGCACACAATCCGAGTTTCCCTTTGAACCTTAACACTGGGGAAGATGCAGACAAGTTAAACCCTTTGGTTTGCAGGTGAGAAGATTAACTCAAGGTAAAACTGTAGAGTTCCTCGGCGTAGTGGGTTTGAAGCGCTCACCAGTGGAGAGGTTGTTCTGGAGAAGGAGAGTGGGGATGTGTCTTTTGTCTCAGAACATCATTGTTTAGTAATGCGTTTCAGAGTGAGGTGCATGTTGGAAGCGTGTTGGATAGACGGGCTGTGACAGGTTGGTCCTTTCAGCTGATTGCACCGAGGGCGTGTCAGAACACACACAATCTGGGAAATGTGTAAAAACTAAAGCCTCCCTCCCTTCATGTTTCATTTGATATCCGTGGCAGATCACAGAGAGTTAATGCATCATCTGGTCCAACGTAGAAACATCTCACAGTCATCTCTCTGGCAGGAAAAAAGAGTGTACTAGATTAGGTCTCCCTTTTTTTCGTGGGTAGCACCGAGGTGTTTGGTGCTGGGTAACAGTATCGGCAAATAGTTTTGTGTCTGGGACTGAAAAGATGTCTTTGTGAAAAGGCCAAGCTGTGTAGGCAGCAGATTGTATGATGCACCATCAACCACATAAGCAACAGTGTGGCAGGGACAGATAGGGTGAGAAAGACATAGGTGGAGTGTGGGAAGTCAGACAGAGCCACAAATACGAGGAATTGTTGAGAAAAGAGATGATGAATGGATGGATAAACACAGAAAAGGGAATGTGGCAGTACTGATGCATATGTCATTGCATCATTTGTGCCTCCAAGGACATGTAAGACAGGCGTTCCTCTTTTCTTAAAGGTGAACTGACCAATTTTGCAGTTTATGGGTCTTGGAAGGTACAAACTTACTTATTATGTGGAAAAAATCAATGTATAAAATCTTTTGTGGCTCCAGAGGGAGCTGTGAGAAGTCTGATGAATTGCCTCCAAGTGTTGTTGTGGGTAATATCGGCACCAGGTTTTGACAAGAAGGAAGAATGCGTGGAATAAAACAGACAATATCGCCGATTGTGCTGCATCAATTTTGAACTTTCTTTTTTTTGTGAGTCTGATAATGTTATAGAGTCGAAATGCTAAATCTATAGAGTACACTAAATTTCCCCCTGGGGATGAATAAAGTAATATCCTATCCTATCCTATCCTACTCGTTTAACCACCTCACGACCCCTCAAATGTATCATGTAAGCCTTTGTGGGAACCACTGACAGAGAACACAAGATGTTATGCATATAGAGCATTTGTTCTGTAAAATAATTCAAAAGAGAGACTGAGTCATTTTTATTTAATTTATGTATTATTTAATTCACATATCCATATAGGAAAGATGTACCACCTCGACTGTACCTTCTGTTTTTTCTTTCTGCCCACATACCACATACATCTAATACATATTCGTTTCCCTGCCATCCTGGCACGCCACCATATCCTAATCTTCTCCTTTTTTCCCCTCTTTATATCTTCTTTATGTTCCCCTCCCTCCTTCCCTCCTTCCTTCCTTCCCTCTACCTCTGCAGCAAACGGTGCGGCCCACCTTCTTTGCCAGGAAGTTTGAAGCCAGCGTGAACCAGGAGATAGTGAACCAGCTGGACGCCTACCTGTTTGGACCGTTTCCCCAGGGAACGCAGAGCATAAAGTCGTACTGGGAGAACGTCTACGACGAGCCAGACGGTGTCGCCAGCCTGTCGGACACGCAGCTCACGTACTTCCACTCCTTCTCACGGCTGGGCCTGGCCAGAGCTGCCGCCTCGCTGCAGGGAAACCCAAAAGATCACAGCTGCAGGTTAGTCTCATAAACACATTCACCTATACAAATACCTTTTCGCTCATCACGGCATCCTGGCACACCTGCACCGACATCAAAAGGTGCACTTCAGTTACATTTCCCTCTCAAAAGCCTGCCACACCCATGTTTATGAAAAACCACAACTGACTGTACATAAAAGACGCTTGTGTCGGTGCATTGTCCCTGTCTGGGATCACATGTTTTGGTAATAGGATAACAATGAATAGCAGCTGGGAACTCCGGGGTAAGGCAATTTTGTAACACGATATGACTCTTTGTCAATTAATGCCAGAGATAATGAGGCAACATGGGTCAAAGCATTGAAAGCTGTCTCTACAGTCCAGTTTGTTATGAGTGTAAATGTATGAATTCCAGTGCTATTAACATACAGTGTGCAGTTAAAGTGAAAAGGGAAATGTGTTATATTTAATGGCCAAATAAAACCTTTAGGCCTCAAGTCTCTAAGTACGGGTTTTCAACAGTATATGTTTTCAGTAGCATCTGGTGTAGGAGCAATGTAGGTTAACTTTCTTTTAGTTGATTTCCACAGCAATGAAACCCTGACACAAGGTGAATAAAACTGGCAAATTTGATATCCTGGCATCTTACCTCGAAACAAAAGATAAAACAACAAACATGACACCTACGATAGCAGCAAACATTAAGATGGCATCTTTATTCTCATCTTAATGACATCAATAAACCCCCCCACATGAGACAGGATAATGTAAAACACAGCATGAAGGAAAGCAGTTGTTCTAACAGTGTATTGATACACACTGTGATCGGACCTGCTGTAGTTTTTGTAGTTTTTGTTGGTCATCAGGAAAGTTTCACAAGTCATCAGGTAAACTGACTGGTAGCGTATTCGAGTGCAACATCACTTGCTGTTGTAGAGATACTGCTGTTAGTGTGATGTTTGCTTACTCTCCCCTCCCCCCCTATGCCGCTGCATTGTGGGTGTTCTGTAAAGTCCTACAGCTAAAGCCAAGCAGAGAAAGGAAGCATGTTTTCCATCTGTCAAACCTCAAAGCCATCTATTGGCTACAGCTGTTTCTACCCATACATCTGTTGGAGAAGGTGATTATATACATGCATGTGTGTATGGAGGGCTCCAAATCTCTGTCATTGACAGGAAATGGGCTTGTAAGAAGAAGAAAAAACATTTCCTTCAGGTGAAACCCAGTGTGTGTGTGTGTGTGTGTGTGTGTGTGTGTGTGTGTGTGTGTGTGTGTGTGTGTGTGTGTGTGTGTGTGTGTGTGTGTGTGTGTGTGTGTGTGTGTGTGTGTGTGTGTGTGTGTGTGTGTGTGTGTGTGTGTGTGTGTGTGTGTGTGTGTGTGTGTGTGTGTGTGTGTGTGTGTGTGTGTGTGAGAGAGAGTGTTTATGCAAGAGCCTCAAGAGTGATGTTGTTGATGTGTATGCATTTCAATGGGTCGCTTCCTATTAACATATACAAACAAATGTAAGTACCTTATGTGAGTGGGTGTTGTTTCAAGTGTGTAGGTGTATCTGGGCTTCTCTGTGCCAAGGTAGTGTATCCGTGTAACTATATATTAACCAAATGCACATAGATTGAAGTTTCAGCTGTCACATTGAACCTTTTGGGTTAAGTCTCAAGTCATCATATGCAAACTGCAAGTTAGGATAAAGTCTTTGAGGTCTCAGAAATTCTGCTTGCCGAGCACTTTTAATGGTGTTTTTACAAAGCTGAGTCCACATTCTTGCATTTTATTTGGGATGGAGATAATTGAACACAGATGAGAAGGTGGGTTTATAATAAAAAGAATGATTTAGGTGGTATGTGCCCACTTTTCTGTGATGACCAACTGGACATCAGGACTATAAAAACGTTTATTTACGGTAACCTGCAGCCGTCTGGATGGAATTATTTTGTCTGCCGCACAATAACAAGGATTTTTAACCCATTCCTGAAGTTGCAATTTCTTCTCAGTCTGTGAAGTTATATTGGTAAATATAAAAAGGTACTGTAACTTTGTTAATTCAACTTATTTATTTGGTATTTTGAACACCAAATTTATTATAGCTAAGTCACTAATGAAGAAAACCATTTTGAAATCTGTTTGTGATTCGTCTATTTTATTTATTCACCTTTCCAAAGTTGTCTTCTGGAAACAAGTCAGATGACAATAACAATAATAACAAACAGAAAGCAAAAGGTAAAGAAACAACTTTTTTTCTTTTTCAGTTACTTAGACACAAGGTTGAAAAATACTAAAGGTATCCTTTAATGCATTTGCTTAATTTTTTTTTAATACATGCATTTATATTTTGCCTGTGTTTTACAAAAAGAGCAAGGACAGCAATGTCATCTCTGGCTATCTGGATGAGGAAATACAATCCTAACTTCAGGAACAGGTTGAAAAAGAGTCTTTGGGAATTCTGGAAATACCGTAGTCACCAATAAGTGTAGTTAAACGAGCATTTTACTTTTTTCCAACTGTTAGATATTTATTTTTCTGAAAGGAGGATGATCTCTGACTTGAATGTAACTCAACGTAGCCATGTTATATGTTACATATGCTGCCATATAATATTATAGTGCACATTTTTAAAGGTAGGTTGGTCTATGACGCATTCTGTCATATATTTATCACTGCAGCCATTACTTGGTGGAGGCCATGAACAATACGCTATTCTCATAATGCTTGGTGAAATATACAGACTGCGTGCGTGCTTTTATCTACACAGCCTCCTTGCTTTTACCTGATGTGGCCTTATTTGTGTTTTATTGATCTAGAATTCTACTGATTTAAGTCAGGTAAATCAAATCAAAGTGTGCTTTGAAGTCTAAACTAAGTGACAGCCAACAAGTCCTCACTTTGGTAACATGTGGCCTAGTCTGAGGCTTCAAGTACATCCACATACAGCATGTGTGTGGCCAAATATTTTGCATGCATATGTGCTACCAACAGATGGACGGGTCGGCCTCTGTGTGAGACTGGAGCAAGGGAGCGGAAAGGGCCGCAGTGAGGGATTTGTCTCTTTTAGTAGCCCGCTGGGACTCGATTGAAGCGACTGTGAGCTAAACGCCTAAAAGGACCTTCTGTGTAGGCTACGCCTGACCCTTTCTCACTGTCTCTCAGCGTCTTCTGTCTTTTGGGAAAGACAGAAGATATGAGAGCAGAGGGACAGAGAGAAGGATAAGATAGGAGAGGAGCAAAGAGGGAAAGGCAGATGAGAAAATAGCAAAGTGGGGAAAGGGAGACAGACAGAAGGAAAGGGAGCAGGAGGGGAGGGAGTGTGCTCTGCGGTCCTTGTGGGTGTAAATATTTGCTGTTCTGCTTGTCAGGGTAGCATTTACCAGGACGGGTTGACTCCTGGTCCTTTAGTGGAATACTGATGAGGCCATGGGCACTGGGGAGCACGGAGGGACAGTGTGTGTGTTAATCTGTGCGTGTGCGTGTGTGTGTGTGCAAAGGAGGGAATATAAAGACAAATTCAGGGAAGCAGAAGAAGGGAAGGATGAGAAATCTGGGCGTGAAGGAGTCAGGATGTGCGCAGAGAGCAGCTGCAGAGCGTTGTCCAGCAGTGCGCACCCTGGCCCCTTTTTTGTTTTTGCAGAAGTCACTCGGGCTAGCTGCCCCAAGGGCCGACCCTCTGCCACGTATGAAGCGACACGCAAACAAACAACAGACTAATCAGAGGGGCAAGACCTTCATTCAGCTTCAGTTGACTGGATTGACCCAGTTCAACTTTGTTTCCGCAGACTTGTAATGTGTTCAGTGGGATTTTCTGTGTTTTCAGAACTCTGAATAATCTAAGTCTGCTGCCAATATGGCCCATGACTATTCTGTAATTTTCTGTAGCCAGCAGAACGTTGTGGTCTCAACTGGCACATGTCTTCTTTAACCATCATTTCCACTTAGGAACCAGAGCACATGTTGAAGCACGCGGCACACAGTAAAGGAAAAATGTGCACAGGAGAAGTTTGTTATTTACATACGTGGCAGTACTTGGGCTTCAATAAACCTTTCACTTGTCTATTACTTATCTTTAAGAAGTGGAAGTAGTCACTGTCCATTGGTTTGTGGGCCACAGTTTATAAGCCTCGAGTTCAGCATTTTGGCCTTCGCCATCTTCTTTTTTTTTGACCGTTGCCATATTTGTCTTTTGCAAACAAATTATACGAGCGGTTGGAGCTAAGTACAACCAAACGCTGAATAAGACATTTTAGTTGAACCAACAGGTAACAATTAACTTTCATGAACTAAAAACCCCACTGTGAAAGGGTTAAAACACAACGACTCCCAGACTAGATAACACTGGATTCAACCTTTTAATCGCAAGGTCGCACACCTTATAGCATACCCTGCTGTATCATTTGTGTTGGCATTGCAACCAATAAGTAAATGCTCAATGGGAATTATCAGCCTGGTCGACATATGTCTTTGACCAATTGATTTCCTGTTAAAGGTAATGGAATTAATTTCCAACATGTCACACAATCACAGAGCACATTGACTCCCCACTAATCTCACTGCTAGGCGCCATTAGCATCCAGACACATTGACATGTCCAAGGCTGGTTCTTTCCAGCTCCTCTTACACCATTGGCCCTAAAAAGCGGCACAGAGTGTAAGTCTGCACGTAACAGGTTTGCTAATGGATCCTTGCTCTCTCTATGGTGGGCCAGGTACTTCCCCATGGGCCATCCGGTGTCGGTGCAACTCTACTTCCAGTCAGACCAGTTCCAGGGCTACCTGGTGAAGCACCATGCCACCAATCTGGCAACTAGCAAGCTGGAAACCATGGAGACCTGGGTGGCACCCAAGAAGAACTTCAAGCTAACCGCCCCTCTGAGCAGCACATTCAGCAGGTTGCAGTTTGCAGAGGTGAGTTGTTATATTGGCCTTCATGATGGAGTGTTTAGCATGAGTCACAAAACAGTCAGTTGGCCATTGCCAATGTCAGGAAATTAGTTCCATTAAAAGTCAAAGCACCACATAGGAAACACACACAGCTCTTCATCATATAATTAGAGACAAAATGTACAGCTCATTGCCACGGTGGCCTTATAATCATTGCTATGGCGACCTTGCCAAGACTCATAGCAGCGCATCCCCGACACAATTAAACCGGTGCCTGTAATGGCCTTGTAAAATGTAAATTGATTGAATTCATCCAGGTTTATAGGGATGAGCGCTTCATGTGCTGTTTATTTGTTGTTTCCTAATAGAACGTCTTCTCACCTTCACACTGGAATGCTTCCCTTGATTGTCTTGTTATGTTAATCTGTGTTTCTGTTTACCACAACGCGTGTTTAGGATACAGCAGCTCGGCTGTGATGTGACAGCAGCAGAGTGCCTTTTTTAAAAGGGACAACATTTACTGAGTGAATGTAAACTGACCTTTTATTTTTCTCTGGTTTATCACACACAGTTTTGTAGGAGGCAGAAATGCCATTGAACTTGTGACTGAATTTGTTTGTGCTTGTGAATCATACTTGCACACCTGGATACACCTTGACACTGTTTGACCTCTACTAGTGGTCTCGAACCAGACAGCCAGTCGCCATGCGGGTCCCTCTCACTAAGCCCTATATATGTGTTGAGCCTATGAAACCGTGAGTGACAGACAAGTGATGTGGGCTGTGGCTTTTATCTGGTTGCTCAGCCTCAGAAAACATTCACTGTCTGGCACTGCGCAGTGGCTGCCAGTCAGTCAGTTTGTCCATCTGTCATTCAAAACAAGAGCAGAAAGGGCGTGAATAAGACAGCACGGCGTAACAGCAGTAACTCTCCGCTTTTTGTCAACTTAGCAGATATGACCCATTATAGTGCAGCTATACACTTGAGTTTGCTAGATAAACCATATGGTTGGCTTAACAATGTGTTCCCTGTCCTCCTTTAGATATAAAGGAAGACAGATATGTCTTTCTTTTCACTCCTCAACTGCCGCCTGTCAGCTGCCTTTTATAGGCCTTTTTACAGCATGATTTAGTGGAGGACCACTTACAGCCCACACAGTTAAAATTAGCATTTCACCTCAAATCAGACTGACATATAGAGAGGTATATTACTCTTTGTTGGACAAATCTTTTACAATAGAATGACTGACTTTGACTGATGGCTTAGCCTTGTTCTACCACAGTGTATATACACACATCAGGAACAAACAATGAACAACCTACAGCCTCGAACATTATGAACAAATTTAATGTCTGATAGAGTTTTAAAAATATTGACATTATGAGCTTCAAAATGGTCCAAAACTATTGTATTGGATATTGCTGGGTCTTCCTGTAATTTTGTGTGACTGCTTCCTGTCGGTTCTACAAGAAGACAATTGTTGATTAGAATATCATTTCTAAGGTTAGGCCATGCTAGCTGTTTCCCCATGTGTACAGTCTTTATGCTAAGCTAAGCTAACCAGCTGCTGACTGTTCCGCAGCGTCATACTGTAGCTATCGTAGAAGACAGCATAGTGCTATGGCTCTTCTCAACTCTCTGCATGAAAGCGACTAACGAAACTTCCCAAAATGTCAAACTATTTATTTAAGTCAGTTTTGATGCATCACAGAAAATGTCCTGTTCTCTGTCTTGGACTCTCTGTTCTCCACTCTTCTCATCCCTCATTGCTCCGCAGTGTGTCTTTATTAGCAAGCTTCCAGCCATCTTGCCCATTGTTTCTCAGTAGTGCAAAACGTGTCCCAGGGGAGACCTCTAGTGCTGCTCGTGAGCACCTATGTTTGATTACCCTCACAAAAAGTGCCACTAATAACCTTCTGATTAGGGCCCCGTGAGGCATTGGTGCCCTGTGTTTTTTTTGTCCTGTCTTATTTAATTGAATAGTGTGGGCACCGGCAAGCAAGGGGAAAAGGTTTTCAGGGTTGCCGGGTCAGAAGGAAGAAATGGATTCGAGGTGGATTATGAGACGGGAGCATTTTATGTTTTCTATTAAATCAGGGAGGGAATTTAGCAGAGCATGAAATAAGTAATATGGGTACTCGACGGGAATGATGAGGCATATGTGGAGAAACCTTAAACGTATAATGTATGGGCCATTGTGAGATATGAGTTTCTCTTTCTGTTTGTCAGGTCTAAAGAAGACTAGAAAACGTTTGTCAAATCTGCTGAAATTAACAGCGGTTGTCGGTAAGTGCATGTTGTGAATGGAAAATACGAGTTCTTGATTCAAGTGAGTAAAGAGGTTGAGTAAAGACGAAAGAAGAGACATGGTGGTAACTACAAAAAAGGGGTAGAGGTCGCAATGAGATCAGCATTTCTTGATTCTCCTAAGTGTAGCTATAAGTGAAAGAAGTTCATAAGCCTCCCACTTGGTGAACGGTCATGAGGCTCAGTTGGGTGTTGATCTTAAGACAAAGCTTATATTATTGGTTCGAAGAGGCAACGGACAGGTTGAGTGTGGAGGTCATCGTAAACTGAAATGGTTCACAAATTAATCCCTGTTTGACCTACTGTCCTACTGGAAGATAGGATGTCTTGCTACTGGTGGCTTTGTGTATATAACATGCAGATATACCTTAATTTGAATCACCAAGAGAGTGATACCGTAGACACTGAAAAGAATTGCAACATTTAAGGCAATACACTCTGTGAATGTAGTTTCTTCAAACTTTTAGCTGACTTGAAAACAAAGCTGTGTATTTGCGTGGGCATGAGGACCTGAAGCTCTCGGCATAGAAACACAATAGGCCAATGCAGTACAGAGTATTTGTATTTTACACTTTGTTTAGTAGGAAGTGCCTTCTTCTGCCCAGTATGTATGTGGTAAATAGGGTAAGGGTTGAGCTTAATGTTAACATGTGTGTACATACGTACACAACTCTAACTTTAGTCTGCCTCCTGCAGGCTTTGCGCCCAGTGGATTACAGTGAGATTCCTCTGTCAATACTTCCTTAATTTCTTTCTGGGGCTCACAGCGAGAGTGCTGCCAATCAATCAGGGATTGAGTGTGTGCCAGCGAGTCAACCTTGTATGAAGTAATGAGCTACAGAGGTGCCAGACAAGAGAGTTGATTAGTAGTTTAAAGAGAAAAGAACCAAGGTCCAAGGGGCAAAAATGGCAGAGGTCAGTCCAATAATTGAGATGAAAGTGAGGTGTCTTTTACAGATGGCAAAGAACCCCCCCCCCCCCCCCCCCCCCCTCACACACTGTCTAATTTATCCATGTTATGCCTATTTACGTATACTGAACATCGCAATCTCAATTCTCAAAGGATGATGATGAGATGAGTCTGTTCCAGTCAGCCATTGATCGTCCAGCAGGGTCATGCTTTGTTAATCAGCTACTATTTTAAGGACGAGCGCTTCCTAAAGCCGCTATCCCTCTCACATTTCTGCCAACACCCAAGACATCTTTACAATCTCTGCAATCCAACACACAGATCACACCTCTTCAATTACAGTCTTGACCACAATGAAGAAATGAAATGCAATTAGCTGTACTTGTGTATTTATCCTGTTTTTGTTCTTTTTTTTCCTTTATTTTGTTACAATTCAAGAATCTTTTTGGAGTGAGAGAATCTCACCCTCTATTGTCAGATCATAAGTTCAAAATACATGTCCTATAAATCTAAATTAAAAGTTAATTCGAACAAACGTACTAATGTATGTTAAATGTTAATTATGTAAGCTTACTGGACATCATAATAATCTTAAATTGGCTCTATGTTTCACTGGCAGTCCTCCAGTGTGCGGCAGGCTGGCAGCTATTTCCATGTTCTGCAGCCAGAGGCACTGTGTGTCTCATAATTCACCAGAGATATATTTGACTTTGTGCTATCTCTCACATTTTTATATTGAGTGTATTCATCTCAAAATTGTCATAGAGAATGCAGCATTCGTTGTCTTTGTTGCACTAAAACCTTACTTTTACAGACGTTTGCTCCCCAGACACCTTGTTTTCTGTCTAAAGGCTGTGTCTGCATATAATATCACTATGTACAGTGTCGTCCTCTGTTTGGGTTTTTTCACTGATGTCAGGTTGCAATCCTCTCCACTGCAGTTTATGTTAAAAAATAAATGCTGCTCACACCAGATCCTGCTGTTCATTGCCTTCCTTCTCTCTTTCTGTCGCTCTGAAATGTGTTCGGAGAGCAAACAGGCATGCATTTGATTTTCACCCCAAGGGGATACGGTTGGGGTCTAGTCATATGCCTTCCTCTGCCTCTCATGTTGCTTGTCAAAGATACACTCAGACATTCAGTACCAGCGACTGTGGACAAATGGACTGACACAAGCAGGATGAAACAATCAGGCTTGTCAGCTTCTGCACATTATAACATTACATAACAGCTGTGTGGAGGGATGGTTGGTGTTGCTGTTTGATTACAAAATGCATGCTGAAGATTATTTTCCATGATAACTCAGTGCAGATATTGGTTTTCCTAATAGTAAAATAAAATGGCGATGCATGCACAGAGGATGTTACTTATTTATGTTCACTTGCACATGCAGCAGCAGGAGTTCATTTATATACACTCATCTCTTGCGCTTTTTGCTGTTGCTCCTCTCCTTGTCTTTATTCTTACCTCATTCTGTCACTCACTCTTGTCTTCCAGTTTTCTCTCCCTCTAAATTCCCATTTTCTCCTTTTGCGCCGGCAGATCGGTGCTGAGTGGGATGCCAAAGAACGTTTGTTTAGAAACTTGGGTGGCCTGTTGGGCCCCATGGACGAGACGATGGGCATGCAGAAGTGGAGCAAGGGCCCCAACGTCACCGTCACAGTCGTGTGGATCGACCCCACCAACGTCATCGCGGCCACCTACGACATTCTGATCGACGCCAGCGCCGAGTTCACCCACTACCGCCCGCCGCTCAACCAGCCTCTGCGGCCCGGTCTGTGGAGCGTCCGCATCCTGCACCACTGGAGCCCTGTGGCTGAGATGCACTTCCTTATTGCCCCGTTGGCCTATAACAAGCACCAGCCCATACGACAAGGTGAGAGAGAGGTTCAAACAGCCTCTCATGAAGCTTGTTTGTATCAAGCACAAAATTACTATTGATTGTGTTATTTGAACAAATAGTCTTTCGAGACTTATTGCAGTGCTGCGCTTTTCCTCGACAGATAATCATTCATTAAAAAAGCCCTTACACATTTTACGACATGAAATGTAGATTTGGTGGATGCCCCGCAATGCACGGATAAATAAGACCTACACAGTGAAATCCAATACCACAGTCCTGCAATAAAGCCTGTATTTGTGAAGCTTATGACTTTGTTGACACAGAGGAAAACCCAGCTGCAACAGTAAAATGCTGCTACACATTCAGGTATCGGTAATAATAATCCACTATTTGTATATGATAATATAACCTTTGGAGTATTTATATTTTATGTTCTTTACTACTTCTGCTCAGATGCATGTTAGAGAATATATAATGTTGGACATTATACTTCCGTTACAGTTATTAGTATTCCACACAATTCAAAATCTCGGTCTTCTCCAAGTAATGTTTGTCCTAATGAGATGTAAAAGTGTCTTACCTGAACAAAAAGGGGGAAAAGTGGGATAATTTCAGCCTGTTTAAATATAACTGATTTAATTATTTACTCACATTTATTTTTTGAACATTTTTGTTCATTTATATAGGAAATAATCTAATAATATAACTATTTTTTTTGCATTGTGAATACTATGATCTTAATATTTTTGAAAGTTGTACAATAAAAACATTTTACACAGGTGATAATAATCCAATAATATTACCAATAACTATAATTAACGTTGTGAAATTTCTTTTCAGTCAAAACCAACACAGTTTCAAAGAGTGACTTTGCATTTCCTCTGAAGTAAGGAATGTCTGCAGCCACACGTGCACACACACACAGAGACACACACACACAGCCTTGTATTTACAGTGATGCCCTTTCTAATCAAGCCTCTGGGACTCTGCAGACTTTGGTTGTTTGTCATCAAGTCACCCTTAATAACCTTGCGAGCTGCTCATACACAGTAAACAGAATGTTAAACAACAGTGAACTTAGCCCTCCAAAAACAATGACACAATTAAATCAATCAGCCAGCATGGATAAGGGGCACGACTGTGTTGTTATAGTCTGTAAGCAGCCAGTTTGCTCTGAAATCCCCTGAGAGTTGAGACGCAAGCTTTGGCATAATCGTGTCTTTCTCCGTTTAATAATCTCACTGAGCCGTTTTGATGATGAAAAAAAAGCAACAAATAAGGAAACAGCTTTTGTCTTTGACCTGAGTCTCAGCGGGGCATGGGGGGTCTGTTGTGCAACAAGCGTGAGTTAAATATTCATCTCTGGCTTCACGGCTGTTTAGGTTTATAATGCTGGGGATTGCTATTAATGTACTGGTGGAGACTTATGTCACCTCAATACATTTATTTCTATAGTGTTTGAGCTCAGAAATCAGTATGTGTGTCCATAGCAACTACCTGCTATACAGAAATACCAATTGAATGCCATAATTGACCAATCAGAATTTGGTATTGAACAAAGCAGTGTTATATATATATATATATATATATATTTATATATATATATATATATATATATATATATATATATATATATATATATATATATTTACGAAGTATAAATATATATATATATATATTATATGATGTATATTCATGCATGATCAAATTGTTTGCGTTATTAGGATTTCGTGTTTCTTAGCTGATCAGAGTAAAAACAATATTGAGAAAGTGATTGCACACTTAAAGAGTAATCACATACATCTAGAAGTAGCACAATCTTCCTCTTGCTAATGAAAAAACAATTTATGCATAATAAAATGTCAACTCAGCACACTCTGGAGTATTCCTGCTCCAGTCTCACTTGGTCTGGTGTGATCAGCGGCTTTATTTTATCCAATTTTAGGTAGATATTGATGTGTAACTGACATTATTGACTCTAATGTGCTACTGATACAATGCATTTTAGCATGTAACAGATATACAATTGACTTGTTTATCACAAAAGTGTCCGTCTGTTCAGCAAAAGTTAAACAGTCTAACTGTATGTGCATCAGAAAATATTAATAACGTAGATGCCTTGCTATCTTGTGATAAACTGTATTAAAATACTGACTGATGAGGGAGTGGACGCAAGCTCCAATCATATATATGCGTGCTTTCTCTCCCCATTATTACCTTTTGGATTGCACTTTTAGTTCACACACCGTAGAAAATGGCAGTCATTAAGTGTGGTTTATTCCTAAACATATATTTCACATATTTTACAGTTTAAGGATACATAATAAAACAGATCTATAGAGTTTCTACTTTTTAAATGGAGTATAGTCATCATGTCATAATCTTGTGTATGCTTGGCTTACTGTGTGTCGTAATGTGTGCTTTCGTCTTAGCTGTTCCAACCACCCGCCTTTAATTTACTGCCATGTCTGGCACCAGGTTTCCCACCTACATGCAGTGCCAGTAAAACTTTATGATGTGGCCTCCTCTACCCGCATTGGCAGCAGCAAACGCATGCACACACACACACACACATGCACAACCACTTATGCACAACCACACATTTCAATGCACAAAGCAAGCTGGCATGGTATGGACATCGCCTTGCCTTGTGGTGGAGCACCTCATGTCTGACTGCATCTTTTCTGTCACCAGTGCATGAAAAGCACTGATGTCTGCTCAGCCATGCTTAGAAAGGATGGCCCAGTTAGAGTACCAGTGAGGAATTTACAGCTTCAGTGGAGCTCAGGGTGGAGAAAGTGATGCGAGGGGAAGTTGTGTCTACGTTTTCTGTCCTCCTGCCGGGCTTGACCGTCATAGGAAGAAATAATTTGGGCGCGTCTGACTGTTTCCATAAAGTCAGCATTGCAGTGGCTTGACAAACCACATCAAACAATGGAATTTAGGTACTCCAGTCATGAAAATCAATCCAAGTAAATTAGCCGTTTAAGCTTTTCAGACGATAATAAAGTAAATCACGTTCTCTGCTTTGATATTTTACAATATAATCCCCTCTCTTTAATTCTCCGTCTGACCACTAATCATCAACTCTTTACACATCCTCTATCTCCTTCTATGTTCGCTCTTTCTTTCTTCCAATGTCTCTCCAGAGGACACTCTGAAGCAACACAACGGGCCAGCAAAGAACAGCTACATGGAGCAGAGTTTCCATGGCCTCAACCCAGTGCTCAACATCCCTGTCAGCCTGGGATACATGGAGCAGGCCAAGAGGAACGCGGCCCTGACCGGCCCAGAGCTCGAGCGCTGGTTAGACAGCCTGGTGGGCGAGTTGTGGGAGGCGGCCGACGTCTGCGCCGTTGGCCCTACCGCCTGCCCTGTCATGCAGGCCTGCCCCAAGAACCCTTGGAGCTCCCTGAGCCCAGACCCAAAATCCCACCTGGGAACACCACGCGCAGACGGGCGCATCAGGTAGCACCGAGGCCTCCAGCTGGACGGGAGGCCACAGCACAGGAGATTCACTGTTGATTTTTATTTATTTAAGGGGTTTGCTGCAGGTGGAGTAAGGAAAAGTGTTCTTCCCTCCTTCTCGGGTGGAGAAGAAAACAAAAGGAAAAGTGGATTTTTTTGATGAGGTTGGTGAGGGTGTGTGGACAAAAAGCAAGGAGAATGATTTTTAGATCCTCCCACGGGGTTCCTCCTTTTAGGGGATTATGCTGGCTTTGCTATTTCAGTTTCTCAGTGTATTTATTTTTTCTTCTCATGGCTGAGTTTTACTGTGATCAAACGTTGCAATTTTCGAGCATTTATTTTGCTGCTGAATTAAATATGAAGTCAGCTTTCGAAGCCCTGCACGGGTCAGTGGTCATGTGGCACTGGTAGCGGAAAAGTACTGCAAAAAAAAAAGCCTTAGCTTTAAGATCGCCTGGTACTGAACATAAACAAAGTGAGACGATATCTCCACCAAACATTCAAGAAATATTATTTTGATACGACTCAAATGCAGCACCATTCAAAATGTATGGAGAAATTTAAATCACAAATATTTTAGCATTATTAAAGCCAATTCCTTTAAAACTCTCAGATATCAGTAGAATAAATCAGTAACAGCAGCTCAACTTATTTCAGTTCGGTGCCTGATCCTCGAACCATCTGCTGCAGTCACGTTTCGTAAATATAGAAAAAGAGAAATGCAAATACTGAGGCCTTTTAAAAATAATTACACCAATTTGGATTTTCAAATCAATTTAATGTACATGTCATTTTAATGTAGACATTTTAGTGTTCTAAATTGATAAATGCTTACTTTGTGGTTGTTCTGCAAACGTATTTTAAGACTTAACAGTTAGATTAGGTTTATTTTAGTAAAAACCCAGATGTTGCGACCGGCAGAGGACGTCTTAGGTTTTCTTACCAACCTCCCTCAAACTTGAAACAGTTATCTCAAGCTGACCTTAAAATTCTCATCCATGTTTTCAGTGTTTTACTTTATTCCTTTAATTTCAGTGACACTATGTTTTACATAATTAGACAAGAAGTCTAAAAAATGGTGTGAATGAGTGGTGGTGAGTCCATGAGTCGCTATTTATTTATACGTTTATATTAATACTTAATAGTTTTAGTCAGTGACTAAATAACTGCGACGCTGCCTTGGCAGCATGATCAATATTTGTTTTGTAAAGAAAGCTGCCTTTATTTACAAAGGCCAACACCCCAAACTTATACTGTTCCTTTATATGGCCCGCACCTGCGTGTTAGTCAGTGTTGTCCTGTCTGAATAGATCTTCTTGTCTTGGTTTCTTACATGGCTGTTTGCCAAGTACATCACAAGAGAAAGTCACTCTGACCTGTGAGGTCAGAGGTCAGCTATACCGAACAACCTCACCAAACAGCGAAGAGGAACAAAAACGCTCTTCATGACCGACCACGTTGGACAACTTCTGGATCGAAGGAGAAACTGCTTGTTGGTGTTATATGATTCCTGTCAGTTACAGAATGATAGTGAGTGGTCGTGATCTTCATGCTGTGACAATAATGTACAATTTCACGTGAATATTATATTGTGTCTCGATTGCAAAATGCATAATTTATTAAATCAAATTTATCAACATTCAAAGTACCTTTTCTGCCATCAAGACAATCTCTGGACATTTGAGATTACGCTGAGAGTATCTCTGCACCACAACACAACCTAAACAAGGTTCGCTCAAATATTTGTTTTACTCTGAAATAAGTTTCATCTGCAGCCAATAAGGAGTTCAATCTGTGATTGTCAACATTGTTTAGCCACCACACACAAGCTAAGCGAGTGTTTCTGCACAAGCTGATTAAGAGACATTAATGTCCATTAATGTCAAGTTCACCTTGCCTCGCTGTCGGAGGTGTCCTTCCCTCTCACTGTTTAGTTTTTTCGTTTAGTTTTTTCACTGGCCGGCTTCTGCCGCCACCTTTTAACTTACAGTGCCACCATGCTCAGAACAATACTTCACACAATACATATTATTATGTAAGCTCAATGACGGTTTTGGAAGAAGGTAAATTAAATAAATGTAACTCAATGTGGAAGTCCTATTTTGTAACAAAATGAATAACAAATGAAGAAGATGTACATAGGTATTTTGTATTGAAATATTGTTGAAACGTTATTGTACATGTAAATACAGATGTGGTAAAATGACTTTGAATTATTAAGAGTTTTTGAAGGTGTCAATAACTGGGCACAAAGAGTGAATTGATGGTGTTTATTGATCAAAGTACATAACCTGTTTCTGTGTTTTTGGACAGCTGGGACAACAACCGTGTCCTATTTGCCTCTCAGAGAAAATAACATGCCAGATTGTTGTTGTTCTTGCTGGAATGTATTGTTGAGCAACTGTTGCACAAATTTCTCTGAACTGACGTTTCCCCATTGTTTTGTTCTGGGGAGGCTCTGTGTGCCTTAGCTGACTTTTAGAAACCTTCTCTGTCCATTAAAAGAAGAAAAACAACTTTATTTTGTTATTTGTTTTGATCTTATGTGAAGAATACCATGAGTTTGTCGAGTGAGTCACTGGTACTGCAACACCAAAAAAGATGTCTGCTGTTGTATATATCATCAGGCCTTGTGTCTTTATCAGCTTTTATTTTTTATTTTCTTCCCGATGGGGGATTTGTTTTGTTGTACTTGACTGGCTTGTCTTACTTTTCTCTGACTTTTTTTTGGAAATAAAATTATATGGAAAAAAAGCTCATGACTGCTGAGGCATCTTTCTGTTGATGTTATTGTTGCTTTCCAAATATAGTCCAAGTCCATTTAACTGGGTAAGATAATATTCTCGTATTTTTATTTTTAGCGATATTCATATATATTCTTAAGTCAAACTCAAAATATGTGGTTACAAACAAAACTGGCTTTGCGAAAATGGGATTTAAAGGCTTTTTAGGCAGCACACATTTTATTTAATTATCTGTAATTCCTCAGCTGTTTTAGCATTTTTCAGCTCATTGTTTAGTTTTTTTGTGGCCGGCAACTTTTCAGTTTTTTCTGTCCAGCTGCACAGGGCCATTTGCAGCAAGAAAGAGAAAAACTCAAATAAACTTACTGTAAACTCCCTGCTCAGCACCAGACAACAGTCTGACCATTAGCAACTAACTTATGAACATAGTGGCGCATTTATTAGCCAGTCATCTTTCCCAGGAGTTGGTGGAGAGCAAACTCGAGTGAATAACCTTGGGTGGTCAGAAACATAACTCATAACTGAGGTAGTTGAATTGTTAACTGTGGGTACAGCTAGTTGTTTTCCATATGTTTTCCACGAAATTAGCTTCAACAATTGTCGTCTCTCTTCTCACCCAACGCCCACTTCCTAACACAGCTCTTTGTATGTGGCCACAGGGAATTTCAAACCAATGATAACTTCCTTTAAACAGGACAACCCAAGTCATACTATTCACCCATAAATACAGCTATGAAGTGCAGCTACACTTGTTTTTTATTATGGCATCGAACAACATGGTGCTGTTGAGTTATTGACAGCCCTCGATCAGAGGAACAAAAACAATGGCAGCAGATCCCATGCACTGTCCCATAACAAGGGACAGCCGGACTAATTAGTCCTGGCTTACTCTGCTGTGCGCTTGTTCCCTTGTGAGTGTAAATGCGAATGCATGCATTTCCTGAGTAAGCAAGTATGTATGCATGTGAGGGCGTTCCAGTGACCCTTAATAACCCACGGTGGCACAGACACTTTAAATATCCTGGAGAGTTTGTTTTTATTATCCTTGGATTTTAACTCTCGAAGTCCCTCAGTGACACATACTGAACATCCGGGTGAGGTCATGTTATGTCGAGCAAAGCGTGGCCGTAGTACAATCTGGTTGAACTTCGGGCGCAGCGTGGCGCGGTGTGCACTGAACCCGATGGCGAGCGCAAGTGCAGTATGTCCAAGACTTAAGTGATCATCTCCCAAGAACTGATTGCCGTCTGCGGGAGCGCATACAGTCTGTCAACTCCGGTTATATTACCTTTGGAGAGTAAATGGAGAAAAAATAAGATTTTTTATCCTTGCCTATAGTCAAATCTAACTTTCAAGGCAATATCATCCTTATCGCCAAGATCTATGGATAATGATGCAACTGAATGTCTTCTAATATCCTCTTAACTATAACTGGGATTGTAAATGTGTTGAAAAGACATGTATAAAAATACAACTGATGAAGATATAGTCAGGCAGTCTCAGTGTTTTGTTATGTTTACAGTTTTCATGTTGACTGTTCAGTGGGAGTTTTACTTCAAAATACTATTTATTTACATGTTACAAATAATATATCTCTCCCCAAAACATTGAAACAGTATTAAACCAAAGAGCTCCATGCTTTCATTTCTAGTTTGTAATGATACCAAGCATGTTATTGTCGACTTATGATAAAAGTATCTCTGATCTTTGGAACACAGCTTGCTCATATATTGACGAAGGTTCAATTTCTCAAACTTTATTATCAAAATACTTGTATTAATACAGAATAGTTTGAGCAGCATACAGTTTGTTAACGGATTCCGAAAGTCAAAGAGTCTATGACACAATCCCAGTGTCCCCCACTAAGGCCTCAACCCTGAACCCTCAGGGGATTACTGGACCTCTCCTTTAAGTGGTTAAGTGTGAGAGGCTGTAAGGGCTTGACATGGTGTAAAATATAAATGGGACAGCACTTTGCTGCAACATGTTACATTACCATGACAACGCCAAACATATTGTGTACAATTGTGGGTATTAATTCTGTACTTTTCTATGATTTCAAATAATCTATTTAATATAGTCTCTGCTTGCATTCCTCTGAGTGGGTTTTATGTTTCATTTTTAATCCTTAATGTTGTGTAAATGTAATTTGCCAGGCGGATCACACATGTGCCGTCCTCTTTGTTTATCTTTTTTCTTTTTTTTACATCTCCATGCACTGGTAACTGCATATTTAACTTCACATTGCTATGCATTGTGGGTAATTCCTTCGGAAAAGTCTCTAATTGTGAGGTAAATTCATAATTTGTGATTAAGGGCTGTACAAAATAAATTGAATTGAATTGAACTCATGGAAAGGGTTCATCGAGGGCTCAGAATGTCTTCCAGAGAGCCCTCAAACACTCAGTGATTTGACATACAGGCCTGAGGGTGGAGATATGGATTTGCCCTATTTCAAAGCAATATAACACACATTTCTTCTATAAATATAGGCCATCTTCCATCCACTGTTCTTACTAACCTGATAATGGCTCCATCGGGGTAATGAGGTTAAAGCTGTATCGCCCATTTTACAGGCCACAGCTGCCTTTATCTGGATTCCAGCAGTCACGGGTACATCTCAAGTCTCATATTAGTCATTTCCTCAATTGATCTCTGAGGAGACATGAGCGAGGATGCACGGTAGCAGCCTTCCAGGAAGTTTTTAACGGCTGACACGCCCCCTCAACGTCATGTAACATAGTATGTCAAGACAAGAAATAAAAAGTAGGAGATTGTCGAAGTAGGTCATAATAACACTTTAAACAAAATAAAAAAGTAATAGTAAAGTCCAAAATCATAAAAATGTTGTGTTATAGTTGGTCTTAAGTCTGTTGTATAAAGTCAGAATATCATGTATGTTGAAAAAAAAGTAATACAAAAGTCAAAGCGAAGCACGTCAAGGTCATTAAAGTGATAGTAGAGTGTGTCAAAGTAAGTCATAAAATAATTGTTTAGTATATGAAAAAAGTCACAATACAAGTCATAAAAAAGTCATGGTATGTTTCTTTAAAAAATAATGTCAGATTTGTAGTATATTGAAAAAAAGTCTGATTTGACCAGGTGATTCAAATGTAAATTGTCTTGACCACCAGTATTTGTGGACTGGGAACTTGAATCAACGCTATTTCACATAATTTAACGTCTGGCTCTATCCATGTAGCTTACAGTTCTGAGATCCCAGCTGGCAAAACTGTTCTGCAGTCAAATTTATCTGAAAACCAAGCCAGCACGGTACACTGAATGCAAAATGTCAAACATTTATGACAATTACAAATTGTATTTTAAGGCCCAAGCAAAGGCTATGTATGTATTATTTACCATAAACAACTGTAAAGGAGGAAAAGTAGATGAATGTCATTCAAAAAGTGTCTGAAACTGGAATTCATTTAGTTGTATTTATTATTTTTTTTAATATTGTTTTTCACATCAAAAATAAATTGAGTTTATTGTTTTAGTAAAACTTAGAAAGTGTACTTCAGAAAACAAAAAAATGTGCCGTGTCCCAATATTATTCTAACACGTGCACAGACATTGTGCTCTGCTTGATGTCCAGACTTCAAAAAGTCACTTTGCGTTTGAAAACAATGAAGACTTTATCAGCAAAACTTGTGGCCGTCTGACCACGAAGCTCGCAGCCAAGTCAAGTGTCGATCCAAGAAAGCATTGCGTATCCATCTGGACGTCCGCCTGCCAACACGCAGATGGACGATTGTTGATGCTTTTCCATGTTTGAAGAGTCAATCCACTGCAAATCCAAACCAAGAACATGAATATCAAAGGCTGTATTCTAAACCAGCAGTATGTACGGATTTGTCCAAAATGTAGCATGTAGGAAGCAAACAAAAGCAAAAATTGACAATATACCAAAATTGCCTGGTTGTCATACGATTTGAAAAGATAATCTCCAGTATGCATCGGACTAGTCCACCTCACTAACCGTATCCCACAATGCAAAGCGTTGGAACATCACAGTCTATCTATGGTCACAACAACAGTGGTCAAAATGTGCACTTTTTAAAAAAATTTTAATTTATCCCTTAATTCATAGAAAAATCAACTGTGTAGATTTCAAATATAGCAGTTTTACGAAAATGTATGGCAAATCCATAATTTGCTCAAAATTAGAGCAGGCTGTGACAGGGCAGAGAGCTCCTTGTTGAGACAATATTATAATTTTGAACATTAGTTTCAAACCGACTGAAAAGGCAGTTTGAGCTCATCATATCAAGAGAAGTTTTAGACTTGCAGTCCCCTCGTTGATGCCTTATTTCCCCACGAGCTGTAGGAATAACTGGTTTAAGGTCTATACGTTGACCATACTGCATACTGCCTTCAATGTTTTTGAAAATCACATTCGAGTCATTCTCATATTAATTCTCATCTTTTGCCGATGTTTTTTGTTTCTTCCTTTTCTTGCTTTGTCCAAATCTGAGAAGCCAACGTAATACAATTGCACATGATGTCATCCTTAACAATTGGCAGAGCCTCAAGTACAAACACAGATGCAAATCAATCACAAACTAATCGAAGGAGACAGCACTCTAGTCACAAGAAGTTTCAGAAGCTGTGTAAGTGGAGCTTCTCTGATTAATAAAAAAATATTGTTATGGGCTTGCTTTGAAACAAAAATGGCTTGCCAAAGCATCTGTCCATAAAGGACCTGTCTGATTGTGTATTCATCAGCTGCTAAAAATAGTCTCCAACAAATACACTTTTTAATCCTGTTTGATAAATCTACAATGCCCACCTGTTTCAGGAAGTTATTTAACTCTTTTCAAGAATGAAAGTTTATATTTGTGAGATGTTTTTTAAAGCTTTAGTAGGAAAATATAGGAGCTGAGCTCCACAAACAGATAAGTACTCAGAGACAGATGAATGTAATGTCCGTTTTTGTTTTTTTCTAACCCTGTAGAACATCAGCAGCCTTATCCTTTAACTTGACAAGTTTACCTAGTTGCATTCCCTAATGTATCTACCGTCAGAATAAACAAAACACATACTGTAAACGACAAAGTTGCAAGAAGTCCCATTACTGTATAAGTATTTAACAATGATAAAACATATACAACATGTATATTTCTTTGTATAAATCCAAATGCCATTGTATTTACTTCCTGACAATGATCACAGTAAAGTCTTTAACAATCCCCTTCAATCACAAAACAAAAGTGGGATTCCTTTTCCTACGACACTATTCACGAATCCGGGAGGATGACATTTATTTGGTTTGAAGAATCAGTGACAGCTCAACGGTTTGCATTTATTCTTTCATCAGCTGCACTGAATGAGATGAGCTTCACTGACTCCGTGCGTGTTTGTTATGGTCCATCCCCACTGTTTTGCCTTTTGAATAATTCCTGGAACATTCAGCAGCACCACAGAATATCAGTCGTCTCCTTGAGACTTTTGAAAATCCACTCTGCCGCCAGTAAAACACTCAAGCTGAGATGAGGATCGATCTGAAACTGTGGGTTAGGAACTACCGTTTAAAGTCACTATCACCGGCCACTAAAATATTTAAAGGAGATGGAAATGGTTAGACTTTGATCACCAGCTGGCTGGTAATGACACTTATCCTCCTCTCTTTTCTCTAGTGGACAGAATAATGATGTCGTTTTTCAGGGCCCAGCATGCTCTTGCTACTCCGTGGAAAGCAAGCACATCCGCCGAAACGCTGGAGATAGATGCTTAACAGTCAAATCTGATTTGAAGCACCTCCACGCTGCACGCTTCCAACTTAGACCGCAGGGCCAATATATTTCCAGCCATGCAGAAGAAAGGCAGTGCACGCCTGTGAGCTGGAGTGGGTGCTAAATATTTCAATAACAGCTCACTGACAGCAAGAAAGAGGAGCGAGCGGGCGGGAGATGCAGCGAGGCTTGGTGCTCGACGCCGTGGGAGCGGTAGTGAGGGGTGACAGGTATGTGCCAGTGTTACATGAGGAAGTGTCTGAAAACATCAGCAATCGGAGGGATAACAACACCAGGAAGGTTAAGAGCGAGAAGTGGGTCACAACCACATGGCATATTGATCAGAGAGGCTGGGGGGGGAATCTCGTAGAATCTCGACTTACACACCTGCTGACGAAATGTGGGTGTGAGCAGTAGAGACGAGCTTTTCACAATAAAAAAAACAACAACATGACCTCAAGTGAGGAATCCCAACTGAGATTAATGTGAGTTTCAAACGCAGTTTTCATAAATGTATGTATGAAGAAGAAGAATGGGGGGGAGATTCACCGTTCATCACCCAGACATGAAAAATTAAATAGAAAACAGTGGAGTAGGTTTATAGATGTTGGACCAAAAAAAAACACATTTTCTTTGAAGAAATACAAGTAACACACGGCCTGGTTCAGGGCTCGTCGTACATTTCAAAATCCGGACCCAAATCATGAAAAACACTGGAGGAAACCAGCATAGAAACATAAACTTTAATTCCCCGCTGTCTGCCCACCCTTCACTCAGAGTTTGACCTGTGTATCCCAGAAAGTTCAACTGTGCTGGAAAGGTGACCAGCACACACTTGTCCCTAGATTATCTTCACAGTAGCCCAACAAGTCCAGTTTGTACCACCCAAGACCAGAAGTGGAACAGAAGGTGCAGTATCTTTCTTTCACATTGATCATCTACTTGATGTTTACTTGTTGTTAACTAAACTGATAAGTCCCATAGTAATCAATTGTGGAACCCATCCGCTATCGGCTGTGATCCTATGGGGCCGAGGGCCTTTAGTTCTCATGTTCTGATGTAGCCTGCCGATATCCAGGCCAAGACTTTTTTCCTGTGCTCTGATGTTGTTTACAGTCCGATCAGTAAATTGAGATGCTTGACTCTAGTGGGAGCTGGACAGACAGAGAGAGAGAGAGAGAGCAATGCACTTCTGATGTGAACAGCACGGCCATAGCCCGCTATGAGGTCAACGAGGTGAACCTAATAATTATCATTTCCTAAAAAGATCACCGTCTCTCTGCATCTTAACGATGAGATACCTGTCAGTTTCCAGCTGTCAATATGAAAGCTATCTGTGGTGATGAGGTGACTGGAGAAGGCAGAGTGTGGGTGGCACATCGCGGTGTCTATATTATCGGTGACGATACTATTAAAAACTATTGACGCTCTGTTGTGCCATTCTTGAATGCTATTTGATGTTGTTAGCTAACCCCGAGTGTCGGTAGCATCCAGTCCGGCCCTTTGCGTTGACTGATGATCTCTTTACAATTAAAAAGGTGCTTATATGATAGTTATGGTTCACCAGCACAAGCAGAAATAACATTCCTGGTTTGAAAGTTCATGAGAAAGTGGATCTAGCCTGCACTTTATCGGACAATAATTCATACAACAGTGAGCTTTTTACCTGATCAGAAGTGTTTTCTCTTAGTTTTGGTATTTTAGGGATTCAAATATTAGATTTTCTTTGTGACTTTTTCTCAAAATGTTACGACTATTTAATCTCAACATCTCAGACCAAAACAGAGATGCGGGGGCATGTTTTGAATGCTCTGCTAAAACACACATGAGCTATTAAAGTCCAGAGTGTTATATATTCATAAAATTAAAGAAATAATCATTGAGGTGAATATGTGCCAACGCACGAGGTTTACTTCATCAAATAATACAAAGAAAAAAAAGTGGAGAAAAGAGTAAATCATGCGGTTGACTCAGCAGTGATAAAATTAAATGAGAAAAGTTGATTAACAGGAGAATAAAAAAATGAAAGCAATACGGAATGCCTGAGAGCCTGACTGCATTATATTCCATTATATTTTGTTCATATTGAATTGTCCCCTGGCACCTACATTTTGTGTTTTACTTTACATAAACAAACCACTTTTTGATGCAGAAGAAATCACCAGCATGCAAGAAATGAAGTGTTGACGCTCAAAACTGTCTGTGGGAGGAGCCCCAGAAACATCCCGCTGTGCTAAGCTTTATGAACTGTTAAATTTGGGTTATTTACAAGATGGCAAAAAACTACATCATGCTGGATTATTTCCACACTCCATGAACACTCCATGGAACTATTTGAGTTGTTTTGTGAAAGTTAGCTCACACAAACTGTTAACTAATGTCATCACATATTAATTTCTTATTGGTTTTGTGCAATAAGAGACAACAAATGAAGCAAGAAGTGTATAGAGTATCAGGGAATACACAGCATTCGTTTGGTAGGCATTCTTCTTCTGGAGACAATCTATTCTTAACATTCAAGTGAAACTATGTAACTTTGATAGAATGAATAAAAATGTTTTCTTCTTAAAGATTTCCGTTCAAATAATTAATTTTTGTACTGAAATGTTTTTTCTTCAATGGGTCTGGTATGACCAGTTGCTTTTGGTAGCTATTTGTATTGCTTTATATTGCTGTGTAATGACATTATTGAGTCATTTTGCTGACTTTATGTGCCTCTAATTGTGCATTCACAATTGTGTTTCAGCATGTACCATTATCCCAAAATTGCCACTTGAGTCCACTGAGACTGCTGTTAGCAGACATTACACAATCTCACTTAAACCAAGTAGTTTTAGTGGACTAAAGCAGAACAAAGGTTGCAGATCAGAAATAGTTGCTGGGGTGGTTGTTTAGGCCTACAGATAAACAATGTTGTTCTGACAATTCAACCTGAGTTATTGCCTCAGGCTGGTGGACTTGTTGTCCATAACAAAGTATGTAAGTGTTCATTCTATATGTAATTAATCACATTCAACGACAATCATGGATTATTCAGGAACTACTTGTTGGATATTTATTAGTTGGTTGATTTGATCACATTCCTCCACAATCAATACCTCCCCAGGGACTTGTTGTACATTATTGTAAAGGTTGACCAGGTCTGTCCAATGCCTAATTTGACCTATAGGCCTATGTCCAAACTACAATTTGAGAGGGAGTGTAAATAACACCAACAAATACAAATCAGTAATACACTGTAATTACATGTTTAAAAAATAAAATAATATACCTGTAAGAGAAACACTGCACTTACAGTAAGAAACTGAAACATATCTAGAGTAAAAGACAAGAGGATGCTGTTTTTTTTATCCTAAAACAAAGCAGACATTTTGCCTTTAGTTAAATTAAGACATTAGGATTATTCAGTCCAAGTCTAACTCAGCCATCGATTCACTCGGGGCAAAGAGCTTGGGGTCGATTTTAAAATGCTGATCAGCTGTGTGTTCGAGTTAAGATGTACAGTGAAATAGTCAGGAGGGGAGGAACCGAGGGAGACTGAGAAGGATGCGGAGAGACGAAGACAAACAAAAAGAAGGAAGGAGTGTGTGCGTGTGTGTGTGTGTGTGTGTGTGCGTGTGTGTGCGTGTGCGTGCGTACGTGTGCGCGTGTGTGCATGTGTGCGCGTGTGTGCGCGTGTGTGTGTGTGAGGGTAAAGCAACTGAGAAAGAGACAGAGACAAGGGAGACAGCTCCCAGCAGAACTCTAAAACAACAGTGTGTCTTGCTGACGGATGATACGTGGAGGCCGGCTGGCCAGCCATGCGAGCAACCCATTCCCTCCTGAACAACCCGTCACCGAACAGGATCCAAATCAGTAGTGCAAGAGGAACGGAGAGGAGAGATGAGAAAGGGAAACGGAGGGGAGGGGAAGGTCGAAGAGGAGAGAAAAGGGTACAATAGGAATAGGTGAGAAGGGAGGAGATGGAATGATAAGGGGAAGGCGTAGATCACGAGGGAAGAAATGAAGGTGAAGTAATTCAGAGAGGAGGCCGGGGAGATTTGAAAAAGGGCAGTTAAGCCGACTTTCTCAATTATTCATTTGGAAATCAATACAACTCTCATGCAGCAGCTAGGGAGGTTAATAAAAGAACGCTAGAAGAGATGATAGAATTTCATGTGATTTCGTTTTTAATTTGTGATCAATTATTCAGCTTTCGATGCTTGTTATTTCCAAACAACCTTAACTTTCTGATAAGTTGCCCCAGAGTTTATGTAAATAAAATTGATGAGCAAAAGGACGTGAATGTTGTTGGCTGAGACTGTCCTCAGTGCTGTTTTGTTAAGGCTGACAATTGAAACGACCAAACAGCATGAGTTGTGTGTGAGGAATGTGCTTTTAAATGACCTGCCTGGATAAAGGACAGTGTTGTAAAAAATAAAATGGTTGTAAAAAATTAATATTACAACATGATTTACCTTCCAGAGTGCACTCTTCCTCTCATTTTAAATGCGTCACTGTTCTGTCATGCTGGGATTGCTGCAAACTGGTATAGAAAGGAAGAATACACATGAAATAAGGGCGATAGCTTTTTTTGGTCAGATCAACCTATTAAACCCCCTGACTCATCAGGTCCTTGCAGCTTCCACTCCAAACTTTTCCTTTGTGTGCCGTGGCCATAGGGATCGGGGAATAGATCTCTTAAATGTCATGAAGACTGATGGTGGGTGTGTTAAAGTGTGGTGACATTACTGCCTCTACTCTCCCTCTTCCTAAGTCAGGCGTGTCTGCCTTCTGCACTGACATTTCGCTGGCCGTGTTTACGTGGGACTCGCCGGACAAAATGGCACTCCAAGATTTATAGCTGTGAACACTGGCTGGTGGAGCGGAGAGAGGGTGTGTGCAACCAGGTAGAGAGGCAGAGAACAAATGAATTTCAGCATTCATTGGTTCTCCATCTCCTCTCTTTCCTTTTTTAACTTTCATCTCCTCCTCCCTCCCTTGATATCCACTGTCATCTCCTCTGCACTGTGAAATTCTCTTCCGCTCCCATCTTGCTTGTCAAAAACAATGTTCTTCTCTTCTCCTCTTTTATGTGCATCTTATAATGCTTTGTTTAAATGAGAGAGAGCTTGCATTTTGTGTTTTACTTTTCCCTCAACTGTCATTTAAAGGATAAGGATGGCAATATGCTATATGGTTGTAATTTATTTAAAAAAACTTTGAATCCTACAATGCTGAAGATGTACTTCTTTAAAAACACATGAAGGTCACAAATATCTAGTTTATTTTTTTTTACAGGCTCAAGTATTTTCTTTACAGGAATAAATAGTACATTTACTTGGGGACTATTGTCAGAGCTGGATAAATCCATGTTTTGGTGCTCTAGTGAATATTCTGACAGCATGGTGGTGGATGTGGGGTCGACTCAAAAGAAACTGCAGTGCCCATATTCATCACAATGAAGGAATATGTCAATGCAGCAGTGTATATCAGCTTTGGCAACACGAACAATGCTTAGTATTGGTTGGTAGAATTAATTTATTATTATTATGTATTGTTATTATTAATAATAACCAAGCTTTTCCTTGTCATCGTATTTTTTCAAATTTGATTAGACTTCTCATTGTGAGTGATGAAAGTTGTAATGACAGATTTTCAAATATCACAGATTATATCTTTCATTCCGTGGAGAGAAACACAAACCATATGAGAGGGAAATGTACGCCTGTGACAATGTGACTTCGCCTCTCGTTAAAATACTTTTGTAACATTACTGGTTGGCAAAAAGAGATTCATTGAGAAGAGAATAGTCGGAGGGGAAAAGGTTACTGAATGCAGGGTAGCAGAGGAGGAACACGTGGAGGCGCAACTTTTTTCATGGTTCAATGTCCTTGTGTTTACCAAATAACTCTGCGTGGTGATTTTCTGTGAGACAAGCAGTCACATCTCAAGGGCATTGTTTTTCCTTCCTTTATGAGTTGCATGAAAAACGTCCCCCAGTACACCGTGTGTGACCCACATTAAAACAGTCGAAAGGCCCCAGCCTATGTGCTTACTGTTTGTACACACATCATATGTCACTACGCACAACGAGTGTCATCATCGCATGCTGAGGACATCAACTTCCTCCGTGGGAGCAGCTCCGCTGTATAATGTGTGGGATGCATCATCCTTCAGCTGCAGCATCAACCTCCAACCACCACAATCTCTCAGTGTGAAGAAGTGATCTGTCATGTTGCCAAGGTGCCATGCTGAGTTCCACAAAAACATGCACTGTTGAGTGTTTCTTTACGTAATGAACTAATGTCGTGTGTAGACGGTTCTTCTGAATATATTTATCATGTTTCAGCACATGTAACATCAATGTATTCCAGGAACCACCTTTCAGGAACTAAGAATAAGCCTCGGCGGAGAAGGACATTTTGACATTTTAAATGAGATTCGAGAAGATTTTATGAGCACCGTGGGTCACATAACGTCTTATGTGATGTATGATATCTAAAAACATGGAAACAATTACAGAAACTGGAAACACAAGGTTTCCAACCGAAAACAACATCATTGTAGAATACTGTGAACAGATTAGACGACCATCATCCATCCCCCACAGCTGCAACTATAGTGTGCTCCACCGCTGCCTGCATGGCACAAAGTCACGAGTAGTGGCTACAATACTACTTGTAAAGTTTGTCTTTAAAATTAGGCATGCAAAATTAGGCATGTATTCTTAAAAATGTTATAACTGCCAAAAAAGTACACTGTAAAAAACAGTCTATAGAACTTTCTGTTTGGCTATAATCAGTTTGGGGATAATTCACATGTATATTTTATACTAATTGTGACTAATTTTTAAAATTGTACTTCAGAATTTGAGTGGCTGTACATTTTGTGCGTAATACAATTAAGAAAAACTGCAATACAGCTTTTTTTTCCGGGAATGTCGCTATAGACACCCATTTCAGAATACAGCCTGTATATAAATATTGCAATACTTTCATCAGCGGGCCAAGGCTCAATCACAATTGTGTTCTAAGTTTCCGAAGGTTATGATAAGACTGTTTTATTAATCCGTTAACGCTGGAATACCTAAATTGTCCACTCACAGTCACCTTATCTTCCTCTCATGTTTTCTCATAAGCCCATTACCAGGTCATCTCTTGTTCCTTGCTCCAACACACAAAAGGCCTCACGGCCCACTGCAGAATCCTCGTAAGTAGACAGACCACCATTTATCCTCTTCCATCCCTGTGAGTTTCTTCTCCCCCTTGTCTTCCCTCCCTCCCTCCCTGTCTGCAAGCCTCCACCAGTCTTAGTCCTTCCTGCTCTCCAGGCTCACAGGTCAGCCCGTCATGATGAATGTGGAACAAGGCCCAGCCCAGGCTCCTACCATTACCCTTGACAATTTATTACCCTTTATCTGTAGGCACAATTAACCCAGGCCCAGAATAGGGGACTTATCAGTCCTGTCATTAACAGGACCTGCCCGTGTCCCCATCCCTCTCTGTCACCTGAAGTACCACAGCACGGACACGCACGCAACTACATACATACATACTCGCTGTATGGGCTTTGAGTTTCTATTTTTGCATTATGGCTCGATGTTCTTACTATCTGGTTAGACTCTCTTCCTGTCTCTCACACATACTTTCTCTTTGTCCTTTCCACGTGCCCTTTTGTTCTCTGTCACACATAATCTGACTTTCTTAGAGATTGTATTTTTAAACTAATGATGAACACCCAGAGTGGCATTACAGTGCTTGTTTTCCAATCTGTCTTTTTCTGATCCATAACATTTACACACAATAAATAGGCCGTAAATAGAAAAGAAAAAGACCTCCTAGTAGACAGTTTTTTAGGGAAATGCTTCATATCGAAGAAGTCGTTCCTGTGAACCCACAACATTGTAATTGCTAGAAACTATTTGATTTCATTTCATTTTTTTGCAATCGTTGAATTTAATTGTTGTCGTACAGATGATACAACACTTCATTTATATGACTGTCTAGCTGATTGTCACAAACATAATAAAGTTGACATTAATGATATTAATAAATAATTTATATTTTGGGAATGATTGTCAGACTACTAATTTGGATATGACTATATTCTTGATTTTTCAGCTGCATGCAAACTAAACATGACCCCAATGTATGTGACAATGTGAAGACCATATGACAATTGCTTGTATTGATGAACCTACAGAGAATTATCACCTGAATCTGTGATGAATCAACTGCTGAAATTCCAAATCAGTTACTGCAGGTTTAAGTATTTTTCTTTGAAATTAAATATTCATGACTAAAAAATTGGAGGTAATGTTTGGGTAGAACAACATTCCTAGTTGTCATTTATAATTATTTTAACAGTCAACTAATATACTTCATCGGGACTGTGTTGTTGTGGTTTGATCAGATTTGATTGATAGTGGCCTGACGACATGAGCAAACAACCCTTCAAATAACCCAGAAGCAAGAAATCTTTCTTGGCTTATGCACTGGGCAAGCAATTTAAAAAGAATGGCCACTCTCTTGGAGTCCTGTATCCAGTTCTTATAACATGTCCATGCTGTCATCACATTGTGATTCAAATATGGAGGAGATCGGATTGGTGTAGGAAGGTATGCGACACCCCCTTTAACCAACTGAGCCCCATTCACTACAAACCAGTGAGAAGAGCACAAAGATGCACAAATGCAGAAAATGCGTATAGAAAAGATCAAAACTCGTCATACAGTGGCAAAAACATTTGTGTTGACGTAGAGCAACCATCGCTCATAGTAAGAAGCTGATTGAGAAAATAGATGAATCGGGCCTTTAGGATGAGAAAATATGGGATTTAAACTAGACTACAGAATCCCAGATGATATATAATCTCACACCACAGTATGGATAATATATTGGTATATTGCCTTCAGCTTCACAGGTACATTGCAGGGGCATACTTTCCTTTGTATGAAATGACAGCACTAATCTGTTCCACATTATCCACACATGTCAAGGGAGAATCCTCCTAGTTTGCATCCAGGCAGCAGACAATAGCCTACTATGTACACCACAGACCAGAATGCCATTCAGGCTTATTCAAAGCTAATCAGTTCCAGCCTGTGAGTAATTGCCATTGGCAACTGGTGACTGCTGGCATTTTAGGCTGCGCTGCTCGAAGTGTAAAATGGAAGAACAGTATAAAAGCCTGAGTCCAAATCAGGTCCCGCGGTGAGCCAGCTCTCCTGCAGTCAGCGCCCAAACCAGGCTGAACTGGAAACACCCGGTCTCTGCAATCAAATATAGCCTACTGCTGCTTGTAAATATTATATAAGAGTATGATGTTGACTAATGAAATGCAGGCCTTGTCCAGTTGAGCAGGAACAGGAGATGATGAAGGCCAGGCGTAACAATAAGGACATTTAGGAGAGTTTGTTGTGTATTTGTGTGTGTGTGTGAGTTTGGGAGGTGTCCCTTCATTGAAAGCCGTCACAGGTTTATAAAGTGAACAACACTAAAATGACTTTGTTACATAAATAGATATGATGGATGATTTATACAATGTATCTGCCCTTTGCTCTCTGACTCTTTCTTCTTTCTGTTTGTGAGCAGTCAAATGTTTCTCCTTATCCGTCTTTAAATCTCTAACATCCCCCTCTCCTCCAGAAAGCATCACCAGGATGTGTGTGTTGCTTGTACAATTTTGACCTAAATTAGAGAGTCACATCCGGGTCTAAATCTGTTTGACAATGACAACTCCCCCCGTTTAAGTTGTGGGGAGCGGATCGAAAAGCCACGGGGTTCACGTGGGTGCTGACTGAAGCAAACAAAATCCAAAAGTCAAGTCTCCTGCTGCTAACTGATAACAACATAACAAATAGTCCAGTTATGCATCCCTCTTGCCTTCCTCTCTTCATCATATATTTCACTCGTAGTGGTTACAAATGAAATAATTAGAGCACATATATATTTCTAAATGTTAAGAAGAATCTGCACATACACTATGCCTCAAATGCACCCGATTTACTCTATTCAATACAAATGGTATAACAGAGTCTACTTCCTTCCCTTGTCATATTCTCTCTGTAGACTGCAGACTGAGACTGATAGCAAGAAAGCCAGGCAGTCATTTAGGCTAATAGTGAATTCAGCAAGGAGCACATTCAACCCCAAAAGGATCCGGAGCTTGTTATTCTCACAGAGATGTTTCCAAAAAATCACGCAGTTTTTGAGATGTAAGTTCAGAAAAAAAAGCTTTCAATTGTCATCATGAAATGAGCAGGATCAACAGATGGAACTCCTCAGTGAAAACAACAGCCTTTACAATAGAACACATCCCATCTACGGCGGTATAGCAATCTGGTGCCTTGACAAACACAAAAAGTGGATCTTAAAGCTCATAACTCTTTGCCCCAGAGGCACGGCACTAACAATGCAACAGCTTGTGTGTGACTTGTCAGGAGAAGAGAAGAGAAGAGAAGGTAGCAGGCATCACGGCGTGCTGGAGGCAACATGCCCAAACAAACGTCCACTGGCAGCCGGTGCTTTCTTTACAACTTACAAACTGCATCTTTAAGCAAATATTAGTTTAAGGATTACAGGGCTGGATGCTTTTAGCTCCTTGAGAGTGCTCAATCTCTCTCCTCGGAGAGTTATCCTCCCTCCCTTTTCACTCATCCTTTATAGTCATTAAACAGAATGGAGATGTGTGATCGAGTAGGACGGGAGAGGGAGAGAGAAAGACAGAGGAAAAGGCTGAAAGAGAGAGAATTAGATTCTCTGACACCCCGCTAATTGAGCAATCTCCTTTGTGCCCAGCCCAGCCTGCCAAGTTTTAATTAGCAACTAATCAAATCAATATGGAAGCTGCCAAGCAAAGAGGAAGGCACCTAGATGTGGGATGGCTGTCTGGATCACAGCTGCCTCTGACCTTTGCACCAGGAGGTGGTTTTTCAAGGCTGTAAATGATGAGAGCCAGTGGTCCTGATGGCCTGTAGATCTCTCTGTGAGAGAAGGATGGAGAGATGGAGAGGTACTCTATCATTATCAGCTGGTTCAATACTTGAACCGGAGGATCAAATCTGGGAGTTCATGTTCAAAATGAAGTGTTGTCTTGTTGGCCATTTGCATGAGGGGGGGGGAGTGATTGTTTATCAAATATCCCCTTGTAACCTTTACGCACAAGCATGAATACCAAGGGTGTTTTATATGAATAAGACCTCAAAGAGCAAGGAGTAATGTTGCCCATCTGCTCTGCATTTTACACTTTACACTTTAACAATGACTTTGGCGATTTCTACATGAATTGATGAAACGTGCCGACACATACAGACACACACACACACACACACACACACACACACACACACACACTCCCATCAGACACACCTGCCCTTCAACAAACCCTTGAAAAGTGTTAATTACAGATGAAACCTGATGTGATGTGTTGTGCCATCTTCAGAGACATCCACATAAGCTGCAGATGAGAGGCAGAGCCACTTCTGCCCTCTCATCTGCTTCAGGAAGCTGTCAACACATCCCGACCTCCCCTGGAGGCGTCCAGCTGGGTCTGACGTCTTATAAAGCCCGGGGCCCCCTGGCTCCTACAGCTGCTACCTCTCTTTCTCTGTCAAACAAACACAAATACATAAACACTTCGTAAAAGCACAAGCATTCACATGCACCCCGGAGCACTAATATCCTCCCAATGCTTGCCGCTTTGCGTGTACAGGTGCACGTTTGGTCACACAGGCCCTCAGTCCATTAGTGTTCCTCACTCTCATCAAACACAAAGTCAAAGCATTCATCCGCTTTAATGGCCCGCGACATTTATGTGTTTTGTTTTGCCTGCAAATATAGGATGATGTCATTTGGAAGTGATGTCATTTGAGTGTTGAGCGGGCATTGACAGCAGTGCAGAGGCCAAATTGTGACCTAACTGAAAAAAGCTTACCACAAATAGACTCGGCTGCAGTTAGAGGTAACTGACAGTCTCTAGTCAAGACACAAAACTCAAGCTCACAATCACTGAGACTAAATGCAGCATATGCTAACAGCAACAAGTGAAGCCACAGCAGATTGTTCTAAAGCAAAGATAAGGCAAATATGGTGGAGTAAAGGAGGGATACCAAGATTAAATATCATTGCATTTCTAGATAAAATTGTAAGCATTTTATTCTCTAATGGGCCCAAATCCACAGATTGCTTGGAGAGATATTAAAACTATTAACACATTTTGAAAAAACCCTAGGGCTTTCAGAAGTCTGTGTTTTTTTTTCCGATGCGTTTTCCTAATCTTTGTAAACAAAATGTTTATGTTTAAGGGGCATTAAAGTTGTGTTTTTAGGATACGGAGAATACGCAACCATAAAGAGGATGATTCGCCACCTGGGAATAATAAAGCAACTCGTATATTGGCAGATGGGAGCCTGCAGTGAAAACTGCACAGCAAATGTCCATTAAGTATATGATGCAAGAGGAAGCTGAGGAGATGCAGCTTCCTGACACCTCCTTCAGCTCTTAAAATACTCCTCTAGTATAGTTTGATGGCTCAAATATTTGACGATGTAATGAAATGCAGAGATGCAATGTGACACTATACAATATGGTACTGTGGGTGCGATTTGATTGATCGCTTGCTCAAATGCAGGAAATGACCTGTTAACATTTGTCTTGTGGCTGTGTGAATTACAACCATTGTCTGTGAGGAGATAAGGTGGGAGTTGTGGGATGTGGTTCTAACACTGGAGAAGCTTTTAGGGAGGAGGTCAGGGTGGATAGTTGGGAGCACAAAGTGTATAACGTTGACACAAGAGACCATTTTAGTTTTGTTTATGATCAGATACTGACACTCTCATTGGCCTCAACTGAATGTAATGTTTAGTGCAAACTAAACATTACATTCATGAGTTGTCCAAAGTGAAATGCATTCAATATCAATAGAAACGAGAGTGAGACGTCGTCTAGAACTGGAAGTGAAAGCTCCCAAACAAACAACTAGTTCACAGAGCTAGGGTTAGGGTTATAACTGATCATTACTGGGTTACAACTGATCATTAGTAGTCATGGGTTATAACTGATATTACTGGGTTATAACTGATCATTAGTAGTCATGGGTTATAACTGATATCACTGGGTTATCACTGATCATTAGTAGTCATGGGTTATAACTGATATCACTGGGTTATCACTGATATTACTGGGTTATAACTGATCATTACTGGGTTAAAACTGATCATTAGTAGTCATGGGTTATAACTGATATTACTGGGTTATAACTCATATCACTGGGTTATCACTGATATTATTGGGTTATAACTGATTATTAGTAGTGATGGGTTATAACTGATATTACTGGTTTCTAATCTCACAACATGCACAATGGCAGATCAGAAACCAGTTTGTAATGGTGGTTTTCCAGACAAAGCTCATCATTTTGGTCTAGTAAATGTATATGTGATGGGATACAATGTCTGAAGTAGTATTACATACTAACTAATGTTTTATTTAAGCCTGAACAGTAGTTACTTCTTAGGCTGTACATGTACTGCGGGGCATACTGTACAGGCAAAACTCTACCGTAATGCTCAAGGTGATCTATTGCGGACAAATGAGAGGCCTAATTAATAACAGCAGCCCCTCACTGCACCTCTTGGCCCCCATGTTTTTTATATGTACATTAACAGCTTGTGTTCATTGCCTGCTAATTAACCATTGCTTGACATGCATAGGGGGAAGCAGAGCAGGGTGGCTGCTGGTAAACTATGTCTTCTCCGCAGCAGCGACTGCAGCAGAAGCCGTCGGATCCCCAGTGATCCACTGAGGATGGGACCCGGAGGAACACGATGCCCTTGAGGACATCCAGGGACTGCAGGGCAGAATGGATGGCTGCATTCCCAGCCATAAATTCTCTGCTTCCTAACTATCTCATTCATCATATGCACACCAGACTCCTCTGCACCATGAATACACCAACACACGCACACTTCCCACCCAGCACTCCTACCTCCCTGGTTCGTCCTAGTAAATAAGGCACACAGACAGAGATAGGGCAGAGAGTGAAAAACACGAGATAAGTGTATCAGTGAAATGACCATATGACAATGCACAGCCCTCTATTTCACCTTGGAATGTGTGAATTCATTCATATTTCAAGATACAACAGTCCTCCTCTCTCTCTCGCTCTCTACAAAAGATACATTTTCATATCTCCTTCTCAGCTGGTCACCATTTATACCAGAATTTCCTCTGTTCTTTGTAGATATGGCGTCTGTCGGCGCTGTGTTGGGTGGTGGAATAAATCACATGGCTGGAAGAAGAAGTGCAATGCAAAGTATGACCTCATGCAACATCATATGGTAATATAAGCTATATGTGTTTGCTTTGGCACAAAAGCAGCCCTGCACAAGACTGTGTGAACTTATGAATTGAAATCACTCTAATTTTGTTGACAAAGGGTTTTGTCTGCTTTTGATTGTGGTTACCGATTCTACTTTTCTTTGTCCATAAATCTCCAGATTTATTGCGACAGAAGACAGCGTCGATCAAAGTTGAAAAGATCCCTTGACTTTTATCACATTTCTATTTGGAAAAAAAAACTGACTGAGTTGTGTTGTTTCGTGAACAATTCAAAGAGATGTCCAGGAGTCAGATTCAATATCCATCAGACTTTGTTTCCCACCTTGTGTTTGAATATTGATATAAAAAATATATATAACGTTTGCAATCGCAAGACAATTGCCTCAATTCACTTTGCACACCCCTTTTCACTTTTCAGATTGTCTTTGTTTTTCTCCCTCAGTTCACAGTGACCCACTAAGTGATTTATGGCAGCAAAGGAAGAGTCAAAGAAGTGTCGGTCCTTTGACTGGATCCACATTTCCAACTTTTACTGCCATTCCAATATTAATTCTGTTATCTTTGAATCAATCATAATTAGTCTTACCGCTTGCCAACCAGCCTGGCCTGAATGCGGTATGAGGAGGAATACTGACGATAAGACATCTTTCTACTGCCCTCAAGTGTTCAGACGGGGAACTGCAGCACACATAGAGCTCCAGGAATTAGACCTTCCTGACACCATCTGTTATCCACAGTGCAGCTGGACAAGGGAGCTTTTGTGAAAAGTGATGGCATTATAGCAAGCAGCTAATACGTTTTCCAGACTCCAATGGGCCGTCTCAGTTTTCCGTGGTAATGGATGTGATGTTTGCACAAGGAACCTCGGTGTCAACTGTAAAATGCTTTCCTCCTGCAAGGAATTTACAGCACTGAATTGCTTTGCTCGAGCTCCATCAACATCACACTGGGAAAGAGCACTGAGAGAACAAAAACATCTCACAGTGCTCTCATTTCTCAGCCCGGGTTGCGACCAGAAATTACTGGAAGGCAATGGAGATTGCGTCTACAGGAATGGCAGAGGTCAGCAAGTAGAACATAAATCAATGTGGATATAGCAGCACTGTCTCAACTCTGGAGCAACAAAACTCTCCCATTTCCTTCACACACTGACCAACTGTATACTTTAACAATAACAGAAAAAAAGCATTCTGAAGTACAATTGCAACTTAACCACTGTTGAAAAAAACTGACTTTAAAACGTTTTTAAAAGCGCAACAAGACCTATGGAGCAGTGATTTGGGGATTTGCATGTCAAAAGACATTGAGAGGTCAAGAATAAAGGTCGGTTTAATATGGGGGAAGTATTCAGTGTTGGATGTCAGTGATTTCTTTTGACCTGTAAATTGCCAAGTGTGGTGGTTGGAACATAAAATAGTGGCAAAGTAATTTAAAAACTATCTGCTGGGCTACATCCCACAAACATGTGGGTTAGTTTTTTTGGGGTGATTTGGGCGAACTGACCCGAACTCTAATTATTTGAGAAATGGTTCAACCATCTTTATTTTAGTTAGTTACTCAGAGCTAAATAAACTATTGAACATATTAGCATCAAGCCCAATATTTTCAGTCTTGCACGTTCTGCAATGAGTTGCTCTTTCGCTCTCCCTCCCTCTGGCTCTTTCTATCAAAGCAAAGCCAAACAGCAGACTTCTTGGTTTCCGTATTAATGTATTCTATTTGTTTTGAGAGCTGCACGGTCTCCTCCTCTCCTCCACAGCGGTGCGCTAAACCCTTCAGGGACATCTCGGGGATCCAGCTGACATATGGTGCAGGCTGGAGAAGCATGCTGGAGGCAGCCAGGCTGTGGACCCTGATCCCCAGATGCACACGGTTGCTTATTGTCTTCGAACAGACTCGTCGCTGTGGCAGAAACGGGGAGAGGTGTGCAGGAATAAGAGGCTTTCCAGAGTGCGTTCCTTCGGACTTCACCGCTTTCCTTCTCGAGCTATTTTCAGTTTGAAGGCCTCAGACCTTTGGTCTCTACTCGCTGATGCAGAGGTGCTTAGTGCTCAAGGCAACAATACCAATGGGAAAACATGTTGGAGGCTTTGGAGGCTGATGACAGTCATTATATTGGAAAGCGGACTACCTTTAGGTTACTCGGACTAAAGACTTGGTTTGAAAACCCGTGCTGCGGTCGTGGCTCGTGTCTGAACTACACACGGACACCTGAAAATAAAAATCATCTAATATCACTCATCGCTTATGTGAGATGGTGTTCATTAAATGCTGCTAAAAAACATACATTTTAGAGTATTGATATTTTTAATTGTTTCATTATCTAAATGAAAGCGCATGAAATATGCTTTAACTAAAAAACTGAAATTTGTATCAGTTTTCTGTTCCTTAATAAATTTTTTTGGGCTCTCTATTCATTCACTCAGTTCAAATTCTGGTCAAAATTGGAAATTGTGAATCAGAATCAGCTTTATTGGCCAAGTATGTGAATACAAACAAGGAAGTTGACTTCTCATTCTGTTGCTCTCAATATGCATAAATGGAAATATAAATACAGCTAAAGACACGTACAACAAAGCTAGACACATTTTAAAAACAATAACATTTCCAAACAGCAATAGTGCATAATGTAAGGCTGCTACAATAAATATGGCATGATTACTGTAACAGATTGCTTTACATATGTATATCTGGACTATTTTAAATGGCAAATAACTTATACAGAATTACTAACAATTCTTATCTTAAATATTTGTCATACTTTCGGGAACTTACTTCCTATTTGATATTTCAAAGTTCTTTCATTTAATACCTGTATTTTAAGATACAGTAACATACTAATCTTGACAAGCTGCAACACATTTAAATATATATGATATATTATATATATATATATATATATATATATATATATATATATATATATATATATAGCTTTTACTGCACCCTTTGAAAGGGTGTGTAAATGCCACTATCCAAAGAAAGACATGCATTTTTAAAAGCAGATTTCTTCTGTCAGAATGTCTGGTGAAGTGGTCATTTTTTACTAGAAAAAAAGTCAAGAAAAAACAGCATAAATGGGAGTGAGGGGCATTAGAGGCTTTCAAGGTTCCAGACAGATGTTAAACTCACAAGATGGCCAGGGCCTTTGTCCAAATCAGTCAATAAGTTGCTCCTTGGGAAATGTGGCTCTGCTATCCATTAGTTTGTGCTCTTTGATACTTTACAGAATCTCCCCACTTAAAACACTGTAAACTCCTATCAAACTGTTTACAAGTCATCTGATCAAGTGGTTTATTTGTTGCTACCAAGACAGCTGACCATTATATTCAATATGTCACTAACGGAGCATGAAAGCTCTTCTGATGTCAGTCAGAATCCCAGAGTTTCAAAGCAGCACAAGTTTGTTTTTCCATTTCTTTTACAAGGCAGCCTTGAGTGCTGTGAACCCAAGAGGAAGGCGCTGTGTGCTCTCAGCCCACGAGGAACACTTGAACAGAGATGTTGCATTAGCAGGCTGTTACCGCTCCTCTTCAGAGTCCAATGTGAGGTCAGACGCCAGACTCCTAAGAGGTTGGGGACTAGACAAAATACACAGCTGACCCCAGAAAAGGTCACAGTGGTGAGAGGATGCAGGGGGCAAAGAGCCAGGCTTCTACAAGCTGCCCGCTATAAAGCAAGATGTGGCCTCATGGGTGCTGGGCCCACAGCGACATGATGTCCTTATGCGAGGTGTGCACAAGTCCTCTTCAGTCAGGTGGGTTGAGTATGAAGTAACTCTCTGAGGTTCGTGTCAGTCATGTCACAAGGTTCCACCACTCAGTCGGTTCTAATGGTTTTGTGGTCTCAATGGACATCTGCATGCTTCGTGTACTTTTACAGCTGCCGTCATAGGGATGGCCGATAAATGCTTTACCACCCAGTTCAGCGTGCAGCCGCTTTAAGCCACGATGCAGTCATCGAAATAGATTGTTTAAATGTATATTTTTTGCTCCACATAGATGTGATGTTTGTGCAATGAATATCTGACCAAAAACTTGGAAAAAATATTTTGAGCAAAAAAACAGCAGATTCTACAGCTTAACCGTGGTTACTCTCAATGTTTACTTTCAATGTTTTTCCAATTAAAATAATAATAATAATACTTTTATTTATATAGCACCTTTAAAAACAGGGTTTACAAAGTGCTCTACATAGAAGCAAGGTAAAAACATAACATCAATACAAGTAAACATTTCAGAAAATACATGAGGCAAAGGAGACAATGCGATATAGGCAATGAACACAATAGAGGAATAGGAAAATTACAAATACAAAATAAAGCAGAACAGACAAACTAAAATAGTGGAACCAAAGAACTGCATAAAAGGACGACATCACTTAAAAGCAGTTCTATAAAAATGGGTTTTAAGAAGTGATTTAAAAGAAGCTACTGATTCTGCTAGTCTTATCCCCTCAGGTAGGTCGTTCCTAAGTCGAGGGGCTCTGATGGCAAAAGCACGGTCACCCTTTGATTTAAGCCTTGACTTTGGAACGGCCAGAAGGGCCTTGAAGGGCCTTGAAGGACCCCACCGGAGGATCTAAGGCTGCAAGCTGGCTCATATGGGGCTAACATGTCAATGATGTAGCTTGGGGCCAGACCCAGGCACGCTTTAAAAGTGAGCAGCAAAATCTTAAAATCAATTCTAAAACTAACAGGGAGCCAGTGGAGAGAGGCCAGGACTGGAGTCATGTGATGCCGTCTGTTAGAATCAGTCAGAAGCCGAGCTGCTGCACTCTGGACTAGTTGGAGGTGGGAGATGGATTTTTGATTTATGCCAGAAAGGAGGGAGTTGCAGTAGTCGAGTCGAGAGAAAATGAGTGCATGAATGACTTTTTCCAGATCTGGTGTTATTGTTTGGGGAACTGAATAATATGACTTCTGATTTGGAGTTATTGAGCTGAAGAAAAATGTTGAGCCATCCAGCCGTTAACGTCAGAGAGACAATCTAAGAGAGCAGTCAGGCTCTCTGGGTCACCAGGTCTCAGCGGAGGGTATATCTGTGTGTCGTCTGCATAGCAATGAAAAGATGTTGTGTCGTTGGAGGATTTGGCCGAGTGGAAGCATGTAGATAGAAAATAAAAGTGGACCTAAAATTGAACCTTGTGGTACACCACAGGTAATGTGAGTCGTGGAAGACGAGGGATTACCTATGGTGACCGAGTACGATCTTTCTAAACGGGAAGAAAAAAACCCAGCCAAGTGCAGTGTCCTTGATGCCAACCCAGGTTTTGAGGCGATCGATTAAAATGGCTACAGTATCAAAAGCTGCACTAAGGTCTAAAAGAATTAAAATGGCGCTCTCCCCCGTCTGCTGCTAAAAGGAGGTCATTAGTTACCTTGAGGAGGGCAGTTTCTGTGCAATGAAGTGCTCTAAAACCTGACTGAAATTTCTCAAATATATTATGATTCATAAAAGCTAGGAGTGGTGTTGAAACCACTTTTTTTTAAATTGGCCTAAAATTGGAAACAGAAGGATCAAGCTGAGGTTTCTTTAAAAGAGGTTGTACGATTGCATGTTTAAAAATCGATGGGAAAGTACCACTTGCTAAGGAGCTATTTATAATTAATAAAAAACTGGGCCCGAGAGTGCCAATGACCTCTTTGAGAAATTTAGTAGGAATAAAATCAAGGCTGCATGTGGCTGATTTCATGTGTGATATAAGTTGGGATAAAAAGGGCAATGATACAGGCTGAAAATGACAAATAGTTTTGAATGTCCCTACCGGTATGTCAAAATCGGGTTGGGGGGGGTAATTTGTCTTATTTAATTTACCGTATTAAAATAATGTAAAAGCTTCTCACATCTCTTGTGAGGCATCAATAAAATGACAGTTTATGACCTTGAATAAGACTCTGGGGTTTGAATGATTGTTTAGAATTAAATTGAAGAAAGGTTTGATTCTTTAACTGATAGTTATTCATTGCCTCTTTCCAAATATCATAACATATGTGAATGCATGAATTTGTTTTCCATCCGTCTAGTCTGTATTTATGTGATGTTTCTTGAGGACAAAGACAAAAGCTGTTCCAGGTGTCAAGTTGAATCGTTAAGAAAAAATTAAAATACATACGAGCACTGTTCTACATGGATTTATGTCTCATTCAAAGGACTATTTTTAACTGATAAAAGCTTCATTCCTTTCAAAAGTCACCTCTTCGCTAAGTGTTAACACCTTGCACCTAAATGTGGAAAAAACAGAAACACTGGTTATTGACCCTGATGACTTAATTCCAGGGATTAACCAGTACCTAGGTGACTTGGGCCAGTCTGTTAAACCGAGCCTAAGAAACCTGGGTGTTATATTGGACATGTCATTAGTGCAACACTGCAAACAGCGGACCAAAAATTGTTTTTTCCAGCTGAGGAATATCTCCAAACTTAGGAAAATGGTGTCACAAAATGATTTGGAGCTGATCATTCATGAATTTGTGTCTTCACGTTTAGACTACTGTAATAGTTTATTTTTATGTCTAAACAAGAAGGAGCTGTCTCGTATGCAGTTAGTGCAAAACGCTGCAGCGAGAATTCTGACCCGCTCAAATAGGAGGACACACATCTCCCCTATTCTCAAAGCACTTCATTGGCTGCCAGTTTCCCTTAGGATCAATTTTAAAATTCTGGTTTCAACTTTTAGAGCTTTACATGGTCAGGCTCCACCGTATATCAATGATCTGATCCAGCCTTACACCCCAGCTCGGGCTCTGAGGTCTGTGGGTCAGAATCTGCTGATGGCTCCGCGCACCCGTTTCCGGACCAGAGACCAATCTTTCCAGGCTGTTGCTCCAAGGCTTTGGAACGATCTTCCGCTCTCCCTGCGCTCAATGGAGTCTGTTGACTCCTTCAAAAAGAAACTTAAGACCCTTTTATTTGTCAAGGCTTTTGTTTAATTGCCTTGGGGCTGCTATGATCGTCATTGAGTTGTCTTGGCCTTTTTTTAAGTTAAATGTGTATGTACTTCTTAATCTGTGTATTGTTTTATTGTAATTATGAAGCGCCTTGTGACCCTGGTCTGCGAAAGGCGCTGTACAAATAAATTTTACTTACTTTGTGTACAATAAAAAAGGCACATCAGACTTCCAGCTTTCACCTGTCATTTTTTTTATTTGCAGTTCTTTACATTTTAGAAAAAGAATCCAAGGATTTTGCCTCCTGTGTGTTTCCGTCTGGCCTCTTCGTGGTCCATGATGCCAGCTGAGGTGGTCAGCACAATGTATCTGAGGAAACAAGTCTGCACGTTACTAATCAACTCTGCAGCAGGTTGTGTGAGATACACAACTTAACCTTTCACACTGACCACAATTATATAGTTAGCATATAGAAAACTATAGTATCACTAACACATGTACCATCTTTGTTTTTAAAAGCAGCAAGATTTAAAAAGTTTGTCCTCCAACTGGCAAGTCTAGCAAAATAAAGGTCTCCAGACACGCATCTATATTACACGAGAAAGCCACAATTTGTCCACCCATTTAGCAAATAATTAGCTTTAGTTTGTCCAAGCAATAACTGTTATGAAAACCCATTTGGAAGAAAAGATATGTACTGGTGGGGTGATTAGCCCACAGAACGTGGTAGATACTGGTAGTATGCTTTCCAAGTTCAACGGTGTTGAGTGCATATCAGACTGCATCTGTCCACAGGTAAATGACAGTCATCTAGGTCCAGGTAGATTGGTTATATGGAGTGTATGAGTGTTGGATATTAAGCTTTTTCTAGTTGGGTGGAACCAGAAAACTTCCATGTAACAAAAACGTGTAACAATATGCATCATGAAAACAATTACTGTCTTGATGCCCCACACACAGAACAAAAACACCAGCTAGTGACAATAGTTATATTAGCCCCACACAGACAAAAGCTTCTGATGGTCAGCTATACTATAATTGGGGCCCTCGCACAGACGAGTGCGAGTTTGATTCCCACAAAACGTTCTGTGGATCATTATTGGTTCAATGTCATCAAAAGCTTGTTGATATCTCATTGTGTTCAGAAGATATGGACTAATGAACTTCTAAGTGGTGTGGCTTAATATGTAAAGACACAACTTCCAAATCACTTGGCCTATCTTCACCAAATGTGAAGAATATGTCTAAATCACATCCCTTAACGTACCATATTTTTTCAGAATATTTAAATACGAGGGGGCAGTGCAGTTAATCGCTCAATATCCGCCTTTTTTGCTTATTTTCACGTTTAAGAGTTGTAAAATAACTAACTCCTAGAGATTAAACCCAATTCATTTCAAATTCTGGCAGTATGAATCCAAGGCCTTAGCAGGGAAAACGTATATCAAAAGATTAAAAAAATATTAAACTATGAGAGTACAGAGCAGCGCCAAAAAAACACCATTCAAATGTAAGTTGCTTTAACTCAGCCATACATTAATCTGCTCCATATTTCTCATGACCCTGAAGATTGTGTGATTTTTCCCGTTAATTTCTTCATGCGTCTAGCGAACCCAAGGTAAATCATCGGATAGACTTCAAATTTGGTCAGTACAATGTAAAAACCTTACTGATTAAAACTTATCAAAACAGTGTTCCGTGAAAGGCTGTTGCCGTGGCGACGCACTCTTCGCCATAAAGACAAAGGTGGCTAGAAATGCGCAAAACACACCCAAACCTAGCACACACATTTCCTAAATCTAGTAGTACAATACGATTTTAATCCTTTAAAATTACAATTCGGCTCAATAGCGCCCCCCTATAAAATGTCGGCCATTTTGAGTTGTGTGATTTTTCCGTTCATTTGTCCATTTCTAGACACTATATGTTAAAAGTCCTAATGAAGGGAATTTATCAGATCCAATTCAAATGTATTATGTTGGTGCATGTTGTCTCGTGCCATAGTCGATACAGGAAGCACAATGCATGAAAATGCACATTCTCGGCCGCGTGAGCCGGCGTCCGACCAGAACCCCTGACGTGTTCCAAGGGGCGAGGGCCCGTACATCATTGCTTGCAGATGTAATTTAATGTGTTCCCCGTAATGGTAGCCGGTCATCCAAATTAGCAAATGGGTTAAAATTAACATACCAGACTCAATATCGTTTCAATTTTACCAGTCACTATGTTCATGATAAATAAATAAAAAAATGGCTTAATCTAGTTATATCGTTGCTTCTAAAACGGCCAGAAGAAGAAACAAGACGCCTATGTTTGTCTGGAACACAGCAAAGAGACCACCACAATGTTTCAGCTGGTAACGTGCCACAACAGCAACAAAATTAAGGAAAATAAATAACAAAATGTCTCCTCCCTGCCATTTGATGTTTTTTTTGCTCTGTAAAAAAGACAGTCTGCGTTTGTGAAAGCAGTTTGATTTTATTAAACAAACTTCACAATGCTGCAAACCATGATTGGTCGCCACACCACATACACGTCGTGACTGACTGATCCGATTAAGAACATAGATTAAGCCGAAACACGTACGGTAATAAAAAAATAGTAATAAATATATTTATATGGTAAAGTCATTCATGAACCAACTTCCTTTTTTTGGCTTGAACAAGTCCTTCAAGGACTCGTTTGCGCTGCTTAGCCATGTGCCTTTTCTGCCTCTACCTCCTGCTTCCTTTTCTCTGCAGCAGTAGATGTTTCGGGCTGCCATTCAAGCTAACCCTAACCCCCCCAAAATCGCTGCAGACATCTTAACGCCGATTGGCCAAGACTCGACACATCAAAGATGCGAAGATCACAACACCACCTTTCATCACTCCAATCTCAGACACACTTTTACATTTCTTGTAAAAACTGATGCTTGAGCCAGTTTAAGGCACAAGTATACGGGTGGACATGATCAAGCTGGTACCACCTTTTTTTTTTTTTTTTTAAACGTAGAAATTATTCACTGGCCTCAGTATTCAAAAATCTGAGTATACACATTTTGTTCTAAATACAAACATTTTATCAATGGAGTTGTTCCAACGTCATCCAAAAAATGTTTTTTCTATCCGACCTGACGCAGGTTTCTGCATGATGGTGCTACACGTACAGTATAAATACAAACATCCTTACGGTCTGTTTAGTAATGTTACACAGTAACTTAGATGCTGTCCGCATCCCCCCCCCCCCCGTTTGGGAAAGCACAGGAAAACCGGCACGGGAATGTAAAGCTGTGTGAATGCCAAACTAACGGATCAATGCAGCGGTTGACGAGCAACTGGTGTGTTCTAAGATAATATTACTGTTAATCCGTTTACAAATAGGTATAAGGGCATTTCATTTGAATAAATCATGACCTGCCCTCCAAGTTATTTTACATTAAAAAAAACTATTCTAATATAGAGCAAATTGGGATTCTGAGCACAAAATCATTAACACTATCTTAAAATCTCTTGAGAAAAAACTAAATTATCTAATTTCCCCAAAGCAAACACACAGGACCACAAAGCAAAAGAAAGCATTTAGCAGGCAAGATGAGCAGGAAACCAAGCGCACTAACTGAGCGAGACTGGGGGGCTTAAGGTCCAGTGGCTTCAGCACTACATCACTGCCATCATTCAGGTTTGGGTTATTTTGTGTGCATGTCATACAATATATATTAAACAATATACACAAAGGTCAGTGACTACAATTCTCACCCAAACTGTCTTGATGGCAGCAGGTTGTTCTGCCACTTCTCCAGATCCTTGAGCTGGAGATCAAAACGTGGACTGATCACTCCACACTGAAAGACACAAAAACACACTGGTTAACACCTCATTCACACGTGACGTAGAATACTGTAAGATGCACCTTCTGTGAAAGCTTGAGTAATCCCCTGTTTCATTAACCACTTTTAAAACAAAAACAAGGCACTCTTCTATTGAAAGCAATGAGTTTAATTAAAGTAGCTGCTCAGAAAACATCTAGAGGCTTGCTTGTGTCATTTTGAAGGGCAGACATGAGGGAACCCTTTAACATGTTTAATTTGCAGTGTAATTCATGTTAATCCGTACACAGACGGATAATTCAAACATTGAATTTAAGTGAAATTGTCTTGCACCCAGTGGTGTAGCTGGATCAGCAAAGACATTTTACCTTGTTCAGCCTGCCTGTGAGATTGACGACGATTTTTCCAGCTCTGTGGTCGTCAATGATCTCAAACTCACCAATGTAACCTGGAGGAACAAATGCCAAAGAACAGTGAGTATACTATTAACTGTAATCAAGCTTTTGGGTCTCGGACACTAATTCAGCAAAAATAATTCTGCTGGATGTTGAGCAGTCACCAACTATACTCTTTAGTAAGGTCAGGTGCATCCAGCTTTACAACAGTACATATGATGCATAGAACAAAGCACTGCCACATGGCCAAACCATTAGCCTAGTGTTTAATACCCCTCATTGAAAATCAGAAAACAACCGGTCACTCACCGTGCTTCATCATGACGGTTAGGAAGCGCACAATAACCTTGGAGCAGGGCCTGAGGAGGACCTGGCGTTTCCCACGCTTCTCAGCATTGTTGATGCATTTCAGAGCATCCGCGAGAACGTTCATGCGCACCATGATGCCTGCAGACGAAAGGGACCCATGAATTGATTAGAGCCAGAGTTAACAGAAACGAAGCTGTGCATCGCTCCACATCCCACCGTGGGAACAGGATTCAGGGCCCCCAAACCACTTCATTACAGTGGCATCACGCAATGCTTGGACACTCTATGGAGAGGAGACCCAACCTGTGTTTTCACAACGTGGATTTATGAACCTCGTTGAAATGGAGCATTTTACGTTAATTTAAAAAAAGGAGCATCACACTGCATACATTACGACAGCAACGATAACGTGACCTCGTCCTTATATATTGGAAATGAATACACAAGTGAAGCACATACACATTAAGTCCAATGAGCAAAGTCGGTCAAACCCTTTTCATGTCACGACGAGAGCATTTCTCTCACAGGTAACGTTTCTAGCAACTAGGCTAACATCGGTGAGTTACGGAGGCTATTTTTCAGATTAGAGTCTAATTTTACGCAGAGACGGTACACTCAGAATTTCTTCACATGAATAGGTACGACTCCAACAAAGCATGGTCCTTCATGAGCACCGAGAAGCTAACGATACCTAGCCGACTACGTTACATTGACAAAGTAGCGAAGCATCTCTCCCAAACACCCAGATAGTGTTCAACGACGCGTCGACCTCGTGCAACAGACGTTACACTCGCATTTCAACGGAGAACGTGTTACGTCTCATTCGTTTAAAATGAAAAGACACTCTTGTGGTTTCCAAGCTAACCGTTTCAGGCGCCTTGAACGCACCAATTCCCAGGGCCGAGCGGAGGGACTGATCGGCGACAGTTGTCGTCCAGTTGTGTTGAACTCGTCTCATTAATCGAAGCGATAATCATCCCAAATCATTCATAACCAATTTAGCTTCAAGATGATCACATAAATCGAACATAAAACATTCAGATGCTTAAGATACTTTAAAGATTGACAGTGGCAGTGAAAACAGGCATCTTACCGGTTCTGCAATATGGCGGAAAGAGGAAGTGGACGCGAACGGCAGTGCATTATGGGAAAAAATCCAAGACTTTTTGAAGTTGAGATGAACTACACCACCATGAAATTACTGTATTCATGATTACGATAAGAGACGCGCTGCAAATGTGCAAATGTAAACAATAAAGAGAGTATTTGCCCGTTTACATGTGTTCCGGTAATGTGACCTCCCAAAAGAGTTTTCAGGGGAAAAACTAAACATTTGCAACACGGTGTCACCATCATACGATCTTTAGTTAATATGTGTCACATTTAAAGCAGCGCCTCCCAGTAGTAAGCGTGTACAATTGCATGCATACATTGGTATTCATTCCCATGCATTTAGCTAGTGTCAAATGTATGCATAATGTATTCTATATTCATATTTAAATGTTCTTATCTAGAGCAATATCGTCCGCTGAGTGCAAACAAATATACATTTTCAGCAATAAAAAAAACAAGCCTATTTATTGCTTTATGCATAGTACATTTCAGTGCAAGAATGAGGATATGACCTTGTCATTTGGCAGCAAAGAAAAGTGGACAAGTTGGATTTTCTCCTTTTATTTTTGAATAATAATTGTAGATTAGGGTGTCTTTGTTGTGAAATTTTCCAAAAGCACAATATCTGTATAACAGAAGAGGCCCAGCTACATCACAGGTTCAAGGTAGTATGGTTCGGTTCAAAGCCGTCCTCAGTATGTGTCCTGTCATTTCTGCTGGTATCACATTTGCTAGAAGGCTCCAGGTGTATGATGCCCTGATACTGAACTTGTGCAATCTATTAATTTGTGTTTATGCTGAGCAGTGGCATTTAATGGACATACTCTTTGAAGAGAATGTGTGTTATTTACGGCAAACTGAGATTAGCATATAATCAAATCTAAGAATTTAATCAAATAAAATTTCAAGATAAAGCAGGAAATATATTAGTTTTTTTCCAAAGGTCCATTGATAAAGGTTGTTTTCTGTTCAAAATACCAGTCAACCAGTGTTTTTATAATTAGATTATGTCACTTTATTTATACCATGCAGTTGGTGTTGCATAATTGAAATGTCCTTGTTTATCCACATTAAATTACTCAACATACATAAAGAGTAAGTCGTGCAATGTAAATGCTCCTCAGACTGATTGAGTATAGGTCCCTGTGGATCCATAGATACTTATTAGTGCCCTCTAAGAAACTAGGCCAGAGGGCAGAGAGAGAGGACACACCTTCTTCTCATTGCACCTTTTTACATATATATTATGATTGTGTTACAATGAAGAGAATCAACAAACAGAAGTCTATGTTGTCAGCCAATTCAAATTTTTATTCCCTGTTTCAACATGAGCAACAACTCAGTCTGATGCTTGTTAACAGCAGGAACCATTCTTGTCACATTATTATCATTTGTTATTACAGTAACTAGATGAAAATATAACATACAGTTACAGTAACATCTGAAAATGCCTTGCAAAACATGCACACCATTGGGAAAGAAGCATACATTGCAAATATTGATAACTATTAAGGATTGCAATACGTAGCCTGAAATATGTCCAGGCATGTCCCTAGTGATCCTGGCCACTGAGCGGTAAATAACCACACCGTTGTTGTTTTTTTAATATTAATTTAATGCAGACGTCACATGTTAAATAGTTGAACTCCTGCTGGCCAATGCAGAAGAACATCATGCACATAGAGACTAAAACTAAGTCACAGAAATCACAATCAGGGTCTTTGGAACTGTGTGTGTGAAAAACATTATCGGGTTAGTGTGAATCCAAATCAGAAAAAAGTTGGCACATCATGAATAACTGATATTGTATGAAAAGTAATGACTGTTTGGTAGAAAGTACATATATCTTTATTTAAAGCGTATTAAAATGTTAACCTACGATAGTATATTGTGTGCAAATGTTTATTTTTCTGAGCCTTGTCAAAGCAACACGTGCTGATATTTTGAAGAAGCCTCTATTCATTAAAAATGTTCAACTCTATAACTCTATTGTTCTGAAGTTTGATTTTCCTATAGAGTGATCAGGATGAAAGTGTGTTGAAGGAGAGCCTACAGTAGGTCTGGCCATCTGCTGAAACTCAAAGCTATTCAACCAGCACAACCTTTGATTTAGACCCAAGCGCTCTTTCCTCTCTGTCCAGTAGAGGGACAGCCAAACCACTCAGACCCAGTGACATAGCCACCAGTCAAGTCGCCATATTAACAGACACATGAAGCACAATGGAATGCTGAGCAGCACAAGACGATTTCTGTACTATTTCGATGGTTACATTACAATTTCAACACATTATTTCTTCTATTCAGCTTTTGCATAGCTCAAGCTTCTATCCACTTTTATATTTAGCCACCATTGCTAACCATGCTGGCCAGATAATCTGCATCTCCCTCGGGATTCAAACCCAGCTTCTGGGGGTCAAGGCCCATGGCGACCATCATCTGGAGCAAGGTGAGCTCCTGCTGCGTGGCCCGGTCCACCAAGGCTGGGCAGGTGGGGTTGCACTGGGGCCACTGGCAGGTGTCCACCAGGTGGAAAGGACAGCCTTTGGCTGGGGTTCTGTTGTTGCGGGTAGCCTCCAGACTCCTGTCCCAGCAGTGCAGGGCCCGTGGCAGAGAGGTGCCTTTAACTTGGAAACGTATCCAGTTGCTAAAAGAACAACAAGACAGGGAAGTTAGGCCTTATAAATAAACATGGGCAAAGGTAGAGAAAGAAAAGGTGGCAGAAAGCAAAGTAAAGACCAGGAAAGTGTCATCAATGATGTCCTGGACTGATCACAAGATTTGCAATTTGCTTTGGCCACTTTTGGCTCATCATTTTATTGCAGCAAGTGTTACCTGACAGAACTGCAAAATTACCTACAATGATATTGGACCTTCAGCTCCTCCCATAAAGAATCTTCACCCTAATTTAATACACTTAACTTAGCCTGACTCTGTAAACCGAGCACTAACCCATCAATATCTATCTGTGCGGCAAAATAATGAGTGTGTTCAAGGGGTACCGACGGTTAGGGGAAGTGTGAAATGGCATTTGGTGACGTGAAGAATGTGGCGTGATGGACGAGCAAACAAAAACAGCAGCATGAGCTCACTACGTAGGGATGACTACTGGTAGATTCGAGAATAAAGTGAGGGCGGAATGCATGAAAGTGCATTCCCACCAAAGGAGTCATATATCCAGTCTTACCTTTTGGTAATCACTGTGTGGGAGAGGCAGGACGGAGCAAACACTGCCCTGAAAAACAAAAACAAGAAGAATACAGACACCTCTCGAAATTAGTCCATCTTTTATTTGAAGCCCCTGGTGCTTATTAGATCTATTAATATCACTTTTCTTACGTGACGTCTCTCAGGGAGATCTTGAGCTCTCTGCCCAGGTTCTGAATATACTGCCACTGCTCCGCAGACAGACTCTGTCCTCCCATGTAAATGTTCTCCACTCTCAGCTGCTCCTCATCAAACTGCCACTGCACAACAAACAGAGGAGCTACAGGGAAAACAAAGAGTTTAGTTTTATGCTCTAATCAACATATTCATGCAAACAATGTGCAATGAGAAATGGGTCGCTCATAGTAATGAGAGACTGAGAGTTGTCACCTCACTACTGTTCCCCTCAGCTCTGTGGAGCTTTATAGCTTGTATCAGCTCTTTGTTTTAGTTTTACTAACAGCAAATGTATTGTTTGGATTTCAATCCCGCGGCTCTCATCAGCGTTGTATCCAGATTCAGCGAACAGCTGAAAAAAGCTCTGATTAAGGCAATGTTGCCTTCACAAAAAATGTTCTGAAGTAAAGTTAGTTAATGGTTGAACTTTCAATTCTATCATGAAATAGTTTTAATATGTTTGGTCTGTCCCTGGTGTTTTTTTCCTGTGTACCAGCCTATTTCTGTTTCTGACCCAGAGTACCTGGGACTTGGATGTGTGATGCAACTATGTAACGGCAGGTGTATTTCTCTGCAAGCAGCAACACCACAGGTATGTTTTCAAGGGGCACTGCACTAGTCATGATAAACCTAGGAGGCCCCAGCCAGCACTCACAGGTCAAGGTAGAGTACAGTTTGTGCCCAAAGAAGCACTGCCACTCCTCTCCTCTCTTATAGAGCTGCCGGCATCTGTCAGGTACAACCCCGTTCCACAACCTGAGAAAACACACACCTTCAATACAAACAAATCTATTGCTCAGTCGCTTTCACAATATAAATAAATACATAATAAAAAAAATAATATAAGAGCACCGTTATATTTGGTACGGCAAAGGAGAAATGTTTTTGTATCTGGCCTATGAATGTGTTTCTTTGCATACAATCTATATAGGCTGACTGAAGAATGCATGACTTAACCTGAGTCCGATCTTGATAGCATCTTCAGGTGAGCAGGAAATAGTCTCGGGGCAGTTGGGTGATCTCGGCTGTTTACTCTCGAGAAACCATCCAGAGTCCACGAGGCCTCGGACCTGAGCCTCTGCACCGAGCTGCTCCAGCTGACTGGCCACCCTCTCGATGTTCAGCAAAACACCTGTTCCCCCAGCACTGCAGGAGAGCCAAGACAATCAATGTAAAGTGTGGCTCTGCATGCCAGCTATTCCCATTTAGACAGTGGATCTTGTTTTAGGTTTTCGCGGAGTCCAAACAACTATGCTGGGAGGAATGTTCATCATTACAGGGCAAGGCCCTTTAATATACATTATGTCTTTATTGTTGACAAGTGGAAGCACCCAAAATAAAGCTTCTCTTGTTTAATGTTGGGCATGGAGATGGTCCAGATGGTACAGAGGATGCAGGCTCTTGTCATAAAGTGGTCAGCTTTAGAGCGCAAGCAATAAAACAAACTCACCTCGTGCCAGACAGCATGACAACCTTGGCCTGCTTGATTCCTTTGGGGATGAGGTCTTTGATGACCTCGCGGATAATCAGGGATCCCATGAAGGTGTACTCAGCTGATAACAAATACACACATCAAATGACTAGGAATACTACACAGGAAAAAAACTTGAAGGATCTGAAGAAAACTTACTTGCATTAGTATTTCTATCCCTGTCTTTTTCCCTGCCTTGCCGTGGCCTTGGGGGAGGGGTCGGGGCAACCCCCATGCCGCTCCATACATCACTGGAGCAGTAAGGGATGAATCTGCAGGAAAAGAGACAATCACATTTGTTAGAAGAAAGCTTGAGGCCATCAAAACAACTCCACCCCTCCTCAATGAAGGTCATCTCTTCTGTCATTTAGACATTTTTAGTCTCATTGTTTTGGTTTTACAGAGTGCAACTTTACTGTTTTGGCTCATGCTCACTATTATCGCCACCCTCTTCCAGACAAAGCAGAGAGTTTTCTTTTAATTACAAAAAACCCATTGTACATTACCTGTACAGCACCAAGTGTTACGAAAAAACAATGAATTCAGCTCTAAGTAAAAAAAACAATAACAATAGGAACAAAAGGGATTTCTTGCTGTCATGAGATCATATATGGGGGGAGTCTATGTCTAACAAACATTTACAAACAAGGATTCTCTGCATGTGATACCAGTAGCCACCATAAGACACACAGTGAGGATACACAAGTACTTACACAATGTTTGCATTATGCCAATGTGGGTTTTCCTGCACTTGAGAAGACAATATTCCAGTTCCTGTAAATGCAACAATCAAAGCACACATACGTCAATTTGTCTCACTAAAGGTTACTTAAAACAAGCAACATCATGGGAACCGAATTACATGCATTTTACAACAAGGCCAGCTGACCTACCTCTTTTGGTTTGGGGCCACTCCGATGAGCTCATAAGTCTGGGTATATTTTGGTACCTGGAATCACAGGTATCTTTGCTGTGGCAGCACCAGCCACCTAAAAATAATAAAGACTAGAATTAGACATCAGGCACAGAAAGGAGACTCTTGTTAGCCCCCCACAGAGGCCTTTGAGGAATGGAGAGGGAAAAGGAATGCACCTGTAGCTTGGTCTGCTGACAAGACTATATTTTTGGTCTTGTTTGATGGACAATAAAGAGAGATGATTCCTTTAATTTGCAAACTGTCAGCACCTGATTTGTTGATTGACTTTCAGCTTGTGCAAAGGGGTTTGACATACAAATAAAAAATGATTACACTCTCCTGCTCATAATAATACACCACTAAATCATATATCCTGTTATAGCAATTCCAGGTAAAAAGCTTCTGTTTTGTAAATGTGATGCACACTTCTCCTGTGCTCTCAGAATACATACCATACGTAAGTCTAGCTGGAGGACAATCAACATACTTTCCCCCCATTCTATCAAAGTGACAGGCAGTAACCAAAAAAGGAGAATAACAGAAGATGAGGGGACAAGATGACATCCCCATCAAAATTCCAATGGGGGCATCACGCCAAAACAAGCTGACCTTTGGGGACTAATTTAACCAGTTGGCTTTTTTAAAAACTCACCTTCCAGAAATAACAGCCATCGGCGGCTTCCTCTGAACTCCTTTAGGTAAAACCTGCAGAACCACAAATAAACAGGAATGAGGAGATGGTGGAGATAAAGCAGCCATGTATGGACATACTGATGTTCTATGTAGCTTCTGAAATCACTGTATTATCTGCAAACAGACAGCAAATGGTAAATATCTCATGATTTCCTCTTCATGAAAGAGAAAACAAAAATCATCTCACCCGGCCGCTGTTCCATCATTACATGTAACTTGGTTGTTCTTGAGGAAGTGCAGCCTCATATCATCTGTCTGTTGTCCAGCTGCTCGAGCTCCTGCAGCACCCTCCCGTCCTGCTTCAGCCGTGCCTCCAGTGCCTCTAAAGCTCCCAGAGCTTCCAGTGCTTCCAGAGCTCCTCGAGCTTCCAGTGACTCTAGTTCTTCCAGTGCTTCCAGATCTCCCAGAGCTCCCAGTGCCTCTAGTGCTTCCAGAGCTTCCAGAGCTCCCAGAGCTTCCGGTTCCTCTGGTGCTTCCAGAGCTCCCAGTGCTCCCAGAGCTTCCAGTGCCTCTAGTGCTTCCAGTGCTCCCAGAGCTTCCAGTGCCTCTAGTGCTTCCAGTGCTTCCAGAGCTCCCAGAGCTTCCAGTGCCTCTAGTGCTTCCAGTGCTTCCAGAGCTCCCAGAGCTTCCGGTTCCTCTGGTGCTTCCAGTGCTTCCAGAGCTCCCAGAGCTCCCAGTTCCTCTGGTGCTTCCAGAGCTTCCAGAGCTCCCAGAGCTTCCAGTGCTTCCAGAGCTCCCAGAGCTTCCAGTGCCTGTAGTGATTACACTGCTTCCAGCTGCTCCAGGAGTCAGATCAACTACGGGGGGAGACTGGTGAATATCACCTCCTTGGTTCCCACCAGACTTCTTGGTGGACTTGCCACTAGCTTTAGCATTAGGGTTGTTCTGACACCAGATTCCCCCGAGCAAAAGCAAGAAAGTAACCTTGCCGAGAATCTTCATGTCTGAGGCAACACAATGAGAACAGATACACGCAATGCATAATTACTCATTCATACTCTGGCTTCATACATGCACATGAAAAACATAACAAATTATTGGACCAAATCTTACTCGTCTTGTAATATAGTTGTCCATAATGTGTCTACATTAAATCCAACACTTTTCAAACAGGGAATGTACTTACTTCTCTAAAAAGAATCAGCGTTGAAGATGGTAGCTGAGGCACCCCAGGGGTCAGGCAGACAACCAGTGCTGCTGAGGACAAAGTGAGAAGTTCAGAGCCCAGTGATCAGGTGTGAGAGGATGATGCCAGTCATGAGTAGAGATGAAACCTCGACCAGGTTTTGATGAAGCCTGAAAATCAGTTGTGAGCTTTATAGTGCCACCATATGGATCAGATTTCCTCCCATTTTCACTCGCAGCTCCAGCCAGACCCTGAGGTAAACTGCTGACGACACACCGCGAGGGGAGGTACTGGACATCAGGTGGCGAGGAGAAACGATAACACACGCGTCTCTCAACACATTTCAAGTCTTTGCACACACACACCACTTAGCTCTCTCACATCTGTCTATGGCTCAAGAATGAGCTCTCCTTCCCCCAATTGTCTCTCTCCTTCTCCCTTACATCGTCCATCTCTGATTGCCAGTATTTTGATTTAAACATCTACATGGTCAGCATAAGTGCATAGCCCTTGTGGGTGGTATGTGACCCCGAGGTCATTGAAGTACACACTTCAAACACTTTCCGACATGGGAATGTATAGTACCGTAAGGGTTCCCGCATGGTCAACAATTTTGCGGACACTCTCAAGGCACAGATGGTGGACACAGTTGGCTGTGGCAACAAGTCCAAAACATCTTAAAAAAATTATTTAGTTTCTTATTTAGCCTCAGAAATAAAAAAATAAAAAAGATTGCCGGTAATATTTTTGATTTATGAACAACGAGAAGCAGGACCCATCACAGTTGATAATCTACTTCAGTGCTTCAAACTTTTTTTAATTGTGTCACTGACAGTAGCCCGCTTTGACTAGTTGGTAATCCAGCCTTGTGCCACTAGGATGGCTGAAGGGTGACGTACCACTAATCGCTGAGGGTTCATGAGTCCAAGGACTCTAAAATTCTCAACAATGAAATGTACACCACCCTGTCGTGTCAATCATGTCAAATAGTGATTGCTTAGAAGGCCAGAGGCTGCTGCACGGAGTGCTGGGTTGCAGGAGAATGAGTAAAGTACAGAGGAAAAGAAAAAAGCCAATAAACCATCTAAACATTATGATTATGATCAAAGGTGCACAGTAAATTGGGTAGCAAAATATTTGTCTTTGTTGTTGGTGTCTTAAAGATCTTCATTCTCTTTTGGCAAAAGAAACTTTGGAAATTGGTAATTTTGGCCAATTGGACGGAATGTTGTCTGCAATAATGAGCTAACCATTTATAAACAAGGCAGACATATTTATCAAGGTTTTTCTCATTATTTATTTATTGTCTCATTTTCAAGCATTTCAAACTATTTGATCTACTTTCAACTATGCCCAGAACAAAAACAAAGCTACTCAAAAATATGTCTGTGAGATCGTATGCACCTACGCGCAATAAAAATGTACCCTAAGGACATAACTATACTGAATTTGATCTACCGAGCTGAACAATTCTTCATTCATTCAGTTGTCTTGAAGCATGCACACCACCATCTGTCTTCCCAGAAATCAATGCAACAATCTGTTTAACAGATACCTCAAATAGCTGAAAACCAAAAGAAGTTGCTGTAAATCTATCACAATTTCACTAGAATGTCACAAACAGAGAGATGGCATTGCTGCTATTTTTTTTCTTCTTTGATATGGGATTGGACAAAATGATAAGTTTTTCACAGCAGGCTTCAAGATCAATAGATTTAAGTGAATGTGTGTGCTACCCCTCCAGTGATTTAACTCATCGAACTTGTCAAACATTGTCATTCTCTGCATCTACAACAGACACTCACATACCGCCACACACACACACACACACACACACACACACACACACACACACACACACACACACACACACACACACACACACACACACACACACACACATAAACTTCTGGAGTCTATTACATTTGTCTCTTATCCTTTGAAAAGCAAACATTTTACATAACCTGTGAGGAGCTCATGAGAAGTTCATGTTGAACTTGACCCCTTGTGCAGCACAGGAGGCATTCTTTCTCCCCTTGTGTTGTTATTTTTCACAGCCAACCTCCAAGGTCAGGACACCTAAAGCCAGGGTGGTCCAGGCACTTTGTCTGCTGAACATGCGTGTCATCACCAACCTCAAGAGCTGAGGGCCCGGCCGCGAGCTAGAATATTTGTGATAGCTTCAAAAGAACGCGCGAACCAGAGACAGCAGTCATGTGCTGGATTCTTACGACCGCATAACAGCACAGAAAGGTCCAACTCACAGGTAACAAGTACAAAATCCAACCGTATAAACGACACATTCAAACCTTAGTCAGGCAACAAGCTCTTGTTGTAGGTTAATCAAAACACATGTTTCTATAAAAATATAACAATAAAAGCTTCCATAAGGTTGTGAACCATACCACAACCATGCCTTGCAGCCTCCTCTGCCCTGTTGCGTGTAATTTGACAATCTACAACAACAGCATCCCTCTGAATCTATGTTGTCACCAGCATTGGCGCACATTGCTAGGAAAAGAGGCCCATGATTAATAGGAGATAGGAGTGGCATCTTTACAAGCCTCAGGCGAGAGATATGAGAGCTGGCTGGAGTAACACTCTCCATTCAATCAGTGAGGATGACAGGCAGATCTTAGCGGGATCAGTGTGAAGTGCTCGGCCATTGCAGGAGGCTAGCAGGTGGGCAAAACTATCCCTAATACCAGGTGTCTAGAGGCCTTGCGTGGTAACCTTCTGCAGACTGCCAATGCATCAGTGTGATAGATGGAGGAGGGGTCGATGGCACGAATACAAGGTGTTGGATTTAGGAGGGTTGGGATGGTGATGTAACATGCATAGCATTGGATAGCTGGCAAATACGTTTTGTGTGCGGCGAGAAGCAGCAGCCTACTCTGCTGAACCAAACTATGTGTTCTGTCCACCTTATCGGCGTGCCAGACACACCTTCATCTGGGCAAAATATGTTTCACCTCGAATACGAATACCAAAACCACTATCCTAAACAACCAATGATGTGTAAAGGACAAATTGTGAGATTCGGGAACTGAAAGCATCACGTCTGAAGTTAAATACATATCAAGTCATGCAACTTGCATATACCCGTTTTTTTCTCTTAAACAATTTCTGCCATGAATTTTGTTCAATATTGTTCACCTGCCAAAGGGGGCCACTGGCTCTGAAGACGGGTGGGGTGGGTGCATACTGTGCTTGAGTGATCAGTTTTTTTCTTTGGGACTTGTGACACAGTGGAGCAGCAACGTGGCCTTGGAGTCATGCTGGATGAACCACCAGGCCTGTCAGTGCAGTGATGGATACCAGCAGTGGGGTCTTCACACCTGATCAACAATTCCACTATCGCACAGCACAGGGTGGAAACAGCTGCTCAAGCCCCATCTGATGAAAGAAGATTCAGACAAATGTCACCTTGATGTCTGTCTTCTTGTACACTTAGTATCATGGGTTCATTACATATACATCAGAATCCACACCTTAACACGGACATTCTGCAAATGGAAATCAGAAATCATCTTGCTAATTTATCTATGTGTCTGTGATCTGCGAGGAATATAAAAGCCTGCATGATTTAATACATCACTAAAGTGAAAACAGGACAAACATCATCGCAGCTCTGTGAGGTGTCCTTAGGCACAGCTGTGCTTTGAGCTACAATTAAAAGAAAATGCTAACATACTGATGTTTGGCAAGTATACTCTTTCCAATGTTAATCTTAGTTTAGCGTGCTATTGGTGCAAAGCACAAAAGAAAAAAGAAAGCAAATAAAAACTCTTGATTCCCTGAAACATCCCTGATCACGTCTTTTTGGCCGCCATTAGTAACTGCTGATCATTGCTGATCCATATTGCTATTGCTATTGCTATTGCTATAACTGTGTAATTAATGCACAGTTCACATGCCGAACGGTGAGGGGAGATCAACCGTGGTCCGTCACACCACCACGTGCTATTAAACGCTAAGTACAACAGTTACAACTGAGGCTTATGGGAAGGCCAATTTATATTCAATTCAATTCAGTTTATTTTGTATAGCCCAAAATCACAAATTACAAATGGAAGCAGGGGCAAGGACCCAGGACCAGCTTCAGGCACAGCCAGGTCCAATGAGGCGATAGGCACAAAGACTTTGTAGGTGAGGAGATGATATGATCATTTTAAATGTGATTCTTGATTTTACAGGGAGCCAGTGCAGAGCAGCTAATACAGGAGTAATGTGATTTCGTTTTTGTGAGTACAGCTGCAGCATTCTGGATCAACTGGAGGGACTTAAGAGACTTATTAGAGCGTGTCTGATAATAAGGAATTGCAATAATCTAGTCTAGAAGTAACAAACGTGTGAACCAGTTTTTCTGCATCGTTGTGAGACAAGATGTGCCTGATTTTTTAAATGTTACGTAGATGATAAAATGCAGTCCTTGAGATTTGCTTCACGTGGGAGTTAAAGGACAAGTCCCAAAGGTAAAGCCGATGGTGTTGGATGCCAGGGCAATGCCATCTACAGAAACCACATCACCAGATAATTGATCTTTGAGGTGTTCTGGGCCGAGTAAAATAACTTCAGTTTTGTACATGTACATGTGACACACTGAGCAAGAGAGAGAAGGAGAGGGAGAGGAAGAGAAGGAAGCCATCTCTAGCTACTGAGCTGGTACGGTGGCTAACCTTACCAGAAGTTAACAAGGTGAAAATAAGACTGTGGGATTTTAGCAATAAGTCGCTAAAAGAAGGCGAGATCCGAGTGTTTAAATACTCAGATCTAAAGAATATCACACAATTAGCTTGGTTTAATTAGCTGGAGCTGAGAAAAACGCTATCAAAAAGCAGACAGACTGGCAACCGGAAGTGAGGCAATCCGCTTACGGGAAGAGAGATATCTATATGTATTCACCAAAGTATTGGACACATACAACTTTGACATAATGGTAGCACAATGTTGCACAAATGTTAAGGGAACACTGTGAAGGCCAAACAATCCATCCAGTGCACTTCTCACTAGATACCTCAACTTTGACCTGCCGATGGTGCATAATTACATCTACATTTGACGTGTAAACTCACGTAAAAGTCCTTTGGTTTTGTATCAAGGTCTATTTATATAGCTCTATATTTTACATACTAAAACTGCCAAAAAGAAAAGGATTATACATGCACTTGTCAATTATCTAAACCATGATCAGGGTTCTTTTTATCATTATTGTGGTTGTGATTATTTTCTGCAATCTTGTTTGTTGTGATGATATGATGAAAATGGTGCAACATCACACAATTACAATTTGAGAAATGTTGTACTGATGAACCTTCCTCGAAGACCTTGGTGTTTTTTCTTTCTCCAAAACGATTGGTAGATGCCACCGTGTGGCAGGCTGTAAATCAGACATTCTAGCTGAAGTGATGTCAGCCCTTTGCATGATGGGTTGTGAAGACATGTGGACACATGATTTATAGCTCTTTCAGGCCACACACCCCACAGTCACCCAAAAGATTTATCATGGGTCTAAGTAGTCAGATGCACATGGACGTGCGCACAGACATATTTCAGCAGAACAATTTGAAAGATTCTTACCTATGTGTCACAAGCAAGAAACAAACTCCAAGAACCAAGAACAAAGTTTAAATCTGTAACACAGAAATTCCACGCATATAGTGACATCACGCTTCAGGTATTTATATGTAGAGACATACCACAGACCAGTAAACATTTTTACTATTTATAGTTGCCTTTCTAAGTCGGGCTGTTTTTCAGCCCATGCTGCTGTATGTGAATAGTTGACCTAAATAACCAAAAATATATGAAAAGCACCACTGAGTCAGTTCGACTTATTGGCCCCTCACTTCTGGAAAACCCTTGTTAAAGGAGCAATACATACTCTAATAAGTATGCACGTGATTTGCACATAAAGTTTATGGTGACATGACAGTTAGCATCTTGCCTGAGGCAGTCCACTAATATCAGATAAAACATGACATCATTACGTCCATGCTTAGCAATATCATGTCAGGATACCCAAGGTTGACACACTTTTCAGCATAATGGACAAATATAGAAAGTGAATGTGGACACTTATTATTAAGGACAATTATTCTCTATATTAAGGAGATTTGGGATTGGGAAATACAAGCAGATGTAGTATCAGTACTAGCATGAATATGAAGACACCTTGGAACATATGCTTATTTGCTTTCTGGCTGAGAGTTAGATGAGAAAGAAGATGTCACTCTTAATGTTCTCAGTTAACGCTCGGCAACAACACAAATAAGTGTAGCTCCCAAAATGTCGAACTATTCCCTTTCAATCCTGTCAGAGTTATCCACCGGCTTAAACCTTGATTAACCATGATGGTCCAACATTAAGAAAGCTGTTCATGTTGGAGAGGACACTCTGCAGTGGGACGATGCATATAAAGCACATGGCTGGAGTACGTTTAAATATAAGCACACCTTTAAATACACAAAGATAGGTACACCCTGTCCTCAAGGGGAAAGGGAACAATACTGTGTCTTGTGTCACAGGGTCTTTGCTGTTTGAGGGGTTCTCAAAAGGATACGCTCAAATCTCATCACAGACCAGGAAATGTTTGTTTGTTAATTATTCTGAAGGTTCATTCATTCATAGTCATTTTTAATTGACTGATGGGAGATACAAATCCATGTGTGTTTGTGCACTTTACAAAATGTGAAAGAAAACTATACCTTGGGACGACTACAGTACTGTTTTATGGTGATTCTAAAGTGAAACAATATCGATTCAATCCCCAGAGGCTACTCAATGCTACAGATGGACCTTGTGCTACCTGTTAGTTACCATAAACCCCAGAAAGGCCTGCTGACTGACAGTCTGCACATAGCCAAGCCAAGAAGCAATACAATTTGTGTCCGAAAGCTTTTATGACATATAAGGATTTGTATTATTCGTGCTGCTCAAAATGTACAACCAACACAAAATTATTGTTGCCAATTTCTCAGTCAGTGTTTCAGCAGACCTTTTGGTTTCTGAGAAATGAACCTAAACAGTTCACATGAACTCCTGATGGTCATAGATGGACACATAACTTTCTGATTAAGTGAAATTAAAATAAAAAGTGATAATAAAAAGTATTATATCTATAGTTAAACAATGACAGCTAATTTAGATGTAAAGTTGGTGGCTTGCGGTTATTAAGACCTGCATGTTTCCTGTATTTATTTACCAGTAATTTCGTCAAATGGTGCTTCGGATGGAGCTGTACTTTTGTTTCTTTATTGTTACACCTTACCATAGGACTGTCAGCACTATTCATCTGGGCAGAGAGAATGTATGATCCTCTACCTCTGATTTGCAAAGCTGTCCACTGTCTCATATTACTTATGCACAGCGAGGTGACCTCTTGTGACATTTGTGACTTTTTGTTCTATCAAAACAAGAAAAAAATGTTTCTTGTTTTATTTAGTGGAGGTAAGATATTGAGTGTTTTTATAGATTAGAAAATGTAGAAACAATTGTAGCAGAACACAGAGGTCATACAAGGTCATTGTTGGGATCAGAAAATATAACCAATTAATATATTGTCTATAAAACAGATATATTATTAATAAAAATAAAAGGGGTTACGGTATTACTAGATATGGATAACTATACCCTGAGCCGGCCACTTAAACAGCTTTCGGTGGTCATTTCATGTTGGGGATAAATGCTAAGAAGAGAAGCCTATGATCGCTTAAATTGACTTACAATAGACAACATCATATTTAGGTTTCAGGTATTTTACCGATAATAGGCTGCACTTAACACTCAGTTTATAATGTCCACCATCATAACAAACATCAATGGGATGTGTATTTGTGTTTAACTTGAGCTTATACTTGTGCTGATAGGCAGTAAAGAAGAACCTATTATTTAGGAATGGGGGAAATAGTAACATTAACCCTTGAGGTCGGGTCTGATGTGTAAATGCCGACCCCAGCTAAATAAACTCCTCTCACCTGATGCAAGGCTAAATAGATCAGAGCCTGTGGACCTGGGTAATAACTGCTCCTCTCGGTGAAACACTTTTAGTACAGACCTTCATGTAGAGACAGGTGATGAAATAAAGGAAATACCTGAATATATCAGTCAATATAATGATTATCTATAAAATGTCAGAAAATAATGGAAACAATTGCCAATCCCAACTTCCTAAGACCCATGGACTTCTTCAAAGTGTGTGTTCTGTTAGACCAACGTCTGATGATATTCAGTTTGCAAACACATTCTCACAACTCAGAGATTGTAAAGCCCTCTGAGGCAAATTTGTAATTTGTGATTTTGGGCTATACAAAATATATTTAATTGAATAAGTCTGTTTCATATTTTATCAGTGAAATTGTGTTTCAATTTTGGTTATGTTTGTTTTACAGTTACTCGTCATCAGAGATAGAGGATACCAGCCAGACACCACAGTCAAGTCCTCTTTCAAAGTGCTCTGTCTTTATTGTTGGAGTCAGAGTGACGGCCAGTGGGAAGAAGCTGTTCCTGTGTCTGCTGGTTTTGGCGTACAGTGCTCTGTAGCGCCTACCAGAGGGGAGGAGTTGGAACAGCTTGTGTCCAGTGTGTGAAGGGTCTGCAGTGATCTTTCCAGCTCGCTTCCTGACTCTGGAGGTGTACAAGTCCAGGATGGAAGGCAGGCTGGAACCAATAGGTCTCTCAGCAGACCTGACTATCCGTTGTAGTCTGTCTCTGTCCTGTTTGGTGGCCGATCCAAACCACACAGTGATTGAAGAACAGAGAACAGACTGGATGATGGTGGAGTAGAACAGGATCAGCAGCTCCTGTGGCAGGTTGTACTTCCTGAGCTGGGGCAAAGTCTGGGGCAAAGTCTGGGCCAAAGTCTGCTGGGCCTTTTTCCAGATGGTGTTGATGTTGGAGGCCCACTTCAGGTCCTGGGAGATTGTGGATCCCAGAAACCTAAAGGTCTCCACCGCAGACACAGTGCTGTTGAGTATGGTGAGGGGGGGAAGTGTTGGGGGGCTCCTCCTAAAGTCCATTGTCATCTCCACAGTTTTGGGCTTGTTCAGCTCCAGGTTGTTCTGACCACACCAGAGGACCAGCTGTTCAACCTCCCGTCTGTACGCAGACCCATCACCGTTCCTGATGAGGCCGATGACCGTTGTGTCGTCTGCAAACTTCAGGAGTTATTATTGTCTTTCTTGTATTTGTGGGGAATTAAATGCAAAAGTAGCAGGTTGCATAACCCTTTGTAAATAAATGGTAACATTCTGGCATATGCCGTCTAATTCCCTTTCCTCTGGAATCTCTCTCAATTATTGTTGACTGTTTGATTACCTTACACAGGCCTTCTCATTACCAGGCACTTACCTATATCCCCTTTTATATTAATGTGCCACCCTGTGTTCAATGTTAGAACTCCATGTCTAAATTCACCCTCTGTTTCCCTCAAAGGTAAAAGAAAGCAACAAAACTACATTATGGCTTCAACAGTCATGTTTGATTCATATTGACTATTGTATAAGCAATATTGCTTATATATTTAGAACTCTCAGTGGCCAGTTCACTCAGAGAGGTTCCAGTATTGGAGCAGCACACACTAAAGCTTTCGTAATGCTGTGTTCACACCAAACGCGTTGCGAATATTCGCAACGCTTTTGGTGTGAACGCTGTGTTTTAGAATTCTCTATCTTAACTGGCCAGTTCACTCAGATAGGTTCCAGTATTGAAGCACCACACACTAAAGCTATTCTGAGAGTTCTAAAGCTGTGTTTTAGAATTATCAGTGACCAATTCGCTCAGAGAGGTTTGAGTATTGCCGCAACATACACTAAAGCTTTTGTGAGTTCTAGAATTATCATATTTTTCTCATATCTGCACTGTGAATTCTAAAGCTGTGCTTTAGAACTCTGTGGCCAGTTCACTCAGATAGGCAGTATTGAAGCACCACTAAAGCTTTTGTGAGCTTTAGAACTCTCGATCTGAACTGGCCACATAGTTCTAAAGCTGAGCTTTAGAACTCTCAGAGGCCAGTTCATTCAGATAGGTCATCTGGCTGACTTTCCTACAAACTATTAAAATGTCCTCAGGTTTTTTATGAATTGCTCATCTTGATCTTAAAGTCAAACACTTTAAAGAGTGAATACATAACTATTTTTGGTTTTAGGGATGTTTTTCTGTCGGTCAGGGCACTACTTTGGTCCAGACTTAAATATCTCAACAACTGTTGAATCCTGGTTTTAAAGATCCACTGACTATTCCTCAAATCACCATCAGCAGGTTTTGAGTTTTAGTGAACTATTTCAACAACTACTGGATAGATTGTCAATACATTTGGTGCATATCCAAAGTGCTCAGATGATCGATCCCAGTGGTTCTCAACCATCTTTCCGTGATGTACCCCCAATTAAATATTGTTTCCACTGGACTAATAACTGTGGACATTGCGTGTGTGTGTGCGCGTGTGTTCTGCACTGCCGTTCCCGCACATACTCTATCCCAGCTGCAAATTAGGGGTGTAACATAATAAATATAACTTTGCCCATGTGGTTGATTTAATATAGAATATATAAAATTCAGTTCAATGAATGCTTATTTAAAATTTTTATTTTTTACAAATCTCACGTACCCCCATTTGAGAATCACTGGTTTAGAGAGTATAGAAACAAAAGTAATGGCATAGAAAAAGTAATTAATGAGATGTATAGCATTGTATGTAATAACTCTACATGTATTCATAGTATAGTTAGTTTATAAAAGTAACAGTTCTCTTGTGTGAAAATAACTCACAAAGAGGTCAACAGGTTTCATGAGAAGGTGGAGGGATCCTCCTCTGTTGCTCCAAAGGGTTCTTCCATTTTTTCGGGGGAGTTTTTCCTGGACCGATGTGAGGGTCAAAGGTCAGAGGATCTTGTATGTGGACAGATTGTAAAGCCCTCTGAGGCAAATGTGTGATTTTGGGCTATACAAAATAAATTGAATTGAATAGTACTGCTGCCTACATGTAGCTGCCCGGTGAGCACAAACATGTCTGAAAGACAGCATGTTTGGACGTCTAGAAGACGTTTTTAGAGAAGCGAGAAAGACATTTATTTGTATCTTTTCTCACACTCGCATGTACACACACTAAATAAACCATTATTTGTGCCTTGCTTTCATTTTACTCTGAACACAATCTTTAGCACAGAAGTCGACGACTGATGAGGCGATTCTCTGTCAGAGAGGCTTTGGACCGAATTAAGCGATACATTTTCAATGTCTATTCACAGCAGTTATTCATGTAAAACATATTCAGGGATATTCAATCTTAGTCCCTAGTGTTGGTCAAGCTCCAAAATTCAAACTGGGTCCTACATTTCTCATGATACAACTTGATAGTATGTTTTCATGAAACCCTCTCTTTCTGGTAAATACTTCTTTCAAACACCACACCCTGGTCAGACAATGAGGGTTAATTCAGGAAGAATGAACTCCTCCGACTCAAACAAACAGTCTGTGTAATATACAATGTACAGAGCAGTACAATTTTGCTTCATGAATTAACTATGAATGTTTGTATACAATACTTTACATCTTTAAATAGTATGACAATGCGTTTAATTTGCAATGAAGCAGGATTCAAATTCAAATAATTTTATACAAACCACGTCAACATATCAAACACACAGTGGAGCAACTTTTCAATTATTCTAAATATAATGTTAAACACGCTGAGAAATACATATTGCAGCTTTGCAGCCAAGCTGTATTGCATTTTTTAGGAGCCAGTATCCAGGAACCTAAAACAAAAAACAAATAAGACATGCTTAGATTGTGGTACTTTAAATGACAATAATTAAATACTGCAAAGACAGCTCAATACTGGTAAATGACTACTGATATTTATGTGTTGTAGTGTACTTTGATTTCAAAAGGCATCTTCTAATAAAGTTTTTATGAAAAGTAATTATAAGCATGGTGCAGTGAAAGAGAAGTAAATTACACTTACTGTTTCAGCATCATGCTCCAATCCTGTATCATGATGCTCCATCTCATCATCTCTGAATTCCTTTATGACCTATTAAAATGCAACACAATGCCATTCATAAGGCTACAAACAGGAAAAGTATATTGCTCTTTTGAGGGTGCCTCTTTTTTTTAAATGTTCTTATTTACATGGTTCACATTTGTTGCTCCAGACAACTTAAAATGTATGCTATTATCACAATTTCCATTCATATGATTAGATTGATGATTAGATTCTGCATGATTGATAGTGCACAAATATTTTATGTAATATGATCAGGCATAATAACAACTGAATTGACTCTTTCAAAGTCTTAGTATTTGGATCTTCATGTGTTGAGTGCAGCTGTGGTTTGAGCAATCTGTAAAGTATCCAGAAACGTTACTAATGATAAAATGCCAAATCCATGTCAATGGGTAATTTGCCATTTGCTATGATGTATACAAATTCAAGAAGCTACTGCATCTTGGGGAACGTGCCCAAACAAAGAAAGACATAAACTGTAACTTGTGACATTGTCCAGCTACAAATGTCAAAAATTTGAACAATGAAGACACAAAGTCAAAAATCAGAGTGTTTAACCTTGGAGATAGCGGTTACAAATGAAGGAAAGCATGCAATCCACCATTTAATCCACTGGTTGAAAGCAAAACGTTGTGCTGGCCAGCATGCACGAGCGGCAACAATCAAATCTAAATAGAGAACTTTTGCATAGATATAACCACATTGTTTTCACTGTGCAAATATGTCAGTCTCGTATTGTTCTGGAGAACATAGCCAGGCTTTAGGCCATCCCTTTTAAATATACAATCTATAGAAACACTCAACTGTCTTATTTATGCTTTCCCTAAGCGATGATGTTTTAAATGTAGAACCCTCTATTTTGATGCTTACTTTCTTGATCCCCTCTGCGACATGCATGTTTGACATTACTCCTTTCTTTTGTTGAGATGCTTGTTTGTTTCTGTGTAATACTATACAACTCTGTACCACGAGTAAACAAAATCCACACTAACGTTCCTTCACATGCTTTATGTATCACGACAATGCAAAGTGTCAGAGTTACAGAGAAAACAGTGGCCGACTCACTTGTAACAGTTCGGTGTATCTCTCGGGGTCCTTCTCCATCAGAGCTCTTATCTGGCTGTTGTAGTGCTCGGAGATACTCTCCTCCACCGCCACAGTGCATGCCATAGCCCCCTCTTTTCCCAGCAGTGCGCTGGATGCACCTGGAGTAGATTTAAAACAAAAATAAATACACATTTAAGATTTAATAATAAAGCAGCAACTGACTACATATTGGCCAAAAAATAGTAGTGAAATAGGATAATATTTTTTTTTTTATACACTTATCAACATCAAGTTATAATATGTGGGTGGATGAAAGCACCATTAAGACAAAAGTATTTCAGGATTCTTCGACAGCAGATAGAACTCTAACTTTATACACATTAAATGAAGCATAATACAAACCCAAGCAAAACAAACTAAGCTACTTTACAAGCACTCCGAACCGGGTACGGTGTCCAAATCACTTTTATTTGCATGTGTTTTGTTCTTCACAGTAAATGTATCTCATGACGTTATTTTGAACTCTGCAGTATGCTTATGGCTGGTACCAACCTAAAACAAATCCAGCAATATTCCAGATGGGTAACAGCGCTGTGGGACGAACTCTGTTCTCAGCCAGAATCTCATCGAATTTCGCTAAGTGTTTCTTTTCTTGATCCCACATTTCCTAAAGAAAAACAAACATGAACATGGGAGTATTAAAAATGATGCAGATGCACAAGTGTTTTTAAATGAAACGTTTAAGTCACAGTAGGCAATATTTTAAGTGAATATATACGTATTACTAATTTAAAACCTTTTTTTGTGAGTTTCTTCCATGACTTATGCATATTGAACACTTTTCTAACATTTGAAGCCATCACTATCAACTGTGCAGGTTGTGGGCCAGTGATGCGTTTTACAGATACACATTGTTTGCTCCTTCAAAGTCATGTGTGTGTCGCACTGCGCACGCACCTGGATGAGGGGTCCAATACTAGATCGTCCCAACACTGCCATCTGGCCGGCGTAGATACGGTTGGCCCCGAATTCCCCAGCGTGGTCCACGCGCAGCATCTGGTCCAACATCTCCTTCTCCTCACCGTCGCGTGGGGTCGGGACTATACCGTAAGCGCGTGCGCTCAGCTGCAGGGGCACTATTATATAATACAGGCTGTGGTTACAACAAATTAACAAACACGTAACAACATTGAATCCATAAGGATGCACGTGTCGCTTCTTTGAGAACGTCAGGGCTAAACGTGGGTTACACATTAACTAACATTTCAGTGTCGGTGGATTTGATCCCAGTGAGAATTTTTTTTGTTTTTATGTTATAAGTTTCGCGTTAAAAATAACAGTCTTTAGTAGAGTCTTATGGATGGAAATGTAATAGTAACATTTCCACTTTCTGTTCTTCTGTGCTAAAGAAATGATGACCATTAACAAACAATATCTCACTTTCAAAAAACAACGTTAGCTAGAAAGCATGTTACAGGTGAGCCCAGTAACGCTGCTGGTAGCCTAGTGACTCCATACTTTACATTTATATGCACTCAATACAGAACAGCAGTTAAGAAACCAATGCAAACCAACGCTAACGTCACCGCTGCATATCGTTACATCCCGACCAGGTAGTATTGGGTTTGCATTTGTAGCTCTTCGCTGACGTCAACGTGACGGCTTACCTCTGCATTTTAAACACTGGCGAATCCCGCTCGACCCGTCGTGTAACGCCGTGAACGCGGCTCTGTGCATGGCACTCGCTTTACGGTTCAGCTGCCCGTCTTATCAAAGAAACGTACGAGAAATGTGCGCAAACTGTCATTGAAATTGTCAGAAGGTGGACGTGGCGCAGGCCTATGACGCACGCGCTTAGCGACTTGCAAAACACCGCCCTCGCTGACCCGAGCACACTTTAGTTGACCTAATAATAAGCTACTTAGTATAAGGAACACTGCAAACAGTCACATCCGATGTGTGCTACAGCATGGCACGTCTTACAGGAGATATCAAAGAGTTATTATGTGTCATTGTAATGTATGTATTCTAAAACACCAGTCTCAGTTCTGTTTGAGAGTGAATTATTATTATTATGTGACTCTGTTTATGAATTATTTGGTGTATGTGTGTGTGTTTAAAAAAGAAGAAAAATACATCCTAATGTTTCTATAAGATTGGAGGGCTTACAGCTGTGCATCAAGGAGTTTCGCTATAGGCTCGTCATCCTGTGCAGATCCAGGGTCTGTCACTAGATGGCATTAGCTTTCTTTAATGTTCATCTTGATTTAATATTTGCTCAATGGCCCATGCAGTTTTATGGGTGCAAGAACTATGCTGAAATTAAGGAAGAAGATTAAAGAAAACTGGGTCAATAACTCTCTAAGATACATTTTAAAAGTTAAGGGGTCAGTTGGAGAAGTGAAATTGGTATAAATGACCATTAAGCATTATTTCTTTTTGTAGCTGACAGAATTCTTAATGTTTTCTTTTGTTACGGACTGCATGAATTAGATGGGCAGAGTGAGGGTTTGTAACTTTGGGATCCAAGTGAACCCCAAAGAGTTAAGTGCACAATATTCATTCATATTTAATTGTTATAGCAGGTTCAATATGGAGGTTGATGATTTATGTCTGTGTTGTTTTCTTGTACGTTTCTTTTGTCTATGTCTGTTTTTTTCTATAGTTGGTCAATATGCTGTGTAATGTATGATTATTTTAATTTTGTTTTAGATAGCGTTGCGTAACCTGTGTAAAATGAAAATGAAATGATTAAAAGAAAGTTTGGCACAGTGAGATCTACTATATAGCTTCATGTTGCTGTGCAGGGTCACAGGATCAGCAGTCACTAGTCCGTCACAGTGCAATCCACATCCACACTTAGCAGGCAATTTAGAGTTCACATGGTCTACGTAACTTTGCTCAGTAGGAGGAAACCAAGAATTAAAAATAATGAACTAAATACAGAAAATTAGCCCCTGGCCAGACACTTTCTCTTGCTTTTCTATGTCAAACAAATCATGAGTGCATCTTTTTGTTACGTGAACTCTAGTTGGTCCAAGTTTCATAATCATTTCACTGCAGTGTGGCCCTCCAAACAATTACATTTCACCTAATGCAAATGGTTTGCTCTGAGCCTCCACATTATCTGTCACTATCATTTACATTTTTTTTTATATTAGTCAGCATTATCTAGAAATGCATGTGTGACTCTTGTCATTAAAAAAAGCTATTTTTGCAAAGCACATAAAATGGTGCTGGGACTCAGGAATCTGTGGAATGATGGGGTTGAGTGCTGCAGAGCTGTGATGGTCATGAATAAACAAGGCCGGGACAGTGAATGGCGGGGTGTGTCGGTTTGGTCTGTGTGTGTGTTTGTGGTGAGACACTGGTTAAGTGTTCCCTTATCCGGCTGTCTGACTGTGGGTGGCTACGCATGTGGGGCTACACATCGGTACGCGTGGGTTGCTGTTGTCCTCTCTGCCTGAGTGTGTGTGCAGGTCACAGGTGTGAGCCGGGCTGGATTAACAACAGGTCCCCAAAGGCCCGGGTATGGGTCTAAGCAGGTAGAACGTGTGTTGTTAAGACTCTTTTTTTCCGCCTTTCAGACCTTTATTATGTTCACATGGTGCACATTTCTAGATAAAATTATGATTAATCAAATGATCCCAAATTTGCACAAAGAAAACCAGGTAGTATTATTCCAGCAGGGGAGTAGTGGTTGTTTTCTTCGTTCTCTGGCTCATAATGAAACTGCCATTTATAGTCTGCTGTGTGCACTGTAATTAGTGGCGAAGTACACGGTGCACAAAGGGGGGCAGGTGGGGGGCAAAAGCTTGCAGCCCTGTAACATGTTAATCCAGGTATGGGTGTGAGGAGTCGGGGGATGAATGCCTGAACTGAGCATCTTTTGATTCACTATGATATCAGGTCTAATGAGCCTTTAAGTGGAGTCTTACACTGGGGCTTGATGTCTGTGGACAGACTGGAGTGTGTCTGGCTTACTCGAGGCACATGGTAGGAGGATTTGCGGAGAGTAAACTAACCCTTTCAGCACAAGTGGCTTACAGAAAGCCTTTGCAGAAGTGTGTGACAGGTGCAATGTCCATCAACAAAGAGTAAAACACTCCCTTTCAGAATACTGTATCACGGATATGATGTAATCAACAGACGGGTCGTAATGGTAGCGCAATTGAAGGGCAGAAAGACCAAAAGAAAGTGAATGTGTTCTTACTGTTGAGTGTGCTGCAACTGAGTAGATTAAAGACAAAACCGCCGAGCCGGAAAAAAGAGTGAGACTGCCATATGTGTCTATATACCTGTATGTATGTGTGTCTAACTGTGTTTGTGTAATGTTTGCATGCATCCATAAAAGTGTGTGAGTCTGCACACCCTTGCTCCGAGGCTCTGGTCAGACAGTGCATAGCTGTGGTGGGACGCAGGCTGAGCGCTTCTAGACTGTAGTGAGTCAACAAAGTCTGCTCTCACTGAGAGGAGACATGATAGGTCTTGTCCTGTTTGGTCCCTGACTGCAGGGTGGTGGACATCTAAAGCTTGTGTGTGTGAGTGGCAGGTATGATGTCAAATGTGTTATTTACACAAATTTGGAATCCATGTCAGCAACATGCGTCAGTGTCTGCGCTGACGCACGTAATATTGCTCTTGACATCCCACTCCTCAAATAAAATGTAAGAAAAGAATGATTTTGGTTCAAAGCTTTATGAGCACTTAGCCTCTCTGAGTCTTTGTGTTTGATATTTAAGCTCTTCTAACAATTTGTATCTTTTAATCTTAGTCTCTATAGTGTTGGTCAAGCTCCAAAATTCAAACTGGGTCCTACATTTCTCATGATACAACTTGATAGTACGTTTTCATGAAACCCTCTTTTTCTGGTAAACACCACACCCTGGTCAGACAATTTTCTTGTCATCTCCTATTACAAGCGAAAAAAGAAGAAAAAAAACTTCCATCTATCTGTCCCTTCAAAATAACCCCAAGGATCAGCTCAATTATGCTATGAGCCAGCCCTGTCCGTGAATACAGTTAAATGCTTAACATAAATATTCTATATCCTCCTACGTTAATTCAGGTACAGAGTCGGGAGTTGGCATCTATCCTGGAACAAATATATTCACTGTCACACCAAAGGAAAAATCTCCAATTCACCAAAAACACGTAGTTTTAGACTGTGAGTAGAAACTCAGGGGAAATGCAAAAGAACAGTGAACAGTCTGATTTGCACCTTCTTTGTATTTCAGAATTACTGATTCCGATGCCAAAATCATCCTCCAAGATATGCAAGTCCTCTTTGGTTTGGACCCTGTTCATTGGGAGGTCAAAGTGCAAGATTAGCAACAGGAAAGTGGCCTTAAATGGCCTTAACCGTTTGTCTTGTCAGAACCACAGTTGCGTGTCACTTTTATTTATGAACTTTGAGGAGCGTTGTTGATACCCACAAATACTGCCGAGGCTGCCCTTGACAATATAAATTCTTTAACTGCATGGTATTTCCCTTGAAAACAACAGTTATTCAACCCAAATTGATACAAAAAAGAAAGAAATTAAAGTTATGCAACATTGTTTAAAATGCCAACCCTTTTATGGTTTGGTGGTATCCCTCTGGAACAGGCAAGATGTCTCATAAAATAGTACAACAACATGATTCAATTTCTGATTTAAATTCACAAAGTCTCCAAAAAGAAACACCACCTAACCCTTTTTATAGATGACTATACAAGATTAAAACCAGAGGAAAGTGATTTCTCTTTATTATTGAATTGTTTACACTTGAAAATATATCTTGTACAGACCTAGTTAAATCACACTCTAAACCGCCTGTTTTCATGGACACCGAAGAGTGTATTTAGCTTCGTCTGGTACAAGTTAAATAGCCCTTGTCTGTCTGGCACTATTCCTTTAGTTCTATTTTTTTTCACACCAAAGGGATCGGAGATAATATTTAAATGTGTTCTTTGTCATGGGGGAATTGAAAACTCATGCACGTTTTGGCAATCCTCATCAAGACATAGATTTTTGAATGAAATGTTTCATAAATAGCGATATAGTTCAAATAGGAAGCCAATAGAGAAATCACATTCATGGCCACCTGAGACAAACATGTAAACAAACTTTGGAAAATGAGTCAAAAGTACAGCCTCGTCAACAGAAATTAGAGCTACCTCAATGGCAAGCTCAGACATATGAGCCAGTTAATAAAAAAAAAAGGTGTACTCCCACTTGAGGAGAAACAGTGTTTCTTTTTGACTAACATATTTTGTTTTATAATAGGATAGAGGTACCAACGTTTTCACATTCAAACTAATTTTGAACACAGAGGCAGACACATTTAAGGAAACAATCCATTTAAAGGGGGTGATGTCAAACTGAGCAGCCCTTCATGTATGCAAACCTGTCATTTAACCAGCATTTCCTGTTTGCCACAGGATGTGACTCTCTTTACTTTGCTTTTGCTGTCCTAAATGGTTTTCCGGAAGTCGCGTTTGTACTCTGTGATTTACAGAGTACAAACTGAGGGTTACCAGTGTATGAGTACAAACTGTACAAATGGCTCTGCAATAGAAAGTTAAGTGACAAGTGTTACATTTTGGGTGCGTCATGTGGGCAGATACATGATCTACTAGAGTGTATGGTTCTCATTTTTCTAGCATTTTTTATGACTGAATGTAAGTAGAGTTCAGGCCAGAAGATGAAAACAATTATTATATTTCAGGGTCATTTTGCCACTTTGGTGCTGCTGGGTCGGTGACTAGCAAGCGCATGTTAACTTTCTTTGTTGTTGTTATTGTGAAACTGCCATGACTCAATGAGTGCTTAACAGCTGGCAGCAATCCAACAGTTATAAAGAAGCGAAACAGACCAGAAATAAAGCTGTGGCTGATTTTGGAGATAGTCAGAACATAGACATATGATATTATAACAACAGCAGCAAGTGGTAGAAAATATGCTGGACATGATTCTACCACATACTCATCCCACTGGTTTTCCACCCTGAAAAAGACAACGTTTTTAAAGTGCGTAGGGAGTGGATGATTCCCTAATAAATGACACTACCGCAATCCAGGCCTCCCCCTCAGTTTTTCTTGGTGATATTTTTAGAGGGGTTCGGCCCACAATCCTCAAGGGAAAAGACGAGGAGTTGTTTTTGTTGATGGCCATCTAACCACTTCAGTGTGGTGACTTGTGATGGTGCCTTCATACGTCACAAGAGGCCAGAGTGAGTGGGAGTCAGGCTCCGGGCTCTATTAAGGGGGGAGCCAGTCACCCAGGTTATTGGGCAACTTGTGACGGGAGACCGTCCCGTGGATTTCCAGTCACTGCTATATTAGGCCAACAGTAGGTCTGCTTTGAGTTTAGAGAGAAGCCACAATATCCTATGAAGCATTGTTAAAGTAATTGGGCAGTGTTTACTCCGAGGGCTTGCCTGTTTAAACTGAGGCTGCTGAGTCTCTGCAGATGCTACGCAAGACAAAGTAAGGCTGTAGATGGAGGGATATGACACCTTGTTAAAAGTGAAAATCAATTTTTTAAAATAATTTCTATGAAAATTACATTGATAAACCAACAAGGGTAACAGATATATCTGCAACTTCAATTGATAATATATTGACAAATTATATTCAGAGTATGTCAAATTCAAGAATACTATATGCAGATATTTCAAATTGAACATGATTCATGGAAATAAGACAAAACAATGAATGCAAATTATATACATTTAAAACCATGTTTTTAAACCTTTGAAAGGGAATATGTGGCAAGTGACGCAAATACAGCACAAAGTATTTATGAAATCATTTACCTCAGCATTCTGTAAAAGTTAAGCAACTTGTTCAAAAATATTGGATAAATAACGTCCAAGAATGAAAAAAAACTTTTTTAAAAACAGATGGGAAAACTGTGATGTAGTTCTCTCTGATCTCCGGGGTGATCCAGGATATTTTACAAGTGTTGAAGTATATTAAGGCCATGTTATTATCTATTTCCAAATCATCATTATCAAGACACTAATAATTTGATTTGGTTTGGTTTTCAACACAGGGCTTTTTTTTCATCATTAGCTATTTGCAATGTGATATGGCATGTAAAATATATGGATGTTCATTCATATTTTATTTTGCATAGTTATTCATGTTTATAGATCTCTCTTTAAGGTGAGTTTTCTTTTTTAGATAAGCCTGTTTCTACCTCACCCTTGAAAATATTTACGTTATTTTTTCTCTGTCTGTCTGACCTTTAAAAAATGTGCAAATAAAACATAAACATAATCATGGATGGATGAATTGGGCGGATGAATAGATAGATGATAGATACGTATATAAATGGATAAATATATGGATTATAGAAGGATAGATGATAAACAGATAGATAAGTGGGTGGCTGGATTGGCTATATTTTCCTATCTGTAGTCCCAGAATTGCACCAGACATGAAGCAGGATGAGAGGTAATCGTGCCTTCAGATGCAAGAGTCCAGCCAAGCTGCGGCCTCCTGGCTCACCTCCAGTGTCTTTACTTTGTTTAGAGTCTGTCTAAACCCGGTTGGACCGTGGCTGGGTCATCGGTGAGGCCCAGCCAGGTCAGCCTTAACTCACCACTGACTGACAAAAATAGCCCTCCCCCCAAATTATGTTACGTTTTGATGTGAGATTCATTTTGTTCGATTCACTTACAATTACAAACAATATCCCTTGTTTTTTAAGTTACTGTCGAATAAAAACAATATGTTCCATTCTTGTACTGTTATATATATATATCTGTCTTTGCTGTATAAGAATGAATAGATACATTTTTTAGAAACGCTAAAACTGAGAAAGAAACTTAGAGGCACACATGACACATTGTGATGCATTCTAAATCGACCATACATTGCCAAACATGCCAATTTAGGAAACTGTGATTAAACTCCAGAAGAAGTGGAAAGCAAATTATTTTTGTGAAACATTCACTGTTTCTTTGCATTTCCTCTTATTTTCAGTGACTTTATAACCAAGCAGTCACAACAGTGCATCCCCTTTTTCACCCAGTCATCTTCTAAGCACAACAAAATGCAACAACAACAAATAACTGACATTGACAAGTTTATTTACATTGTTGGTCTGAGTGCTCCAAACCAATCCTGCCCCACTTCTGCCTTTCCTCTGGTGGGCCGTCGTCCTGCATGGTTTTCCTCTGCAGGGTAATCACAGCACAGGCTCATTCAGACACCTTCTGGTTCCAGGCCAGTTGAGAAAAGGACGGCAAGACATCTGCCATCTGAGAAGAAAAAGAGCATCTTTACTGTGTCTGAGGTTTGGAGATGTTGCGCTAAGATTAGATTAACCCCCCCAAAAAAACTGGGGCCCAGCAATTACCTTACTAATTCTGAAATGGCTAAGCAACCAAAGCATCTCCTAGTGTTGCATAAGGTGGCTAAACTTCAGAGTATAATTTGCACAGCAGCAAAGCTGCATGGTGAAGTCCAGATTCTAAACTATTCTGAGGAGCTTGTTCCTTCGTGTGGCATTAAAGCAAGAGTTCAACATTTTGGAAAACATAGTTATTTTCCAGAGAGTTAGATGAGAAGAATAAGACACATCTATCTGGTAAACACTCAGCTACAGACAGCAGCCTGTAGACTATAAACAGCTAGAAAGCTCTATCCGGAGGGAACATCATCATTTTCCTCTCGTACATTAATAAAGCAGATTCATAATTTTTCACTAAAGTTAAAATATTTTCCACTCTGACACACTCGTCTGTGCCTCAGTTCGTGAATTCACACCTGTCTTTCCATTGACCTAATATGCCTCTAAAATGTGCCATCATTCTGTCTGAACACAGCTTTAGAGGTGCTGGAAAAGAGATTGTCTTGTTTCCTGTCTTTATTCGAAGCTAACCAGCTGCTGGATGTATACCGTTACATTTACTGGGAAGATATGCAAGCGGTATCAATGTTCTCATCTAAAACTAAAGCAAATAAGTGTACTTTCCAAAACGTTATTGAGATTGTGTGTGTAACAATTTCTTAAAACAGTATGCGAATAATCAAACTGTGTGTATTTGGACTTCTTATGAATGACTCCTCAGCAGGTGCGAAGGCAGTAAGGTGATAAATACTTGAAGGCTTGTGTCACTCACAGAGGCATGTGAGACGGGCCTGAAGTCGACACACTGAGGAAACAGGTCTGACACACACAATCACACACATACAGTGCTCACACTGTAACTTACTCGTCATATCAATGGACCTTGCTCAGCACAGCAGTCCCGCTGACAGACAGATCAAAGGTCTCAAGAGCAAAGCAGGACAGATTAAGATGGCATCGTGGGTAAAAGCGTCAGGGAGAGAAGCGGAAGACAAGAGCCCAGTTTTAATTGCTTGCGTAGGCTGACACATCTGAATTTACAGGCTGCATTGGAGCGGTGCCACTCCTCTAAAATTGCTTATTTATACTTAGGTTAAGACAGCAGATATTTTGTCCCCTTGTTTCTTAATCTGTTTTAGGCCCCTCCCTTTGCTTTGCTGTTGCTAAATTTGTCTCCCCTTACTCAAACGTAAGAAGCCAAAAGGACACAATTATTTTGACTAGACTGTTTTTCCTCCCGGGGAGAGAGGCCAGAGGAAGTGTAGGTGACCTAGACTGGTTAACCACCGCTGCACCACGAGTTGGCTGGGGCCCTGCCACCCCCGCAGCCACCCTCTGCATCCACCGCCTGCCAGGTCCACATTACGACTACTACACGCCATGACCACAAGTGGCCCTGCTCCAGTGCCAGTCTCCCATCGGGTCCATGCTGGTTGCTCTCTCTCTCTCCCCACTGGTGTAAACAGTCTGCTGTCTGGCCATCGGCTGGCCCGGAGCTCATTTTGGTCATATTTGCAGGCCAATTGTGTGTATGTTTATGTATGTTAACCAGTCTTGGGCCCGTGCCAGCAGTTTACACAGCTCTCGCTCTTCTTTGCATATGCACGACTCTGCGCTTGTGTTGTTTTTGTCCCACTTATTCTCCTTGAATTGCAACACCCTCAACCTCAAGCTGCTGTCTGGGACCAATCAGCTGAGGAGTCTTGGCTCCAATGCTGCAAAGAAGTTTATTTTGGGTGCAAAGAGGTGGTGGTGGTGGTGGGGGGATTCAACTATCTCACCTCCAAACAGAAAACCCATAGAATATCCATGTGCACATTTTCAACAACTGGGGAGAGCACAGTTCCCAGGGTCCCTTTCAAGGTAAGTTCACACAGCCAAGCACCAGATGTTGTCATCTGTCTACTGTTGATTAGAAAACACAAACGCTCCCTGCCACAGAGATTCAAGCATGTCACCTATGTGAGTTAAAACAGAACGGCTATGTACATGCTACATGCTACATGCTACATGCTACATGCTATGTCTCTTTCTCTCTTAGTGTTCGGACCCCGGTGTTATTTGGGACAAAGAGGTGTACTGTAAACACTGCAGCCTGTGATATAGTCACACACACACACACACACACACACACACACACACACACACACACACACACACACACACACCGCCCACCCCTCTGGTCTTGGTACACTGCCTGAGGTGTTTCGGACCATTTCTTGGTGGTAGCAACACTCCACTCATGCTGTGGGACTGAGACATAACACAACAGTCAGGTTGGACCATAGATATCTTTTTTGTTTACATCTGTCTGACAGCTACATTAAGCTTTGTCAGACTAATTCATGTTCTCTCAACCTTCCATTAGTTATTGTTGAAGCCAACAGGATAAACGTTGGGGAGAGCGAAAGATAATTTTGAACCTTCTGTCCTTCTGACCACACCTCATAACAAAGCACACCCAACACACATCGGTTCAGAATATTTATTTTGAATCAATATTTTTTTACCACATTTATAGTTCCAGTTTCCTGTCCTAACGTACCGCAAAACAAAAAATTTAAATCCAACTTTTAACAAAATGTCACATTCAAAGGAATCCACATGTGTCGTGTTACACAACATCATTTAGCACCAGGAGCTCAAGTGCTGAATAGAAAACATTCTTCAGCCTGGAGGTGAAACATAAAGTGATGACTCATTTATAAAAGAATAATAATCTCCTATTTGCACATGGCGAGACACAGGACCTGGTGGTGGTCTGTCTCTCTGCTAAACTTTCCATGTTTCTTCTCTGCGGTGATGATGGCCGCGTTGGTATTAGTCCCAGTGGAGACGCTGTCATACTTTCCTGCGCAGCTGTTGTGCTGAAGTTTTCCCCCGTGTCTTGACCAGTGTGACCGTCATCACGCCATTCGATGATGCTCTTCAGCAGACTACAAAGAGCTTTAAGGACACACACATGTTTTCCACGTAAACCATGTATAAACATGTGTAGGATGTGTTTTGTTGTGTTTTGTTGTATTTACTAATGCAACAACATCCCTCTAAGTTCCTGCATGTCAGTATTTCAGTCACATGCCCATGCACAAATAAACAGCACCAATAATCCAGCACCTCTTCCTTTATTGGACACTTTGTGACAAAGTTGTGTGATCATTTTACATTTTCCACTGACAGTACAAGTTTCAGACTAATATGATGACTTATTAACAGATACATTACCCTTTCTTTCCATATCAGCAATTCTTTTTTGCAATACTTGGAAGTGCTTGTGACACTTGCGCCATTGAGTTGGCTCTACATTTTCCATTGTATGTCTGGACTGAAAATGTTATGACTTAGGCAGTATGTTAAATGCAATGGGGTTTACACACATTCATGCTAATATGTTAAGCTTTGCACTACGCTGGCGATACATAGGAATATGTCTCACAAAAGTAACTAAGGTTGCTAATATCCTGGATTTGAGTATAGTGAATTTTTTAAATCATGGTTTTGTCTGAGTGTTGCTGGAAAAGTAAGTATGTGCACAAACAGACACTTGTGGGGTGAAATAGGAGCGAGAAAAGAGGTGAAGGGCAGTGAGTAAAAATGGGAGGAGAGTAGCTGGGTGTGCGACTGTCATCCCATTGAGGGGAGTAGCCGTGGTGTTTTGATCGAAATCCTGCAGATGTGGGAGAGAAGGGTGAGAGAGAGAGAGATTTCCACCCACCCAACTAGGAGACATGCTCATAAACAGAAGGCAGACAGAGTGCGAGTCAGATAGACACAGGATCTCAGGACAGCAGCAGTTCAAACAGCGAGGCAGACAGAAACAGAGTTTCATTGAGAGAAGTTGTTTTATTAAAGGGCAGGAAAAGTCACACAGAGACATTCAAACACACACACACTTATAAACATAGCAAGTGCCAGCCAAACAGACATACAGGAACCAGCTAACCCCAAGACTTACTACCATTAGTCAGAGAGGAAAAGTCTAAACTCATCCCAGATCACACACACACACACACACACACACACACACACTGGTGCTGAGAGTGTGCTACCCCGCGTGTAGAGCAGGGCTGACCGACCCCAACAAGTGGAGCCTCAGGAAGGACGGAGCAAGCGAGTGGATGGATGCATTTTGCAGACTAAGCGGCCTGGACCCTCTGTGGGTGAGTTTGTGAAGTGTTTGGCTGGAATATTTGCGTCAAGCATGTTTCTTATGTCACACAAAATTTAAGCTAATTTGTAATAAGCCAATAATTATGGGTAAGAGTGATGTCAAAGTTAGTTTTTGTTTGTATTATGAGCACCAATTGTTGTTTAATCCTCACCATTGATGTGATTTAGTAAAGCAATTAGCATTAGCCACATTAGCATGTTGTTATAGTATCATTGGCATATCAATAAATGAAAAATAATAAGCCTGTGTGTAGAAGAGAAAGGGGGTAATTTAATCTGAAATGTTAGCTGGCACTCACCAGTATAAGAAGAGAATCATCGTATGCTGGCCTTCTCATATCGCAGTCTGTACGCAGATATGCGAGCGCATTATAAATCTCAACTAAATCAAGTCTGAAAAGGAGAATTTTCTTTTATGCCTGCCAAAATAGTTTTTTACTGGCACTCTGCTCTGTGATTTAGCACAATGAGATGCTGACAGCTGGAGATGCATCACAATGAGTGAGATGCTGTTGTTGTTGGAAAGGCTTTTTAATCTTTCTGCTCGAAAAAAGAAGGATGGACCTGTCAGGAATACAGCTGGATTATTGAATGCACTCGCTCCCAACTTGCCTCTTTCTCCCTCTTCCGCTCTCTCTCCTGAAAGGAAACAGATACACAGAGGGAGACTCTGCGTTTCTGTTTCTCATTACAGCTCTTTCTCTGTTTTTGCTCTTGCAAAACTTCAAAACAATGGCCATCAAACCTTGTTGAGTAAGTGAAAGTAACTATTGTCTTGTGCAGCTCTCTTTTCCACGAATGTTCAAAGTACAGATGTGATGTTCTCAGCCACAATACATCAACAACAATGTATAGAAGATGTGTTAAGGTTTTGTATCATGTTGGCTGCAAAGTACTTTCAGTTATTAACTGTGGTAATTATCCTTTCACATACTTTTTGGACAGCGTCATTGCTCATTGGTCACAGCCTCAGGGTAGTGATGGGGGTTTATATGGCTTTAATACTGAACTGAACATTCACGATCCAGCTCAGCAGAAGAAGTTTGAAACTAGAAAACCCTAATGCATGTGAGCTTTTTAGGCTGGACTAATTTGAAAGGGGTCATTATGAGCTACAAATGTTTTTAGTTTCCTTCTTTTTAAATCAAGCCATCTTGTAATTTGAATTGGGTCCAAGTCTAGGTGAGACTGTCACCAGACCAGTGTCCTCTACACCACATACTCCAATAGGCGCACAATTATGATTTGCTCACAAGACAGTGCAAGATTTCATTTATTTAACTCATTATTAGCCACAGATTTTCTGAGGATGTGAAAAGTGGCATTCAGCAGGTTTGGAGCACAATTAAAGTCTCTACTTTCACATCACTGTGCTTGTCAGGTAAAAATAGACACCTAAGCTAGTGACATCTACTGCACCCACATGAATAGGATAAGTACTGAGCAAAATGCACAAGAAAGTGCTTGGAGAGGTTTCTTACATAAAAGTGTTCTGTTCATCTGCCATTTACCGCAGGAATCAGAAGGGTCTGCGAAAGTAGCCTCCCACACACTGCTTCTCAAGAGATTTATGACTTAAACAGTGCTCACAGAGACCACCGTTATACAAAATGGTGTGTTCATTACATAACCTAAACCACCTCCTTTATAAAAATGTAGCTGTGTGGGAATTGTTGTAACCCTGATGCAGGCAAAGAGTACCACCTCTGATTTGACCAGGTATCAGCATCAGGCTGTGATTCAAACTTATGTGGCTCAGTAGCAATTGATGGTAAACTTGAATTAATCACGGTTAATGCTGAGACACGCCACCCTCCCACAGCAGCAGCAACTACCAAAGTGCATCTCACCTGACATGGTTCACCAGCAGGGCTGCGTTTGTGGCCTCTCTTCCTTATTCCAGTTGGGAGTCTACCAGCAGGGCCAGACTATTCCGGCATGCTAGAAGTTTTAAACCCCTTCCTGTGGTGGCTCTGCAGCGCAGCCTCGTTAGCAAGGCCAGACACCCTGCCCCTCATTAGGCCAGTGAAGTGATAAACAGGCCACTTAGCCCCTGGTATTGTTTTTGTTGAAGACAACACACACGCTTCTGCTGATGTTATACATTCTAAAACCTTTGGCAGCATTGGCCCAACACACCTTGTCTGCGTGGACTGTGAATAGTCTTCATTATTAGGATAATCCTTGGCCTCACATTTTAATCTGTTGACAGTTTACATTGTCCTACTCAAATTAGGAAACAAGCCAAAGACGTGGTCAGAAAAAAAGCCACAAACTGACTAAAAAAAAAGAAGGCCCCTTCCAACTCACACACTGTCAGGATCTGCCCTGATGGATGAAACTGAGGTCTGAGGTCTGAATTCTCTGGACTTGGCTCTCATAATATCTGTCTGTCAGATGATGGATGTAATCTCACAGCTTTACCTGGGTATATTCTCTTGATCTAAACTTCTGGCTTTGATACTCTGTTTTTGTTGTAGGACTGGAACCGTACGTGGTACACAGCCAACCCAGACCTAACCCAGTGTTTTCAAAACACAGTATTGGTGTGGGTGCCCTGTATCTATCTGTGGTTGTTGGTGCCTTTCTACTGCCTTCACCTCTACTGCCATGACTGCGGACGCATTCGAATGTCCTGCCTCTGCATTGCGAAGATGGTGAGACTTCACACAGACTTTGGCCAGTCTTCAGTTTGTTTCCACATGACTGCAATCAGATACAAAAGCAAAATGATATTATTTTTTCTCAAAATAAAACCCAATACCAACAGAAAAGAAATATACGGGCGAATTTGACAGTGTTTCCATTCAGTTTTTCCTTCCTCTCCTGTCCTTCCCAGGTGTTGGGTTTCCTTCTGGCCTCCTTTGGCTTTGTGGAGTTCTTCTACATCCTGCTGGAGAGGAGCCAGGAGATCCAGCAGCACATGGTCTTCCTACTCAGCCCCATCATACGCAGCATGACTGTGGTAAATACTGTTGCTCATTTAAAGTCATTTAAATTTTTGGATTTTTGGATAAGCAGCATCCTGCAAAGTGTTGAGTCTCTAAATCAAGGTCCATCTAACCATGGACATTGGCTTAAAGGAGCAGTGTGTAGGAGTTAATGACTTCTAGCAGTGAGGTTGCGGATTGTAAAGAACTAATTTCCTCTCCTCTCACGCCTCCCATTCCTTTCGAAGATCATGCAGTGGCCTTCAAAAATGCAAAAGACGCTCTCTGTAGTCAGTGTTTGGGTTGTCCCCTCTGGGCTACTGTAGAAGTCATTGACTGAATATATTAAGTTGACATAGTCACTGTGACGGCACCCCTTGGTTTGTGGACTGCTAATTTTAAGTCTTGAGTTTGCCATTTTGGCCATCACCATCTTGGTTCTTTGCCCATGTCGACACTGAATAAGACATTTTTAGTTCACCAAAAGGTTACAATTACCTTTCCTGAACTGAAAACATACTGTGTGTTAAAGTTGTAAGACATAAACATAGACAACTCCCAGACCGGACAACGCTGTGGTAGCAACCTGTTAATCACAAGGTAACCACGCCCTAAGCATTCCCTGTTTTATGTTCGGTTTTACTCTAAATGGACCATAATATACTAAATGAACATCATGCTGCATTGAAAAAATCTTGAAACTATAGGAATTGAGACCATGAACTCATGTAAAATAAGTGTCAAGTAGGGTAATTTCTCACAGACTTACATCAAGACTACTTTTTGTGTCTCCCCCTGATGGCCATTAGAGAGAATGCAAGTGTAAGGCACTTGCGCAATGACTTCCATTGGAGGTTTGTTGCCCGGTACGGTGGTGCAACAAGGCAGACTACGGGAAGAGGTAATGCTCCCTATGTAAATGTGTAGGCCCCATTCTTAGCTTACAAAAACACCTCTTAGTTTGAGGTGGTTATTCATTCATTAAAACATAGTTCTAAATATCATATTCCATTCCTGCCAACGAAGCCCCCTAAATCCATCACACTGGAACTTTAAGTCAGTTTGTTGAACTTATAAAAAATGTTAAACTATTGAAAAGTCCTGAAATAATTGAAATAGCTTCCTACTTTAAGGTCATTTCACAAGTCTCTAGAGATAAGCAGATGGAAATGCCCTGTTATTTATCCTTCAATCAAATTAGGGGGACAAACACAGTGAATAAAAAATAATCATGTAATTGTGTATTAGTTTTACAGAGTCCCAGTGCACTCCTGAGTGTGTATAGAAAAAGCTTTAACTATTGAGCTATGCAACTGATTTGTAGCTCATATTGCACATCTGACATCCTTCCAGTGTTGCTCTGGGTAACAAAAGTTTTGGGAATATTTCAGCTGGCTCACATGTATATTTCTGCTGGCTCACATGTCAATGTGCAGCAAATGAAAGAATATATAGCCTATGTCCAGTATGTTTGCCAGACACTGAGGTGCAAAGATGCATAACCAGGGTTATATTTATAGTGTTGCAGGCAATGCAAATATTACAGTACCCTGTAAATGCTGCCAGTATTTGAGCACCACTCATCATTGTGCAGAGTGCATGTGTAGTGACATCAGCTACTATTTAATGTGGAATTTAAATATGTACGTATAAATAAGAACCTTTGGTTTTGAATAAACAAGACCATACCCAAAATATATAGTGCACATTGATTTGCTCAGGTCTGAGGAGAAACAATGCGAACAACTCAAATGTTTAGATCCAAATCAGTGCAAGATCTGTGTAGATGTATGAAGTCTAGATGAGATATTTACTCTATCCTCCTCTCCAAACATTTTGAATCAAACTTTAACCCAGTATTTATAGAATATAAGGGCTGGTGTGCAATTAGAGAAATGTTTTCTGTGGCTTGTGTTGATGGAAATGACCCCGATTGTTTCTCAAAACATTGATCCCACTCATTTTCTGCAGATTTTAATTGATACTACACTGATGAGTAGGCGCGAAGAATAGTGGGGTGCGGCTGACAACATGGGTGGCATGGCAAGTTTAAAATGCTGTCTGTCCCGAGCAGGAGTGATGTATCATTTACAGGGCAGTTCAGTCAGGGTGCTGAGTCCGGATAGGAAGGGTTGCTGTAGCCCAGTGAGCTGTATAGGTTTACTCACAAAGCTTCCACTCTCTGCAGCCGTATACAGGTCCTACACAGTCTCCAAGTCCAGACAGTCTTGCCCACCTGTGGTCTTTTCAGACTCCTGAGTCAATAACAGCACGTGTTTGGGTAAAAATACACTAAGATGTCTCTTGTATCGAGGGATAAAGTTCAACAAAGATCATTTATTTTGAGAATATAATTTATGAGGCTAAAGGGACAGACAACAAACATCTACTAAATCTAATGAAGAGCTTGTCACCAATCATTAAATCTATTTGCCAGTCCTATCTTTATTAAAGGATATCATTTTCTTGATGCTGATTGTAGCCACCCACCAGCACCCGTTCCCTGGGTGCAGGCCTTGAACACTGTGCTCTTGAAGCTTGGACCAGCTTATTTTCCCAGTTATGGTAACAGTTCTCAGCCCACAAATCGTGGTCACTATTGATGAAAAGCACACACATGACACTGACTATAATCAGCAATACCATAACGTTAAGGTCCTATTCCTTCCCAAGCGCTGCACACTTCCCATGTAATTATAAGGTCTTGATTCAGGGCTCAGTGATGGACTTAGTTCCACCCACTGACATCTACAAACAGATGGTTGATGGTTTTGAGCAATATGGCAAGTCAGAGCGGAAGGCTAGGAATAGCAGGGTCCTTGCCCTCAGATGCTGACCCAAGATCAGCTTTATGATTCCCCCACTTATGTTAAGGTTTGGATTGGGGCTGATGCAGCCTCAACCTCTTCAGGACATAAAGTACTAGCAGTCGAGGACATAAAGTTCTTACCATGGGCTTGGTGCTGCATACTGTGAGATGTAGACATACAGTAACATAGAAAACAAAGAGTTAATCAGAACTAGAGGGGAACAAATCAATGAACAGTATTGGAACATGTATTTAGCTTTTTAAAACGGGATTTTAATCATCATGAATTGTTGTTTATTAATGTAAATACTACTTACAGCTGCAGTAATGTATATTTTAAAATCAACAATCAATCAAATGACTGTGTGTATCACTTATAGTGATCAAAACACATACAATTATCACAGACTGAGCTCTTCTGGACATTTGCAACCTCTTGTAACTAATTGTGTGGGTTTTACGACCTCAATCTCGTTTCCAGACATGGAGGTTTTTAGAAAATAAACTCGCAAAAAAATCCCTGTATGCTACATGTCTAGCACCAATCAGCAGAAAGACGAAGTTAGCGACTAACTGGTGAACATAGCGGAGCATTTAGCAGCTACAGAGCCACAATTTACTTCAGGAGCTGGTGGAGACCAAATTAGAGCTAAAAGGCGAGACCCACATTCATCAGGTGGACACAAATATGACTCAACACAAAAATGTTGCTTCATGTTGGCTGGATGTGTAAACAAGCAACTGTTTGCCAACATGTTTGCAATTTAAACTTCATAGGGTGATAATAAGTCAATTATTTGTTTACAGCGTGTTGTGCTCCTCCCAAGTGGCGAAAAATGAATTGATGCAACTTTTGTTGCAAAAAAGCGTGAAAGTAAAAAGCTTCTCATTTATCACTAGAATAATTGTAATCTGTACATTATCACCAACGTTATTAGAGGTCTTGGACATTCATGGGCTTTGAGTTGGCCAGTTGTCTCTTTAGGTGGACTTTCGGCTCCAACATGCAGTCAGGTGGACTGGAGACTCTAAATTCCCCATAGGTATGATTGTAAGTGCCTGTTTGTCGGTATTCCTCCTTCAAGAGACTGGCAAGCATCAAGTGTGCAGAGAAAATTAATTAACACAAGAATAAATAATCAGTGGGTCACAACAGCAAGGTAATGGAAACCCTGTATGTTGTTTATATTTACCAAAGCACATGAAGATCTTCACCCTCACGGTCACCACACAGAGATCTGTACACATCTCCCCACGAAATGTATAGGGTTGTTGATGTGAAAAACGTATATAATTACCGAGCCACTATGGTTTATAACAGGACAGTCCTGTGGCTCATCCCAAAGTAACCAATGCGGTACTCATCATGAAACCTAAACCCGATTTCTCCTCACTTGGTGATGAGCTGGCATGACCAAGTGACGTCTCAGAAAGGGACCAATACAGACATTTTGGCCAAACACAGAATCCGGCCTATTTTTGAGAAAATAAGGAAAGTATATAACAACATTAAAGAATGTGTGCAGAGCATGCAGCATACTATGCATTAATTTCTTTGTATAGGCGGAAGTCAGCCAGATACCATCTGTGGCTGCAGCCAGGGAAATCCCAAAACCACCATCGGCTGCATTAGATCAGAGTGAATCTAATTATACCCTCCCTGTTTAAAAAGGTTGGCAGTGACATAGGCACCTATTACGGGAGAGATAGGGCTTTCTTCAACTGAATTAAAGTGGATTAATACTGAATAGCAGCTCAGACAGAGGTTTTTTTAACTTACAAAAAGGTCATTCATGTTTTCTTGTTCTTACTGAGTGGCTCCAGGCTGTTTCAAAACAAAGCATCACAGATTTGAGTGTTTTCTAAGCTCGGGAATTGTTTCCTCTCCTGTGTTGTGAGACCCCCACATGTGAATTCTTAATTAAATGATCTCTGTCTCTCTTTGTTTCTCTCTAGATCTTGGCCTTATGCATCATCCAGTTGGAAAGAATAAGAGGCTGTCGTTCCTCTGTATTCCTTTTCCTGTTCTGGGTCTTGGCTGTGGTCTGTTCCCTGGTGCCTCTAAGAGCGAAGATCCAGCTGGCCATGGATGAGGTATGTCTTTAGACTATTGATTAATATGATTGTTAACACAATAACATATAATTTCATAAAACAATATCAACACAGTGTCCTAACATATTATGTTGTATATTCCAAGCATCCAAGATGCTCAATATTGAAAATACGGAATAATTCAGAGCCAAAGTAAGTGTATTTGTCAAGTTTGAACTTGTGAACTTGCGGTGTCAAAACACCATGCAGGGATATCTAATCATGTCCACACCAACCCATCGTCTAGACACAAGACTCCAGCAGCACAGCTTGAGATATACCCTGTGTCAGCAAAGAGTTTCTGTTTCATCCCCCAATTTAAACCAAGGTAGCCAAAGTTAACCCAGTGTTGCAGGATGACTCTGCCAATTCTGGTCAAGCCTGTGTGTGTTTAAGTTTTCCTTTTCTTCCTGTGCCTCGCGTCAGACACTGCAATCATTGTTGTATGGGGTACATTTCTATTTAAGCGTGCACAGCCATGGGGCAGTTGCATTTGCATTTCTATAAAAACATACAAACACACACACATCCATATTTCTGTTTTATCGTCCTCAGTGTGACATTCCGACACTGTTTGGGGGAGAGTAATGATGGGCCTTGGATAAATGCTGGTGAGACACGGCAGTCCAGGGTCAGACCAGAGGAACGTCAGCGCTGTGTTTATGGGCCTACACTGCTGTAAACACAGCCAGATGGAAATCAATGCATCTGCACATAATGCAATGCCATTTAGAATTCAGACACAGATGTTTTCATTTCATTCAACCACACACACGCGTGACCACTTATATATTTCTCCCCCATATCGTATATCTCTCTAAATGTTAAATAACCTGTTAAGCTGTTCATCAATAACTCCAAAGGTCTAAATACCATCCAGAGTCTTTTACTTGGTCATGAGATTGAATAGTAGCCAACCACATACTGAGGGGAAATGATTGCACAAGATACAGTCAAAGTTGGACTGGATATAATTAAGAAAACTACATAAACAAACAGATGTCTAATAAGATGATACAAGGGTTGTTCGCTACAAACTAAAGACAAAAAACAAAGAAAGTTATCATTGACTTTCACTCAAAAGCTAATAACTCCTGTTAGAATAGTTTGAGACATGTGCTAGCTAAATAAGCTAATATGCTATGCACAAAACTTGAAACAGGGAGAAACAGCTAACCTGACCTCCAAACACATTATATCTCTTTTGTTTAGTACAAAGAAAAATATGTACAAAAACAACACTGGTTTTACTGGTGGGAGGATTTTAGGATAAGTTTGGACAAAGACAGTTTTGCTGTTTCCTGTTTTTGCTAACTGGCTGCTGGCTCTAGCATTGTCTTTGACATGTTTTTGTATATGTGTTAGTGTTACAGTATGTCTTGCAGAATGTTTTAATATGCTGCTGATAACATTACAGTTGCAGGACAATTCATCTGAGATAGTAAAAAAAGTACTTTCATCTTGTAACATTTTTTTAAGAAAAGTGGTGTAGGGCGGTTAAGCAGATTTTCCCTGTCTACTGTGTCAACTTAAATATTGTACTGATACATATGTGAATATTTATAAAGAAAGTGTTTAATTCACATTGCAGCGTTGATGGCTAGAGTTCACTGAGTTCCTGTTTGTCGACCCTTGGCCATTCTTAGTCGCCTGACCTACATTTTTCCCACCCAATCGCCGACCATCCTGACCCTTTTTTTCACGGTGTGGCCGGATCCATTTGGCCCCTTCATATCTCCTTTCTGGGCACAGCACCACACTTTTCAGAGAAAAACGTTTTTACTGTTTACCATGGCTCTGACTTTCATGCATAGCCATTGCATGCGCATTGGACAGACTGGCTGTGGCAGTGGCCTTGACCCAGTAGTAAATAATGCATCTGCCAAACCCCATAATTTCTGTACGTGAAGAATAACAAGCGAGTCCTACATTTCAAGAAAGTCTCTTAGTGGTTAATATCGCAGCTGCTCCCTTGATTGACTGTAAGGGTGCTGGTTTGTGAAACCACAATCTCCCTATTTACAGATATGGGCTCCTAGCGTGACTGAGAGGGAGCTTTAACTATCACTTCATTTATATGAAGTACACCATTAAAGACTGGGTTCTAACTCTGATTTAGCCTAAAGGTCCAAAATACTCTTTATTGTGTCTGTGATCTTGGTGTGTAAACCATCCCTCTGCTATACAATGTGGAAGCATGGGAAAAGCAATGTATTTTCAAGCCACGGTGGAGTTAAATGTCGCAATATACCACAGGATGTTGTGTGATTTGTTAAGTAATGTTGAAATAGATGAAAGCACATTGATCCTGTTATTTTTGATTCCTTATGTCTTGATTTAAGAACAATGTTATTTTAATTTGGCCACAAAGCCAATTCATTCCTTAGCTTGACATATAAGTTAGTCTAACTTACAATACGTGTCTGGAACAGCTTAACACAAATAAACTGAAGGAACTCTGGCTAAAATACTGGTATGTTTCAGCCCTATAGCAACCTCCTTCATCTGTGCTTTCTTATTCCACAGGGCATTGCCTCAGACATTGTACGATACCTCGCCTTCTTCTCCTACTTCACAATCCAATTGGCCCAGCTCTTTCTGTGCTGTTTTGCTGACAAGCCTCCAGAGGGAAAAACTGTCTTGGAAAAGGTAGGCAGAGAAGAATGTATCCCACTTCCGTCAAAAACATCCACTCTGATCCAACACCCAGGAAAGAAAACGCCTGAGCAGCTATCTTGTGGTTTTCAACTTTTGTTGTCAAGACATTTTTCCCTTTTGGAGGAAATGATGTGATTCACCTCCCTCCCCCCTCCCACTCTCACTTCACCGCTTTGGCTTCCTATAAGGAGAGTGTTAATGTGAGTGCGTGGTTCTCCTGCATACCATCACCGCGACTCACTCACTTCAGCTTTGGATAACATCAGGACCACTGCTGAAAGCCTGTAACCACACAACAGCATAGGCATTACTTAATACAGGTCTCACTATTCCATCAAACATGAGCCTGATGACACTGAAGCTCCAAATAGCAAGTAGATTCCGGACAGCTGAGAAAGTTATTGAAAATGAACTTCTAATCAATACAGACGTGTGATGTAACACTTCCCCGTTGATAAACAATCAAAATAGCTAGAAAAGTCCCTCAGAAGCTCTTGGTTGGTGATGAAGAGGCTGAGGGGGCTGAGGCCGCAGTCTGACGTGGTGGTCACACCCGTTGGTCGCTCCTTGGTGTGTCCTCCTCGTCTTCCTCCACCTTCTCCTCCTCTCCGGCCCACGTTTTGGTTAGAGTTACTCACAGGAAGAGAGGAAGCGTGAGGGCGCTGGTAATGAAGTGAGCAAACACCCTGATGAGGGCGTGGCAGGGTGGAGAGATGCCATAAATAATGCGTGAGTGGACAAACTTTCTGTCTGTGTGTGTGTGTGTGTGTGTGTGTGTGTGTGTGTGTGTATCCATCACAGTTTGTGATTAGACATTTCCGCTCTGTCTGAGCTAGACCTCAAAACGTCATCTCCCACCCATAACACTGAACTTTATTTATTCCGTCCTGTGGGAGTTCATGGCCTCTGCTCCCCACGATGGACCACCTGACTGTACACACATTAGCATTCTTAAACACACTCCTCACAAGTGCACCATTTAACAATCAACCGATGGCCTCTGTGAAGCTGTGTGTGTCTCGCAAGCCTTAAAGTGGTGAGAGCTTTACTGTGAAAACAACATTGAGTCTGGTCTTTAATCTGTTGCAGAATCCCTGTCCCGTGAATGACGCCTCTTTCCTGTCAAAGATTCTCTTCTGGTGGTTCACTGGGTAAGATGGTTCTTCAAAAACCCTCAATTTCTTGGCTTTGGTGGAGTCACTACAGCAACAGTTTGTACTTGTTTACAATAATAAGTGTGTATTGTTGACGATTGTGCATGCAAATCATCCTCCGTCAGGCTTGTGGTGAAAGGATATCGCACCCCGCTGGCAGCAGAGGACTTGTGGACCTTGAGAGAGGAAGACACATCGCGCAAGATCATCTCTGCTCTGGAGGAGGATTGGACAGATGAATGTGCCAAACTTCAAAAGTGAGAACGCGTCATAATTTGAGTCTGACCGTTTTTTTGGACCGGCAATTTGGTATTGAACTTTAATAACTTTGAAAGACTCTAAAAAGACAGAATAAACATGATCAAGAGTCTAAAACCATTCAAACTGCTAATTATAACTATAATAATTAATTAGCATGCTAACATTTCCTTATTTGAGCAAAACACAAAATACAGCTGAAGCTGATGGGAACGTCAACAGCTTTGCAGGTATTTGGTCATAAACTCAAAAACACAAAATTTCCCACAATGCAACGAATAGCATCATTCTCCCATGCCCCCAGTTTGTAACACAGACTTTATGTCACAAATATTTAGTCTCAAACATCCTAACCCAAATGAAATCACCTTATTTTATTAGACCTTAGAAAGCTCCATCTAGAACCGCAGTAGACAATAATGGCATGTAGTACTCCTCAAGATGAGTACATTTACTTTCATGCATACGATCTGCCCCTTTAATGAGCGCTGTGATTGGCTGCCAAATCTTCTTTGTGTATTGGCTGGTAGTTGTAGAATGAAGAAAACTTGTACAACAACATGAACGTGTCTTGCACGAAGAATCATTTCCATTTTATTGCAATGTGGCCAAACATCAGCATGGTGTCAGTTGAATTAATGACCCAAGCAGAACATAACTTAGCCATGATTACGGTAAATTGGGAGTTCAGGACGTCTCACCACCCTAGGCATTTTGGGCCAAAAATAGGTCCAAAGAAGTCCCTTGAGGACATAGAGCACCATAATGTCAAGGCAATAACCTTGTGTCAAAGCTTGTTAACGTGATCCAGTGCTTTGAAGCTCCCTTGTTAAAACCAATAATCATGTGAATAATGCTTTTTACTGCTGGAGAATTCTTATGTCCATCAGTGATGGTACGAATAACAACAGCGGTTTTTACAGTCTGTTTTACATTAAAGACTTGAAAGGCGCCAGCATCATGTTGGGTCATCTCTGACACAGATGTCTGTAACTGCATGAATTCTCTCGCTCTGGCAGGCAGGAGAAGGCCTTAGCGTCGGGTGTGGCGCTAGGGAGCCGACTGCCAGACCAGGCTCAGCTCCTCAGGAAGCTGCAGAAGGAGCAGAGCTCCGGCTTCTTCCTGCTCAGGACGCTGGCACGCAAGTTCGGTCCTTACTTTCTGACCGGTACCCTGTGTATCATATTCCACGATGCCTTCATGTTCGCCATCCCCCAGGTGCTCAGGTAAGCCTTCCAGGGAGAAACCTAAATCTGCTCTCACAATGTGTGCAATCTTGCAAATAAGAAATTGCTGTTGTGTGATTTGCCAATGTTTGTAGAGATTTGCTTTCTCTCAACCCAGTACAATGAAGCCCAGGGTTATTTATAGTACAAAGAGCACCACAAATAACAGGATAATCCACAAATGTTTGTGTTCTGCTCATTCTGCATGAAGATGATTGCATTGAAGAACAAGAAGTTGTCAACGAAATTACTCATAGGACAATTGCTATCGCAAGTGACCGCGTCATTATATTCTCAAAGAGATGTTGTTGTTATTGAGTTTTTCAAATATAGCTTCCCACAAACCAAATGGTATTGCATTCACTCTATTAAGGAAAGCTGCAGCCAATATTTCCAAACCTCAGCTCGGCCTGAAATTACCTGGATGGACTGCAGTCCAGGCACGAGTAAAAATAGGTTTTATTGTGGTTTTGGGGGCGAAACTGTCCAATTTAGGGATTTAAGTCGAAAAGATTATATTTTTCTGCTTAACATTGGTTAGGTAGATACTACAGTCTACATATATGGATATACTTTACAGTAGAAACAACTCCTTGGATATCACCTTCATTGTCCTGTTTTCAATGATTTGAGACTCAAACAAAAACAGAAGCTGGCAGCAATGAAAACCGGTTACGGCTGACCCGCTACCCGCCGCACAATCCCACCAGCCAGACTGGAATGTTGTTGTTCATGCACAGCACAGAATCAGTAGAAGTGTTAATTACGGTCATGGAGCTGTGAGCAGATAAAGTCGACGAGACCACATCCCTCTGTTCTCCAGTGAGGAGGAGAGGGAGAGGAGGCTCTAAATGGCAGTAATGCTGTCGGACCACAATAAGGGAACCGCTGGCCAAGTGTGAGGTCAGCCTGGCCACAAGCTGAGCGCTGTTGTGCAACCCGATCTACTTTGTGCGGACCACTCAGCCAGCAGCCACAGCAGCACGAACGGCTACTGGTTTAAGGCCCACAATGAAAGTCACATAATACCACATTGAATTAAAAAACAATGTAAAAAGAATGATGTTGACAGGGTAAAAAACCTGTCTGTGTCTGCTTGATTGGTTTCATTCACTGTGGTCCAGTGAAAACTGTACATATAAACAAAAAGATTTTGATTTGACTTACATGCACTTAAAAACTGAACATCTGATTAAGTATTAATCTCCTCCTCCACAGCCTTCTTCTGGATTTCATGAGAGACGAAGATGCTCCGCTGTGGAAAGGCTACTTCTACGCCACTCTAATGTTCCTGCTGTCCTGTCTCCAGTCCCTCTTTAACCATCAGTACATGTACACATGCTTCACAGTGGGAATGAGGGTGAAGACAGCTGTTATGGGCTTGGTTTACAGGAAGGTGGGTAAATCTACATCCACAGACATGTAGCCACTAACCTCTTCACAGCATATAAATTAGATTTTAAATGGTAAAAACAACAGCTGTATCTCCTTTTAGACGGGGAAAAAAGAGTAAGATTTACAGCTAATCTAATCGCTTTATCTAAAATGAATGATTGTCTGAAATCTTTCTGAGGGTGTACATTTATATTGGACAACTGAGGACTAAAGTGTCTTTGTCTCTTTTGTCATCGATCCAGTCTTTGGTGATAAACAGCTCTGCCAGGAGGACTTGCACTGTGGGAGAGATTGTGAATCTGGTTTCGGCAGACACTCAGAAGCTCATGGACTTTGTGGTGTACTTCAACGCTGTCTGGCTGGCTCCTATTGAAATTTCTCTTTGTCTCTTCTTCCTCTGGCAGGTATGTCCAAATGTTTTCACAATGCCGCATATTCATGCACCACTGCATTTTAACTGGCAGGCCCTTGACACCATTTTATCCTTTGTGGTATTTAGCATCTCGGCCCATCGGCTTTGGCAGGAATCGCCACTGTCATTCTCATTTTCCCCCTCAACGGATTCATTGCAAAGAAAAGAAGCAAGCTACAGGTAAAAACAGTAACATGAATCCTGCGCACGTTGGCTCCAGTAGTCCTGACATCTGGCATGTTCAGGTCAGGGATGCCACAGCTGGTTTAGATAGTGGCTGAAGAGCCACGTGGGTGTTTGGCCTGGATGGTACATTCTCTCTTGTCCTTGTGATGTCTGCCCCATATAACGCGCTTGAAAAACAATGAAAGGAAAGGGCGGGCAGTAGGAGGACATCATTTTTCATTTCTTTGGAAAAACAGACGGTTCTGTAAATTTTGATGGCAATTTAATCAAACTTAGTCTTGAATGCAGTGACCACATTCCAGGCCCTTTGTTGTTTCCTTGTCATAAAATTCTGAATTCAACAAGTTATATGATGTTCAGGAAAACTACAACAGTTGTAACGAGCGCAGACAAATGCATGTATTTGCTTTCGTCTGATAATTGTCTTTCCACTGTGCCACAGCTTTCTTTCATGACAAACCGTAAAAAGCTCTTTATCTGGTCAACAGGAGGTCCAAATGAAGTTCATGGACGGCCGCATCAGACTGATGAATGAGATCCTGAATGGAATAAAGATTTTGAAGTTTTATGCCTGGGAGAAGGCCTTCCTGGAGCAGGTTTTGGGCCACAGAGAAAAGGAGCTCAAAGCCCTGAAGAAGTCTCAGATCCTTTATTCGATCTCCATTGCATCCTTCAACTCCTCTTCTTTCCTGGTAATAGCACGAAACTAGAGGAGCTACCAATAAAAAGGGTACATAAAGACCTCAAACTCACTGTGTGGTGCACTGAGCTTTGTGCAAGGTCAGTTAGCATTGTAGAATGGAAAAAAGATATTGGACTAATTTAAGAGTCATGCTCCAAGCATGACAAAAAATTAAACAACATAAAAATGCATATTTGTATACATACATTGTAGACATACAAGCATACATTTGTGTACATATAGGAACAACTGGGCTTGAGGCTCAGAGAGTACTGAGAGACAGACTAATGGTTTTTGGAGAATAAATTTGAGAAATTTTGAATAACACCAGCTTAATCCTATAAATTGTGTTTCTAAAGATCCTCCATCACACAAGTCTTCACCTGTGTATGTAATATTGAATCTCTTTTTCCCCAAGATTGCCTTCGCCATGTTTGGAGTCTATGTGACGCTCGATGACAGGAACGTCCTGGATGCACAGAAGGTTTTTGTCTCAATGGCGCTAATCAACATCCTGAAGACCCCACTAAGCCAGCTTCCATTCGCTATAAGCACGACTATGCAGGTAGGTGACATTGTAATGTCATACCTGGGATTGTTCTGAGATGGGGTGTTTTCCATCCATGGTGCCTGAGAAGGTATATGTTTATGGTCCCGTGTGATGGATCTAGCTCAGTTAACTAACCACAGTTTCTGTTTCAGGCTATGGTGTCACTGAGACGTCTGGCAAAATACCTGTGCTCAGAGGAGCTGAAAGGGGACAATGTTTTAAAGGATCCATTGAGTCCTGGTAAGAACCCCACCCATGTATAAACTTGAACATTAAATGAAAAAAAATACTATTCTGCGCGATTTAATTTCAGCCATTTCCACAATTGGTTCCCTATACTGCCTTAAATCATAGGCTGTCATAATCTATATGAACAGCTCGCAAGATTTGGTTGTTTATATCTGTGGAGTACCACAACCTTGTATGGGTGGATCATGTGCACAGCCACTTCCTGGTCCCTGGCGAACTGGTAGACAGGGTAATGATAGGATGTTCCCATTTAGTGGTTGAATGTAAATCACACCATGAATTCAGACATATGATTCATAGAGAAAGAAAAGAGAAAAACCATGCAGTCGTCAGTCTGTAATCTGTCAACACTTCCTAGGACAGTTGTGAAAAGCAACAGCTCTGTAATTTGTATGATTAAGCTAATTCACTTGTAATTACGCCCACTTGCACTCAGACGAAAAACTTTAAGGGGGATTTTTGTTTTGAAAGTATGTTTGTGGCTCAGGTTGAAGGAACATGTCCTGTCTTCAGAGTTTATTGCAGGTTTTGTTCATTTTACTGAACCTTTCTTTCTCATTTAGATGGGGAAGACTTGGTGATAGAAAACGGCACTTTCAGTTGGTCTGCTGAGGGCCCTCCATGTCTTAAAAGGTTGTCTTAATGTCTTAAAATAATGAAAACAAAATATATCTACAATAAAAAGAAAGGGACTGACAGAACAATTATTTTCTTTGTTGACAGGATCAGTATCCATGTGCCACGAGGTTCCCTCGTCGCTGTAGTCGGACATGTGGGCAGCGGAAAGTCCTCTTTGTTGTCCGCCATGCTTGGTGAAACAGAGAAAAGGAGCGGCCGTGTCATTGTTAAGGTATTGAGCTTGTATTGAATATTGTATGAAAGTTGTATTCATAGTTGTGGGTTTTATTTAATTAATACTGACAGGCTCTCTTTTGACATGTGTCTACACAGGGCTCGGTGGCGTATGTGCCCCAGCAGGCCTGGATCCAGAACGCCACAGTCCAAGACAACGTCTTATTTGGCTGTGAGAAACTGAAGACATGGTACCACCGAGTGCTGGAGGCTTGCGCACTGCTGCCCGACCTGGAAATCCTACCTGCTGGAGATACTACAGAAATTGGAGAAAAGGTATTGAAATAGAGAAATGGATATTATATGTTTTAGGTTTTTTTGTATTTACAAATCCTTTATCTAAACTGTTGAATCACTGTGTCCCTGCAGGGATTGAACCTCTCAGGTGGGCAGAAGCAGAGGGTGAGCCTGGCCAGGGCTGTCTACAGAAAGGCTGATGTGTACCTCATGGATGATCCTCTGTCTGCTGTTGATGCTCATGTGGGCCAACACATATTTGACAAAGTCATTGGACCAAAAGGAGTCCTTAGAGACAAGGTAATACATGTTACAAAACCAAAATGCAACTCAGCTGCAAAGAGTTAAACATGATTTTACAATTCCTTCAACCACTTACAGGCATGTTATCATACACCACTTTACTGGCACTTTTGTTTTGAAGAAAGCCTCAATTATGTATTGAATTGTGCTTACACAAAAAAAATGCTATACAGACTCGCATCCTAGTGACCCACGGGATGAGCTTCCTGCCACAGGCTGACCTCATCCTCGTCCTAGGAGATGGAGAAATCACAGAGAGCGGCTCCTACCAGGAGCTCCTAAGCCGCCATGGCGCCTTTGCCGACTTCATTCACACCTTTGTCAGCACAGAGCGAAAAGAGAGTGCTATACAGAGAGGTGAGAAACATTTTGTTCAATGATGACCGTACAAATAAAATTCTGCGTGTCCAGAGTGGAGGACTACACTTTAATGTTTATCAGTCTCAAGATGAATAATCCCAATTTTAAACTCCAAAAATGTCCCTTTCTTGAAGCTGGTTCCAGGAGGTCCAATGCTCGTCTCAGCATGGTCGACTTCATGCCATTTTCCAGAGACCTGTCACAGGAGCAGCTCATTGGGTGTGTAAACAAACATGTAAACTGGAAATTTGTAATAAAGAAATTTGGCATCCCAAGCATGACCTCTGGCCTCTCTGTATCCTGCAGGGGTGACACCACGAATACCAACCTGCAGAATATGGAGCCCGTATCTGAAACAGACCAGGAAGAGGTACCAGAGGACTTGGGCAAGCTAACTGAGGCTGACAAGGCCTGTACTGGAAGGGTAAGTCAGAACATGTTTGTAATTATCATAAAACATATAATGATCATCTAATTGCTTGAGATTGACAGGTACATTTTGTGTTGTTCTACATCAGGTGCGGTTGGCGATGTACAAGAAGTACTTCAAGACCATCAACTTGGCCATCATTATTCCCATCGTCTTCCTGTACGCTTTTCAGCAGGGCGCCTCATTGGCCTACAACTACTGGCTGAGCGTGTGGGCTGACGACCCGATTGTTAACGGCACCCAGATTGACACAGACCTGAAACTGACCGTGTTTGGTGCACTTGGCTTTGTGCAAGGTCAGTTAGAGAGCTTTAGGAATCCTCATGGCTCAGACAAATGAAGAGTCGACACAGGTTTGTTGAGGTTTGACTCTGATGTGATCAAACATCTTTCCCCTCTCTTCAGGTGTAGCCATCTTTGGTACGACTGTCGCCATCTCCATCTGCGGCATCATCGCCTCTCGCCACTTGCACATGGACCTGCTGATCAACGTGCTGCACTCTCCGATGTCTTTCTTTGAGTGCACGCCCAGCGGCAACCTCCTCAACCGTTTTGCCAAAGAGATCGACGCCATTGACTGCATGGTCCCCGATGGCTTGAAGATGATGCTGAGCTACGTCTTCAAACTAATGGAGGTCTGCATCATTGTGATGATGGCGACCCCCTTTGCAGCCGTGATCATCCTGCCGCTCGCTTTCCTTTACGCCTTTGTCCAGGTACATTTTCCCCCCGACATTTCAACTCGCCACATGTCACTTTTTTTCTTTGAGAGTTTTATGTTCAAAGTGGCTTAGCAAGAGCTGGGTACCATTACAGTGTATTACTGGAAAGCTCCGGGCTCCAAACCAACCCTGCTGATTTTGCCATTCACTTGTGTTTTGTTCCCCCGCGTGCTGACATAGTTGTTACACACATTCTCTATAATTCACTATGAATTATGGGAAAGCCCTCAGTGATCCCTCTTGGTTTCACTCATTAAAATATTTTTTTAACTTTTCCACTGTGGGCTACAGAGCTTCTACGTTGCCACATCCTGTCAGCTACGGAGGCTGGAAGCTGTGAGTCGCTCGCCCATCTACACCCACTTCAACGAGACGGTGCAGGGCGCCAGTGTGATCCGGGCCTTTGGCGAGCAGTCCCGGTTCATTCTGCAGGCTAATAAGCGGGTCGACTTCAATCAGACCTCCTACTTCCCTAGATTTGTGGCCACCCGGTGAGATGATATGTGATGATTATAATGTGCTTTCATTTCATTAATGCATCGCTCAGTTAAAGTTCATGAAGGTTGGTGATGATTCAAAGTAGCAACAGCTGCTGCGATTGTTTTATGTCACATGCTTACACAAAAGGACTTCTGGCTTTAGTAGACACATTTTGGTACTTGCCTGCCCACTGCTAAATCAATATTACATCCACAGGTGGCTGGCAGTCAATCTAGAGTTTGTCGGTAATGGTGTGGTCTTAGCTGCTGCCATTCTCTCTGTGATGGGAAAAGGCACCCTGAGCCCAGGCTTAGTTGGTTTGGCTGTGTCACACTCCCTCCAGGTAAGAGGCTCTACCCACAGACACGCTCGCACACATTCTCACATAGCAGTTCTGGAGGTTTCCCAATACCTTATTTCACACACCGCACATTATTGTGGGATTGCAATTAGAGGTTAAACTGGGGAAAGTGGAATATAAATGCATTGCTTTTCTCAATCAGCAAAGGCATTTTTCAGCGCAGGAAAGAATAAGATTGAAAGTAAACCTCAGTGTGTTGGATATTTTGCAGGTGACTGGAATCCTGAGTTGGATTGTGAGATCCTGGACTGATGTGGAAAACAACATTGTGTCTGTGGAGAGAGTCAACGAATATGCTGAGACTGCTAAAGAGGTCTGTGTTCTCACTACAACAAAACAAAGCACAGCTCCAAACACTAAATCCAACACTGTACAACACAATGGGTTTTTTGTTCTCTACTCACCCTTTCTTATTGTCTCATTCAGGCGAGTTGGAGTATCGAAGGCAGCTCCTTGCCCCTGGACTGGCCCCAGAGAGGTACTATTGAGTTCCAGGACTATGGGCTGCAGTACCGTAAAGGCCTTGAGTTGGCTCTGAAGGGCATCACCTTACATATTCATGAAAGAGAGAGGGTGAGTCATTTTAAGCTTAGATGGTTTAAATTGCTTGAATTATGTTATACATACATTCTAACTAAAAACCTATTTTTCAGATTGGAATTGTGGGTCGTACCGGAGCGGGCAAGTCCTCACTTGCCCTGGGAATCTTCAGGATCTTAGAGGCAGCCAAGGGAAAGATCTTTATAGATGGAGTCAACATTGCCGACATTGGACTCCATGACCTCAGATCACGCATTACTATCATTCCTCAGGTGCGACAGTAGTAATAACAGAATCTGAGCCTTGGCTTTCATCACATAAACTGTTTGCAATAGCTGCAATCCGTATCCAATGGAGAATAAGCCATTCTAAATTGTAATAATCGTGTTACCAGTCTGAAGCGTGTGGTGATGAATAACATCTGCTGTCCCCGCTGCCAGGACCCTGTGCTGTTCTCGGGCTCCCTCCGAATGAACCTTGACCCCTTTGACACCTACACAGATGAGGAGATGTGGAGGTCACTGGAGCTCGCTCACCTCAAAAACTTTGTTTCTAATCTGCCCGACAAACTCAACCATGAATGCTCAGAGGGAGGAGAAAACCTCAGGTATACAGATACGACTCAGTGCACTGTATATAAACCATTTGATTGTTTCTCTAGTAGTCAATAAACAAATATTAATACAGGGATACCCACACAAAGTTCCTGATACATACAGGATAGAATCTAATATGTGATTTGCACCCTCTCCTTTGTTTGTGTAGTCTGGGTCAGCGCCAGCTAGTGTGCCTAGCCAGGGCCTTGCTGAGAAAAACCAAGATCCTGGTTTTGGACGAGGCAACAGCTGCTGTGGACCTGGAGACGGACACACTCATCCAGTCAACAATTCGCACACAGTTTGAAGACTGCACCGTCCTGACTGTTGCTCACCGCCTCAACACTATCATGGACTACACCAGGTACATTATAATCTATAAATTGGCGATATTTTTATGGTATTTAGTGGACTGACAGAAAACTAATCAAGGATAATTAATCATTAACAGTATACCAATCACATGCCCAGTCATAGGCCGAGACAACCCAAAACCCATAGCTTTACGAAACATGTCAGATCAGGTGTAAAAAATAAATGGATCTAAAACCCATCTTCCTTCTTTTTTTTTTTGCCGCTTCACAGAGTGATCGTCATGGACAGAGGGCACATTTCAGAGATGGACTCTCCAGCCAACCTCATCGCACAGCGGGGACAGTTCTACCGAATGTGCCGGGAAGCTGGACTGATCTAACTCTTCATTGGGCTTCGTACCACGGAGCCGGTGTCCAGATTTACAGATGTGGCATCTTATTTGTGTGGCTCTGCGGCACACATAAAAGTGTGCCATTCCAAGCTTTGTGGCAGCCCAAAGCTCCTCTCCATCAGGGCATTGTCAATGAATCTCAAGAGCAGCTGCTGACGCAGTCCTTATATGTTGGTTTTGATCACACAGAGATGCTGTCCTAAAGACATTGTTAACCTCAGATGATGAACATTCAGAAGAAAGCTCCAGTGGATTGTTGAGTGTCTGAATATTGTTTATAGAGTTGTGGAGTCTTAAGGATTCTCATTCTCTTTTTCAATGGATTATAATATTTTTGTAGTTTTTATAAGCACATGGTATATTTTCTGATGTTGTCTCAGGCTTAAACGATGTTTACTCATTTTTTCTTTTTTTAGCTTTGTATACCAAGAAAGAGGCAATTTTGTAATTGAAAACCGAAGTCTATTTCATCTTGTTGCCCCAGAAACTGGGACAGGAAATACTCTGACACACTAACCTTCAAAAAGATCAACCCTGGCAAACACAGAGGAAGTGAGGTTTTAACTGCTTTAAAAAGCTGAGCTGGAAGCAGCCACTGTGGAGTTTTTATGTCAGGGAAAAGAGGAAAATATTGAAGTGAGCCAAGACATAAGCAATCGTCAAACTATGTTGTGGCTGTTGTTTATTCCTGTCAAAGTAAACACATAAAAAAGTCAGTAGAGACCTTGCTGGTCAGATTTAACCTGACGCTGGTAGTAAAAACCCCCATGAATGAAGAGAATGCCTCTTCAAAACAATAGTGATAAATCTCTGTGTGATTGTCACTCTGCCTCCACCACCACACAACTCAGGCCATATGCAGAGAAGAAGAAAAATCAGTATTGTTCTTATGATGCTGACATGCCAGACTGTAAATAGTCCACGTTGACCTTTAGTCTCGATTCAAAGAAAGAACCCTATGTACTTTTTAAAGAGAATAGGCATTCACTGTTTTTGTCTTACTGGTTTAGACAATATATTGTAAGAGGAATCCTATTTATGTCATATGACAAAATGTATTAAGTGTCCTTAAGATTTTGGATTGTATATATTTATACTTTTTATAAACAAGCTTGTTGATTTTTTTCACTTTTACTGTTAATGTACTGTCTTGTTCCATACATCATGCTGAATAATAAATGTTATTTGAGTCTACAATGTCTTAATGCTTTCATGTCTTTGCAAATGAATGTTTGGGGGGGAAACACAATGCTTACAGCCCTTACAAATACATGTTTTTAATAAAAGAAATGTGTGATGTACAGTAAACCCACATCATCCAAGGTCTCAACTCTCACATCTAGATCTCTCATTGGAGGTTATATAATTAATAACCATATTGTGATGCATGCAGCCAGGGGATGGGATTGACTCTGAATCCACATGCATTTAGCTTGTCTTCTAACAATACTCGTGAAAATAAAAACAGTGCTGACTTTAATTTTTTCGTTAATCTTTTTTTTTTAAATAATACATATTATACTGATTTGGAATATGCATGTCAGATTGGTTGTGACGTTTTATTAACTAGTTAGTTTAAGTTACACAACCCCGTCACTAGATGGCAGAGGTTTACGTCACGACAGTTGTATGTTTACACTTGTTGCAATGGCGACCATCACTGAACTGAAGTGTGGTAAGCGCTCACTATCGTTTTTGTTTAACGTCTCATATTATATTCTTAAATTAAACTGCAATAGATAAACGACAGATCATTTTATTTGTGTTGTTGTTAACGCTGGTTAGCTTAGCCAACGTTAGCTTAGGCAACGTTAGCTTCACTACAACGCGAAGCACTCGTTTGAATCTCCATTCACAAATGTAACACTTGTAAAAGCTAAACGAGCGTGTGTTCCGCAATGTGACACCTTAAAGTGTGACCCAAGGTTGTATCCGCTGGTAAATATATACTTGTAAAATCGGCCTATGTAAATACAACATATTGGCATGCAATTATTGGTTTTCATTGATTTCACACACAGCTCGCCACCGTTGAACACTAACGTTAGCCTTCGCTAGCAACGTTAGCTCGCGAGGTTTACGTTACGTCTGTAGGAACAAATGATAACGTATTAGAAATCAATGTATACCGATTTGAAGACCGGTTCCTAATACACCGGTTACGACATTGAAACACATTTGAAGAGGTCTTTATCTTTTTTCCTTTTAGTAAACGCAAATTAATGAGTGGATTACGGCAAATATTAGACCGCTCATTTGGGCAAACGCTAATTCAATATAGGCTCCTGACCTCCCACGTCACCATGTAACGGTAACCCAACTTGTTATTAATCCAATAATACGTTCGTGTCGTAGCCGTGAGGGAGACGCTGGAGTCCCGTGGCGTGCTGGGCCAGCTTAAGGCTCGCATCCGGGCCGAGGTGTTCAGCGCCCTGGATGACCAGCGTGAACCTCGTCCGCCGCTGTCCCACGAAAACCTGCTCATCAACGAGCTCATCCGGGAGTACCTGGAGTTCAACAAGTACAGGTACACCGCGTCAGTGCTCACAGCAGGTGGGTGAAAAGATACGGCACAACTAGCTAGTGTTTTCACAAACTGGGGGGAACATTACCACAACATGGCGATGCGTCACATTTACTGTCTATGTATTAATGGCGTAAACGTGTTGTTAGGGGGGTGGGGGGTATCCGAAGTGTATTTGATTGATCGATGTATGGTCAATGAGAAAAAACAGTAGTAGAAGAATAAATCAGCAGAATAAAGACATTTCAGATTCCAGCTGCTTTTTCTTCTTTCTTTTTGTTTTACTTGAAACCTAATCAGTGACTATTGTAAAGCAAAGTGCACTACTTCTAAACTCAGCTGTGTTTATTTTCTCAGAGTCGGGCCAACCTGATGTTCCCTTGGACAGACAGTTCTTGGCGAATGAGCTGAAAGTCACAGAGGATTCAAGCTCCAAGTCTGTGTAAGTGTTGTGCAGTCTGCTGTCGAACAGATCTGCTAAACTCTCTAGGGGTTAGTTGTGGGAGAACCAACATGTTCCAACTTAAACACAAGATTTCAACAACATGTCCCCACCATTGCTTTGGACAGCTTAGCACATTTGATGCACCAGTGATTGCAGTCTGGCTTGTGTCACTTTCATGTGTTGGTCTGCCATCAGGGAAAACTGAAAGATACATAATTGGAATAATTACTGGTGAGTCTTTTGGATAGAGAGTGTAATGTAACCACAATTATCCTGGTTTTATTCTGCCCAGGACCTTCATCAGTCAACCCATTCTCTCTCTCTCTCTGCCTTTGCTTAATAATAATAATAATAATAATAATAATAATAATATGTTTACTACAAGTTCAATTTCTTCACATTTACGTTCCAGACCTCTCCTCTATGGCTTGATGTGCCACTTCGTGAACAGCAGTGATACTCGCGGAAAGGTGTTTGTGCGGGGGGGCCTCTCTGCCAGCTGCTACTGCTGCCATCAACACTATACCTGGACCTGATTCCTAAAAGTTGATGCACTTTGTACTGGCACAGGATGGACTAAAGAGATGCCTTTACACACGACAGAATCTCCTTGTCCATCGTTTTTCACTGTATTTTCCACCTGAGTGTCATCTACATGGACTACATGAATTCTGCTGATACAAATTATATTTTCTGTGTTGATTTCATGCTGCAATTTCCCAATGATCCAGATTACCTTTTTTGTTTTGCGTTGAACATCTGGCTTTATCAATGGGTTTAGCTAGTCAGTCATGGTGCAGCTTGCATTAATCCACATTTCTCATGTTCTCAATAGTTAAAGCAAAAAAGTTGAGATAACTTTCCTTGATTTCTTCTCTATTTTAATCTACAAATGTTTTATACTTTCATATTGTCTCAAATTAAACGTTTTATATTTATTTACTTCATTGGATCAAAACATTTGTGTAAGTGCTATTTAACTGGCTACCACATGGTGGCAGCCTCACCTAAAACAAGGATGAAGATCGCTGTTGCTGAAGCCTCGTAGCCTCTGTCTGTTCATCCCTGACATAAAACAGGCTTCTCTCACTGGATTAATATGGTGGTTAGAAGGATTTTACTACATACATAATGTTAGTTCAACAATATGAAGATATGGAATTCACTTTTTATTTTACACATTTTGTACCTTTTGTAATTGCTTGTAATCAGAACTGTATTTGCAGGTACAATTGGTGCTTTTGAGCATTAGCTTCATCCACTAAAGTTTAAATAACGAGCACGAGAACGGTTTCTCTATTCACATTAGGTTTCTTTCCTGGGATTGTCTTAACATTGTGGCACTCATTGTGTTGGTCTGTGCAGCCAAACCCACACATGTTGCCTCAGCCACAGTACTCCTCGACCCTTGTTTGTCTGCAATAGTCAGAAACTTCTTCTTTTTTTTTTTTTTTTGTATCGCAAAGCTGGCGATCCACATGTTATGCTGAGATGAATAGAAAATCCTCCAGATATTTTTATGTAGCTATGCTCCTGCTTGCTTTCCTCTTTTGAAGTGCAGCTTAGTGACTGTGAAATCGTGATGGCCTCCTTTCAGCAGTTCATAAAAGATAAATCGACAAAAGTACGTTTACAATAAGAAAACGAGGCATACAAAAACAACCACCGCATGTGTCCCGTGTTGGACACAAACATCTCGGCAACAAGCCGATACTCGTTGCATCTCACTTCCTCTCTCACCATTTATGGGAACTTGAAGCTCTTATCTCACACGACTTAAAGGCCTGAGTTTCTGGAAGTGATTATCTACGAGGCCAGCATCTATTTCCCAGCCTCATTACTGAAGCTGGGCACTTAGTTGAATATAATTCATGTTTAAATTATTTTTAGGGTTTAGAAGGAAACTTTTCCTGTCTCTTCTACCATATCTGCATCGCTCATGGTTGATTGTAGAGGCTTTGATAGATGAGATCATAGCTCTCAAATAAGCTCATTGACATCATTTGGTCGTAATGTGCAGCACACTGTATTTTACTGAATTTGCCCGTGCCTGATGGTGTCAGTTGCTCGCTGGCAAGATGAAATGTAACCATTTTCCATGAGCAACAAGATGTCATGCACACTTAACTTTGTACAGTGTCCTAATTTATTGCTACTTAGTCCAATTTGAAACCATGTGTTGTTGAGTGCATATGCATGCTGAGAATGGAGTCACAGCGAGCCTCATCTGGGACATTGGATTTTACACTGCTCCCTTGGAGCAAACATTTATTTTCCCTTAAAGGCTTGTGGCCCTGAGGCGCCTAGTTTATTGGCACCGCATATCAGTGTTCCCTTGAAAATGGCTATATAAGCGGAGGAAGTTGAACAATGGCACATGATTGTTCAATTGGCAGGTTGCCCTATTATAGGTAGCAGTTGTCCTCCACTGTATAAATTAGTGGTGTGTAAAAGAGACAGCTGTATAAATACTATTGAATGCAGTAGTCTTTTGACTGCAGCAGAGTGAACTGATGTTTGCCCCTGTGCTCAAATTAGAAAGCAACTGCATTCCGCGAGGGTCAAACATATCCATAAACATATTATCTCTCCAATAGATGGCCATCTATGGACATGAAGGTGAAGAAAAACTATTAAACATACTGTATGTAAGAGATCTCTGCAAGTTCATGTTGTTTTTATTGTGTATGTATTCTAATGCATTGTGTTGAAGGACACACCACACATACACTGTCAACTTTTGTCATTGTGGCTGGTTTAGTTGTGAGTGGTGAACTGCATTAATGTGAGTCAAGGAACTTAAGTCATTTGTTGCAATCGTGCACAACAGATACAATTCATATTTCATTTAGATTTAGAGTCTAATTTGGATTTACTGATTATACTGAGTTAACCGCCCTTCACCCAGGCACTTTATCCATGTCCTCCCCCATCGCTTTATAGGTTTTCATAGTGCTCTGAGGACTCGTTTAGAGACTATTCTTTATCTCAGACAACCAGGGGAGGATAAATGTTCTGGCCAAAGTTTAGAATTGGCTAATTTTGTCAGCGTGCACATTCTTTTTATTTATTCTTGTCCTCCATTCTTCTCCTTGCATGGATCGCTGTATATCACATGAAAGAGAAACTTAGAAAGGATCTTTTCTCTAACAGCATGTCACGGAGTAATGATCCTACGATGTACCTGCAGTGATTAGAGAGATGCGAGTTTCATACTACAACCAGAGAAATCTACACTGTATAGTCTTCCCCGACGGAAAGAATGTTGCCTTAATGTACCTTATTGATGAGCCATCAACCAGTTGTGTCACAGGTAAAGAAACAACGTTGTTTGTTTGAACAATGCCGTTCTGCTGGACCATATTTAGTCACTAGGGCTCGGGGTGCTTGTCTGTGCAGACTTTGAAAGTAACACAGAAAGCTGCCGAGATTCCATACAGACCCCACTGTCCTTATATGGCACAGACGGCAACCTCTGTCTGCCTCTCTCCTCCTCCTCGTAGTCTCGTTCTTCATCCCTCCCTCTGCCTTGTCTTTCCCAGAGTTTTTCAACCCTTGCTTCTCCTTTGTTAATGCCACACCATCACCTTGATGTTGGCCAGAGGGAGTTGGAGGTCCTCCATGTTGCTTCTTTGGTCTGTCACTAGGTTTCTCAGACACACACACACACACACACACACACATAAACACACACACTACCAGCACAGTATTGTGCGTCTGGCATCAAACAGGCTTGAGGCTATCCACCAGCAGCTTGATTTATCTGAGCAAATAGATTGGTGTCCTTATATAGGAAGTTCCATTAGAAAGATGCTGGAAACAGGAGGGATGCAAAGGAAGAGGGAGGTGGAGCTGTTTGTGAAAGTGGAATGCGATGTGCGTAGTGATAGAAAACATGCGTGGGATATACACACACATTCATCTGGTAAATTATGAGTTATATTACGGAGGGGGACCTCTCTGGAGTGGTTACAGTGAAGGGGGATTCCTCTGCTGGGGACAGCTTGCCTTATGAGGAGTGGGAACAGATTGCATAATATATGAGGAGCTTGCAGCCACTCTGTTTTAGTTGTTGTGTTTCCATCAAATATTATGGATGTGCCTTTTTCTTTTTTGTTGAACTCATTGTGAGATGTTTTATACTTTATGATCCTGAACACAGAAAAACAATACTATGATAAAATAAAAAATTTATGTTTTGACGGGGTTTACAAAACGTTCAACTTAGTGTGGAAAAATTAAGCACCTCATCTATGTGGAAAAAAAGATACTCAGACCTTTTTCACATGTCACAGTAGCACAGGTGTAATTAATAACAGTAACGATGACAGAATTCCTCTGTGCATGCCATCGGTAGTGTTATTAGTAATACCGCTTATCCCACTATGAAACTGTTACTTTTATACATTAAAAATGTTACCAGCGCTAAAGTGCAAAGGTATTACCAGCTAAATGTACATAAGTACAAACCTAGCTGTGCTATATTTTTATATGTTTTATTAACTGATGATTATCACTGATGCATTCTCATGTAAGCAGCATTTTAAGGTCATTTATGACACACTTTGCAAATCTAATAATCTGGAAAGTAGCCAACCAATAAATGGGGTAGAAGATAGAAGACGCTAAATAAAGTGCAAATACCGTACATATAAACACACAGACAAACATAATGTCCTTATGCAAGTGTCTATTAAGAGCAGTGAGGAGGGAGCATTTACATCGTTTCCCGTTCAATTATGATGACTTTTCAAAAAACAATTTATCAACATTTTATTAGCAGGACTCTCCACCCCATTCAGCACCGCTTCATTCACATCCTTCCTGCCGATGTCCGCAGTGCGCATGTCCTCTGCCTCCTCCTTCCCCGCTAGTGGATGCTGTCTGCTGCTGGACGATGCTGGAGGAGGAGGTTCAGCTCGCGCAGCTCCACCCTCGCGCAAATGTGCGCCGTTTAAATGGTAAGGCTCTGAATTTGACGGGGGTCATTTGGGACTGTTCGTTTTTGGAGTACCTCGTCAACGCCTGCCGCTCCAGACGCTAACTTTCCAAACCCGAAGCTCCCCTGAACCCACTTTTCTTCTTATTATGTAAGTATATAAGTTTATAGAGGGTCGTTTTCTCAGGAGTGATGCTGCAGTGCACTTGACAAGCCGCACCCCTCTTACACCTTGCTAACTTAAACTGGACTTTGAGGAAGAGGGATTCATGTTTTGTTTGTTTTATTGTTTTAAGTAATAATAGATTCAAATTTTGAACATGGTGCAAACATCATTTATTCGGAATTTGGACATACTGGTATGAAATATCTTTTCGAAAAATATTAGCTTTAGCTTATTAGCTTAGATTTTTGTGACAGCTTGTCTTTGTTTGCAATTTCCATCACTTCTTTGAAGTTATAGGAATTGAAGAAAATGAAGTTACTAATTGAAGAAAATGAGGCCATTTGGGTCCCAAGCTGGTGCTCACGTCTACAGTACATTATGCATTTACTTTAGTAACACTTTTAATTAATACAGCACTACAAGTGTATAAAATATTGAACTGGTTGTCAATGCTGTAAAACAATGCTGTGCTCACTGCACCACGCTGCAGTTTATAGTAAGGAAGTAAGGGGAAGTAATGTCTGAATATCTCAGCAAAGAAATGGGCTCGACTCTAACCATGGAGTTTCCTGTTTTCCAAAAATGGAATCAAACTGCTGTGGCTGAAGATGCAGACACTGGACAGTTTTCACACGTCACTAATGAAACCTATCAGTGATGGTTTACACAGAGTGTATTTAACCTTTCTTAACAATCTGGTTTCATTTTATTGTTAGTTCTCTCTATAATTGTGTACAATAATGACAGTAATGTCCAGATTCACTTCCCCCTTTCAGTCTACATATGTAATGTTCATCAGCTCAAAAAACCTCACACTCTCTTAACTTCATTACACTTAGTGAGCAGTCTTCCAGGATGGCTCTCCAGAACATGATCAACTGGTTCAGACACAGTGTGAAAAGACAGGGAATGTGTGTGTTGTAAGCTTCAACTAATATTTTTTTAACTTCAAGACATCTCTGAAAAAGAAGGAAGTTATGTGTTGAGAGTGTATTCAATATTTGGGCAATATATTTATATTTAAATGGACAGTTATGCAGTCGCTGGTATATGTTGGAGGACCTTTTCTCTAATGGGACAAACCAAGGGTCGTCATTTGTCTATTTTAGTCTTCATGATTTAATTATTTTTATGCTGTAATCCTAATCATTATGAATGCATTATTAAGAAGATGATAACAGCGAGAATGTTTGTGGAACAGCCCAGAGAGGAAATGAATCAAATCCTTCACAGGCCCTGCAGGTCAGCCTCGTTCACACAAATAGAAATAGGTCACTTATTCTCCTGGGTGATATGTCCACTTGTTTATTATCATTTTAAATAGAGATTCTAAAATAGTCATTGTTATTGCACACATCATAGATTTGTATCACATTATTCTTATCTGTGTTTTTAAATGATAGTGAGGGATTTAATTATCTAAACAGAAATATGATACTGCTTTGAGTTGAACTAAGCAGATCAGAGGCCATATTGTTTGTGGAAATTGACATTTTCAGTAATTGGTGGTATGACTGTGAATACAGCAGGTATACTGGTGTTTTGGGAGTTGAGTCTCATGGCAGATGATGCATGTGATGACAAACAGAGCTTTGTAATCCTTTACATTTCAGTCAGTCTGTATCAACCGGTTATCCTGTCAACTCCATTTCAGACAGCTTTCTTCAAGATAAACTGGCTGAGTACAAAGCTGTGTTGACACAACAGAGAGAGAGAGACAGGAGGCCTTCTAAGTATTGAGCCAAAGTGGTGAGGAAAGTTAAAGGGGTTAAGGAGGAAGGCTTTGATTGGCCGCACATACTTTAGCACCGGGAGGAGTAAAGCTTTGTTTACTTTTATCTGCAGAAAAAGCTTATCATCAAAGCATCAGCTGGTCGTTTCCTCAGAACCATGCTCAGCTCACTGGACTCATCCGCTGGCGCTGCAGTTTTTGACAAATAGGAAATCTGTCTGTGTTTCCAGTTAATATTTATGCAATATATTTCAGTAGTTTTTGGGTGGTTTGGTTTGGCTGGTCCCTTGGGTACTTTTATAGGCTTTCTCGGAAGGCTCAGTGGCTTTTTTACATAATTCCCACCTAATTAAAGTGTATGCCAGTCACTTAGGGATGGAGAGGGTGAAGTAATAGCCTATGGACATGAGTGGCTCCCTGTCTATAATCCAGAAACCATTCAACTTTCTACTCGGTAGTTCAGACCCCTCAGTAGTTCAGAATTCAATCTTACTGCTGTTTCAATGTAGTATTAGTCTCACTAAACCAATTTTGTTTGGCTGCACATTCAGACACATGTTGCAGAATATGCTGATATATTTAAAATATTTGCTACCATGCTGTCTTTTTTACTTCAATAGAGTTTGGTTAATGTGCAATTCCTACACCTTTGCATTGTACAATATGTCCCACTGCAGGTATTTCTCCCAGACATAATTTAGCCACTGCCTGTTGCAATTTAAAATGAGTGTCGCCAGGAATCCATATGAAGCATGATTGTTAAAGCCCCGTCCCCCCTCATGCACTGTGCCTCGCTGTTATCATTTTGAAGTAAACGACGAGGCCAGCAAGAGACATACTATTCCCTATATGGGCTTTGTTTGGGAGTTCACTTGCCTTGCTGTTTAGGTCCGCAGAAAAAGAGTCCTGCTCCAGAGAAGGGGCCCATATATGGGCATCACAGCACGAGACTGAAGCCTCCTAGCAGAGAGACAGGGAGAGAGAGAGAGAGAGATGGAAAACATGGATGGTATCAATTAAGCACTGACTTCATGATTAAGTAATTAATGGTTTGGGGTTATTTAAGTTAAGTCTGTTGTTTCTTTGGAGAACTGTTTATTACTGAGTTAATTCAAATCGATTGCCCAGCCTCAATCTTTCTATCTAAATTAGGGAGGGGGAGTTGCTTGTGCGACTCCCTAGTGGTGTACGTGATATAGGGACGTGAGGGGGTGGAGGTCTGTGAGAATAACTGCACTCTGGGAACTCTTTGAGTAACAATCACATACAGGAGGAACATTTAGTATCATGTCTCCTACACCAAGAGACTGATCACATAATGCAGTGCTTAGTTAGCAGCAGGGTTTTTTTTATTTATCTATGATCTATATCAGGAAGTTTGAGTTGTGAAATGTTTTTTCTAAAATACTTTAAGTATAACATTGATGTGTCACTACAATAACAATATGTCCAGCAAAATGTGAGCCTCATTTGTATGCCCTCTCATCTTTTTTTAATTCCTTCCTTCCTGCCTTACTTTGTTCCCTTTTGCCTCTGTTGCCTCTGGTTAGTTCCATCCGTACTTACTTTCTACCTCCCTTCTTTTATTGTAAAACAAATCAGTTGGGCTTCCACTACAACCCAAAATGTCTAAGAAGGCCCCAACCGAGGACGAGAAGTTCCTCTTTGTTGACAAAGACTTCCTGAACAGCCCCATGGCTCAGGCTGACTGGTCGGCCAGGAAGCTGGTGTGGATCCCATCGGAGAGGCATGGCTTTGAGGCGGCCAGTATCAAGGAGGAGCATGGCGACGAGGTTCTGGTGGAGCTGGCTGACAGCACCAAGAAGTTGACCGTCAACAAGGATGACATCCAGAAGATGAACCCGCCCAAATTCAGCAAGGTGGAGGACATGGCCGAGCTCACCTGCCTGAACGAAGCCTCCGTGTTGCACAACATCCGTGAGAGGTACTTCTCTGGCCTTATTTATGTAAGTATACAGTGAAAACATGTAAATGCTCCCACAATAATGTATTCACGCCCTAACATTGTGCAACTACACACAGATGTTTGTATCTATATATGAGCATTTTCTGTTAACTTTATTGACTCCCTAATCCTAATTTCAACCTCAGATTTTAATTATAATATAAAGATAAATGTGTATGCAAATATTGACCCCAAATAAGCTTCAATAACAGTAATTGAATCTTTATCAACTATTGAAACACAAGAACGCAACCATGTACAGGGCTCACACACGCTCATCTACCTGGTGTTCTTTTCTCTCAGACGTACTCTGGCCTGTTCTGTGTGGTGGTGAACCCCTATAAGATGCTGCCCATTTACTCAGAGAAGATCATTGAAATGTACAAAGGGAAGAAACGACATGAAGTCCCTCCTCATATCTACTCCATCGCTGATAATGCCTACAGGAACATGATGCAAGGTAGGATGTTTCTCTTTGTGATATCTACTTCACTCATTTCCCTCTGAGGGAGCAGCAATATCATTTATTTTGTATTTTTTGTAGTTTTTCTGTTTGTGGTGTAAGGTTTCGACCACATTGCGTAGACACACAAACAACATAAACTAGAAACATATAGGGATTTGGCTATTCGTACACTTTACAACTTTTAGGACCTAATGATTTAAATAAGGGCTATTTGAGTGTTCATACTGAGAAGTTACAGTTACAGACGTCTATGGGGAAAAGTCTTTGGCATCATGTGACAGAGCCGGAATTGTAATTCCACCGTTTGCCAACAATGTAAAATTTGCTTCAGAGCCCCGGCCCTCTTCTTGTGGGCTTGGTCCAGAGTTATTTTCTGCCAAGCTTATCTTTTGATCTTAGCTTCCAATAACTCTCACACATAACCAAGCAAACTGTTTACAGTTGCAAGCTGCTGGCTTCATATGTTTTCAGGTGATTTCTGTCAGATTGAAGTGTTTGGATGGATGAAGTGTTTGCTGGTATCTTTTTTAAAGATACCAGCAAACACTTCATCTGGAGGCAGGTCAGCTGGAGCCTATCCCAGCTGACCTGCCTTCGCCCTATGTCAGCTGGGATAGGCTCCAGCGCCCCCGCGACCCTAATGAGGATAAGCGGTATTGAAAATGGATGGATGGATGGAGTGTTTGCTGGTATCTTTAAAAAGCTTGGTGAGGGTGAGCTGTGGTATCAGCTGTAAAAAGTCTTGCTTCTGTCTGAGTGATGACAGCTGGCAGCATTTAGCTGTCATGATGACAAAGTGGTTAATAAAACCACAAACAGGCCAACACTGTCAGGCTGATAAGTTCATATGCAGAGCTGTGTTTATTATTATTATTATGCACAGTTCAAAACTATCCTTGTTGCTCCACCTGCAAGTTCAATTCAAAGTTAATTGTAAGTTGTAAAAGTAGTATTGTATGGCCTATTTGAGAATCAGTGTCTTGTAGAGGTGACGATAGTGGCCTCGGCAGAGTGGTGCTTACAGTAAATGGCTCTTGGATAAGCCTGCAATGGTACGACTTCAGAGCAGCTGGTTTCCCACAGAAGCTGTTTCTTGTGCGTCCAGGGGGTTGTGCCCACTGGACTTCATGTTGATGTGAGGATGTCCTCTCAGAGGAGTTGACATCTGGATTGGGAGTTGGGTGGAGGGCTGTAAAACATTTCCTGTTTCAGCAGCCTTCCTAATCTTCTAACTGTATTTTTTTTGGTCGGTGTGAATACCAAAGATATTTTTTGTGGGGGCAAAAAAATACAGTTTCCATTAAATAGGTTTGACGAGTTTACCAATGAAACAGGATGTTTTGACAAGATTTACAGTAAAGTTAGGAAGTAATTGTTTTGAGAGCTCCAAAGAAGGTGGGATTATCCAAAATCTTCTCCAACCACACCACTCAATCTCTCTGGCTGCCAAGAGAGAAACTGATACATTTAAATCACTCAATCTGGATGATATGGAGGATTTGACCCAATACAAGCATAAACTAGCTTTTATGCTTGTATTGGGTCAAATTTTAATATACAGTGTCAATATACTTTATGATATAGATAGATTTCCTTCATGTAAATGTACATTCCCGGTTTGAGAAAAATACAGCTAGAACAATATCCAGCCGTAATCTATGGATAGACAAACCATAACAGCAGATTCAATGTTCAATATGCTGAATTCTTTCAGCACTTTTCATTATTAGTATCCTAAATCAGTTTTAGGAATTTGAAAATATGGATTACTTTGAGAATGCCACTGACACCAATATGTGTACATTGGAGGAATTTAAATAGCCCCGGCCGGTACACAGGACATTTTTGTATGTAGCTATTGTGTGTAAACAGGGTGTCGCAAGTAAACAAGAAGGGGGAGGATTGATTGGTGTTTGGATTACACTTCTTCAGCTCATCCCTGTAGAAGATCCCTTACAGCTGCAGCCTGGAGACCATTTTCACATGTGATGTACAAAACATGCCTTTAAACTGCTTTTTACGACAAAGTAATACAACAATGAAGTCAGCAGAACAGCATTGTCAGTTCATAAATTAAAAAGGCAGACTATAGAAAGGAGATAATAAACATAAAAATGATCACACAGAAGTGAATCTTAAAACATGACTTTTAAGATGTGATTTAAAATATGGCTGAAATTTGTTGTTTCAGTAGAAAATCACTTCTTGTTTTTAAGCCAAACAGAAATCGCGTCTTATTTTTAATCCACACATAGGCAGTCAGAAGCGCTTGTCTGACGACGCAGGTGTGATTAGTTAACGCCACTATTTTTCAGGTTTTAATAAGGAATTAGCTGCTCGATTGGTTTGCTGGTCTCATATGATCGTTAATCTTATTATATGTTGAAATCTTAATACTTAATCCCAAAGTATTTTAACGCAAATACTACTGAGTCTTGAACAGCAACAACCTCCAGATATGAAAAGTGAATCCAATGTGAAGGTGCCTTAAACTTTCTAATGTTCCAACAGGGGGCAACTCCTCTGGTTTCAAAAAGTGTGTCTGCTTGTATAGAGGTCTATGAGAAAATGACCATACTTCTTGTTTGATATATTACATTTAAACTATTGTGAGCATGAGTTTATGGTCTCAACCGCTAGTTTCAAGTCTTCTTTAATACAGCATGATGTTCATTTAGTAAATTATGGTCTAGTCTAGTCTCAGAGTTGTCTGTGTTTTTGTCACAACTTTAACCCTTTCATAGTGTGTTTTTACTTCATCATTTTGAGACGACCAAAATGCCAAAGTCAAGGCTTCAAAGCAGTAGTCTGCAAATCAATGGGTGAAGTCGGGGTGACTACGTCTTCCTCTATATACAGTCTTTGGTCTTGAAACATTATGAAGAGCGTACATCCAAGAAAGCACCATAAAGCTTCAGGAAGGTCTCAGTATAAATGCTTTCAATAAACCTTTGCGCAAAAGAGTCCTCATCTACCAAAAGGTTAAGACTAAATCTACACATCCATGAGCCCCTCTTGAGCCTTTATTGTATCACACTGTGGCTGGCGGAGAGTTGTTATTGTTGATATATTAGTGGGATTTCCCATGAAGTAGTGACTAATGATGCAGGATGTCTACACTGAGAGTTGTAATATGAACAGTTCACATGTTAGAGTGGAAGTGGGGCATAACAACAGCAAATCCAGATAAGTCTCCTAAGCTTTGAGACCTTCTTCCTGCAATCTTGGCCGAGATCCCATTCTTCTCAAATCGTGTCTCAGTCTTTGATGTCCAGGAGAAAAAAATTGAAATTCCTGCAGGGAGTTTGCCGCCCCGTTAAATGTTTCTCTGCAGCAGGTGACTGACAGGCTCTCTTCTGTGCTCCCATTGTATTTGTGTTTGTGGTGCAGAGGCATCGACACTCCCCTGTCATCAGATTTGGGTTTTACCTAATCTGAACAAAAATATGAAAATAAATATTCTTAATATTTTGCAGTCTCTTCTCTCTGAATCTCTGGCGCAAGACTGAGTGTTGATTTGGGATGTTTTGCAAAACCTCACGACTCTGGCCACCTCTCTCTCTCTCGTTCTCTTTCCCTCTCGCTCTCTTTCCTCTCTGCCTTAATTAGGAAGTTCAGAGAGGGAACATGCTGCATTTTGTGTGTGTGTGTTTGTGTGTGTGTGTGTGTGTGTGTTTGTGTGTGTGTGTGTGTGCGTAAGGAATGGATCCAGTAAATCAGCAGCCAAAGTCAAGTCTGTGCTAGTTTACAGTGCAGGGCCACTTTAACACAGCATAATAAAACACTGTATAAAAATGATGACACTGCACATTAATGATGCTCTTCACTGGATGAAAATGCTAAGTTGTTTGCAGTAAAGCTTTCAGGTGTCACTTACAAAGAGGTTTCATGTTGAAAACTGAGAGCAAGGTTAACTTTTCTCTCAGCGGTACTTCCTGTACTCCCCCAGGATCACTTTGTATTGAAGGATGCAGTTACAAAATACAAAATAGCCTTACATGGACTCACTGTGTTCTCCCAGGAGCATTTGTGGAGCCGATGGAATGACTCATTGCTCAGCACATTCAGAGTTGATTTTCATGGTTAAAAATCAAAGTATTTATGGGAGTGACATGTTTCTTTAGGCACAGGGGAGCCTTTACAAATCACTGAGCCTCCTCTAAGCCTTGATCCGAGTCCCAGCTGGTGTCTCAAGTTTAACACTAGATTGATCTTTATTTCTGGAGACGAGATTGTGGTTTCACAAGTGGCCAAACATAGGAAAAAAAAAAAAGAAGAAAATAAAGTGTCGCTGTGCTTGTACATAATATTAAATTACATATTTGTATTGGTCATTGATTCTTTGGGTTTGCCACATGACTTGTATGCCTTTACAAGTGATCTGGACACTCACTCTCTGTATATTTGTGAATGACTTGTCATAAAACTTGTCTCACACTATAAACTCTCTTTGTGTCTCCAGATCGTGAGGACCAGTCAATTCTCTGCACGTAAGTACAAATCTGTCACCTCCAAACTCACCCTTGTCGTCTCTCCTTAACCTTTTTCTTGGAAGTCACATCCATAGCATAAGAAAGGCTGCATGTTTCTGTGTGTGTTTGTGTGGAAGAACAGTTACATAATGCTTGAGTAAACACAGAGTGAAACAAATGACCTCTCTGGTCTCTCAGGAGCAAGACTCAACCAGCAAGAAATCATTCATAATATAACTGTGATGTTTTTTTGAAGATGGGGCTGGCTGGATTCTCAATATTCTGGTTTGTTCGATAATGTTGTCGTGAATTGTTTTGTATTCAAATGGAGACAAACTTGAGGAGTGTTAATGCGTCCCAGAGGGCTGAGGCCTCGCTCTCTTCTCAGACCCTTGGTCAGGAAGGATGCCCTGCCTGCTGATGGGAGAACCAGATTAGCTCTGCTTCATTTTGTTTGTTTATTGTTATTCTCTTCAAACCAATTATTGAGAATTTTGACATCTATTGGACAACCAGGGATAAAGGATCTAATGTTGTGCACCAGTACCTACTTAATCTTTGGCCTGGCCTGAACTTCAGATTAATAGAAAACAACATTCATTTACCAATTGATTTGTTTTAGTGGCCTAATAGGCTTTTGGATAAATTCTATGTGTGCCCAGGTCATGTTTCACTGTGTTTTTTTCTCTGAACTATTGCCACTTAGGTTGCTCTCCCTTACTTACCACTCTCACGTTCTGTACAATCCACATGCATGTGTTCTATGTTTATCTCTTTCTATGTTCTATGTTTATCTCTTCCACCAAGATGTACTCTATGTTTATTTCATCAGAAGGATTAATGTGGAGCAGGAGAGCTTTTATGCACCAAATCAAACAAGTAGAGATGGTGCATCTTACAGAGTAATATATTTATGAGTCTACTACGGACAGTTAAATTGACGGATTAGTATGAAGGAGCTGAGCGGATTAACATCCAGATCACAGTATCTCCCGTATTAGTTCTGAGTGAACAGTAGCACCTTTGCTGCTCAGCATCCAGTTGTCCCAGTAAAAGGGATGAAAGGAATGGGCTTTTCCCCCTCAAGGTTCTCTCTACTCAAAATGTACAAATGCCACGATGCTGCAAATTCTTTGATATCATCAGACCATTTCCTCAACTATCAAGCTCTCTTTGCACACATTTATCCCTGTCTCTGTGCAGGAAAGTATTTGTTTACAGTTCTGGTGAAGATGAAGATGTTTGATACAAAGCACTATTTAAAACAAGTTTAAAGTGAGAAACTGGAAGTCCTGAAATACAAACTCTGCTTTCTCTGTGGAACAATAGTCAGTCCCTAACAGATTTCAGTTTGAGCTCCAGCTGGTCTCATTCTCAGCAGGCCTCTGGAGCCATATATGGGAGCAATGTTTCTGGTGCGATACGTGGAATGTCATGTATGACACGCTCCTCCTGCATGTTTACACGTGTGTCTCATTACACCGTATTTGCACTTTGGTATTGTTTTTACAGCAATCCTTCATCTAGGCCTGACCTCTTTAAAGCATGAGTGTTTATAAGTGTTTGTTAATATGCTGTCATGGGAGACTTATAAAACTTAATATTGTGGGATTTCCTGTTTTAACTTAAATTTGTTGTCATTGTACAACACAATGTTGTACAAAGAAATGCAGTCTGTAGTCCCATGCTTAGCAGCAATTAAAGTGACACCCAGCTTGCTTTTACAGGCATTTGTGTGTATTCTAGTAATACTAAGCAGTGAATGTATTCCTCAAATTCCTCCACACAGTAGCAATAATTTGTCATGGGAAATAGCTGGGAGCCTGCTGCTACATCCATTCTTGAGATGTTGACATTTCTCAGTGGGGTCACCAGTTTCCTTGGTCTAATATCCATTGCGTGTGACTGACGAAATGGACATAGTGGCCATAAAGTTGCAGGATGTTGCAGAAGAATACAGATGCACAGCACTTTTCTGAACCTGCTGAGGGCTCAGATGACTGAGGACACTGCTTGTGTTGTCTGCCACTGTTGTTCTCAACCTTGTGTGTAACTCTTTAAAGTAAAAAATGCCTCCACAGATCCCATCACAGGGTGCACACTTAACTCACTCTTTATTTGTTTCATAAAGTCTTAAAATATTCAATATTTTCCAAGAATATTTTCCAAAATCACGATAGAACATAGTTACTCATCTGAATATTAGCAATATGGTACTTCTGATGGTATTTTAATCCATTTAAACCATTAAAATAATCTTATGTTTGTCAGTATAAGCTGTATTGATGAGGACGCACAGGAAGTGACAGTTTGATAGACCATCTGGAGGAAAAACTCCCATCAGAATGAATTCTGCACTAACAGCCCCTCACAGTGGGAGCCTGGATGTCACATGTCCTTACAAACCTGGACAGGACAAAGTCATTAGATTGCTCTCAGGGCTGCCAACACATGGAGCATCCCATGCCTTTTATGGAAGGATGTTTCTGTGTGTTGGACGGCTGGCCGGTGGCTCTGGTATCATTCAACGTTGTCTTTCTAAGTATCCAGGATCCTTTTCTGGAAAGAATGTGCTCTTGCTTCTGTTTGTTATAAAATGTCTCTTAAAAAAAGGTAGTACATCTTTAACGTTTAGGTTTCCGACTACTCTGAGAGTATCTGTCATAATGTAGTAACCGTTATAAGGTTTTATTGCAGATATATACACATTTTGTTTCCATGAAGTGTGGAATATATTGAAATTTTGTGCGATAGATTTATTTTCTTTCTTGCATAGAGAGTTTCTACAAGAGCAGCCTGTTAGCTTAGCGTGAAAACTAACTTAAAACGTAAGGCACATACAACCTGTGTAACATATATATATATATATATATATATATATATATATATATATATATATATATATATATATATATCAAACAAAGGCAAAACCAATGTTCTTAAAAAAACATGCTTTCCGTTTTCCACCTTGTTTTTTAACTATTCCTTTAACTCTCTAAAATAAGAGCAGATGGTTCATTAAAAAAAAAAAAAAAAAAAAAAAGGACATAACCTCACTGTATAGGTATGGATTATGAACATGATAGTTGGTCAAAGGATCTAGGCATCAGTGTGTAGTAGGCAGACTGAACAATAACATTATGCTTTGAGGCAGACATTGGACAGACATTTCCATTCAATTAAACTGGGTTGTTGAACTGTGAACAGAGTATATGTCAGTGTTGCTTATCCTCTTGTTCTCTCTGTATCTTTTAATCCCCTTCTCACTTTTTCCTCTCTAGTGGAGAGTCTGGTGCTGGCAAGACGGAGAACACCAAGAAGGTCATCCAGTATCTGGCTCTTGTGGCCTCCTCGCATAAAGGCAAGAAGGACAGCAGTGCTGTAAGTATCTGTGTGAAGAGATCATGTTGTATTCAAAGTTTGGATGTGTTGGCCAGTTACCTCACTCTTCAACATATGCAGGAAACTGCCCGCTTTAATAATTTTATATCGCCATTTCCTCCAAATAGCAACAATCAGGATCACAGTTTGCCTACGTGAGTAAAGGGGAATGCCTGGAGTGTGTTTTTGTGTCTAGTGTTTGTGTGTGTCCCTTCCTTAGGTTAGAAAAGTGCATGAAGAAAGTGTCACTGAGTTACCCAAATATATTGTTTCTGTTTGTGATAATTTGTCTACACAAAGGGTCGAGATCCCAAATCTTACCTCTCTTGAGTTAAAAGGTGTTTACGCTAACATTCGCCGTGTCTGTAACTTACCCAACAACAGCTGATTTAGACTGCATGACCATCATCATAGTGCTGACCAGTTACTTCTCAAACCTGCCGAATGTTCAGTGGACGAAATGTAGTGTTTCATACTCCTGAACTGGTTCATCATGTTGAGTTGAGTGTGTCATCCATCCTCTCATGAACACCCTTTCACTGCCAGCGGAGATGAGATTGGAGCCTCCCCGGCAGTAACAGGGTCTCTCACAGATCAACGAGCACAGTGTGAGCATGCCCGTGTCCTGTTCTGATCTATTAAACACGACTTCCCCACACTTCCTCTCCGTCCCCCCCCCGCCCCCCTCCTCGCCCCCTTTCACCTGACATTCTTGCGGCGTTGGCTGTTTTTGAACAGCACTTCAAGTCAGGATGAGTAAAATGGCATCGCAGTCGTCTGACGAGGCGTTGATGGTTTGTGGTGTTGCTCTGGCGTTGGTGAAGGTATCGGAAAGATGAATTTGTGGGTCAAAGCGATGCTTCCACTTGCTATTAAGGTGTCTGCCACAGAGGAAACAATGTACAGATTGCTGTAAGACTCCAAGACTCCCCCGGACCTCGCCTGAAAAGAAACAGCATTGGGTCTATCTCTTTTCTCTGCCTTCACTTTCTCTCTACCTAAGGCACTATTTTGACTCATTAGTTATCTGCTTGAGCGTTTTATTTACAGTGTTTTAAGAACAATCCTTCCCATCAGCTTTCTTGCCATTTTGCTGCACTCTATTTCCCTTTTTTTTCCTTTATTTCTCCCAGTGACTAAGACCCTCCCCTCTGCTCTGCCAACTCTGAACTGCACCTCTTCAGCTGGTCTGTATCTTTCCAGTTTTTCCTTAAACATAAAAAAATATTGACTTTTAATGACTCTTATAGACTTTTTAGAGAAATGACTGCCTTGCTTTTTTAAAAAGTACCATCAGAAGTAAGAACTCACGATCAAGATCGATGAAGTTAGCAAATGTCTGAACATGTCCATCATTAATCTTCATCATTGTTTTCCTCTCACCGGTGCCATTTCAAATATTAAAGTGCCCCTCTCCTCTTCGTGGCTTTAGCTCGTTTACAGGGTAGCTGAAGGGAGTGTTTTTAAGGTAGAGATCTCCAGCACCTGACCTTGATGCTAGGCTGACACAGACCCCTTTGATCAGGTGGATTAGCTCGATGCAGAGTGAAGGAGTGTCTGCCTCATTTACTGACCATCACCCAGCTCCACCTACCAGTCCGCAGGCTCTGCAGTCACGCTGGAAGCAAATCACATCTCCAGAAGGCTGTTTGTGAATCAGAATTATTTTAGTTTTCCAACACGTTGAATGCAAATGCTTTGGCAATATTCATCAAAGGTTTTGTAATGTTACAATTATTCGGATGCCGCGTCTCTCCTAGCATAACCTCACTTGTCCATCTCTGTTTCCACACCAGCACAACAGTGCCCTCTCCTTGTTTTAGGACTTTTTACATTTTTGAATTGAATGAGAGGTCTTCAGGCCACGTGTCTTTGTTACGTAATATACTGAGGGAAGTTAAAGAAGATTAGGAAGGAGTTCTACTGTCTTATTAAAGCAGCTTGTGGGTTTACTTCTTAGGAAGTTTATATTAATTCATATTGTCTCTGATAAACCTTCCCCAGCCCATATCCACCCTGAACCACTTCATCCCACTGATCACCGCCTACAGTGCTGCACTCCTCCAGCAGCCCGTCAGTGTGTCATAGTGATGTTTCTGTGTACCACTGTTGTCACTAGGGGGAGCTGGAGAAGCAGCTCCTGCAGGCCAATCCCATCCTGGAGGCCTTTGGAAATGCCAAGACCATCAAAAATGACAACTCCTCCCGATTTGTGAGTATCTTCAGAAGGAGAAATAGTTTTGTTTTTATTGTGATTATTTAGGGCCTGTTTTGTAAATTACAGCATTTCCATTGTAACATCTTCTGTCTCACAGGGTAAATTCATCCGCATCAACTTTGAAGTGACCGGCTACATCGTTGGAGCCAACATTGAGACGTGTATCCTATCTGTGTTTTTTTTTTACGATCTGGGAAAATAACCTTTGTTTGTGAAAAAAAGGCACTTTTTGTTAGGCAAAGGCCTCAAGAAGGATATCTCATATTAAGTATCAATTCAGTATCAGTTCAAATACAAGAGGTGATTTGTTTTGCCTCTCAACATTTTCTTTAGCATAAGTTAGCCTAAAAAATTCTGCTTGACTTTTACAATACTGAACTATGAGGCCGTTATAAAAACATGTTATTTGTATGCATGATATGTTTTAAAACACACCTTTTTTTTAATAAAGTGTTGCCAATTTAATGTTAATCTGTAGATTATTATTCTTTATGTAACATTCTATTTTTAATCAAAGAGAGGGAGGCAGATTAGACATGAAATAGCATTGAACTCTTCATCTTCACGTGGGCCTAAACAGAGGTTGATTTGATCTATTAAACCCTCCTCAGTGTGCGTATGTATTCTCTAACAGCTAAAACTCTCAGACCTGCTGGAGAAGTCTCGCTGTATTAGACAAGCAAAGACAGAAAGAGCTTTTCACATCTTCTACTACATGATTGCTGGTGTCCAGGGCAAATTGCGTGGTGAGTTGAAGCATAATCAGTAATATTACATCCTGCTGAAACAGTTAATGCAGGTTGACCTCCATGTGTTGTACATCGTCACTGTCAGTCATTAATGACAAGTTTGATGTTGTGTGCTACATTTTTCAGAGGACCTTCTTCTGGAGCCCTTCGGTAATTACCGCTTCCTGAGTGCGGGCCATGTTCAGGTCACCGGCCAGGAGGACGATGAGATGTATGAAGAGACCATGGAGGCAATGAAGATCTTGGGCTTTACCGACGAGGAGAGAATCGGTATCAGCGATCTTAACTCTACTTGGCAAGAGAATGATGGGCTGCTTGAAGGTGCCACTGATGTTTCTCTTTGATGCTAACTCTCATGTTCTTGTGTTTCAGATATGATGAAGGTGTGCTCCACAGTCATGCAGCTGGGAAACATTGAGTTCAAGAAAGAGAGGAACCAGGAGCAGGCCACTATGCCAGACAACACTGGTCAGACCCTCACAACGTCTCACTTTCTTGTTAACAATATTAAAATTCACAAATTGTACAGCAGTACATGTACAAAAACATAAACAGCATTCTTGTGTTAAGTGCACCTCCATATTTCTTCTCTCTCTCTAGCGGCACAGAAAGTGTGTCACCTGCAGGGCATCAATGTGACAGACTTTACACGTGCCATCCTCACCCCTCGGATCAAAGTGGGCAGAGAGGTGGTGCAGAAGGCACAGACCAAAGAGCAGGTAATACAGGGAGTGCACTGTGTGAAACATTTGAACAATGCTACTTCATTCAATGAAAACATCCCAACCTTGCCATGTGGATATTTACTGTTCATGTGTATTTGTTAGGCTGACTTTGCTATTGAAGCCCTGGCTAAAGCTGTGTTTGAGCGACTCTTCCGCTGGATCCTGGGCCGAGTCAACAAGCCCTGACAAGACCAAACGCCAGGGAGCCTCCTTCCTGGGAATCCTCGACATCGCCGGCTTTGAGATCTTTGAGGTTTGGATTATTGTTGAGTTAGACACCAATAGGCTGAGAGGGATTACTTTTATATGCGTTTATATATAGTTTTTTTTAGAAGAGTCCTGTAACAAACACAAAATACATATATGGTGAGTTGTGTTTTGTGTTTTGTGCAGGACAATTCCTTTGAGCAGCTGTGTATTAACTACACCAATGAGAAGCTGCAGCAGCTCTTCAACCACACCATGTTCATCCTGGAGCAGGAGGAGTACCAGAGAGAGGGCATCGAGTGGAACTTCATCGATTTCGGCCTTGACCTGCAGCCCTGCATTGAGCTCATTGAGAGGCCGGTGAGTGGCCTTGAGACAATAGAAGCACAATGTAATTTAAATCCACTTCCTCAATAGGTCAAAGCAAGTATGTTCTCCTGTCTGGCGCACATATGTGATTAAGTATGGTGTGTCTTTATAATATGCATGTTAGTTAATCACTACATTCTCTGCAGAACAACCCTCCAGGCGTCCTGGCTCGCTGGATGAGGAGTGCTGGTTTCCCAAAGCCACAGACGTCTCCTTTGTGGAGAAACTCTCAAACACACAAGGGAACCATGTGAAATTTGCCAAACTAAACAGCTCAAAGACAAGACAGAGTTTTCTCTTTTCCATTATGCAGGGAGGGTGAGTATGAGGGGATGTGTGTATAATAGGATAAAGCATGAATGGTGTCCTCATACGCTCATGTTGAGTTGTAATTTGGTTAAATGATTGAAAACAATCTTGCTGAGATTATTGATGACTCGTAAAATAATATATGTAAGTGTAGCTCAATTTAACATTGATGCTGTTTTGTTTTGTTGTAGGTGGACTATAACGCCACAGCCTGGTTTGACAAAGAACATGGACCCTCTCAATGACAACGTCACATCGCTGCTCAACAACTCCTCCAGCCAGTTTGTGCAGGACCTCTGGAAAGATGGTGAGAAGTCTGGCTGTGCTGCTGGTTTTAGCCAAACATGACTGACAGTTGAAGATTGCAGTGCAGTGACACTGATGCAATTAGATGTTGCTGTTTGTCATCCCCTCGCTCTTTCCCCTCCTTTTCCTGTATCTGTGTATCAATAAAACAGAAATGGTCAAAAAAAAAAGAAGTATATAGTGAAACCCACTGCTATAGCAAATAACATTACAGTTGGTATTCAAATGTAATGATGTCATTTTTTTTTTGGTTAAAGCCTCCATCTGTGGAATTTTTAAATGTGACTCACACAGTGGCAAACAGAAATTCATGCCGCCGCCCTGCCACAGACAAGAGGCAAGACAAAGACTGCACTGATTTTCATCTGGATTCTCTCATTTTCCTACAAATAAAACCCTGCGTCATCAGATTAATTTGAAACTGGGATGACAACTCTACCCATAGGGGCTTTGAATAGGAACCAACACATTGGATTCACAAACTTTTGTGTTGTCTATTTCAGGGGACAGAGTGGTGGGTCTCGACACACTAGCCAAGATGACAGACAGCTCACAGAGCGGCTCAAAGACCAAGAAGGGAATGTTCCGCACGGTGGGACAGCTCTACAAGGAGTCTCTGGCCAAACTCATGACCACACTGCACAACACCCAGCCCAACTTCGTCAGATGCATCATCCCCAACCACGAGAAGAGGGTACAAAAAAGTGCAGTGTCATTAACACTAATTATTGCAAAGCATGCAGTCTATTTCACATTCTAGATGATGAAATAATGTGTCATATTGTTTAACAGGAGGCAGCAGTCACCTGTCTTTATGTGTTGGCCTCTGTGGTAGACTGATGATCTGTCTACCACACTTTCTGGCTCCCTGTAGGATCATTTGTTCAGTTGTGGATGTTTTGAAATAAGTAAAAGAAAATACAGCACTTTTGTCTGTAATGTATTTGCATTTATAAAGCCATAACATGATTTATATAACATGAAAACAAATACCCGGATAAAGCAGTAACCGTGCCGTATTTTGTGGTATGTGAGATTCTTTTATCAAACCCAGCGTATTAAGACTTAAATCCTGTTCCTCTCAGGCCGGGAAACTGGATGCTTTCCTGGTCCTGGAGCAGCTGAGGTGTAACGGTGTGTTGGAGGGGATCAGAATCTGCCGACAAGGATTTCCAACAGAATCGTCTTCCAAGAGTTTCGCCAGCGGTGAGCGGTGAACTTATAAAGTGCCACTAAAGATTATAATATTTGTAAACCTTACGTATGTGTGTATTTTTTCCTGTCTCACAGTTATGAGATCCTGGCAGCGAGGTGCTATCCCCAAAGGTTTTATGATGGAAAACAAGCCTGCTGCCTCATGGTAAACCACTAGTTCACAAAATAAAAATGTTTATACTTACGTTCAATTAGAAGTTTTCATACACTGTGTGAGCCTCCTTTGATCTCCTTTGATCTCCTGTCGTGTAGATCAAGCATCTGGACTTGGACCCCAACCTGTACAGGATCGGACTGAGTAAGATCTTCTTCCGCACAGGAGTGCTGGCCCAGCTGGAGGAGGAGAGAGATCTGAAGATCACTGTGGTCATCATCGCTTTCCAGTCCCAGGCTAGAGGATTCCTGGCCAGAAAGTATGAATACACAAGCCTCCTCTCACCTATTTCTCATAATATCTAGTCTTTTAGAGAGTATTTTGTAACAGTAGAGGAGGCTTTCATCACGTGTTTGTACTTTTTAAATGTTTTATCACTATCAATTAGAAAGTTTGCTTTGTATCATACATAGTATATTGATTTCACTGTATTTTTAAAGGGCATTTTCCAAGAGGCAACAGCAACTCACAGCCATGAAAGTGATCCAGAGGAACTGCGCTGCCTACCTCAAACTAAGGAACTGGCAGTGGTGGAGGCTCTTCACAAAGGTCAGCTAATCATTCTGCAGAATAATGCAACAAAATCACAGTAAACCCCAGTTTGTTAAGCTTTTCTAATGTTTGTATTATAGTGGTAAAATGAGTTCTTCATAAATGACAAACTCAGCCTTACATCACTTATACCCTATGTTTACAATGTGTCGATGCCCATCCTCGTGAACCTCAGGTCAAGCCTCTGCTGCAAGTGACACGCCAGGAGGAGGAGATGGGTTTGAAGGACGAAGAGCTGCTGAAAGCCAAAGAAATTGCTGTAAAGACTGAAGTTGAGCTGAAGGAGATCACCTTGAAACACACATCGGTAAAGGACAACATCTCAAAGTATTTTCAGTGTTTCATTGAATACATGAGTGAAACCAAGCCAATAAGAATACGGTCCTTTTAAAAGTCTACCAATGAAGCTGAGCCCAATTTTATCTGATCTGTCTGCTCCAGGTTTTGGAGGAAAGGAACGCACTGCAGGAGCAGCTTCAAGCCGAGACAGAGCTGTATGCCGAGGCTGAGGAGATGAGGGTTCGCCTGGCGTCTAAGAAGCAGGAGTTAGAGGAGATCCTCCATGAGATGGAGGCGAGACTGGATGAAGAGGAAGAACGTGCTCAGACACTGTTGGTGGATAAGAAGAAGATGCAACAGCAGATGCAGGTCTATACATCTCTTTCTTGTTCTTAACTTAGTGTTTCTTGTAGCTGTTGTATAGATGCTCAGCTGTGTATGCTCTGATAATGTGAGAAAATAGCAGCTGAACGTGAGGCTGCCGTGTTTTTCTTAGGAATTGGAAGAACATTTGGAGGAGGAGGAAGATGCCCGTCAAAAGCTGCAGCTGGAGAAGGTTACCTGTGATGGGAAGGTCAAAAAGCTGGGAGGACGACATCTTGGTGATGGAGGACCACAACAACAAGCTGCAGGAAGGTAAGAATGGACAAACAGCCTTTATCTGAGACATTTATATTGGTCAGTCACTTAGTAAGAGAGTTAATATGTCAAAGGATTTCAGAAAATAGATTACCTACTCTTGTTTTGTAGGAGAGGAAAGTGATGGAGGAGAGGATTGCAGACTTCAGTTCCAACCTGGCAGAGGAAGAGGAGAAGTCAAAGAACCTCACCAAGCTCAAAAATAAACACGAGTCCATGATCTCTGAACTTGAGGGTAATCATCTGTTATGGATCGTCGGGTATTAGCACCCTCAAAACCAATATGTTGCAACCAGAGCTATACTCATATAAAAGAAAAAAATATTTATGCTTTTTCAATTCAATTCAGTTTATTTTGTATAGCCCAATATCACAAATTTGCCTCAGAGGGCTTATTGTTATCTTTCTGCTGTATTTATAGTCCGTTTGAAAAAGGAAGAGAAGGGCCGACAGGAGCTGGATAAGTTGAAGCGTAAGTTGGACGCAGAGTCGAATGACATGCAAGAGCAGATAGCCGACCTGCAGGCCCAGATCGCTGACCTCAAAGCCCAGCTCGCAAAGAAGGAGGAGGAGTTACAGAACGCCTTGGCCAGGTAAAGTCCGAAGAAGTGACAAAAGTAGAATTAATTTACAGCTTTCATCGACAATACGCATGAATCTGCAAAGCCCAGTAAGTCAATCTAGCTGAGGCAGAGTAGCACTTTAACGTTTAACTTCTTGGATGCAATTCTGTCATGCGAACCAATATCCTCTTCGATGGACTCTTCTTCCTCCTCAGGTTAGAAGATGAGACCGCTCAGAAGAACAATGCTCTAAAGAAGATCAGAGAGCTGGAGGGACACAATCTCCGACCTGCAGGAGGACCTTGACCTCCGAGCGGGCGGCTAGGAACAAAGCAGAGAAGATCAAACGGGACCTTGGGGAGGAGCTGGAGGCCCCTCAAGTCTGAGCTAGAGGACACTTGGACACCACTGCCACACAGCAGGAACTTAGGTTGGTCATACGATACTGACATAAACAAATATAATGACATCAAATTATTACTTATTAAGAATGTATGCTATGGTAGAGGTTTTAGAGAAAATTAATATTACATTGATAAATATTGCCCGTGTTCTTAGAAGGTTCCTGGTAGAATAAAGTGAAAAACAGAAGTGACAGCTTTTGTGATATTTGTAAAACAAACAAACATCTGCATGATCCATCCATCCAGGGCCAAACGTGAGCAGGAGGTGAACCTGCTGAAGAAAAGCCATCGACGACGAGAACCGGACCCACGAGTCCCCAACTTCAGGAGATCAGGCAGAAACATACCCAGACGGTGGAGGAGCTCACAGACCAGCTGGAGCAGTCCAAACGAGTACGTCTGCATCATTCCATACAGTGTCCTTTAGCTTGTTTATGTAAACTTCATACTGTTTCTGAAGGCAATCTTCCCCCTTTTTCATATGTACCGGTACAATACACAGGATATTGATCTTGTATTTTCTCTCTGCTCAGGTGAAGTCAAACCTGGAGAAGGCCAAACAAGCTCTGGAGAAGGAGACATCAGATTTAACCATAGAGGTGCGCTCACTCAACCAGGCCAAACAAGACGGAGAGCACAAGAGGAAGAAGTTGGAAGGTCAGGTGACCGATCTACAGTCACGCTTCACCGACAGCGAGAAGCAGAAGGCTGAGCTGGGAGACCGCTGCTCGAAGATCACTGTAAATTACTTTCAGTAACTAAATGCACATTAAAAAAAACATGATTTTTTAAAAAAGCTACCAGATTGATGTGTTGAAAATGAAAGTTGCAGAAAGCTCATCTTTGTCTTGATACAGATTGAACTGGAGGGTGTGACAAACCTACTGAATGAGGCAGAGGGCAAGAACAGCAAACTGAGCAAAGATGTTTCCAGCCTTACCTCCCAAGTCCAAGACTCACAGGTAACTGGACTTTTAGCAGAATTGTTAGAGCTTATGCTATAAGCATATGATATAATACCCATGCAGTCTACATGTTACATTTACTGTGACAATTAAATATACTATATAATGCTTCCTGACAAAAGGTCAGAATCAAAGCCTTGACCCTTTGACCTGGTGTGCTGCCACAGGAGCTGCTGGCTGAGGAGACACGTCAGAAACTGCAGTTCTCCACAAAACTGCGGCAAGCAGAAGATGACAAGAATAACTTGCAGGAGCAGCTTGAAGAGGAGATGGAGGCCAAGAGGAACGTGGAGAGACACGTCTCCACCCTCAACATCCAGGTCAGAGTTCATATTAGGGGTCGCTAATTTACATTCAAGAGAAATTTCAGTGACGTTTTATTGTAGGTGAGATGCAAGTGGAGGTTTAGTAAAAACATTAGAGGATGAACAAACCTCAAACTAAAATGCATTTATCGTCTTCACAATTAGTGTCTTAAAGTCTTCTTCCGTGCACAGTTGTCAGATTCGAAGAAGAAGCTAGATGAAATGACGGGAAACATCGAGCAGCTGGAAGAAGGTAAGAAACGTCTGCAAAGAGATTTGGAGGCAGCCAACACCCAGTTCGAGGAGAAGGCCTCTGCCTATGATAAGTTGGAGAAGACCAAGAACCGCCTGCAGCAGGAGCTCGAGGACACGCTGATGGACCTGGACAACCAGAGGACAGAACGTGTCCAACCTGGAAAAGAAGCAGAAGAAGTTTGACCAGGTCAGCTAAATCAGAAAACTGGTAACACTAAGAGATTACTGTCACAACAATACTACTTATATAATGAGACTAATTCATTACAACATTATCTATGGTTTTCCATTTTCTCTGTTCTTCAGATGCTGGCTGAGGAGAAGAGTATCTCCAGTAAATATGCAGATGAGAGAGACAGAGCTGAAGCCGAGGCCAGAGAGAAGGAGACCAAGGCTCTGTCCCTGGCGAGAGCTCTGGAAGAGGCCCAGGGTTCAAGAGAAGAGCTGGACAGAGCCAACAAGTCCCTGAAGATGGAGATGGAGGACTTGATCAGCTCCAAGGATGATGTGGGAAAAAATGTTAGTGATGGAACCTGACTGACAAGAAGTCTTTGTGGCTGAAAGTCCATGGTTTGATTGTTCTCATTACTTTATGCTATTTACACCAAACTATAGTTGTTAATTTAGCTATATATTGATGGCAGGTCCATGAGCTGGAGAAGTCCAAACGAGGTCTGGAGGCCCAGGTGGAAGAGATGAAGACCCAGCTGGAAGAGCTAGAGGATGAGCTGCAGGCGGCTGAGGACGCCAAGCTGCGTCTGGAGGTCAACATGCAGGCCCTGAAAGCCCAGTTTGACAGGGACCTTCAGGGACGAGATGAGATGGGAGAGGAGAAGAAGAGACAGCTTGTTAAGCAGGTAATGGGGTTGGCAGACCCTCGGGGTCCTTGAGTGGGTTCCAGGGGGAATCATTTATTTTCCCTATAAATCCATCCATAAGTAACACAATGACAGAGTGTATGACTTTGCTCATGGGTTTTAAACACTCTCTGTAATAAAACATCGAAAAGCAAAAGTCATATCACATCAGGTACCCTGGGACAAAATATTATCAATGGTCCTGATCCAAGCAATGATGAATACCTAATGCAGGTCCGTGAGTTGGAGACAGAGCTGGAAGATGAACGTAAGCAGAGGGCCCTGGCGACAGCAGCCAAGAAGAAGTTGGAGACAGACATGAAAGATATGGAGGGACAAATCGAGACAGCCAGTAAGGGACGGGATGAGGCCATCAAACAGCTCCGCAAGCTTCAGGTGAGCGTGAAGGAACGAACGAAATGCAGCATTTTATTTTAGATGTTATTTTATCTGATTTTAGATGCAGATATTATTTCCTTCTTTTCGTTATTACGTAGTAATTGGGTAGCTACAGCACAGCTAAAGCGTTTATGTAATAATACATGTGAGTGTTGCATCCACAATCAGGTCGGAACTCTGGTTAGTGCTGTTCTGTTAATAAACCTAGTAAATAAATCCCCTTCTGAGGCACTCCTTATTTCTCTTTCTATTCCTCCCACCAGGCGCAGATGAAGGACTATCAGAGGGAGTTGGAAGACGCCCGCGCTGCCAGAGAAGAGGTGTTAACCACCGCAAAGGAGAGTGAGAAGAAGGCCAAGGGTTTGGAAGCTGAGCTCATGCAGCTACAGGAGGTAAAAGCAGATTTCAAATAAGCACATTGTTTGAGATTAAAGGCTTTAAATAAAGGGTTTATCACTAACGTGTTTTTAGGAACTGGCTGCAGCTGAGAGGGCACGGAAGCAGGCGGAGGCCGAAAGAGACGAGCTATCTGATGAGCTGGCAAGCAACTCCTCTGGAAAGTGGGTGGAGATTTTACTGTTGCTTTTGTCTGTGAAATAATGTCCAAAGACAAAGTGATGGTTACACCTGTTTCTGTGTACAGGTCATCCTTGGCAGATGAGAAGCGCCGTCTGGAAGCTAAGATCTCCCAGCTAGAGGAGGAGCTGGAGGAAGAGCAGAGCAACATTGAGATCCTCAACGACAGGCTGAGGAAGAGCACGCAGCAGGTGACCAGACAGTCGCAGCTACTTGAGTTATAAAGGGCTCAAAACATGCAGAAGCCTAATTATTTTCCTTGCATGCATACAGACGGATCAGCTGAACAACGAGCTGCAGACAGAGCGCAGCACCTCCCAGAAGAACGAGAGCGCCCGGCAGCAGATGGAGCGCCAGAACAAGGACCTGAAGTCAAAGCTCCAGGAGATGGAGAATCAGGTCAAGTCCAAGTTCAAGTCCTCTATCACTTCCTTGGAGGCTAAAGTGGCACAGATGGAGGAGCAGCTCGAGCAGGAAAACAGGTAAAGAAAGTCTGATCAAATAGTTTTCAAATGGTTTTATGTCACTGATAAAACCATGGCCGAAGGGACAAATACATCTAAAACCTAATTGACAAGGAATTAATTAGCATCTTCCAGCAAGACTGTAGTTAGTATTAATGTTATTATGTCCTAAGCACACATACATCTTCATGGTTCACTTCAAACAAAGTTGTGTACAGTTGAACTGTTAACCTCTGAACTCTTTCATTTCAACTCTCAGGGAAAAGCAGGCATCGGCTAAGAGTGTGCGCCAGAAGGACAAGAAGCTCAAGGAACTGATAATGCAGGTGGAAGATGAGAGGAAACAGGCAGAGCAGTACAAAGACCAGGTACGATCACTCTAGCAGCCATGCACATTTATTCCGTTTGTACAAACAACACACTTTATCCATGTGTTTGAGTTGATGGCTATTTGAGTCCAGTGCACATGAAAAGTTAGTGAGGATGGCCGGTTGAAAGAGTACTGATCTGTATATGTCCTCTGTTCGGTCACCAGGCGGAAAAGTCAAATACCCGCATGAAGCAGCTAAAGCGACAGCTGGAGGAGTCAGAGGAGGAGTCTCAGCGCGCTACAGCCGCCCGCAGGAAGCTGCAGCGGGAGCTGGATGAGGCCACCGAGGCCACCGACGCCATGAGCCGCGAGGTCAACTCTCTTAAGACCAAACTCAGGTAAAATAAAGTACCAAAGAGTCTGTCTGTCTTTCCTTCTTCTTGGATGGGCGGAGTTTTGTTTTGTTTCTCTTGTCTCGTTCACCTTCTTATTCCTGTGACGCTTCAACCGGACACATAGGAAACGTAACAAAATGATAAATAGTCGCTATCAGGAGGATGTCTGTGTATTTGTGTATCATTTCAGGCGAAATAATTCAACTCAAATGGTGATATTTGTTCTCAGGTCACTTACATTTGAGTGCTAAAGAGTGCGTTGTCACCACAGTCATATTTAGAGGGTTGTAAACAGACATTTAAAGGAGTAAAATGTTCGTGGCATTTAGTTTGGTGGCCTTCACTGAGCACAAGCAAAACAATGGTGTCCATCTCTATTCCAGAGGCATCCCTGAACCCAAGGAGTAACACAGCAGGTACCTCTGCGCCTAAAGGTTGCCCCATCCCCCCATGCACTCTTAATGCTATCATTTCTTTCATTGAGCCTAACTGAGAGAAATATGGCTCATCAGCTGCCATGATTTAATGAGAAAAACACAAACGTTTTGTGAAGCAAGTGATCTTTCCATTACACCAATTTCTAACTGGTGGCCATATTTTTCTCAGTGCTTGGTTTAATTGCCATAAACCGAACTCATTTTCCTGAGCCAGGAGTCAAATGAGTTACAAAGATAACCAGCGTGCTGAATCTGTAACCAAAGCACAATTGTACATTCTGTATTTCAGCAATACAAGTGTTTTAAACTAGCCTCAAAACTGTCACATAACCGCGCATCTCACTGTTGGGATATGTTTCTGTTTGTATCCGTGTCCCGTGTCTATCTCTGTGGCACTTTTAGGCGTGGAAATGAGCCCTCCTTTGGCAGCACAGCCCGGCGTATGGGTGGCGGCCGTCGGGTGGTCGAAGACGCCTCAGATGAGGAGGCCGACTCCCAAAGTGACTTCAATGGAACCAAGTCTGCGGAGTGAGGGACATCAAATAACCAGATATCAAAATGACCTACCAGGGCACCATCTGCCACTTTAACAGAGAATAACTTCAAAGCCCGCTACGCCATCTTGTTCTTCCATATCACTTTATAATATATATATATTCTCAAACATCCGATAGTGTACCGATCTATTGTCTTGTTTCAGAGCACCTTTTCTTAATACACAATAATCAGAAGGACTTGATGTCTAGAGTTGTTTTGGTGGCTATGCTGATGTGTGATTTGCAGTTCCTTTTAATTTTTTTAAGTTACACTGTTTTGTACTGCACTGAATGACTGATTCCTTCCAATGCAAGTTTTGTACACAAACAGGTGCCTCTAATTACCACGCTACCCTGCCAGCAAAACCTCGAGTCTCCATAATAAGTCACCACAACTTAAAGCAGACATCGTGTAACTCTGGATATGGATCTGTATCTCTTATCAGCAACTGTCGTCCTGTTGCCTGTGACTGCTGTTTAAAGCAGCACTGACAGATTGGATATGTAGAAAGATATTTATATACTCTGCTTCCAGTCAGTGCTGCAGTTTGTATCCCAACAAACAAATATTTAGTTGTTAAACATTTTCTTAAGTCACGGTTTTATATCGTTTATTATCATGCCCAGATATATTTAGATTACTTTTCCTCAAGCTCAGCCAGAATGTTTTAGGTTAGAAAAGGTTTAATGGAGCCTCAACTATAAAATCACCAGATTTCAGTATTAGGCAGCGTCATTCTCTATTTTTCCCCTCCTTTGTTCTGATTTACTGTACATGTTGAAAAAGCCCCATGTCACCCAGAAACCAACTCATTCTCATTTGATCATGTTATATGTAATCAACTGATGTTTACATTACACCAATCATATATATATATATTTACTGTTGAACCACCTGCACAAGAAATAAATATCTTTAAACAAAAGAAACTTGGTTTTTTTTCTCCTTTTAATAGTTTCGTCTTGGTCAGTAACTTCAAAGATTATCAGAACATTCTCATCTGTTCAGTTCAATAGAAAAACAACTGCAAACCAGCAGGATAAAAGTGGGTATAGTACCTCAGGCACATACAGTTTAGTCCAAATACAGAAGCAGTTGCAGAGGTGCTGCTGTACACAAACACCCAGAACACAGTGGTGGAGGTAGTGGTGGATTAGTTACAGCTCGCTCATGTTAGTTAAGGAGGAGGTTAAACAGCTAAGAGGAGCAGGAAATCCAGTTCTTATATGCATTAACCACAAGTTAACTTTACACACAGGCTCCACCGCAATGTGGTCTTCAAATATGTACAGTAATATTTGATGCTGCTGGATGGCAGTTGTGAGGTCTCCAGATTAACCAGAAACATTTCAGGGAAAAACTAATTTCACATTAAATCACTCCAATTTCCCGTTCACAATATCTCTTGCTAAAAAGGCAGGAAAAGGGTATTTAATATATGCTCTATATACCAACAAAAATATACTATGAACTGTGCTTATCTTCGACCTGTTAAAATCTTATTGCTTGGTATCCACATTCGCCCACCATATAACTCTCGATGGCAGACAGGAGGTCTCACACCTATTAGGGAATTATTACTATACATTCAGTAGTGAACAATGTGTCGATCTAACTTCTACAATCAACTTCAATAACACTACATCATAAATCTGTTGCATGACAAATGAGCATCTCATGTCTGAGGCAGAACACCCATTCCTATTCTTTATGGGTGAAATAAAGAAATCAGTTTTGACTACAGGATAGTAATGAGTCAGCTAAAACAAATCTGTGCAACGATCAGAAGGAGGTGACAGAAAGAACCTGGGTCAAACTGAAAAACATGTGATATTAAACTAGCCTGAAGTGACGTTAGCTCATTCCTAGAAAACCTGGCAGCTTGAGTTCAATTATTTGAACTATTACAGCAACGCAGGGCCTACAAACTGAAGATGCAACGACATTGGTGGAGGCAGTGATGGCTAACATACCAACACCAGATCCTGGCAGAGGTTAACTAATGTTGACGTTGCTCATGCTACATTATTCGAGCCCTTAGCTTAAAGAATATAAAAACAAAAAAAATTTAATTTCACCATGTTTTTTTTTTGTTTTTGTTTTTTTTAAAATCAGATTCATTATTTATTCATTACTTTAATCTTTGATCAGTTTTTTCCATTTTTCAAAGCTTTGGTTTCGACTTGGTCACAAACAATATTTGTACAATCTAAACCTTTTTATAAATGATACTTCAGGTTCTTGGTCCCTTTATCAGGGAGTAATGTTTCATCAGTCATGTTGACCCACCACAAAGAAAATCAGGAGATACAGAACTTTGTTTTTAAAATGCTCCCCACCACAGTGTCAATGATACAGTGAAATATTGTGTGAGCAGTAGGTTATCTGTCCCTTCCTGCAGCATCCTTTGATAGATATGGTGTGATACTAGGCCTGAGGCAGCAGAAGTCCATGCGCTGATTATGTGGGGCAAGGAGAGTGGCTTTCTTGTTCAAGAGTTCAGCAGGGCACAAGGGAAGACAGCTCAAAGTCCCCATTGCTGAAGTGTATTAAGGATGGAGAGGTGACAGGGGTTGGTGTAAGGTTATTGAATGAGGGAGGTGGTTTGTCGTCTTTTTTCTCTCATAGCAGAATCTTGACCCCACCCTGAGGAGACTGAGCACCCTGGGAAATGCCTCTTGGAGGAGCTGGTCCAAACTCTAACCGTTTCACTAAACTGCAAGACAAGATGTAGCACATACACTCATGAGCAAACCTCAGATAAAACTGAGAACACCATTATTGCTACCAATATTTGTTGGCTTTACAGACTAAATAAAACGATAACTAAAATAACTCCCTGAAAGTTTAAGCAAAGCTGATTTTGTAGTTTACAATCATGAACTCAAACAGTGCAGCTGCGTTTAGGTAGAAGTAAGATGATCCTTCATGAGAAAAAACTAACTTCCATGTAATAATTGACAGAACCAGAAGAGCAAGAGTATTTTCAGTAGTTACACCTCAGACTGCTGATGTTGTTGTTGTTTTCCTCACCTGTCGTACTGAGGAGGGGGGCTCATGCTGCTAGCTTGGAGCTCAGAGCCTCTGTCTAAACCAGAAGGACTACCAGGGCCAGCTGGAAGGGCTGGTCTGCTGATAGACGTGTCGTATACAAAGTCTCGACAGGACGCCAACTTTGACTCCAGATTCTGGCAGGGATATCAACAAAAAAAAAATCAGTCAGTCAGTCAGCTCAAAATAAAAAAGTATAAAAACATTGATTCTGTTCAATTTATACAGTTATATACAATGTGTATTCCTTGGGTACTGTAGAGGTATCATCTTTAAATCTCTTACTCCAACTTTTCTCAGCAGCTCCCCTACAATGTTGAGTGCAGATATTCTAGCAGACGTTGTGAGGGGAGTCCCTGTTAGACTATCACCTAAAACAAAACAGATACAAGTAGGTGAACACATAATATGTTAATATTAAGTTGGTATAGTCACTTTTACTGTGGTCAACAGTTTTTCTAGTTACCTCGTCGGATATTGGAAGGAGGGGGCGTGGCAAAAGAGCTGAGAGGTTTGGAGGGTGTGATGGGGATGGATGGCAGATCTGCTCTATCTGTGTCTTTGCCCAGGCTGCTGGACGGACGTCTTTCCTTCTGACGTACAGCCAGCTCCTGCCGAAGGTCTGACGCAAACAGGATAGGCAGGTAAAGTGTGAGTCAGCTTTTTGACGAAGATACCAGTGCCATATGTTTGAAGAAAAACATCAGTTTCCATTGCATTCCATAAAGTACAAAAAAAAAAATTTCAGGCCAAACAGATAATCCATGAAGACTGAACCAAATGTCAGTAGTCTGGTAATTATATGCATACTTTTGTCTCAACTAGAAACGGCAATTCAAAACAATAACGTAAGTGTCTTATAACACTAAGCCAACATAGACAAACATCCAGTCTACTGTTAAAGATACACTTGAGCACACCACAAAGTGAACAGCCAGCTGATCAACATGTGCTCTGCACATCTGCACTTTCACAAGCAAGAGAAAAGCTCAAGGCCATACCGACACACTTCTGATAAAAAAAAATATAACGATTTTACCCTTGTGTGACTCCGATTCTCCCCCAAATGCTCAAAATACATTGGCTATCAAATTCCTCTGAGTTAAGCATGTGTCAGTTTGCAGAGATCAGCAAACTTGAGATGTGTATATGCGTGTGTACCTCTGGATTCATCCTTTAACCTCTGAACAGACTCAAGCAGGTTCTCTTTCTCATCCAACTCGCTCTCAAGAAAGGCATTCCTCTCAATGACATGGTTCATTCGCTGCTCAAAGTCCTCCAGAGACATGATGGTAGCCCTAGGAACAGAGAGGATGGGCCATTAAAGTTAACACTGGAGCTATTGTGCTCTGTGTGCTACAGTCTAACTTTGTGTGTGAATGTGTATCAAAAGACAGGGTCAGCAGTGTCATTTGATGATGAAGCCCAATGGTGAGACAATGACATAAGACCTCTTAAGACACTGACCTTTTGGTCCTCTCCAGGTCATCATTGGACTGCTCTAGCTCTCTGATGTATTTCTGCAGGTGATCTCTCACTGCTGTGGTTTGTGCCAGATCTTCCTCCAAGGTTGAGATATGCCTAAAAGCATCAGAATGCTGAGCCTCAAATTTCTCCTGCAAACAGCACACAGAAATCAAATTAATTCACATGCCAATGCCTGGTCAGCAGTATCATGGCAGATTAATCAATGTGACTGCAGGAATGTTTATTAAAACCCAGAATAACAGGCTGAGGAATATCTTTTTCCCCAGAGGGGTTTCCTCCATCACCCCCACCACCCCACCCAGCTCACAACAGACAGTGTTGCAGGGGGACACAAATAGACAATAACACAACACTTTTTCACTTTTAAGCCATTGCTGCCTGTGTATGTTTTATTTATTTTTATGTTTTATTTATTTTTAAATGTCTTGTTTTTAAATCAGAATGTCCTGTCTTAAATGTTATTATACATGTTTTGACCTGTTACTGCTGTACTGACTGAGTTGACAACTTAATTTCGTTGTATGTTTTTTACAATGACAATAAACATCCTTACCTTACCTTTAAATAAGAGGATCTGTGTATTTTCCGACATTAGCTGTGGCCAAAATTCCCTTTAAACGTTCTTTCTCCTCCTTATCCCAGACAACCAGGTTGTTTTAAGGATATCCTGTATTCATGTTAATCATTAATGTTTTCTTCCCCATGGATCACTGAACAAAAATAGCAATCAGCTGCATAACAGGAGGCAGTTTTTCTCTATTTGGGTCAGCTAAAGGCTGTCTGTCTTCATCACTCGTCAGTAACTGGGGCACCAGAGCTTGTCAAGCTCTGTAGGATCCGGGCCTATTTACAATCAAGGTGCTTTACCTTTATGCTTTCCAGTTCCATGCGTAGTCGGTTGTTGTTTAAAAGCAGCTCTTTGTTTCGACCCTCACACTGCTTCAGCTCAGTTTCCAGTTCTGCTTCATACTCTCGGCTCATCTGCTGAAACTCTTGCAGCTCCTCCTGAGACTCATCAGCCCTGATGACAAAACAATGTTTACTACCACCAATCACTCTCTCCACATGCTGTAGAACATGCTTGTCATTTCAGATGCCTTTTAAAAACATCCAAGGAGTAGAGTTTTCTTAATGTCTAGTATTGTTACCGTTGCTGATGTGCCTCTGCCTGCTCCTTCCAGAAGCCCAGCTCCTCTGCTAGGGATGCAAACTTGTGTGACGTTGGCTCCACCATGTCTGCAGCGTTGTCAGGATGATGGGAATCGGAGAACTAACTGTAAACCACAGCAACGTGACAGCTTTTGATGCCGTCTACAAATGCCATAAGAGCAAACATCTTAAACATCCTGTTGAGAACTGTTGCGGCTAGCGAATGTTAACATGGTTAGCTAGCGTTAGTCTACAGTGCGGTGTATTTGGATATACTAAAACCACATAACCATGTTTAGCATGTATTCATATCCAGTACAAATAAGTAAATATATGAACTGAATGTGTTAGCAACTTGGAACTAAGCTTTTCAACTAAGCTAACATAGCTAAAACAGCTAAGCGACTTCTAGCTAACGTTAGCGAACAACACATTAAAAACACGAACACTCATCAGACTCACCCAAATACGAGGGAACGATTAAAACATGCTGTAGCTCAGGGGATATTTTACGAGCTGAGACTAAATGTTAAAGATTTGAGCAACAGACGTATTGTGATTGTACAAACTAATCTCCCATTACGTTAAGACGGTGCTCGATTCACCAACCAAATACAAACGAAGCTTCACTTCTCGGACGCCATTGGACAGTAAAGATGACGTTGTCAACGTATTATCCAATCATGTCACTGAACGCACTTGAAGCTGCGGAAGGCGGAGCTCCAGACACGAAACAATACACTGAGCTGTGAAGGCAAAGTTGTCTGACTCAACAAAGAACAAATAAGTGATGTCTGTCTTTAAATGTTGGACTATTATCAGTTATATGATGTTTCCAATATTTTTCCCACCTAATTTACACATATGAATACTTTATAATGCCAATACAACATTACCACAAAGTAAAGCCTCAATACCCCATAGACCAGATAAATTCATGATTACTTTTTATATCATATTTATTGCAGGGAAGTTCTTTGCATTATTATTATGTACAGATGTTTCTAGTTTGCTGGTCAGGTGTATTCTGGAAATCAATGTATTTTACAAGAAGAGAGACATGGTATGTATTCACATTTGAATTGATTGAACTGGGCAATAACAATATAATGGAGAACAACATAACTTAATTGTAAAGCCCCCTGAAGCCTGAACGATTCTGACAACAACTGTTATTGACATTTTACTCCCCCAAAGAATATTAATTCACCTTTCACATGAAATGCAGAGCTGCCATCAGTCCATCTGTCTGTTTTACTTTCAACATGCACATACAATATACCAACTGTTGTTAACAACACATTTATGCACACATAATCACATGGTTTACAGTCCAGACTCCAGCTATGGTGGTTATTATATTACCAAACAATTAATGTTTATATTATGCTTACTTTAGATAGTCAAACTGTCATCAATCACAACATCTTCGAATTATCCCACACTGGAAATACATTTTAAACCCTGTGTTATTCTAAAATAAAGGACAGGAAGTGATTTCAGGCCAAGGAACATAGACTATATTATAAATTATGATTGGAAAGTATTTGAGATCCTGAGAAAAGCTTGCCTAGGTCCAGACTTTTGAATCGGCCCACTGCACAGAGTTAAACAAGTGTAACAAGTTGACAATTATGCCCGATATCAGGCAAGAGAAAAGTAGCATGTACCATAAAAAAAGAATTTGCAGCATATCGCCTCAGATTTGAGACCTGGAATATTCTCATTTACTAAAAATAAGACATCTGAGAATTAAAATGTATGTTGTCCAAACTACAGAGGATATGGATTACACTGCTGTAAGGCAATACAGAAATTCAGATAAATGTAAGTGCACAGGTTTGTCTCACTGATCTTCTTTTCCATTACAGCAGATCTTATTCTTTTTCTGTTGAATCAATGGGGAACAAGGAAAATAAAACACGTTCAAGGTTAAATCCACCACATAATCAGTAAATCTTACTGAAGTTACACAGCTTCCATTAAAAGAATAAATTGTCTTCCTTACCTCAGAGGAATCATTCCTCGGATGTATTAGTTTCTTTGTTGTTCTTGCGTGAGCACGTCTTCTTACTGTCTATCACATCAGTCTTCACCTGACCCAGAGTTCGCAGGAGACACATGGTGTCAAACCCCTCATCACCAGCCTCTTGCAACAACTCAAGTACCTGTAAAAAAGACACCGTACTTATTTTTCTCAGAAAAAGCAAAAGCAAACGCAGATGACAAATTCTAACCTAGGACCGATAGTATCTGTGCTTGGACCCACCTGCAGACACTTATATGATTTGAGTTCGCTCAGATTCTCCTCCAGGAATAACAGGTAGATACTGAGGTCGTTGTAGAAGGGCGTGACCACGCCCAAAGAACCAAAGCCTGGCAGCAGCTCATAGGGCCGAAGAAAGCTGGAGCTTTGGCGAGCTGGTCCAAGAGCAGCGTACACCACCAGCGGAGCAAGAAGCACATACACCCCCAAGTTGATGTAGCTGAGCAGCCTGAAAACCCCCACTGCCACAAGCTTACACTGCACAGCAGACGGCACCATGCTGTCGTTCTTCAGCACCCCTGTACGCAGGTCACAGGGAAACTCGTCAGTGAGAGAGGCATGTTGGATGTAGTAGCCTAGGTAGAAGCAGGCCAGCAGGAGTGTCAGCAGAGTCAGGCCCCGACATGATAGGTACTTGACCACGAGGCAGTGAGAGAAGCGCTTGGTCTTTAGATATTGCTCCACTAAAGGGTATTTAAAGAAACCCTCGGTCAGATCCAAAGCACTGCAGCAGAGAAGAACATTTTGCATGAAGAGAACAGTGTTTAGAAACACAAACGCCATAGAATTTACTTGAGGATCCTTGCATTTCCTACTAAAGAGGACATCGTAGTGAGCAATAAAAAGGTGTTTACCTCTGGGTGTCCTCAGATGAACCTTTGCTATCTAAGGATGCTAGATTCTTGGCCAATTTAATGCCACGATTGTAAAAGCGGTCTAGCTCCTCCATGATGAAGTTCAGGTCAGAGGAGAGGTGCGGAGCTGCAGAGAAACGCCAGAACAGGGCCGGGATGTACATGAGGATGGCCAGTAAGAGCAGGATGTATGGGAAGAACTGAGGGAATCACAGAAAGAGAGACAAAAGAAAAAGATGGATGAGAAAAAGAAGACAACAAATTATTTCTGGACATTTAGGAGCAGAACACAGACACAGCTTAAAGGTGATGTCTTCCAGTGCCCTCCAACGCAGACTATGATCCCTTTTATTACAGCTATAAATGAGTGGTGAGACCATTAGGAGCCACTCTGACTAGATAACTGACCAAGACTGGTATTTATAGTAAAGACCATGAAAGCCATCCTGGAGACGGCCCAGAGACAGGATTAACAGGGAACTGCTAATGTTGACATGTTTGACATTACCCAGGCTCCCTCATGACTGGGACTTTCTTTCACCCGACAGAAAAATGTAACATTCTTCAAGATGGGATTATAAAAGGATGATAGTTCCCAACAACAGGTTAGATCAAAAGAAATTCCAGGCTCAAATGTGTGTCTGGATACATAACTGTAAAGTCGCTTACCTCATCCTGGGATGCTGCCCGCCTGGACAATCAACCCATTCTACTTTGAAAGTGACTGCTCCCCCTTTGTTTCAAACAAAGAAACACGTGGGCTTCTAATATGCTGTAATACATGACTGTATTACTTTTCTCACCATTTTATTGTGTCCATCTGCCTCCTTAATATAATATAATTTGCTATTGTTTATAACCAAATTCCCCCAAGCAGGCGTGTTAACATCAGGTAATAATATGGAACCAACCATTAGAGATACAAACGTCTCGTTTGGTCTCATTGTAAACTACATCAGAACGCCAGATCTTTAGTCCTGGTAGTTATTTAGTAACTATGTTTGGCCATTCAAGAGGTTGTCTTACAATTCAGATACACAGTCTCATGGCCTCTAACCTCTGAGTGCCCAGATGTGGGTTGAACATTGACAACGCCCCCTTTGGGTGAGCATGTTAGGTGATTGGTATTTTCCCAGACCTGTCTTACCAAACACTGCCTATAAAAGACCCCTGCAAAACCATTTGCAGATTTCATTATTTATCCGTCTGTCTCTGCGTCACCTCAACTACCACTAATCTGTATCCCTGTCACTGCACCATCATCTTCTCCTGACGTCACCGATTGCAGCCACAGATACGCGACCAGGTGAATTTAAATGTACAACTGGCCTCTTTATCAACTCTCTTCTAAATAAGTTTTTCTTTGTTCTATTTGAGTTGAGGTAATTAATTCACAATAGCTAATGTGTGCATTAAGATAATAGTGATTGATCACCAAAATAAATGGTTTATAATGTTATTAGGCTGATTCTGAGATTATATCGGTGGGCGAATAATTCTAATTAATGCTATACTTCCCTCAATTCTAGCTAATTTTCCCTACATTAGTATACCTGAAAAAGAAGGCATTTCTCTTTTTAAAACTGTATGAGCATTGTGTAGTCAGTTTCAAGCATGTCTCATTGGTCAAGGGGCTAATTAAACAACACATTACAATACAGTTGATATGTCAATGAGCATCTATAGCTGATAATTAAAGAAAAAATAAAAGTCTGTACCTTGTGCAGCCATAGTGGTGAGCTGTCACTTTGTTGCTGTACAGCTGCCCAACAAAACGAGTCCACATATGCGGCCTGTCTCCAAGAGAAGTTAGTGGGAGCAAAGCAGCTGATCTGGGTACCTTGGGGAGGGAAGTGAAGGGTTAATCCGATTCATTTTGGTGATTCTGAAGAGAGAAACAAACACAACAATAATTGTCCGCCCTCCCTCTTCTGCACCCATGGCCTAATTTGTTTGTGGGTTGTTTTCAGCATACTTTGTGTCAATAATTATGCCATCCCCTGTATGGTGAGAGGGGAGTCCAATCTGGAATGTACAAGCCACAAATGACCCAGATAGCCAGCAGACACTAATATTTTGGCACCACAGGGGCTGTCATATTAATATTAATATTACAGAATGATGCTTTAAAACAACTGAGCACATTCTCACTACAGAATTATCTTTTTGTTTCCATGTATGACATTCATTCTTTATATAGTATGTGGTTGGAGAATGAAGCACTGGGCATTCACATAATAGGACAACATATGTTCAATTTAACATGAGTCAAATGTTTGCTGTAAAAAAAAGACCTATTTTATTGTGTTGTTCTGAGTGGTGTTCATAATATTGAGTCTACCCTCACCGGTATAATTAGGGTGATAATGAATTGAAAACACCTGTCGGAAAAGAAGAGGAAAAAACATCCATTTATATTATAGTAGACTGAATCCCATCACTGTCACCCTATCAAGGCTTACTACAACACCTGAGTAGAACAGAGCCACATTAGTAACACCTGTGCTTTCCCTACTATGACAACATGTCTGCAGTGAAAAAGGCCTATCTATCTAATATGTATTGTGTGACAATCCCATAGTTGCTCTCCACATCTCCTCCTTTGTGATCGCTATCAATTCAGTCTTTCAAAGTCAAATAAATGTGGGATTTTGGCAATAATGTGCATGAACATTTTTTTTTTTTACCATAATGGGATATAAAAAGCTGACCACAATAATTGTGTCTTTCTGTCATAGTTGCACAACAAAAGTTATCTCAAGTCTTGTGGTGTAATGGATCCATTTTGTCTTTTTGGGGCTGAACTAGCAGTACTTGCAGATACTGATAACAACAGACAACAGCGTGTATACAGACGATAGATTTGTTAAACTGCTGATGAAGCTGTTTATATCTTTGGTTTTGCACTAAAGAGGAATGCAGATCACCTTCTTTTAATTTGCGTGAGCTATTCTCCTGTTCCTTTCTCCATAAAGCACCAGTTTATAAACTGCCATGCCCAAAGTTCCCATCATCCTCATCCTCATCCTCATTGGCAGCAGCAGCAGCAGCAGTATGACTGCCTCTCTGTCTGGGCGTGAGATGAGCAGAAGGGTGGGGACTTAAACCACACCTTCTGCAACATTCACACCTCTCCTTTTCTGTCCGTTTACTGAATATAACTCTCCTCCATTCATGCAGAACACACGTTGGTTCATTGGAATAAACGTGCTACAGAGGTGGGTAGCGGCAGAGGGACAAAAAAGCTCAGATAGGATGTGCATTATTCTACGTGAGCAAAAATGTACAGGAGTATAACCTCAGATGATAATAACTCACCAACTGATACCTCTTGAGCAAAAGCGAGGGAGATGAGGAACAAAGGCAGTCCCACCGCCAGAAACGTGACTATTTTGTCCACCGCCAGCTCCAGACGCAGCCCTTTGTACTTTGCCTCGGTGGGGTCTTTTAACAAAAAATCGGAAAAAACGTACTCGGTGGCTAGGTGAGCAATCGCCATGACGGAGGGGAACAAAAAGCCGGTGTTGTCTAATTGACGGAAGAGTCGAGTCTATTTTCAATTAGCCCAAAGCGAACTGCGTCTGAGGTTTCAATTAATACAAATAAAAAAACTCCCGCAGAGTAGAGAAATAAGTAATGTATAAAACACGCAGCCGTTATTGTTTACTCATCTCCGTTCCCAACTGATGGTTGAACCTGCTGTCCCGTTACTGTGGCCCAGACATCATAGGCAACACGGGGACTGGCTGGCTGCCAACCGCTAGAGGGCACTACTTTGCCGTAAAGTGATCCTAACAGGCAACATCATGCATTATAGATCAAATACATGTTGGGACACAGATGCTTTAGTGACAAAGAATAATATGATAGCCTTTCATTTTGAGTGACTTCTCCATAATTAAATTACTAATTAAATGATCTACATATTGGGTACTTTTAATCATGCTTAATAGCTCAATTCAGAATACATTATAATACTGGATTATTATATAGATTATTGGTTTAATCTAAAACAATACTATTTTAAGATAGTCAAAATATGTTTATGCATGTGTTTTGTAAAGTATACTAATAATGAACATCAATGTTAAAAAAATCGCTCTCAAAAACAGTGAATTTAGCTAAAAGTAGCATTAAATGGAAATACTCAAAACTGTATTTACTTCAGTAAATGGACTTTCTCTGGAAGGAAATTATTAAATCCCAAGAAATAGAGAAAAGTGATAACCATAAGGGACTGCTACTTTTTACGACCACGAGGTATTGACTTCTTTGCATTTGTTTGTTGATTCAAACACATTACATGCAATGGAATGTCAAATCTGATTCAGTAGATGCAATAAAGGGGAAAGTTCCAAAATCATTTTCTAGGGACATATAGCTATAGGCCAAAATAAAATATGATCATAGCTGTATCAGTGATAAAATGTATGATTTTCTATTACATTTTGTAGCCCAATTTCAAATATTATTTCAATTTACCAAATGTATTCAACCAAACAATTATATTTCCATTATATTATATTTTATTAATTTAATTTAGTTCAAACAAAAACATTCGAAATAGGGCTATATTTTAAAGAATATATGACGCTATCTTATTGCAAATATATATCAGCCGCGTGCCAGTCATAACAATAACATTTGCGACAGCTGTGCGGGCTTTCTGGTAAAAGTAGGTTACAAAAAGGTGCGGGGTTTCTTGAGCGCTCGATAAGAGGAACAACAGTCTTTGGAGGAGGATGTGAAAGAAGAGCCCTTCCTAGGTATCGAAGCAACACACTTTTTAGGACATTTCTCGCCATAAGCTAATCATAATATTGTTTACCGTAAAGGAAATGAACGGTAGTATATGGGGGTAGCAGCTAGGTGTCTGTTAAACAAGCTAACATGATGTATGTTGTTATCTTACGTTTAACGTCTTAAACGTTTACGTTAACGTAGCGTTACATTAAAGCCAGCACAGTCCAGCTAGCGGTTAGCTGACCGTCTAACTCGCTTGTTAACTATACAATGTTAGCTCATAACTTAACGATACTTCCGCCGTAAACAACGGCTGAGACACTCGAACAACGGAACGTGAGCTAGCTTGCAGCTAATTTAACGTTAACGTCGGTTGCTTTACTTTCTTTTTGGGGGGTGAAACGGAACTGTTGCGTTAATTGCCTCCAGAAAAGTTAAACGCTCCAACCTCGCCAAGTTTCGTGTCTCATAGATAACGACAAGTCCGCTTAGTTGATTTAAACATTCGTTACGAAGTGGCGTTCAGTCAAACGCAGCTTCATGACCTGTGGACCAGACTTGTGCTTTCTAGATGTGTGGTTAAGGTTTAGCGCAACGTTTTTAGTGTCTTACTCGACGTTAACGTTACCGACGCACCGAGTCTTTAAAAGGTGACGTAGCTAAACTGACTAGTGTGTACTTTTAACTTTCGATTCCGTTTCACAGGAAAGCATGAGAGAGAAAGGAAGTGACAATATGGTGAAAGACCACTCTGGGTTGTATAATGGATGGAGTGGTAAAGGAAAGATCCATATGCAGCGCGAGACCCTTCCCTTGGCTCAGTCACCCCAAAACGGAGGCCTCAACCCTGCTATGGAAACTCAAAGACTGCTTCCCCATCAATGAGACCACCTCCGCTCATCACGCAGACAAAGAAGTATGTATTTATGTAGACAGTCCAGTTATCAAAAGGCCTCAAGCATACACAGGCATGTAGGGGAGAGTCGAGGAAGTTGAATCAATCTGTATTGTGAACTCTCAATTAAAAGGACAATCATTCAGGCCTGTTATTAGAGATACAGTTTGAGGCAACAATCTGGTGCAATTTGTTATTTCATATTTATTATCTATATTACCGTAACATTAATTCCAATCAACTGTTACATGTGGAACTCAACCAGTGGCAAATGTTCTAATCCTTATGAATCGGATAATAACTTTTGTATTAAAAAAATTATAATTTTAAGCAGTGAGTCCGTTTTTTAAAATGGTGCACTTGTCACATGCATAATAACTATCAGCTGATAAACAAACAGCAGATTTGGAAATGCTGGGCTATACTTTTGCATTTCATTGGTGGCACAGTACCTTTTTCTATTTGGAGTTGGCCACAAAAAGCCATGTGAAGTTGTGGTTGGCTTTGTTATCGCACGCTTTGAGGGTGCTGTTAATACCATTGCGCACCTATTCAGATTATCTAGGTTTAATGTTTGCCTTTTACAGAAAATATTAACAAGTGGCAATACTAATATGCAGTGATCAACAGAACATTGTTACTTAAAGTGAAATAATCTGCTGGTCATTTTATGTTACAGAACACTTGCATGGATAGCAAAAAGGCTGTGCTGGAGCTGAAAGATGTACCTCCTCCTCCACACCATACATCCTCCTCCCAATCATCCCAGCCCTTCTCTCTGGCCCCTCTTCCTATGCCTCCTCCCTGCTTGCCTCCTTCTCCGCTTACACAAGACTCCCTCCAGCAACCACCACAATCACAGCTGCAACAAGAGGGGGCTAGCCCTAACGTAAGCATTTACACGCACTGTGACTATTGCAGCACAGATGGCTATGGGTTATCAGGTGGTGGAAGTGTTGTTGATACCAGCAGCAGCATTGCTGGTGTTGTCTCGCTCTATATGGCCCCAGGCTCTCTAGGAGCACCCATCAAAACCAGCAGTATTGGTAGGTCAGGCATTTGCTCTGTAGCTTCATCTGTTCATCAGTATAAGCACATTAGCTGCAGAAGCGGAGGTGAAGTTCTTGATTCTTTGCCCACTCTTGGTTACAAACCTCCGCTGTCCTCCTCTGTCGCTACCTCTCAGCCCATTTCATCACAACCCTACCTCTCCTGCTGCTCAGGCCTTCTCCACACATATCCAGCTGTACCTCTTCCATGCAGTCAACCCAGCCTGTTTCGCTCCTCAGCACTTCTGGCTTCCCCTCTCCCCTGTGTATCCTCTCTACCCACTCCCTTGCATGGCTCTTGCCTGGCCTCTTCTGGCTACTACACTTGTGGTGTGAACTGCTGCCCATCAGCCAGAAGATCCCAGAGAACCACATTCGGTGATCACCCAACCATCACCACTACAACCACCTCAGCACACATCTGCTCTAATCCTATGCACCTAAATGTAGAACGCACGGTTTGTGTGAAGGGGGCACACTACTGCCAGGAGTGCCTGTTGAAGGTTGGTAGAGTTCACTTCAATAACTGGCCTGTCTTTTGTATTTGTGTACCCTAAAGATCACTGTAAGTAACTTTATTCTATATGGGTGGATGACCCCACCATGCGAGACCAGTATTGTGTGGTGTTGTAATATGCATTTAGGATGTATTAGTATTTCTTGCTGTTGGTTTTATTTTTGTATTTATTTTTCCCCCTGACCGTTGTACTGATTTGTACCTAATTGCAGCCCATAAATGGTCTGCCATCAGACTTGGAAAAGGTATGGCCCAATGCACCTATACCCCAGACTGCTCCTATCCCCATTCCCATTTGTAATGGCTGTGGCACCTCCTCTGATAGCATGATGCTCATGCCGTCAGCCAGCTTTGGCAAGACTGGCCAGAAGTATGGTTAGTAGACTCTTTACTATACAATTTTGGATTCCTGCATGTATACTGTTGGTCTTGTGGAATCTTGATTTGACTGATTAAGTTCAAGCTGTTAAGATGCTTTAAAGCTGTTAAGTGTGTTTTTTAGACTGATTGTTTGCAAACTGTTAGGTTCGCCAGAGAATGGCGGTCCTGAAACATCCCTCCGGTGGGTGTCTTCTGGGACATCGAGAACTGCAGTGTGCTAGTGACGCTCTGCTGGAGCTGTGGTCCAGCGTATTCGCAGCCATTTCTTTCAGGGCCACCGTGAGGCTGAATTCATTTGTGTCTGTGATATCAGCAAGGAGTGTAAAGCTGTCATCCAAGAGCTTAACAACTGCCAGGTACCATCAACTTCATGCATATGTTTCATGATTACGCTATTAATGAGACCTTTACATTCGGAATGAATACCATTGAGCTACAGTTAGAGTTGGCCATCATGTGGGGGTGGAGGGGGAGCAAAGTAAATGTACCTTTTTTTTTTTAGTGTAGTGTCCATACAGCGTTTCTTTCTGTGTGCCAATGTCTCTTTGCCATTTATTCTCAATGCAGCTGCATAGAGAAAAGCACAAACATGTCCATAAACTTCCCCAAAAACCATGAATGTGTTTCATTAGGTTACTGTTGCACATATCAACGCCACAGCCAAGAATGCTGCAGATGACAAGCTTCGCCAGAGCCTGAGACGCTTTGCTGAGACTCACACGGCACCTGCAACTGTTGTACTAGTATCCTGTGAGTTCATCTCAGATTCACTAATCGACTACAGCCTTAACACCACAAGGGTTTTTATGATGACGTGTTTTCTTTTCATTTTTATTAGCGGATGTGAACTTTGCAAGTGAGCTGAGTGACTTGCGTCATCGTCATGGTTTCCAGGTAATCCTGGTCCATGGCAGCCATACATCGCCAGCCCTACTGCAGCATGCCCACCGCCACGTGGCCTTCCAGGAGATCACAGCTGATCTGCCACCACGTATGCTTGTCAAAGCACAGGTAGGCCTCACAAATGCTTTCACTAGGATTGATCTTATTAAAAAAAAAACTAAAAAAAATCTATTCTGTATTAAATAAGGTAAGTAGTTGCTGGCAAACATTACCACGGAGAAATTAATTTCAGTGTGGACTTACAAGAAGGCAGAAAGGCAGTTAGAATGGGAATTTATCATCTTCACAATTCTTCGCAATTTTCTTTTAGGGGTCATAACACTTTTACAATCTATATTACTCTGAGCCAGTCTTCAAATTGTTCTCAACTAAAAGGAAGACTACTGCTTACTACTTTTTTTTTTTTTTTTACGTGAAAATGATACAAACCAGACAGGCACGCTGTCTCTTCCTCCCCTCCCTCAGCCCAGTTTCAACCTCCTCTATGTGCACAACCTCCCTGTCATCTGTGACAAGAGCCTACGGAACGCTGTGAAGCTCAGGCTACGCCGCCTATCAGACAACTGTGGTGGCAAGGTTACTGGGCATGGCCCAGGGCACAGCAGTCCTCCCGTTTTTGCAGCATTGAGGGCAGCTGCGCGTGCCCGCAAGCGAATGGAAAATGAGGATGTATTTGGCCGCCGAATCAGCATCTCCTTCTCCCCACGTCCCAGAGACGACGCAAGTCCTGAGCATGAGCTGCAGTCTCGGCCCCAGAACTATCAAAACCAGGATTTAATGTTTGACCCACCCCCATCCCTATCCTCCTATTCCTTTCTGCCCCTGGGGATGCCAAGGTCACCCAGGAGGCCACGGCGAGCAACCCGCTTGTGCCATGCCCCTGGCCCGGTGCCTGAAAGGCCCTACAGCCCCAGGAGGGGGTGCAGTGGGCCTCCCGGTGGTGCTCCAGCCAAGCCCCATCAGGTCAGCAGACTCGTCAGTGCCTGCTTCCCCATAACCGCCGTTGCCCTCTATACTTGTCTGGGCTGCAACCCAATGTCCCTCTAATTGCTACTTTGACTAACCGCCTATAGCTGCTCGCTTTCCTTCATTTGTCTGCCTGTGCTAGCATGCATTAGTTGTCATTAGCGCTTCATGTATCCCTTATTGTCCTGCATATTCATTGGTCATTCAACATATTTGTGCATGAATTAGCCTATAGCTTTTGTGCTTTTCTCTGACTGTTTTTCCCAGTATATCAGTGCTGATGTACTGCTTTAAGTCACCTGCGCCATGCCTCTGTTAATTTGATTTGGCCCCTGTAGTTTTCCCCTCTGATAAAACGAATTGTGGGTGGCTGGTATGACTGGCTTGGCATGTCTTTTTTCTCTTTACTCTAACCATCGGTTCGGTGTGGAAGACTGGAGAAAAGTGACTCAACTTGATTACTGTATAGCTGGACTAAAACTAGGGATGAGTATTTTAAGACTTGACTGTAGTTGGACAGTAAAAAGGAATTTAGAGTGGGTCCAAAATGAATCTAATTCAGCTCCTGAATTGAAGGAAAACATTAAAACACTAAACATATTAAACCTGCATAATGGCAATACTGTAGTAACATTATCATTTGGTTTATGATCTTCTTTTTTTGGAAGACTCATGACTCTTATCTGCTATGGGTTTGAATACTTGTCAACTACAACATGATGACAATTATCAATCAATCTTTCCATAGCAAAGCTCTCCACAGTACTAAGATGCACAACATAAGTGTTTTCTAGACCCCCAGTTTATTTTAAATACATCTATATTGTAAGTACATCACTAGCTAAACTTCTGAATAGTTTATGCCGTTCACTCATTTAATCATATTGAGTCTGACATAAGCGCATGCATGCACACACAAATGCATGAGCAGTATCCAGCCAGTCAACATCTACAGTATTGATGTCTGCTGCCTCTGTCTGGTTCAGGAGCTGGGTAGCTTGGAGGGCAAGTCCAGAATGAGCTTCCATCACCTGGAGAAAGAACGTGCCGCTTCCTCTTCCCCCCACAGTAATGGGGATACAGGAGCCATGGAACAGCTGTCCAGGCCTGGCCTCACTGGAGAATCTATGTACAGGAGGAGGTACACACAGGGAAAGGGGATATTGGACAGAAGAATGTCATTTAGTTACAAGATGAAAATTCCTTTGATAATTGCCTGCATATTATACTTTTTTTCCTATGGTTTGAAAGTACTAGCGTTAACTCAAAATATCTGCTAATGTAGGCAGTAGGTTGTCCTGTTTGTTATTTTCCAGCAAGTAAAGTACAAACTTATTTTTTATAAATATTTATTTTAGAAAAAGTATAAGTCTATCAAACTGTGTAGCAAATGGATTAGGAAGCATTTAGAAGCCTTGGGACAGTAAAGGGTAGGGCTCTTAAATGTTTTGTTTTTTTCTCATCTTTCCGTTCAGAAGAGAAGGCTCCTACCCTCGCAGTGTGACTGAATCCCCTACAGAACAAGCAGACAGGAGCTCAGAGGACTTCCAGATTAGTACACCCTCAGCCTTCAGCAAGTTGAACCTGCACAGGAGCTTCAGTCCCCTTATCCTGTCACAGAGCTCCTGGTCATCCAGGTGACATTTTGTCATATTTGAATAAGTTAACATAGAGCATCGGTTCTTGCAGAGAGAGCATACTGCTAATGCTGCATACAAATTCTCCAAAACCTCATATTTAATGTAATGGTAGTTATAATTTAAAAGTCTCTGTCCTTCTCTAACAAAAGGAGTGCATCGCCCTGCTTGTCCAGCCGGTCCTCACCCCTCCTGGCTGCCACTCGTAGTCCGTGTCCAGAAGGTCCAACCGAACCTTTCTCAGATGGGGCAGAGGTCCAGGTGGCCAACCTGGACTACAGAATGTCCCGCAAGGATCTGCAGCAGATGCTGCATGACACCTTCTCCCGTTATGGACGGGTAAGGCCAACTCCAGTGATGTTTTATAGACGTTTTCACAAAAGAAATTTCATTTTCCACAGTAGAAAAGGTGTAAAGATAAATTGATTGTTAAATTCCTTTTAGCTACTCTGATTTCGGGCTACTGGTGTATCGCGAATGCTTGCTCAATCTCATTTGGACCACTTGAACAGAACCATTGTTGGTATTTTTAGTAACACTAGTACTTTTCCTACAGTGACATACCAAACGACCGATGTGAAAAGTTGTATTGACTGATAAATGTGTTCATTACAGTCTGAAACAACAGTTGCTTGAGATGGTTTTGTGTGCAGATTTCCTGCTTGACACATGCTTCACCCCTGTCTCTGTGACCTTATTTTGTCTAGGTGAAAGCTGTGGAGCTTAGCCCCCACACTGACTATCAGCTGAAGGCCACAATCCAAATGTTGTCCTTGCAGCAGGCCATAAGTGCAGTCAGTGGCCTGCACCGTTATAAGATCGGAGGCAAGCGCATTCAGGTGTCTCTGATCACTGGTGGTGGCAACAAATCCCTTTCCATGCTCAGGTACAGTTAAGTGTAGTTGAGTTGGGTTTCTTTTATATGTTCTGGTTTGGACTGTGGGGGTAAACTTCTGATTTGTTTTCAATTATACAGCACAGAGATCATCAGCATTCTTCAAGATGCACCGGCCAATTGCCTTCCACTCTTCAAATTTACAGAGATCTATGAAAAGAAGTAAGTACTTTTTTTTCCAACTTTCATTCACACATGAAAAGCTTTACTCGTACATATTTTCCAATTTGAGTGTAGCAATTCCATAATTATAATATGCTTGTCAGTAGTTTTTGAAGCCAAACTATATGCTCCTGTTTCTCTCTCCAGATTTTCCCGTAAGCTTGTGGTTGGGGATTTGTACCGACTGCCGGAGGTGGTGGCAATGCGGGAACAGGGAGGCTCAAGGCTTGTGTGCCTACTGCCCAGCAGCCAAATCCGTCAGAGTCCACTGGGATCTTCCCACTCCCAGGAGGGCTCCTCCTCTGCTAGCGGCAGCCCCGTGGTGTTTGAGGAGCTGGAGTACCATGAACCTGTCTGCAGAGAACACTACACACAGCGGGACTTCAGGTTATTACAATTTTGCACATAGTATAACATTCTGAATAAATTATTTTCTAAATATGTAATAAATGCACAAAGGCGCAGGCTCCTTCCTTTGCAACATGTTCTTTTTTAAATGTTTTCAATTATTATATGAATTAAAATGGTATTTGCCCTGTTTAATAGTCAGCCTGTATTGCTGGCTACCTTGTAGGATCTTGACCCAGCATGTTCCCCTCTCACTTGCTCTGAACTACACAACTGAAGCAAAATGTCCCCACTGTTTTCATAACTGATTGTGTGTCTTACTAATTTTCTTTCTTTTTTTTTTAGTGAGGCTGACTTTGACCCTGACTCTTATAAAATACCTTTTGTTGTGATGTCCCTGAGCACCATAGCATCTGAGGTCCACGGTCTTTTGCAGTCACATGAGGGAACTCTTCCGTTACTCAGGTTACAACCAATTCTTTAATTAATGTATTCATTTTGTGTGTTAAAATCAACTCACAAACATTTATGAAGTTTTAAATGTATCTTTTCCATATAGTTTTCCAGACTGCTATGCAGAAAAATTCAGCCCTCTACAGCTGGGTAATGAGACGCTTGAGGGTGGTGTTCCTCTGGAGCACCTCATTACCTGTGTTCCCAGTATCACAATTGTCACAGCTCTGAATGGCTTCAAAGTCATCAAGTGGATCCACAACAAACCACCAGCACCAAATTCCGGTAGGAGCATTCAAAATGTTGTATGTTGTCTTACAATGCCATACCTAGTGCTATTTTTCACCAGCCAGATTTAATGTTTTAAAATATTATTTTCATGTAGAGCCATGGATTCAGCGCTGCAAGAGTCCGGTTGGCAATCCACAGCTCATCCAATTCAGCCGTGAGATTATTGACTTGTTAAAGAGTCAGCCTTCTTGCCTCATGCCCATGAGCAAGTTCATACCCTCATACCACCATCACTTTGCCAAGCAGTGCCGTGTCTCTGACTATGGCTACTCCAAGCTGCTGGAGCTACTGGAGGCTGTTCCACATGTCCTGCAGGTATTAATTGAGGTTGATGAGGATCTTTGTAATTTAGTTTGTATTTTACATATTGTGTTTATTTTTATTTTCTTTGCCTTCAGATATTGGGTATGGGTACCAAGCGTTTACTGACTCTGACTCATCGTGCTCAAGTGAAGCGCTTCACCCAAGACCTTCTCAAACTACTTAAATTTCAAGCCAGCAAACAAGTCTCAATCAAGGACTTCATGCAGGCATACCATTGGTCAGTAAGCATAGCTTGGAGCTGAAGATGTCTTTACCATGCCTTTGTATTTTGTCGAGGTATTGATTTAATTTTGATAAATGCTACCACTTTACCCGTGGGTCTGTCTGTGAATCCAGCACTAACAGTTGGAGAAAAATATTAAATATAAGATGGATCATCTGTGTTATGTTTGTAATATAATCTTGTGCATCAGGTGCTTCTCTAGAGACTGGAGGATAATCGACTATGGCACATGTGACCTGATGGACCTGCTGACTGAGATCCCAGACACCACCATCACTATTACACATCAGGACATGGATACAGTGATCTCTGTTCCCAGGAGAGGTCTGTTCAAACTAGTTTGAGATATTAAGATGACTTATTTAGAAGTTGTGTGAAGTGGTGATCGCAAATCTCTATGGCAAAACTGATTCAAAAGTAGCTTGTTGCGTTACAAAATCTGAGTACTCTTAAAGAATTGTATTGAACAATATCAAAGTTGAGTATCAACAATTTTAAGTAGATCATTTCATAAGAATTCCCTCTTATGTACCTGCAGAGCGTACAGTGGAGGAAATGGAGCGCACTAAACAGTTTGGGAAGGAGGTGGTGGACCTTCTTCGTCACCAGCCTCACTGCCGAATGGCCTTCAGTAAGTTCATCCCAACATACCACCATCACTTCGGTCGTCAGTGCAAACTCAGCTACTACGGCTTCACCAAGCTCTTGGAGCTCTTCGAGGCAATCCCAAACATAGTGATGGTGAGTTTCAAAGACTGTTTGTACAGTATAATGCTTTGTAATCCTTGGTGCACCAACCCTTAACAGGGAGGAATTAAAGTGTATTGATTGATGGTCTGTTATGATGGTCCATCAATGTTGTGCAGCCAAGAGAGAGGATTGCATGTCCAGGATATTATCTCAAGACAGCGACTGTTCACGAGTCATACATTTCCATTTTCTTCCCATTGTATTTGCTCCTCCTACTGTTGATACTATACTTCTGTCTAGCATCAGGCTCTTATGTCATGTGCTTGGATTGAACTGAGGTATTAAATCCACCTTTTAATCAAGTGTCAATGCCTTTTCCTTTTTCTCTGCTGGAACACTAATGTAACCTACCTTTTGTCAGGTGTTGGAGTGTGGGGAAGAGAAAGTGCTGACTCTGACGGAAGTGGAGCGAATCAAGGCTCTGGCAGCTCAGCTGGTCAAGCTGCTTCGGGCTCAGAAGAACTCCAGCCTTCCCGTCAGCCAGCTGCTCACGGAGTACAGCAAGACCTTCGGTTATGGTCTCCGCCTGCAGGACTACGATGCCAGCTCCCTGCCGGCTCTGCTCACCAAACTCTGCCATGTTGTCAAGGTAAAGAAACTTCTAATGGATAAATGCCACAAATTATCCTGGTGTTGCACCACTCAATGTTACAGCTCTTTTGGCAAGGCTAACTAGCTGATTAATCAAAGACTAATGCAGAAAGGTAAAGGAACACAGTAGATGGTGGTTGTTGCATCAAAATGAAATCAAGCTGCAACTCGTATGATCAAAACGGATAATCTACTTAACTGGTCAAACAAATGTATGCTTCTAGAAACAAAAGCATTCATAGTGTGGCATTAGCAATGCAAAGGACTGTCTGCCAATTAGAAATGAATTCCTCAGAACTCAATTAATGTCATAATGTCAATTTATCACAAACGATGTTTTAAATCCACTCTTGACATCCCAAATGTATTCTTTTCAGTGACCTAGTGCGGCTTATAGAGACTTGAGTACAATCTTTGCTTAGTAAAACCACTTTTTATATAAATAAACAAACCGCCGCATTCTTTCAATTACAAGGTGGCGGATGGCTTGGGGAGTCGGGAAGTGCAGTTGATCAACAGGAAGTCTTTGCGCTCACTGACCTCCCAGCTGCTGGCACTGCTCATGTCCCAAGAGGATGAGCAGGTCACCAGGGGTCTCAAAGTGGAGGAGCTGAGCCAGCATTACCTGACTGTCCATGGAGCCCCGCTCAACCCATGTGAATATGGGTTCCTCTCTCTCAGCGAGTTGCTAAAGAGCCTGCCCTACCTGGTGGAGGTGAGTGGAGGATTTAGTTTTTGCTATTATCTTCAAACTCATTCAAGCTTTCTACATTTTCCTTTGACTACAGTCAAACAGTCTATGCCTCGATGTGTCTCCATTTTTATTGCGTAGTTAACCTGTACCCACACACAGAGGCGGAGCTGACGGTGTGTGTGATTTCTATATATTTTTCTGTCACAGTTGTACCATGAAGAAAATGATAATGACAACAAAGCTGGCAACACTGCCAGTAGTTATGGTGAGGAGTGGGTGAGGCTAACCAGACTTTACCAGTTCGCCCGTAACGTTCGTGGCCTGCTCCACACCTACCATTACACCCAGATCTTCCTGACTGAGTTCCAAGGGGCTTATAACAAATTTACAGGCTGCAGCCTTGAACCACGTTCCTACGGATACACCTGCACTGACGAGCTGCTCAGCGCCATTCCACAGGTGGGCTTTAATTTCATGCTTTTCATACTTTTACTGTAGCACGTCTAAAACACTTTATCCATGTCGACTGCATATAGGTAAGTGAGATCTGCCGGTGTTATTAATTATCATACTTGATTCAGAGCTCATTGTCAATTTTCATTGTTTAGGCCCTGCACAAGGACAACCCATAGTTTTAGCATCTGCATATGCTTATATTGCGTTGTATTGTGTCATTAGGTGGTCTGGATCAAAGGGCATGGTCACAAGAGGATTATCGTTTTGAAGAACGATATGAAAGGTGATGGCATGCTTCATTAATTAGTCAAGCTTATCGATGGCATTTACACCGGCCGTCAATAAAGGCCGTGGGCTGAAGTGATCATTTAACTGATCTGGGGGTGCTCTTTGGGAATACTTGGGAAAGTGATGTGTTGAGATGACTCCTACAAAAATGTATGTAAGCTGTATGACTGAGGTGTGTTTTTTGTTTAGCAAGGGCAAGCCCTTCAGTTCCCTGCAGCCCCCCACCAGGAGAGAACATGGAGAGCCCAAGAGACAGCCCGATTAGCAACGCAACTTCTGGAACCCAGAGTCCAGGTAACATGGGTATTTATGACAAGTGCTCAAGATTTATTTAGCCTTTTTTTTTTTGTTAACAATATAGTAACGTAATTATCAAACCGTTTACTAGAGGGTGAATAAAGAAGGATAACAATGTTTTGTTTTTATAGACGGATCTGCTTCTGATCAGATAAAACATGGATAAAACCAAATCATGCTCTTTTTACCTACAAGGTGGCGATGTTGTAGTAGAATCAGAGCTACTTTATCTGACATCACCATTAGATCTACTGTGTGGTCCTGTACCATCCTGCCTACCGTCACCTCAGCTCCACCCAGACCCTGTTCTCCTTCAGGAGACGGACCTGATTTACTTTGAGGAAGAAACTCCATCAGGTCAGTTTTTAATGTTCCAGGTTAGATGTATTTGTATTGTGTTTTTAAATCTGTTAAAAATGAATTGTCCTGGGAATACTGCAAGTTTAACAGTTTGTACTTCTGATTAGTCATTAAAGTCACCTTTCTCCATTTTTACTTAAGAAATCAGGTTCCTAAAATGAATGTCGCCTAGATTTGATGTAGTTTTTGTTTTTCTATAATCCCGAACAGTAATATTCTGCCAAAATGAAGTGTGCTTTTAGTCAGTCTGCCACTAGTGTATTTTGAGGCCTAGATGCTTAAATCTTACATTTTGACATAAGCATCTTGATTTCCTAATTGATTAACAAAATGGTGGAATATATGGCCTTGCACAGATGTGTTCCGAGTGCTCTCAAATTGCATGTTAGAGCATGTTCTATTTACATCTTTCCGGTCTTTTACTTGGTGTAAGCTCATCTGTACTTGTGTGTAATTTCAGTGCGTAGTGAACCTGAAGTGGCAGCTGCTGACGGCACATCTGATCGGCCCGGCATCACGGACGCCAAACCTCCTTCCCCGCCGCCTAACATGACGTGCACCATGTCAATGGACAGTCCCAGCAGAAGAGCCACACGCAGCAGAATTAAGCTAGCTGCCAACTTCTCATTCACAGCAGGCCTCTGATCCTCTTCACACAGCACACAAAGCAATACGAGCTCACACACCGTGTAACTCTAAATACAAGAGTTGACCAGCTACAGGGAACAGAAGTGACCGCAGAGAAGCTTTGGTGTCGTCCCCTCTACATCCTTCGACAGGCTGTTGCTTTCTTCTTATTCACTCATCGTCCATCTTTGTTCTTTGTTTGCTTCTTTCACAATCAGTGAGTTCTTCCGATGTTCACCAAGCTGTGATTTTCTTCTTGCAGATTTACTGCAATTCTTTAGTTCGACAAATTCATCGACTGAAGCCTGTGTTTGCGTTCACCTCAAGGAAAGTTAAATTATATTTCTGTTGCAAAGCCGCATTGTCAAAGAATGCGAGCTGGCTTACAATGAATGAAGAGTCTAAAGATGAGTTGGTTGCCACTGTCTACAAAGCATTGGGCAATGTGAGAAAAGCTAGGGACGACCAAGTTTTCTATGTTAAATCCATGAAATGTACTTTCTCAGATTATACAATTGACAAATAACAGAAGATTTATAGAGATATTTTGTTCATGTGCCATATTGAGGAACCTCCGTGTACTACCTTGTTGTATCCCTTGGAGATGGAGCATTTAATTTATGACATTCATTTTTAAATTCCTGTGAAATTTTGGAGTGATTTTGCTTTGTAGTAACCTTCGACACGTCATCCAAACTGGACGTTAAGCACCTGCCTGTTTCAGTCTTCTATGGGAAAAGCACTAAGGAATTCTATTCTCTTCTTTTGTCTTAAGTAGCCCAACGATAGTATTTTCAGTTCCTTTTATATTATGCAGAGTATTTAGTTGTCTGTGGAAGAGTTTGGCCTAAATGTGTGTGGTGTATTTGGTGGCAATTTAATGTTGTAACTGCACATTGGTGTCCATCGTTCAGGTTGTGACTTTTGTTAACAAAAGCTAACGAATTTTGAACATATCGATGGCACTGTTTGGATTATTGAGACAAGCACTGCTCTCAGGAATTTTTTTATTCTTGTTGTACTTTGACTTAATTTATTGCAGAGAACTTTGGCTGGTCTTTTCAGGGCCACTAAAGAAGGCCTAAAAGGGGAAAAGGCCAACTCTTTAATACTCCGGCCAGATGTGTGCTCCGGCAGCAGGAACTGAGATACTTTGATTGTTCGACTTTAGCCGGCAGCCACTGTTTGTTCTTTTTAGCTGTGTTTTGTGTGTGGTTTACACTGGACCAGGTGGTGTGAATTATGCATGGTGTGCATAAATGAGTTTATGCTGGTGTAAGCCCAGGAGGAGCAGACAGGAACAGAAGATGGTAAGACATTCTTTAAGATCAGTCTTTTATTTCCACCACGTTTTAGGGATTTTGGAGTTGGCTTCACCCTTGCAGTCGCCACATAAATAATGCTCAAGGTTTTTAGAGTTAACCTTGTTGCTGGTCAGCACTGTCTGTGGTGCTGTCCATGCCTGAGTTGAAGAGTTCAAGGTGAGCACTCTTGAGTTTTTGATTTTTTTTTTTTAATGACGAGGTGGCTGGTTGTGATTTTTAGGGGAAAGAGATGGGGCGGTAAGCTGTTTGTGGAGCACCATGGAGGCTCTGGGCAGCCTCCTGAACAGACTGACGTGTACAAAGAGGCCCTCTGCGGCTCTCTGGAACCTGCCGGGCTTTTACAATGGCTTGTATTTGCCACGGTGCCAAAGGAATTGCCATCGTATCTCCCCATCGCCCACAACTTACATAGAGGAGTTTTTACTTACTGATGTGTTTTCTTTTTTTTCCAATTTTCCTCTTTCAAGTGTTGACTAGACTGCTGGCTACTAAATTGCCACCAAATAATGTCTGCTGCCATGAAGTTAGCACGACCGAGGTGCCACTGAAGTCTGAGGGTTGTTTGTGTTCAGAGAAAAGGGCTAAAGAATGGGTAAGAGCCCATTTAATCAGTTTCTGTCCAGTTCCAGTGTTTACCTCCTTTAGCCAGCGTTAGCAGTGTTAATAATTTCCTTTTCAAACTTGAATTTAGACTTGGTATGAAAAGCCTTTTTAAAGCTGAGAGATTCCACCTGCCAACTTGCCAAAATAACTGAAATACCAATCAAAATGTTTTTAATTATAGCTGTTAGGGTTCAGGTCTCTCCTGCAATGTTTTACTCACTGTCTTTGATGAAGGGATTCATAGTTAATGATAGAAAGGGGCTGAAAATAATTTAACTTTGGCAGTACGGATGTATTCCTTTTTGTGACTGAGCAAACCCTGGCTCTCCCCAGAGTACTGCAGTGGCAACTAACTCATGAATACGTTTAACTTCTCTGTTTAGCTTGCGCGCTCTTTCGGTTAGATCAGTGAGAAGCTATTGTACCTGTCAAAATATGCACTTTTGCATAGTTTTGGTTCATGAAATACAAATGTGAAATTGTGAGGGGCTGAAACTTGTTTTTGTGTCTTTACCTCTGTTTAACTGAATCGGATTCTGCTTCAACCATTTTCACGTTGCACAACAAGAAAATGTTTCCTTTATTCAGCAGTGTCCTTTAAACTGCCTTGTGACCTATTCCTTATTGTCTCACTGTTTCCTCTACATTCACCGCCCACCCCCCTCTGTCACACAGCTTTACTGCCTCGCCACATAAATCACTAACGTAACGTTGAAGGGACCAAAAAAAAGATTTCTGTTAATAAATTTCACAAGCATCAATTTTGCCTTTTCAGTGTTTTTTTTCGTTGGTTTGAGATCAATCAACCCAGAGTGTTCCTGAAAGATGCTCTTTTATTTAAACATGTATTTACAGGTAGTTTCAGCTTATTTTCTGCATATTTGTTCATATTCAACATAAGGACCTTCATAAATTCACTACGACTACAGAACGCTAAGTTATCAGAAAGAAGGTAAAGTGACAAAGCAACATTTTGCTTGATGCGAGTCACTAATATCCTAAATACACTCAAACATACAGTCTACTGGAGGCATTTACAAGAGTTGCATTCATTTCCGGTTATCATGAAAACGCAAGACTAAATTCAGAGGATGCAAGTTGTCAGCAATATCCATAATGCCATATACTACGACAATAATTCCTGGTTGTTGATGGCCGAGATGATGTTAGTGATGCGACTGGGGAATGAGCGCGCTCAGTGGGAAGAAAACATGTTGCCATGTTGAATACATCTGAAGTGTTTGCATGTACAGCAGTTAACAAAGATGATGATGATTGTGGCGTGAAGCAGAGGAAACTGCAGAAATGGGTCATGAGGTGTCGGGAACATATGTTCAGGAAGCATTCGCCTCTACAGAGTGAAATGCTAACACACATGGCCACACGCATAATGTGACCCGACTTTGCAGCAGCGTTGAGTCCATTTTCATCAAGAGTTTCGTTGACTTTTGACCACCACTGATGTTTTGATAGATATTACAGAAAGTCAAATCTATTACTTCGCTCCAGAAGAAAAAGCGTCCCCCTCTAGCATTTATATACCAATCATTTAATTGGTAGCCGTATTGCTTGTCTGAGTGACATGTGATAAAACATTGGTTGGAGTCTCCTGAAAGTTCACTGGTTGATAAAGGGAGGATATGGAAGAATAAATACCCGTTCTCAAACTTGACGATAACATGTGTTTTTTTTCCTGTCAGACAGAAGACGTCAGCATTTATACTTCACTTTGTGGATATTGTGCTTGTAGTTCTGTAAATACTGCTGTTCATATTGACCATGATCATAGACCTTATTGTCATTTTAAAGGAATGTTAAATGATGACCCAATCTGATTCTAATTTAAGACACAGATTTAGCAAATGTTCATTTACAGTTCCCTTTACTTCATGTACACTGGGAACAAGTGTCTTCACTTACAGAAGCGCCTCATTGTAAAGTTTCCCTCGAGCACTGACTCGGGATCAGCTCCCAAACTCTGAGCTGAAGCCTTGTGGCTGAAACTATCTGCGATTCCATTACAAACCTGATTCCTGAGCAGTTTCGAGGGGAAAACAGTTAACCAAGGTTCACTGAGCCACAGGAAGTGATGTATGGGATGTGATGTGAGTGTGTTTGTGACAAGTGGACGACAAGGTCATAAAGAGGTCTGTGTCGGTTACATGACGGCACACTGGGTGGCTCCACAGCAGTCCTTAATGATGGCCACCCCTGACTTGGTGATGGATGGCTTGTTGGGAGGTGGCTCTGGGATTTGTCTCTTAGGCTTTGGAGCAGCTTGATGGAAAGAAAGAGGAGGGAAAAGAGATGATCACACCCTGGAAGTGAAAGCGAACGACACTTGTGACTTCTTTTCAAACGCGGTCACTCACTTTGTGAGGATTTGAGCTTCTTCTCCAGAGGCATCAGCTTCAGTCTGAGGTACTCAGCCATCTCCTTGTCCTCCTCTTGCTCCCTGAGTTTATTAAGAGGCACATAGTCAGCTGTTTGAATACAATACAATCGGTACACGGAGGTTATAAGTCAGTGAATGGCTTCATGCTTTTTATGAGCCTTTTTCACAACAGATGTTTAGACTTGTCACAGTAGGAAAAGCACAGGTGGAAATAATAAAGTTAATGATGGCTGAATTCCATTTAGCTGTTTGTGTCAGGGTCCTGTTAATGTGCATGCTGTCTGACTGGTATTAACGATGGCTCCCAGTGTCCCAGTAAGTCATGTGATTAGTAACACCTGTGGTCTTTGTCGCCAGGAGTAAAAATATCTCAATCATTTTTAGCCACGGCGTAGCTCTTTGGACATAATGTCAGTCAGTTAGTCCACCACTTTGGTCCGCCATGAAATATCTAATAATATCTCTCATTTGGTACAAATATCCATCTTCCCCAGACGATGAATCCCAATTATTTTGGTGATTCCCTGACTTTTCCTCGAGCACCAACATGGCAATAAATTGTAATAACTTTGCTGATACATTCACTTCTTTTCAGCTCTGTGACTTGCGTGTAAATAAATGAGAAGCACAAACTGCTACTTGCGGCTTTGATTTGACGACATATCACAATGTTACACACTTTGACACAGTGACTCATAAGGTCTGATTAAACTAAACCATAACAAAACATAACAAAAGCACATCTGACGTACCACTTTTTAAAAATGAACCTTTAAATTTGCATTTCTCATCCAGCGTTATAAAACCAGGCTGTGAGGTTCTGTCATTGAATATTACATCTATCTGAAGGTTAACTCTGCGTCACACTCGTTAGCCTGTGGGAGGCTGAAAATGAGGCTGAAAATGACAACGCAGAGCTATGGTCATCAATCAGCCTCCCACACACAGCAGGCTGTGGTGATGAAGGCACCGGGTGCCCCACCTTCAGTCATGCTCACATTTACTCTAATGAGTCTCCTTCCTGCTGTTTCTCAATCATCCTATGTTTATTCAAATGAAGAAACAAACTGGGGATGCAGTTCAAACCAACACACTGTCTGAGTAAATAAACAGTCGGTCAGCTCCCGGATATTTATTGTGCCTGTATGTGGGAGCGCTCTACCTTAATCTCTCCACCTCTGCATCGTCGACCAGGAAATCCCTCTTCTGCACCAATTTATGAATCTTCAGGATCAGCTCCTCTTCTCGCTGCCGGTGTTTCTTGTTTTTTTCTTTCTCTGGGGGAAAACAAAGAAGGAAAATCATAGTCATGAACGCATAAATAAATAGAATGACTGAACTGAAAACATAATGTTATACCCTCACATGGAATAAAAAGCAAGGTTCGTACATGTTGCTGGCAACTGACCTTTACCTTACAGCAAAGTCAGCTGACTCCTAAACACTGAGTCACATCACAAACACACCCATAATTCTTCTCTCATATATAATTTACAACAAATAAGGTATTGACTAAATGACAAATGATAGAGCTCTGTTTTGTTTTTATTTTTTTATTCAGTCAGACATCAAGGAATGGAACATCCACTTTGTTTTGTCTCGCCTTCCATACCTTCACACTCTAAAGCACAGACAGACATAAATAGTGTACACACACACACACGCATGCATGCATGCACGGCACGCGCAGACAGCTGCAGAGAGGTTGTCTGACCCTGCTGGTATCTAGGCTGCAAATATCAGCTCGTTCTCCCACCTGGACCCAAAGTGGAGCGGTGCAGCTCCATGTGTGTTCCTCCACAACAATCTGAGGGATCCCAATGTCAGAGGACCGTGGAGAGAGGCCACGGGGTGTGTTGGTCACGTGACTCATTGTGCTGGAGTGAAGTACTGGGCTGCCAGACCCCTAGCAACAGCATGCATGAGGCCCCAGTGGCTCATGGGAATGTCAGCGAGGGGCACTTTTTGTGTGACAGTGTGCAGTTTTGCCCTAATCCCAAATACATAGGGGGTGGACACAATAATAGGAACGGTTCACAATATAATGCAATCAAAGCTGCAGCCACCATTGAGGACAGGGAGGTCTCGTCCTCTAGGGGTTTTATTTGAGGGGGTCGGGGGGGGATTTGGTGGTTTTCATTCCACAATAATAATACAAATATAAATACGATCAAAGATTCTGTATTTCTCTAAAAAGAAAAAAATCTTCTGCTAAAGCTCCTGAACAAAAACAACACATTCGTCCTCTTACAAATGAAAACTTTAATTGAAAAGCAATAAAAGACACTGTTGCTCAACTTAATACACTCGGGGGGGTTTCTTCTGTAGTCTTACTTGGTCTGGGATGACCAGTAGTTTATGGTGGCGTATTGTCAGCATAAATGTGCCCTGTGCTGAGTTTTCTCATAAACAAAAAAGTTATATTTACATTCATTGTTTCTCACAGTTACCGCTGTTCAGGGAAAGTTTCCTATAGGATCGATTTAAATTGGATTGTCTTGACTCTGTCTTTCTTGCTATGTGGGGCAGGTGGGTTTGTAGCTTGCACTGGGAGGATTTGTTTTTTAAATTCTGACTGCAGCTATGAATCAAATCAACATAAATCACAACATCAAAAATGACCACAGAGGTAAACCAATGTATTTCTGACAATATTCATTCAAACATAAGCTCCACAACATTATCAGGCGTTTCTGTTATTCTGTCCTCACTCTCTACATCGCAGGGTAATATTGCAAGTGGTTAAAAACACGCCTTGTCACTGGTTCTTTTCCCAGAACAGCTAATAGACGTGCATGTGTCTTGTTGCTGTGCGTGTCCTTGAACACGACACCAGCCCCTTCTGCTCACACACACTGACACATGAGGACGAATGTGTTGTTCTTGTTGCCAGGTCCTCTGCGTTACTATGTGGTGCTTTTAACGTCACTGAACCATTTCCAGCACATCACCGCTGCATCTGAGACGCCGACAGACAACACTGGAACTGACTGTGGAGTTAAACCAATATTTGATTCTGTACTCTGCGCCACAAACACAAAATTCCTTTTGCCTGCAAAGTTTCCATCAACTCATATTGCCTTCACCATGCAGATGCATGTGTGCTTATGTGTTTGCATGCTTATCTCACCCGTGTAACTCCACCAGACATGAGACAAATAATCAATAATGCATATTAGTGCAACGACAGCTTCAATAAATCACTGGCTTGGGTGACAAAAGCACTTTCTGCCAAAAACTATTTTTGGTCAATTCCAGGATCAATTCTGAGAGGTTTATTTCCTGATATGCTTACAGCTGGGTTTCTTCAGAAAATCTAAGGTGTATATATGTACGTACGTGGATGTGTGGGTGTGTGTGCGCGCGCGTGTGTGTGTACTGTACCTGGCACTGTGACAATCTGTCTCAGCTCCTGCTTTAAACTCATGATGTCTTTGCAGAGCTGAATGTCATCCATCCTAGAAAAAGAAAGAGAAATAAAACAATAAATCACTGGCCTCCATCAGATTATAGGCAACATATATTATTAGCTGCTTCCAGTTTGGGATATATTAATCTGATTGGAATGATGTTAGGCAGAGTTGTATTGTATCGTGAACTCTGGAAGAAAAGCAGACTGAAAGATCTGTGGGATGGATCTAGGCACCAATTGTATGTCTTTTTGATCAAATGAAAAGTTATTCTATTTCCAAAACATAGAAATACATTTTGAAACTTGAATATGTCCCTTATTATACAAAACACAGATGAAAATAAAATTCCAAACTCAGGATGCGTAAAAAGACTATTTTATTTGTAATCTATAATTCCAAGACATTCCAAGACATTCACTCAAACCAATTGTTATGTGGTCTAATGGATAATAAACACATCAGTAGCTCTGGTCTAAAAATTGTGTTAAATGTTGTAAGATTCTCTTCACATATTTATTTTCAAAAAAATTATGCGTATTACGAAAATTAAAATGTGCAAAACAGCCTACTTTGAAACTAATAACCACAATACTTTGAGAGACAGATAGGGAAAGGGATCCTGTAAAACCAAATATATTCAATTAACTTGATACAAATCAGAGAACAGCGTCAAACCATTTGCAAACCTGAAAGAGAATGTTTGGCATGTTTGCTTAATAACTCACTGAAACAATTAATCTACCATTCTGTCTGAATGAGCGATTTGTCGACAAATTATTTCAGCATTAATCCCTAGTGTTGTACTGTAAAATCCACTCTTGAACTTGTCATCAAGACGTCTCTGCCTCAGGCCCCGATGTGCCTCATCAGAGGGTGTGCAGATGGAGAACATGCAACATGAATCAATCCACGCTGCTCTCCGAGCCCCCTGCAGCCTTGAAGTCTCACCCTCGAGGCCTACACATGTCCCCCTCTTCCTTCCAAGATCCTAACCTCTCTCTCTCTCCCTCTCTCTCTGCGGAGCAGTGACAGCTACCCCAGATTTCATTCTGTCTGCATGTGATAGATCAAGCCGATGACTCATCCACAGCCTCCTCTCTCTGCATGTATCCCTGTTGCTCCGCTTTACGTCTCCCTCCTCTTTCTATCTCCCCCTTGACCCTCTCTGTTTTTCTCCCTCTTTCTGCCTCGTGTTTCACTCTCTCAATGCTATCTGTGGATTCCAGCAGCTTCTGCACTCTGACACTCCATCTGCTACTGTGTGTGTGTGTGTGTGTGTCACACGGAGCCTGACAGCATCAGAAACGAAAGCACTAGGCAGTCTAATGAAGCCTTTCAAGAGGGCGTGTGAATCAACATAATCAACTGTGAGCTTTCTAAGATGTGTATCAGCTTCATGCAACACGTCAACCATCAAGCACCAACGTTCGGGGTGTAATGACCCACAAAATACACTGTTCTCTTCGATATGTCACAATGTTGAGACGATTTGATACAGTTCAATACATGAACATAAACAGGGCAGTAGCTTGAATTTTCACTGTCAATTCAGTTTTATAAAGACGCAATATTCACTTCTTAATAATGTAATGTTCTCCTTTTTTATGAAAAACAACAAGATATGGTAACAAAACAAAATCAAAACGGCACATGTTGAACAGCTTTTAAGCTAGACTGAAATTGTTTGACATATAGTAGGAGTGTGAAATCTTCCTTCACAGAATATCAATATATTGTGATCTAATAAAAGTTCTAAAATGTCTAATTGGTAATCCTGTAAACTAAATAACAATATATATATATTTTACATTTATTTTATTGATGCAAAATGAATTATTTTGAGCTCCAACCATTTGTTGAATTATTTGGTCATGCCAAATATGTCATGATTTCATCAGCTTCAATGAGAATTTGCTGCTATTACTTGTCTTTCACTGAAGTAAACTGTTATTGTGATAGGGGTTTTGACATGTGACAACTGTGAATATAATCTATAGTCTACTCTGTATTGAACAATCCGATGAGAACCCGGATTTAACTTTAAAAAATGTGACATTACATTCTATTATAAATGCAGCGTGGCTTTAGACAGAGAGGAAATTAACACAATATGTCTTCCCAAACACTGATCCATAATCCTCGAGGCTGATGTTGATGAAGAGCCAAATGAGTTCATCATGATGACTCATCAGCTGCTATTGGCATGTTCAGCCCTCTGCATAATCAATACACATACATAGACTGCCTCTCTCGGTATCGAACAGTATATCTTAACACAGCCATTGTATATCACAAGGAAATAACTCTATAATGTATTGTGTCATGAGAGTGTCCACACAGAAAACCTCATTATCCACTCAAGGACAGAATGAGGAGTTGTTATGACACTGTGTCGATTCAATCTTCGTCACACTCGATCACATTCGCTGTTACATAAACAGCGACATGTCAGCAACTCACATGAAGCGCAGCTCTGACTCTCGGCGCACTAGGACCTCTCGCAGGCGCTGGATACGAGCCATCTCCACCTCGATCTCTTCTGGAGCCATGGTGCTCTCTGCCATGGACACATCGGAATGACCTGGGAGAGATAGGAGGGTAAGTAGGAATAGGAAGGAAGAAAGGAGAGAGCAGGGAAACATGAGTCTGTAAAGACAGGAGAAATAAGCATTTAACATTGTTGTGCAGATAGTTCTCCTTCTCAAGGACAGTGCTTCAGAGTTTGAAGCGTATTTTCTGGTTTCAAGAAAAGCCTCCCGGCACTTTTCCTTTGATTTCATGTTACAAATGCATCCATGAGTTCCATATTTCTGTCACTTTGAAAACTTTCTCACAGTGTCTGCATCGTGCCAAACACATTTCCCACCTCGTCCCCCTATGACGTGGCATCTCACATCAGCCAAGAACATGACATTTGGAGAGGAGCAGCATTTGCAAATTCAGCTGTGATTTGTGTTTTAAAGTCACAGCAGTGCCTTAGGCACAAAGCTTCAATCACTCATCGTTATGTGGCAATGTGTGTGACATGAAGAAAAGTAGGATTTAATAGCGCTGCCCCCTCGTAGTTAATTAGTCTACCAATCAATCGTTTTGGTCTTTGTCAGCTAAGATCTATTTAATGGATTAGTCCTTTTCTATGCTTTTGCCACGAAACATATGAGCACATCTCTGTTAAACACAATATTTAAAGTGCTGCTTTTGCATGATTCTTTGTGGAGGAACCCTGTTTTAAAGATCTGTTGATTAAATCAACTAATCGATTTATCTACAAAATCTTACGAGTGTTAGTCGACTAAGAAATTCTTAAGTCGAGGCGAGACCCTTATTTATGTATATAGTACAGGTTTGTTGAGATCATTTTCCAAAGCAGAAGGTTGTTGAGGAAGAGAAAAACAGATCTTCATACTGACAGATCAATGAGCAGCTGTGGCTTCTTGCTGATTGGCTCATTCCTCCCTGAGCCCACACTCTTCATATCTGCCAATTAACAAACACTTACTACACAACACGTATTGCACTGATCAATACACTGGCCAATGCTGCAAATGCTGTATCAGACGGACCTAATTAGCACCAAACAACATGAAGTATGAATCTTGATTTGAAGAAACACATTTATTAAGTGTGAAGCTGAGGGAGTGGATTAAGTGTGTTGTCCTAGAGTCATCGAGCTTCCTTCCTCCAAATATTCACATCTATATATCCATTACAAATCATTGAAGGAGCACTTCATCAATGTTTCACATGAAGATCAGTTTACTCGTCATGAGAAGAACTACTCAGCCTATGAAATATTTGTATAATATCTTCTGTGGCTCTGGAAGAAGAACAATACATCTCAGTTTAGTGAAACATGCCCAAGGTGTCCAAGGGGATGTCTTCAAATGTCTTGTTTCATCCTGTCAACTATCCAAAACATAAAGATATTCTGTTTATAAACACAAATATTTACATTTGACACACACTTGTTCATATGGATATTAATCTTTCCTATAACACAACCACTCTGTAGGAGAACAACGTCCCCAGTCCGCGGTCTTCATACACCTGAATATAAACAAACTATTTGCATCTGTCACCCAGAGCAGATGTGAGGTATGACATGTATCCACTGTGTGTGTGTCTTGTAACATTAGAGGATCAGCTCCTCGTCATCCTGCAGCAACATCAACTGCAGTCTGCTTGTGTGGTACTTTTCATGGATGCCTGCTGAGGACGGAGCTGACTCACCACAGCAGACAGAAGTCTGCACAGGAGGGCTCGCTTTGCTTGTGCCTCGCTGATGTTGAATCATCACCCGACGTGTCTGCTGACAAAAGACGCTGACGCCAAACTCAAACTTTATACCATGGAACACACAGCAGGAGCTAACATGTTCTTTCTTTATTTCCCTTTTCTTTGTGTGTCTTGTTTTTCTTTGCACACTCCAGCCACGTGGTTACCATCTATAAGACCGAGCTGCAATAAGCTCTGACTGGTGGCAAAGTGCCAGCTCAATAATGTCTTAACAGCTCGACCTCATCTGAGCAAGCCGCTCACACATATAAGACATTACGAGGAACGAACAGCTTCCGTATTCCTAATTAGCTTGTCCACCGGGCACAAGTCATCAGCTGCAAATATGAACCAGTCTCCTCACACACTCAGTTAATTAATCAGCTTGAAAGGCTCTGTTTAATTAAAACAATCTGGATTGTCAATGAACATCAGGATTATAAATTTAATGAGGAGTAACCAGCCTGTAGAGCAAAGGATCGGTGCGGCGCAGCGGCCACATGGGGCTTGACAACAGGGAAACGTCAGCATCTTTATGACATCCAATGCAGACGCCCCTGACACGTCCTGCAGTCACACTGTATACACACTGCTGCTGCCTCCGGAACACACACCTCCTCAAATAGAAACACAGGCAGAGAGCAATAGCTGGATCTGTGTTTGTGTTTAAAAATATCCACCACATGATTTGTTCCTCTCTGACTTAATCTGGAAGTTTTTTTTCACGCCCTGCTCTTCTGTGATGAGTTATCGTCAGAGGAATCAACCCGGACACATCTCAAATGCGTCATTCATCGGCCGTCTTCAAACAGGACACATTTATAGAAACCTTGAAAACAACGCCTCTGCCACTATTAATATTTATTTTATGTTGAAATGGTGTTTCTTCAGCCTTAGAGTCACTTTTGAGGCTGTAGTTTATGGTGTAGTTTACAGCGGACAAGTCAATCAACAAAATACTAATTGCTAATAATTGTCATGTATCAAGCAAAATGTGATTCCAGCATCTCCAAAGTGGCAATTTGCTTCTTTTCTTTTACAATACTGAATATCTTTAGGTTTTGGGCTGTGGGTTTAAAAAACTAACTTGCAATGTAAAAACATCACATTGGACACATTGTAACAGTAACATAATTCCATCCCTAAATTGAACAAATTAAATATATGCAAATAGATGAAATAATAGAAACATCCAAATCAGCTCTTCTACTTGTGTTCATTTGTAGCTGACATTGTGTTCCAGAGGTGTTTGCTCATCGGCTTTATCATTGAGGCTGTAGTCCGTGGTGATGTTGTATTGTGTCAATATAAACTGTTATTCATGTGCAGAACATTTTATTTTTTGTTCTCAGCCTCTGAACAATCAAAAAATAACAACTGAAATTGATATTTATGAAATTGAATTTAGCCATAAACATAAAGTATTCTTCTTGAAATCCAGAGTGATATGCTCTAACCTATTTATCAGAGGTACAGAGCTGTCCGGGCTCCTGCTTCATGCGTTATCAGCCTGAATCAAATAAACAAGTCTGGGGTCGCTGTGTTTGTGGTTTACTCCTCCTCGGCCCACATCCATTCAGAAACAGTGCGAACACCATGCATAGTGTGCATGCCGGGGAATGTATAGGCCCTTCAGCACCAAGGCAGCGCTATCGAGAGCCGACATCCCAAACCTTTGTGAGTCATGTCGGGCCATTAACCCATTCAACGATAACTGCAGAGTGAAACATATGCTGAAACATCTGGAGACGCTCACGTGCTATTCTTGAATACCGGACGGTAAAACCACATCGTGTTCGCACACATGACGCTCACCTTTGTCCGTGGTCCATGCCGTTTCCGACACGGCACCGTAGCTCCTGAGCGCGCGCTCGGTGTCCGAGAAAGATTTCTTCAGTTCCATGTCGGAGTGCCCGCGCGCCGAAACCAGAATACTACGAGTCTGTTAGTTAAATCTACACGGCGCTGCTGGGTGCGTCCCTCCAGATAACTCAGTTTCACCCGGTGACAAGGCTCAAGCGACCCGAGACGTTGAGCATCTTTATTCAAGCTGGCAAGTGCCTCGACGTGTGGATGGAGAAAAGGATGCAGGGAGCATGCGCAGAACGGGCGGAGATGTTGAAGACTTGGGAGACACCCACTAGCATCGAGATGATGTTAAAAAATAAAACAACAGGCACACCGTTGCTCTGGAGCTTTTATTATCAACCTGACCAAGAATTTGTTTCTGTCTGGTTATTTGAGGTATTTATTATAAATAAAAACATTTGTTTTTAAAGCAAGCAACGGCTCTGTTGTCCCCTAAGTGTATTAGGCAGGCTGCAATAACTGCCAAAGTATAAGTGGCAGATGTTTTCACATAAGGGGGGGGGGGCTGGTTTTTTATTCAAAATTGGATTCAACATGGAAACTGTTTGAACAATCTGTTACAAATTTAGAGACAACTTTATTAATTTTGAAAAAGTCTTCAAAGCATGAGAGATTAAACAGAGAGTGGAAACGCAGACTGTGAAAAGCATGCAGCAGCAGGCAGGCCTTTAAAGTATGTGTTGTTCTCAATATATTCCCACAAGAGATGCAATTGCATTTAAACTTCAAGTAATATAGACAAATTAATACTATTTGAACACAACCCTAAACATGCCCTTCTGATAGCAACAGAGAACATACATGTAATATTTTAGATCAAGAAACGTGTGTCTGTTGAACAATATAGAACTATAGGTTCAAGCCTGTCACCTGTCAGTTATAACTGATTTATTTTGTCTAGATGTATGCTCAGTAAACACAATGAGTCAATGGGAGATTTGTTTTAGTTTAATCAACAATAAATATTATTTATCTCTACAACAGTGTGATAAAATAATTTGTACAGCGCCGACGATCTTTGTGATATCCAAACTAAAAAAAGAAATTGAGACATAAATGTAGTAAAGGTACACATCTTTCAATTAGTTAGTAATATTAAATACATACAATTAAATACATATGATATGATTTGTTCCTTGAGTTCCAGTGTTGCACATCAGCATACAAATAATAAATAGAAACAAAAACTCTGCAGTTTAAACGATTATTGTTGTATTATTAATGTCATTCACATTCATTCAGTTCTGTGAGACAGATATAATAATATAATCACACTCTTACATATGTTACTTCAAAATGCATAATTGCCAACTCCATTTTACACTCAAATGCATCAGGGGGGAAAATAGACAGATCTCTCTGTGACACCGGGGATTTCAGTAATGCATGAACACAAGTGAATTACATTTTTTTTCCTTCATGATCTGCAGGAACAGAAACAATAAACCTTTTAAACTCATATATAGGAATAACATTCAGCTCTTGTACTGAGCTATTTATAAAAATGACCTATATAGAAATATATATATAGGCAACTGACGTTTTGTTGACACCCAGCTTTCAAGAATCACTAGGCGATGAAACTAGTACTGTTTTTCAAGTACTGAGGTCAAATTCAAAAATGTGTAAAATAGCAGACAGTATTATAAACATTTGGAAATGACGCAAATATATATAATAGTACCACATTAACATAAAGTACGATAAGACAGGCAGCATTTCCACATTCAAGTAAATTAATGTCTCAGACAACCATTGTCAAGCATCAAAGTAATCCTCAGTAGTAACTCGTTGACACAATATTTAGGGGACAAAAGTTGAAAATGTAGAAATGAATCATGTGTTTTCAGATCTGTTCTAGTGTTTTTAAGTTTATTTTGTATATGCATGTGTGTTTAGCACTTCTTGTACCAAAGTGTAAACTGAAACCAAAGCCCTTAAGAGATGAGACTGATATTTAAATGTTTAGAAATTCGATAAATTTCATGAAATTAAAAATCTAAATTAATAAATCAGATTAGCTGCTGTGCCACATTTCACTTCTTATTCCTGTTTTTAGATGTAAAGCAGGAGAATGTGGAAAAGGGGAACTCTCTTGTGAAGACACAAGACTGCGTTTCTAAAAACCAAACCTGAAGATAAAGTGATGTTTCACAGCGGGATGGAAAAGTAGGACTGAATATTTCCCACGGAGGTGATGTGTCGTATGCGTATTGAATACGATACGGAATATACATCCCATTTGCCTCCCTTAGTTTTCCAAAGCACCGTAGAGCGTCACGTGGGTCACATTTTTAGTTTAACCCCAGTGAGACTTTTAACTCAAACCCTGGCAGAGTTAGTGCAACATTAACCACAGAGAGCCATCCACTGAACCTGCTTCAACTATGTTTAGTCCCCCTCCATCGCAACCACTGATTCCACTCACTTCAGTTCTGAGTAGGTGAAGATGCTACTGTTCCCTCTTTGGAAGCATCTGTCTTGTCATTGACTTCTGCTCCATCCTCTTTGTGAGGAAACAACCACGCCAGAGCAGCACCGGCCGTGCCGTCACCGCTCTGGCGTGAGAAGCAAAGGAAGGTGGCCCACACGAAGGCACAGCAGCCGGTGAAGGCGGTCCGCATGTACAGAGGCACCAAGGCGAAGTTCACAAACTGAGGGAGGCAGATACAGATTACCGTGTGTCTATATCATTGTACTGGTATATTACATGTTCACGTACTGAAACATTATTCAGATATATTATTGAAAGAATCTATATTCTCCAGTTTAAACTACAGTATTCAGCACTCACTCGGTCAGTTCTGTGTTGTTATGATATTTGGAATAGGTCCTTCAAGCTTTAATCCGCAGGCTTGTCTTTCAAAATGTATCACATTATCACATATAGCAGCTGTTGAAATTAACGGAAGTTAGAGAAAACTTTTTAATGGTGAAAAAAATCTAAACTCTGAGATTCACTTACTGAGCCACAACTCAGGTTCATCATGAAGTTGTGTGATTCAGAGTAAAGAATCATTAGCAAGTGGACCTTTGACCTTAGATTGTCTATGTTCACAAGGGTCAACAACTAACATCCATGCATGAGAGATGTTAATATTTACCTGCATAAATGGCCAGAACATAAGCCCTGTCTGAAAAGAGAAACAAACAGAAAGCGCATAATAAATAAAATTAAACGCTTACAAAGAACTTAATTGACATCTGTACTGAAATCTATAATGACAAAAACATAAACTTTCAACTTTAGGGATTGAGATTCATATGAATGAGTGAAAGTCGGAGAGCTATCAGGAGAGATCTCCCAAAACCAAATAATACATTATAAATGAGCTGTTTGTATTCAAAATATATTGAGCATCAGTTTTAGATACACAGGCAGGAGCTTCTCCTCTGTCTAGATTTAGACAGTTAACTTGTCACAACATGTCAAGACGAATATACGGTGACAGCCTCTCTCGGCTCCAACTCACCTTATACGTATTTAGGAATTTTTCTCTCCAGTCTTCAAAGATGTCCTCTTTGCCCTCCAAGAAGCTGACACCTGAGTGAAGACCCGATAAATGACCGTTCATTCTGTGACCGTGATTTGACTGATGGGCGGTTTAAAGACAGTCTAAGGGGACAATAAACACATGATGTGTGTGTGTTATAGCAGCAAGATACATAATCACTCAGGAAATATGTCACATCATGTTTTCTCAAGCAGTGTTATTAATACACTGGGAAAACACATTATCTTGAAAACATTATCAGTCCGACCGCATGTACAATGTAGTAATTAAGCATCAGTATTATGAGATTTTAATTGCGTTTTTAATGTAGTTTGATGTTACGGTTTTCCACTTTGCTTTTTGGCGTCCGATTAATAATATTACGTAGACATATCTTATTTATATTCATTTTGTGTTTTTTCTATAATATTGTGACATTTTAATATTATATAAGTGGAGGCTTCAAATAAGCCCAGTGGGCTATTATTTATCTCTGTTATGTGTGTGTATTTTTTGACTGTAAGTTGTTGTTTTTTATTGGGTTTTTTATATTTGAATGAAAGCCCATACTCAGTAAAACAACTTTACTAATGTAATATAATAGGAATTATAAAATTATTGTATTGTATTATTGTAATTTCTTGCCATTTATTACCATGCATACAGTAATACTAACCCTCTTGTTGGATGGTTCATATCCTCCACCCCACCTCATCTCCAATATGAAATCTAACAGTATCTGCTCAGTGATGACTTACACTTGACCTCTGCTCGTTGGGGTATGTTACAGGACTACTGATCTTTACACCACACGAGGAGAGCACCGAGAGGTTTCCGGCTCATGTTACAAGTTGACAGCTATGTTGTCTGTTTTTGAAGTTAACCATTAACTACCCAGCAGACTGTCGGTATCTGTGGTGCCCTGTCTGTGGTGCCCTGTTTGTGGTGTCGGTATCTGTGGTGCCCTGTTGGTATCTGTGGTGCCCTGTCTGTGGAGTCGGTATCTGTGGTGCCCTGTTGGTATCTGTGGTGCCCTGTCTGTGGTGTCGGTATCTGTGGTGCCCTGTTGGTATCTGTGGTGCCCTGTCTGTGGAGTCGGTATCTGTGGTGCCCTGTTGGTATCTGTGGTGCCCTGTCTGTGGAGTCGGTATCTGTGGTGCCCTGTCTGTGGTGTCGGTATCTGTGGTGCCCTGTCTGTGGTGTCGGTATCTGTGGTGCCCTGTTATCTGTGGTGCCCTGTCTGTGGTGCCGTGTCTGTGGTGTCGGTATCTGTGGTGTCGGTATCTGTGGTGCCCTGTCTGTGGTGTCGGTATCTGTGGTGCCCTGTTGGTATCTGAGGTGCCCTGTCTGTGGTGCCGTGTCTGTGGTGTCGGTATCTGTGGTGTTGGTATCAGTGTTGCCCTGTTGGTATCTGTGGTGCCCTGTCTGTGGTGCCCTGTCTGTGGTGCCCTGTTGGTATCTGTGTATCTGTGGTGCCCTGTTGGTATCTGTGGTGCCCTGTCTGTGTTGCCCTGTTGGTATCTGTGGTGCCCTGTCTGTGTTGCCCTGTTGGTATCTGTGGTGTCCTGTCTGTGTTGCCCTGTTGGTATCTGTGGTGCCCTGTTGGTATCTGTGGTGTCCTGTCTGTGTTGCCCTGTTGGTATCTGTGGTGCCCTGTTGGTATCTGTGGTATCTGTGGTGCCCTGTTGGTATCTGTGGTGTCCTGTCTGTGTTGCCCTGTTGGTATCTGTGGTGCCCTGTTGGTATCTGTGGTGTCCTGTCTGTGTTGCCCTGTTGGTATCTGTGGTGCCCTGTTGGTATCTGTGGTGTCCTGTCTGTGTTGCCCTGTTGGTATCTGTGGTGCCCTGTTGGTATCTGTGGTGTCCTGTCTGTGTTGCCCTGTTGGTATCTGTGGTGCCCTGTTGGTATCTGTGGTGCCCTGTTGGTATCTGTGTTGCCCTGTCGGTATCTGTGGTGCACTGTCTGTGGTGCCCTGTCTGTGGTGCCCTGTCGGTAACTGTGGTGCCCCGCCGCCCCGCTCCCCCAGTGACCTGTGTAGAAGACGCTGGTGGCCAGAGGTGCCGCTGTGGTCTGGTCCAGGAGCAGCTTCCTCATCACCATCCTGACGGAATTCCCGGGAAACCTGCGCTCCAGGAACCGCATCCAGAAGAAATTGAAGTTACCGTGGAAAGTGAACGCGACCACGGCCACGTTCCGCGTGTGTCGCCAGTCCAGTTCCTGCGTCGTCCGCGAGAAGCGCTGGTGGACGAAGTCCCCCCCGGCGAACAGGCAGCCGTACAGTGTCACGTTGGTGATCCACGGGAACCGGCGGACTTGTCTCAAAAGCGCCTGTCTCATTGTGTATTGTTTACAGTTACTGTCGCTATGTTGGACGAAATGTGGCGTCAGCGAACTGTAATTTACTCAAATTAATGTTCGCTAAACGTGACACATCGCACCGACTGACGTGTGAATATTCCAGACCGGATTTCGATGGAAATTTCGCTCATAAGGCTGATCGACGACAGAGTGTTTATATTCCTCGTAAAATGAAACTTCGTGAAGTAAATCTCAGAGAGGATACTTGCTTGCCATCCACCATCCGATCCGATACCCCGCACGGGACCTGTCAGTTTGCGCTTCCACCGGCCAGCTCGGGTTTGCGTAAAATTACTACGCCCCTTTTTACGTAAAAAAAAAAAAATAGGCAGGAAGCCACCATGGTAGTTCAACCTGAGGTGATCTGGTACAGATTCAGTATAAACACCATTATATTACTAATTAACATAAAACATTTCAGAATTCCGTCCATTTGTGGCCAAGATATGGAACATACAAGACTTGATAGTGCTACCTAATGGACAAACTGTAGGTCAATGAATGACATAATAACAGACATATTTGGCATTTCTATATTTGGACCATTGGCATTGGACCAAGAAGTTAGCTCAATCTTTTTCTATTGAAATGCTGAAACAATTTCCCACCCTTTCAATTTCATACACTCATTCACACATACACATGGCCATTTCACACTCGATTTGACCATTTACATTTATTTAGCAACATGTACAGTCTGTCCAAACATGCTTTAAGTACCTTGCAATCTCCCGAACAACACAACTGATGAAAAGGCCGTATACAGTTTATATGGTGTTGTTTTCATTTCAACCATAAAAAAAATTCAAAAAATTGTAAAATCATATTTTGTTGTGTTTGTTAAGAATCCACACCACCCCCTGCAGATTAGTATACACATCGACACATGCCGTTTCCTAAAACATACACATTCATGGCCAAGTATCCCCCGTCTGATGAAGTAAAACATTTTCATCAGGAAGGTGCATTGGTAGAGAAAAATAAACTTTCAACAATGCAGAGCTTTGCAATTAGTATTTTCTTCACTGTTTTAAACAGCAAGTTTTCTACCTGAAATTACTGCTCAATAGTAGGTCAGGCTTTAGATCATTCATATGGTTTCACATTTTTTGCCCAGTAAATACATATTATGTATACATTACTATAGCATACCTTTAGTTTTAGATTGTAATACCTGGCCAATCTTACAACTTGCTTGAGATTGGCCAGGTTTGATTTGACATTAACTGACTGACAAAAATATAAAGGCAAATGATTAAAGTTTGAATTGTACAAGTTGCTTGACTGTACTGCTATAAGCTGAACAGTGGATGCATGCAAGTTTGGAACTGAATAGAAGAAAAAATAGGCTTTGGAAAAAACAACTTGTTGACTAGACACAAGACAAAAGAGTTAATAAATCCTTTGACAATCCAAACAGCCAAGTATAGTAGGACTTTAACCTTGACTTACTTACTGCAACACAGCAGATGATATAAGTTCCATATTTGACACCATCTCCCAAGAGTAGAACAATTCATTGTTACAGGCACTAACATAATCACTTGTACCTTCTCTACTCTTTTTACTGGACCAGCCAGAGGGGTCAGGATAGCCATTCAACACACATGCAGTATGCTCCAGCCAGGGCCAACCTCCATGTTAAGACACAATAAACAAAATACAGACAGTGGATGGATGGGTCACAGTGTATCCATTGAGCTGAGAGGCAAAAACAGTCAGGTTCCATGGTAAGGTCCAGCGAGAGATACGAGTAGATCTCTTTGGCTAGACAGCCCTCTCCCAGTCCCCCCTCTCAGTCCTGTGGTAGAGCTGTGGCTGACCCCCGGGGAACAGGCTATCAGAGTTGGGGTGTTCTAAAAGGAACTGGATGGTGGTCTTCATGTGCTGGACAAAGTGTGGCGGCTCAGCCATCGGAGAGGTGGACAGGTACTGGGCATGGGAGAGAAATAACAGAGTCAAAGTCTGTATTATGTCACTTTCAGGACTGCTGCTTCACATTCCTTTTGAGAGTTTTTGAGACCTTGAATTAAGCAAGGAAAATAGGGACATATTACAAAGGATGAGGGAGATTGTCTTTATAGGAGTAATTACTTCCACAATCCTTTACCTTTAAAATTGTGTCATCATTTTGTGACAACCAGAAGGCAATATCCAGATTTGGAGACCACTTGCAAGGCCCAATTTTAACAAGCCCTCGACTTGAGTCATATATGTCTGCCATCTGCAAGAAGAATAGAAACACTTTAACTGTATCAATGATCTTAGAATTGGCATTGTGTTCTTTTAAATATAGTGAATAAAACAATTAGCAAATTATTAATTTGAGGGGTAATAATCATCAAATATAAACACTGAGGTGGCTTTAAGTTTTTGTGTCATACTTAAAATTAGTCACACATAGAAAACTACAATATATATCTTATAGTACCTGTCCCCCAGTGAAGGTCCTTGCCGATCGCAGCTCCTCTGCAGGTCCTTTATGAGTAAATGACGAAGGGAACACTTCCCCTGTTTTAACATTCACACCTGTGCAGAAACAGACATGTATACCATATATTAGAGGTCACATGCCATTAACGCGCTCACTTTGTAGCATATTCATCACTTACCTATTCCGTATACTACAGGACGATGACTTCTTCCATCAACAACAATGTCATTCATTTCTACAAACACAGAACAGAATGGTAAAATGGATGAAGGCGGAACTAGTAAAAAAACAACAGTTACTGAGTATCAAAGTTACCTGTGATGCAACATGTTTCCAGATGAATATCCTCTTTCAGTTTCTGGAAAGCTGCTGTAAAGTAAAAAGAGTATTTTTACGTGTTACAAAGCTTAAATGCTGGCAGCATAATATCACAATAACACACAAGGTCAGTTGAAAGGGTATACCCAGTATGTTAAGGCTGAGTTTATGGGATGTTTTTGACTCATCGTTAAATCCCCCGGCAAGATGGAGCTCAAGTCTGCATAATGGCAAGCAAAAGTAAAGGAAATAAAGATCATTCGAATAAGATGTGCACCATTATTATGCATGTTTATTTGTGTGATTCCTACCTGCCCTCCTTACTGACGCTACTCAGAGACATCACAGCTTTCACAAGGAGCGGGACTTCAGACCAGGTGCTGGAACCATCACAGTGAGCAAGGCAAACAGCTCCACTTCCTACGAAAGAATAAAACATGGCAGACATTAAGAATGGCATAACTAACTACATACCCAGGCAGAATGAGACACACAGTAAGAATCTAATGAAAGGAATGTTACCGGTGTGTCGCAGAACAACCACATGGCAGGTGGTGGCGTCACCAGATCCAATTACTGAAACACATTCTGATGGGTACAACAAAAGGCAGGTGTCATCATTAGGATCCCGAATGGTTCACCTAAAGGACTATCTAGGAGTTAGTTAGAGACAAACAAATATTGTGATTCTAGATTTCATACCAAACAGTCCAATTAAGAAAAAGCAAAAACATGTATTACGGCTGAACTCACTGCATTAAAGACTACCGAGACTTCTGTTGGGGGAGACATTTTCCTATATTTAGGAATTGTCACAATAACCTCTGTGTGTGAGCTTAGCAATACGAAGGGTTGATATTCAGGTGATATGTTCCAATCGTGAGGCTTTACTTACTGTCTGCTGGTGTTGTGGCAGCAAACTCTCTTTGTGAAACATATAAGAGGCACTTTGGGTCGACATCAACAAGTAGCTTGGAGCTAAATGTTCTTGCATTTTCCTGTGACACAAGATAAAAAATATAATGTATTGTTTGAAAAAGAAACAAAAACAACATCGGTCTATAATATTCATTAGTGTTACTTCACAGTTATTGGTACAGACTGTACATCTTCATTTTAGGGATCTTATTGGTCGTAGTATTATTTGACAAAAAAATGTAGTTTTATATTTGTCAAAGTGAAGGAAAATGTAGACCTATCTTTCAACTGATGAAAGAGAAGACTCACTGAAATGTTATAAGTGTAAAAGTGTAAAAACAATAAACGCCCCCCGTCCTTTAAGTTGATGTTAGGTCAAATAATTCTCAATAAAGACTAGACAGAAGTTGCAAATATTGTCAATCAAGTCAGCCATCTGTTTTTTTTTTATTCCTATTTTGTCTTATTTGGTAGTTGTTCATTATATTTTAGGACACACACACACCGTTTACAATTTAATAACGTTACACTACTTCAGATATAACCAAGAAAATATCACATGATAGTTTGTATTATCCCGGACTGATTATTGTCTGCCACCACATACACACACACCCAAATCCCGTTAATAGATGTAATAACTATTTCGCTTTATCATTAACAGCTACTCTGTCAAAAAAATGATGCACTGTTACTTACAAAAGAAACTAATAAAAAAACTACTGACAGTATCTCAGCAAGCTAAATTCAGCCACACTTTCTAGAAACAAACCTGTAAATGTGGATATTTGTCGAACAGTTCCGCTGTCGAGCTTATGCGGTCAAGTCCTCTATTTTGAATTAACAACGGCATTTTCTTAAGGTCCACTTTAATATCAGCTGGTTATCCTACTATTATAAAGATCGTAACTTCATATTTTATGGCTTAATATCTCAAAATACGGAGTAACTGAAAAACCAAATAACCGAATGGAATTTCCTGAAGGCTTTCTTCTTCTACGGTTTCCGGCTCTCAGTTTCTGACACAGCGCCACCAACGGTTCAAAAGCACGAATGCGTAAACAAATCATATTCACCATTATTACTTAGTGAGCATTCGTACGTAGTGTCCGTAGTATCAAAACGAAGCTACGTAGAATTACTAGTATAATTTACGTCGCCAAAGAGGGCCGGGGGGGAAGGTGCGAGTCAGTTGGCCAACGTTACGTGACGCAGACGAAAACTGAAGCGTAGTTATCGACTAGCTAACAGACACCTTTTGCGTGCGTAAATAACATTTTATAACAGCGCACAACGTAAACGAGCCGGTGGAAAACGTTAAAGCGTAACGTTACGTTACAAATATCGCGGAGAGGATTCACTTTATTTCGTCAACATGAGAGGGGGTTCTTCCTACGGCGACCGTGGAAGAGACAGGTAACGTTGCGTTTGTTGTTCATATACGGAAATAAAACACGCACACAAATATCCTACAGCATTCGTTGAATAACGTGTCAACAACACAGGCAGTTTGGAAACTTCAGTATTCTCTCGAAAAATGCAAAACTGAAGAAGCTAGCTAGAGCAGCTCAACCCGCATCGAGGCCTCTCCCCAGCTTGTAGTTAGTTTAACCCTTTAACTGTCAACATTGCGCTGGGTCTTGGTCGTCTGTTGGCACGAACGTTTACTGGGCACCAAGATTACTTTGTTTTTAGGTCTGAAAATGATGTTCCACATAGTGGCCAAAATAACTACAACTATCAAGTATATGGTAATGTGTATGGTGAACCCTCCCGACTGTAATGTTATAAGCTTAGAGAGAGAGAAAAAAACAAGAGATGCAGACTTGCCACCCTGGGCAGGCCTTCATGAGAATCCTAAGTCTGCACTGTGACATTTGTTACAGACAAACCTAAAATGCAGATTTAAATTATCATCACGTGATCTCTTTGGTGACCATAGTAAATACAGTGTTGACACAGCAACTGCTGATATTTAGTCATTGGCATGTTAGCGACCGTGTCAAATATAAAATATACTTCTGCAGGCAATGCCTGGCTGATTACCCAATGCTCTTATCTCTTTGCCCCTCTCTCTCAGGCCACGGTTTGGGGCCATGAACAGTCGCAGTGGACCCCCACCAATGAAGTTTGGGAATCCAGGTGACCGTCTTCGCAAGAAGAAATGGAACCTAGACGAGCTTCCGAAATTTGAGAAGAACTTCTATGCTGAACACCCTGAAGTCCAACACATGAGTCAGGTAAATCGTTATATTTCTCTTCACACTCTCAAACATTAATGTATATTAAAACGTTTCTGGAAAGTGACAAAGTTAAGCATATGTCTGTCATTTATAATTAGTTTGAACGCCATCATCATATATGTTGTAATTGCAAGCAATATTTATACACCAAGCAGCAAATAATGACACATTTAAACCTCTTAATGATGAAAGTACAGGCATACCTAATATAATGTCTTAATCAGAATAGTTGTTATAGAAGCTATTCCAAAAAATATGAATAATTTAAACACCATGTCCGAATGTATGTTTCCTCTTTCTCTTCTATACCTAGCATGAAATGGAAGAGTTTTGCAGAAAGAAGGAGATCACCATCAGAGGCACTGGCTGTCCAAAGGCGATCCCTGCCTTTCACCAGGCGCAGTTTCCTCGTTAGTAATCCATAAAATACACACCGTAATGTCTGTAAGGTCTAAATGATCAGTTACAGTGTTAGTCAAATGTGTCTAACAAGGACTCATGGTATGTTTAGAATAACACAATATTGACTGATAGTGGTAAGGATTGTGCTTTGGATGGAAAGCCTGAAAGATAGAAACCAAATTTCCAGTACAGAGTGTAACTGTCCCCCTCCTTCTTCTGGCAGAGCATGTGATGGATGTGCTGATACAGCAGAACTTCAAGGAGCCAACAGCAATCCAGTCTCAAGGCTTCCCTGTGGCCCTGAGTGGCAGGGACATGGTGGGGATCGCACAGACTGGCTCCGGAAAGACACTGGCTGTAAGGCTACCTGGTCATCCTCCTCCATGATGATGACATTGTGTTATAAAAACATTTGCGTCATTCTCAACCATTCGCGTCTGTGCATTGACTTTGCATGGGATCTACTCGCGCGAACAATTCGCCATGCTTTTGGTGTGAACGCAGCATAAACCATAAAATAAATGCAAATCAAGTAAAAATGTGCATCAGGAACAGCAGCACAACTGAAGATAAATATTGGATCTCATGCAAGAACATTTTTGTATTCTTTTCTTTACTTCTTAATTCGTATCTTTACTTTTTATCTTTACTTTGTCTTCTGAGTGTTCAGCAAACGGTTCTAACTTAACATAACCGTGTAAATAACCAGTTTAAACATGATTGTTCATGAGAGTTTTAAAATAGCATAATTAATGCCTAATAACAAATAAGGCTTTGCATCCTGCCCCATATGTTTCATATTGAAGTCCTGCTTTCAGAGATCCATTAAAGAAATTAAAATGCGAGAATATTGGTGAACGTGGCGAGTTCATGCCACTTAAGAATGAATCTGGTTGCACGAGTGGTTCTTGCGTAAGGCCCAATGTTTAATTGAGTCTTTAAAAAAATGTTTTTATAAAGGATTAATGGGAGAAAGGATGAATTGTTTTGCTTGATTTCCTTTTGACATGATAGTACGATATGTATTCACTTGTCGCTTGTGTTTTTTTAAATTTCCCGGCAGTATCTTCTTCCTTCTATTGTACACATCAACCACCAGCCCTACCTGGAGAGGGGAGACGGCCCAATTGTGAGTTCAAATTACATTTGAGTTATGTTAGATATTGTTTTGTCTAAAGCATACTATTTTAGTGTGTGCGTACAATCAGCCTGTGAAACCTTCCTCATTCCTCTTTGGCCTCTCTTCACAGTGTCTAGTGTTGGCCCCAACCAGAGAGCTGGCTCAGCAGGTTCAACAGGTCGCATATGAGTATGGCAGGTCTTCCCGTATCAAAACCACCTGTGTCTATGGTGGAGCACCCAAAGGACCACAGATCCGAGACCTCGAGAGGGGTGCGTATGGTTGTAGACGGGCATGTACTATAGATAATTCAAAATAGTTACCCGTGTATCAAAAATCATCTTCAACATATACGTAGTTGTGTATTTTTGAGTACTTTCCAAACTTGATCAAGTTGAACAACATATTTAATTGAAAAAACACAGAGCTGTATCCTTGTATGTAAATGAATCACACACACGCACACACACACACTATCTCTCTTTTAATGTGCGACTTCCACATCTGCTGCCGATATTTTTAGTTAACACTGCTTTTCCCGGTGAAGTGTGGTCATAGCCGGTACAGCCAGTAATTGTTGGAAAGTGTTGAACTGTAAGTAAAATGGTCTGCTTGAGCATATAATAATGTGTTGCTTTTTGGTATATGTTGATTTTGTTTGACTCTAGGTGTTGAGATATGTATCGCCACACCTGGTCGCCTTATTGACTTCCTGGAGAGTGGGAAAACTAACCTGCGGCGCTGCACCTACCTGGTGCTGGATGAGGCTGACCGCATGCTGGACATGGGCTTTGAACCACAGATTCGCAAGATTGTTGAACAAATCAGGGTAGGCTCAGTTAGGTTCAGCTGATTTTAAAATGATCACCGTGACTTATTAATATAAAAGTACTTTAAGTTAAATCAGTTGCATGCTTTGTCTTTGTCTGTCTGTCTGTGTCTCTCTCTTTCTCAGCCTGATAGACAGACTCTGATGTGGAGCGCAACCTGGCCGAAGGATGTTCGACAGCTTGCAGAGGACTTCCTGAGGGACCACGTCCAGATTAACGTTGGTGCTCTGGAGCTCAGTGCCAACCACAACATCCTGCAGATAGTTGATGTCTGCATGGAGAATGAAAAGGATCAGAAGTAAGTCAGAAGTCATCTGACCTTAAATTACATTATGTCATGATTATCTCATTAGCTGCTATAATAGTGTGACGGAACACAAGCTTATCCTTTCACACCGTTGAGTCTGAGTTTAGTGCCAGTGATGTGCTATGATTGTGTGTCCCTGTTTACAGACTATTTCAGCTGATGGAGGAGATAATGGCTGAGAAAGAGAACAAAACCATTGTCTTTGTGGAGACGAAGAAGCGCTGTGATGATCTTACCAGGAGGATGAGGCGGCAAGGGTGAGACGTTACTGTTATGATACAACTTTATGACTTTAGTACTAGGATTAACTATCATTAGTAGTTGATAGACAGACGCTTTTCAGACTCTTCACTCATCTTCCCACTTCATTGTGTTTTTTTTATCTAGATGGCCAGCGATGTGTATCCATGGAGACAAGAGCCAGCCAGAAAGAGATTGGGTACTTGTTGGTAAGAATAACTGTAACACAGTGATACTACTTCCCTCCTGCCCTTTTGTTTATATGTAACTTTCCAGTCTACACTGGTGTTCAACTATCATACCTGTGGAGCCAGTGGCATTGAGCGTGAGTGGAGAAGGCGTCCATGTCTAATTCCTGCTAATATTTTGTTTAATCCTACAGAATTTCGGAGTGGTAAAGCTCCAATACTGGTTGCTACCGATGTGGCCTCCCGTGGTCTGGGTATGTCTGCTCACACCTACAGTTAAAGCTGCAGAATCTCGCATGATTGTCTCTTTGCTTCATTCTTTCTGCATTTTCGTGTGAATTATATATTTTTCCTATAAATATTATGAAGTGTATTATACACTTATGGAGTAACACAAGAAACAATCGTCACAGTTAATATAGTACGTGTGTACAGTAACAACTGCAACAATTATTTTTGACAATAGGTAAGTATGCTACAGATGAGACCAACTATATCTGGCAAAGTCTGGCAATACAATGGGGTAAAACCTAAATGCATTTCTCAACATTAAATGTATAATTATCTGCCTTTGACTATTGTCTGGTTGATATTATGTTCGTTACTTTTTTATAATTGGTATCACACTAGGAATTTTGTGGTATCCTTTTGAATTTGGTGATTTACAGTGAAATAATAATGCAGATTATATTTAAGAATCTCCCTCACTGTTATAACAGTTTAACGTAAGCCTAGTATGGAGGCTGCAGGCCTGCTGGGTTTATAGTCTGTTTCTTGTTTAGTCTGTTTCTGCACTTAAAAAGCTTCCTTCAACCGGGGCTCTTTGGCACGCTGCCTGAAAGGAGGGCCGAGCGGGGCAGATGCTACGGCTCACCTTTTCTTCGCCTTTTATAGCGTCAGTACAAATCAAAAGAAGATGCTGCTCATAGTACCCGTTCTTCCACAGATTAAATCATAAATTGTATTGTATAGTGAATCTTTTCTTCCCTAAAATCATTCAGCAAAATGATATATATCGTTTATTTTTGCGGATGCATTTGAGTAGGCCAGTGTCAGCTGAATTGTCTTAGGTCCACCAACAGGAAGGCTATGGCAGCTATCTAATTCGTTGGCAGGATAAATGTGAGAAGGGGGGATGAGTGAAGTGTCTTTGACTTGCTAAAATCCCTATGACCGTATCCTTGTTCTTTTTTCCCCTCTTCTCCTCTCAGGGTTTGGCAGCACACGGCAGCTGTAACAGTCTGTGCTGCTGTCAGTCACGTTAAAGTAGACGCGTGGCTAGTTTTAGAGGGATTAAAGCCCTCTTATTCCTCTTGGGTAACTTAAGATCCCCCTGCCCCGTATTGTCAGTTTTATATCCAACGAGCCTTCCTTGGGAGAAGCCTGAGGTTCCTGTATGTCTGCCCATCGGTCCGTCCCAAAAAGCAGACAGACAGGGGAGAGACAGTTAGATGGGCTCGTCTGGATCCAGTCCTGGCCAGGGTCTGAGGAGGGTCCTGCCATACAGCGAGAGAGCAACATAACCAGCCGTTGTGTGTGTTTAACGGTTCTGCTCCCGTCTGACCTTGCTGGTGTGTGCAGAAGGTGAGGGATGAATCCTGTCTCCCTCCCCCTCAGCCCCTCACTATAAACCAGGACTGATCAGGGGGAACTGACTACCTTTGTAAAAACAACCTGACGGGGGTAAGTACCTCACCGGCCCTTTCTCTTAACTCCTCCATGAGCTCACCATACATTCAGGTACTTCCATCGTGCTCAAAGAATAGCACAGTTTTAAAACTGGCACATTGTCATTCTGTTATTCAGTCGGTCTCGGTTGGTGAAATGGTTTCCCGCTGTCATGTTTGAGGGGGAAAGGTCGACTTATTGATCAGCAGTGCTGTCAAAGCTCCACGTCTTATGTAATACCAGCTTATCGTCACACATTTTGACCAGTATTCATAATGATGTGAAGATTATGAAGCCGTAACATAATTTCTGTTCAGCTTGATGTCAAAAACCTGAAGTCAAGTTCGGTTTTAACTGCATCGGATTTAAATCAGTTATAATGGTGGTTAACTAAAATTAATATTTGGATTTGTGAATTCTTTTCACGGTGATAAAGCAGGTAAGTTACTATTTTTGTTTTCAATTTTTATTAACAATATATACATCTACATCTTCATATATATATATATATATATATATATATATATATATATATATATATATATATATATATATATTTACATACAAACATTAGCTTTTTTTTTGTTAGATTATAATTTTTTTTCCCCCATGACATTATCATATTTTTTCCTTTCCTCCATGCTGTAAAACCAATTGCTCTTTATCCAAAAGATGTGGAAGACATCAAGTTCGTCATCAACTATGACTATCCCAATTCCTCTGAGGATTATGTCCACCGTATTGGACGTACGGCCCGCAGTTCCAACAAGGGGACAGCCTACACCTTCTTCACCCCAGGGAACCTGCGGCAGGCACGAGACCTGGTCCGGGTGCTGGCGGAGGCCCGGCAGGCCATCAACCCTAAACTGCTTCAGTTCGTGGAGTCGGGGCGTGGTGGAGGAGGAGGCGGTAAGAACAATTTAGTACGTCACAGTCCGTCATACTGTAAAATGGGATATAATAATACTGACATTTCGTTTGTGACAGGTGGCAGAATGCGTTACCGTGGCAGCAGCTCCAACAACTCTAACCACATGTTCCAGAGGCAAAATGATCGCAGCATGCATGCTGGCGGTGGCGGTGGCGGTGGCGGTGGCGGCAGCAAGGACAGCCGCAGTAGCTTCGGCCGTGACAGCCACAACAACCATGATGGAGGCCGCTCCACTTCCTCTTTCAGGGACAGAGGCCGAGATCAAAAGAATAGCCACAGCGCTGGCTCAGATCAGTACCAGAGTTACAGTAGCGGCGGGGGCGGGGGCTTCAACTCCCGCAACGGAGGTCAGGATAAGTCCAGCCAGCCGCAGGGTCAGTTTAGCCAGCCTCTTCCTCCCCCTTCATTATCAGGGGGGTTGCAGCCTCTGATGACTCATCAGTTTGCTGCACAGCAGCAAGCGCTCATGGGCTTCGTGGGGCAACCGCCGTACCCTTTTGCTTCTCCACCCCCTCCTCCTCCAGGCCCTCCACCTCCCAGGAAGTAGAATTAGGAGCAGGAAGCACCGAGTTAATTTGTGTTACTTAATGTGTTCAAAGTGTAATTTTCTTTTTACTCTTTTTTTCATCTCCAAGAGGCGGAGATTTAAAAAGAAAAAAAGCATATAGCTAAGGAGGTAAGGGCTTATACCATTCATTACTAAACTTAAAACTTTGACCGTTCTTTTTTTCCAACCTCAACTCAACCTTGTACCATGGAACACATTTCTTGTTGTCATTTCATACAAACACTACAGCAGGGAATTTCATCAGTTTATATCCATCAGCTGTATTAGGATTTGATGACAATGAAAACCAGGCCTCAGTGGTACGTGGTTGAAAGTGCTGGTCTATGGGAATGTTTTATAGTTTATACCGTCCCAGTCCAGAGTCATGTCTTTCTCTCTGGTTTCATTAAAGTTAGATATTTTTTTGTTTAAGGTTTTGACAAGCATTATATTCTAATTATTGCATTGTGTTTGTTTTTCTAAATACTGAAGAGATGCATCCAAGTTGTGAATCTTATTTCATACTGTTGATACCATGCAACCACAATTCTTGTTTGGTTTTGTCTCTTTACTCGTTCCTGTCCTTAAGCAAGAAAAAAAAACTTGGTTCTATTTACTTGTAACTCCCATGTTTTAAATAGCAGATCAGATAATGCAGACCTATTTTAGTATGGATTGTGGATTAAATTGTAGTTTGTTGCTTTGTTTTTCATTCATCTTGTATTTTTCTTCATAAATAAATAAGAATCAAAACAATATTTTCCTATTTATTTTTTATTTATTTACTTAATTATTGGTCATTATTTATACGTCAGGTAAATTTGCCATACAAATGACTATTTGCCTTAAATACACATTTGTAGTACATTCTCAATTTGTATCCAGCAGTATGTACATATGTATGTTTTTCTGTATGTAAATATACATCATGGCATGAAGCTTTTCTTTACATTAGGAGAACAAATGGAAAAGACAGTTTTCCTCTTACAAATACACGTTGAGGCCTTGTTACAACACTTAGTTTTGTTATACTTTAGTTGTGTAACAATCTTAAACATTTGGATCAAGTTTAGTTGATTGACTCCCTTTGGGTTTTAAGTGACATGTTTCTAGTTCCTTAAGTTCTTCTTGCCAGTCAAAATGAATGTGGGAGGTCCAGTCTGATGATGCACTTGAAAGCTGGCGAAGGATAACAGATTTGCATGCAGTGCTTGTTCATGTTCATGACTTTTTGAAGTGCACTGCAAACTGAAGCATAGAGGTTATTAAGTATTTAAGTGCCTGTGACAGGGATTTGTATCTGTATTAGGTTTGTAAAGGGGGTGCTCTGAAATAACTTGCGACTTTGTAGCGTACCCCTAAATGCACCTCAATGACACCCAGGCATGAAATAGCAAGGCGACAAGACATGAGTGCCCCGTCTCATGTTTCAGGTAATTTTCCTGGTTGTGGGAACGATAGCTGGTTCTGTAACTAATTTATCAGTGCAGACGGACGACAAATCAAAGGTGACTTGCTGAGTTAATACCTTAAGACCGAGACCTCTGTCAAAAAGGAAGAGTCATAGTGTCTGTCATCATCATCCCCACAGACTGGAATAATTTGAATATATCTACTGATTTATGCTCCTGCAGTCAAATAATGTGCTGCTGTTCATCCTAAAGAGGGAAATGCAATAAACTCTGGCAATAACGAAAGTCATGTATGAGCATGTGTGAACAAGATAAATTGGTTTCTGGCAATGTAGTCAAACCTGTTACAGTCCTCCTCAATGCATAGTTTACAATAAATCAGGCAATGATTATTATTTATAATCAGCTTCAGCCACGTAGGACTAAAAGGTGCCGACTGAGGCAACTTTCTTGTCTCATTATTGCCCTCTTCCTTCCAGTCCAAGACGAGTTAGTGGTGTAGCTGTAAATGGATGAAAGCAAATCTTTAAGGAAATTAAATGTCTCATTCATAGTATTGTGAAACAGCATATAATAATTATTACTGGCACTGTGTGATAATGTGAGTTGATCTACCATAAGAAACGTAACACTTGAAATGAATCAATATCACTCGGTGGGTAATTCTGAAATTGATCTCTCATCATACCATGAACTCAATCTCCAGCTCTAATGTATTACACAAACACACTTGGAGTTTCACATGTATTTCATAATCTTATTTCATAATCGTATTTCTCAGGTGGAACCAGTCTGCCTACAATCTTATTTTAATCTTTATGACCCTTCTCATAGTGCTTTAATCCACTCAATGGCCGTGGTTATTCGGATGATTCTGTAACATCATTTGGACGTATGAAAACAGAAACAAAAGATCAAACTACTCATTTGTATACATATATGTACAGGAGCATTTAGAAATTCAACGTTACATCTTAGGCACATGTGGTAGAATCAAACAGGATGTACGCAATGCCAACTCAGGACTCACATGTCCCTCTTTGGGTCGATCAACAATAGAAAGGCAACGAATGAGAAAAGACAATGTATTGTAATATGGAACGGATTCATGTGCAAAATAAAAACTAAATAAGTGCATGATAGTTCATTATGTGTAAAATAACTCTCAAAAAGGAAAATCCTGAGTGAAACATAACAAAAAAAGTGTCCCAATCTTTCAAAAATGAAGAAAAGTGCAAAAAATGAAAAGCTAAATTTCAGTATTTTAACAGGGGCAAATGTTTAGTACCCTTCTCTCGTAGTCCTTCTTCACAGAAGACATTTTGACAACTTATTAAACACCTGTGCTTTGCCTATGACAAGTCTGCTGTAGTACAGGCCGTTTGTCTCACACAACAAATATTAAAACCAAAGAAATACTTAAAAACTATGTACCAATTCATTATGTATGCTACCAAGATATACTGTCTCCATTGATTACAAGGGGAACAAACTAAGTTAAACTAGTGTTAATTTAATTTCATCATTTCCTTATGCAACTCAAGTTTTTGGCAAAAGGTTTGGCAAGACAGCATCCGACTTAAATCCACTGACTGGCTGCTATTCCTTGAACACTGATGTAGTGCTGACACAATGAATGAATTCATCATTTGATGAGAAATTAATTACAATTCTGAAAAAAAAGAAGTTATTTTTCAGGTAAAAATACCAACTATTCCATATCATAGGTTGAATACATCAAGTGTTTTGGCTGCGAGTCAGACTGTAAACATCACTTTAAGCATGTGACTGACTCATTTGAACTGAAAAGTATTATTGACGTACTGAGAGAAGATAATGATTGGTTTCAACCCTACTCTGAACACACAAACTGTGACAATACTCCAAATGGGGACATCTGCACTGATGCGGTCCAAAGTAAGACACTTGCTTTACAGTTGAGAATTAAAGTGAGACACCAGCTGTTACATGTCATTCCCATGACTGGAGACATCGGACAGGATTGTTAAACCGTGCATTTATCAGAAAAAAAAGCACACATTAAGGTTTTTTAAAAGGCTCTACTTATTTCCCCAAAAATTCACTGCATTGAATTAATGTTGGACAATTTTGCATCGGAATGATTGTTGGAAGAAGAAAGAAATTCTACACTACGAAACACAGGAACGCAGAGATGATTGAAAAGGGACAGGAAGGCGCGAAGGAAGGCACAAGGTAGAAGCTGGTTCCCACAACTGGTCTTGGTTTAGTTTGTATTACCAAACCAGAGTTTGAAGCCACTGGAGTGTAAAGAGGAGATCTCATCTCAAGCCAGTGATGAGGGACAACTTCAACCTAAATCTAAAGAAAGCAGAGACTCAGATGACAGGAGGCTGGTTTTTCTCCCTACAGGTTCCCCCAGGTGTTTGGAGGCGGGAACTGGTCCACATCACCAGATTCATCATGACATTTGTCCCCCAGGTTAAATGTCAGCTTGTACCGCAAACGTACTTTCTCCTAAAACATAAAGAGAAAAAATATCAGTTTTCTAGTAAACAAAGAAAAAAAGTCTCAGTTTACATTCAGTGTTCATCACCAAATTGCAATTGGAGGGGGGGGGGGGGGGGGGGGCACAGCACCTTGTGAGGGTTAGCCAATAGCAGGATCTGTGTGATGGCGGATGGAGGCAGGATGGGATTAAAGGCTGAGAGCTCGGTGCTAGAGGGAGGCTGCAGCTTTACTTTCATCACCTAGGCACAGCCACACAAAAATCATTAACAAGAGATATGCACAAATAATACTTTAGTCAAAAGACATGGTTCCCACCAGATTTCCTTAAACCCACCTTTGGTACTGCTGCCTGAAAGCGGATGTTGGTAACAGGAATGGGGGCCGAGGACAGCATGGAGATGATCACCACCAGCACGTCAGACCGTGATGGAGGACAGTCACGGGCAAAGGTGAACAAAACACGGAGACTATGTTTGTCGAATACAGTCACTGGTAAATAACTGCCTGAAAAATATGTGCAAACACATGGGGAAAAACAAAACAGAACATGAAGCAGAGCAATAAAGAGAGAAACCGGCACATATGACCAGACCCAGCGTCACTGTTGGGCCTGGTGTTACTGCTCATGCTTACTGGGTTTGATTGCTTCCAGAGGCACCGTAATGTCAGAGAGAGAGATGTTTTCATAGGGGTCAGTAGCAGCTAATGAGCCTTTCTCAGCCGCTGCAAGACTCAGATTGGAGAGGAGGAGAACGTCAGGCTGCTCTGACTGGAGAGCCAATGTGGACCCTGGAGCAGGAGCGGGACCAGCCGAGGTGGTGGTTCCATTCGGAGCGGGTCTACAGCTGGCGTTGGACTTGGTCTGCATATCTCGTAAGGAGACTCTGGATCGAGGTTGGAGCTTATCCCTAGATGTTGAAGAACAGGAAACACAAGTTAGATGGATGAAAAAACATTTAAAATATAACCCATAACAAGTTTATTCAAGTGTATTCAGGGCTATGGTGCATCAGGCACAGAAATACTGACATCAATCAAACAACTTTAAAAAGGTTAACTTACCATTTGACCTGCTGGCTCTGTGGGGGTAAGGATTGTTGTAACAACGTCTTCCCCAACATGTCAAGCTCTTCCATGGGTTTAGGAGGTGCAGTGGGCCCCCCTGCTGGTGCAGCTTGTGGGGTTTGGACCACAGCTGGTTGCAGCACTGCAGCAGGAACGCATGCAGCAAACGATTCTGTGCCATCAGAGGACTGAGAGAACAAAAGCAGGGTTAAAATCTTCCTGTCAAAAAGTGTACAAAGAGATAGAGTTAATTGAAAAGCATCTCATGGCATACATTTTCTTGATGTTTTTTTTGTTTTGTTAATTTTACAAATAATGACTTTAATCTGAGCAGTAGAGTATTATCTTTCAAATTGCACCTGAAAATTGTTCTGAGAGTCGACGTTTTCCGTTACATTCAGTCCTAGGAAATAAGAGACAACGGTTAACTCACTTTTCTTCTAACTTCTGGTGTTTACAACATATTAAAAGTAAATGCCGTTCAAAACTCTTTCAAACAAATCCAAATTTTAAAATTGTAAGCAAGCCAAGAGTTGTGAAATGTTTCTAGTAAGGCTGTGTGTAGCTTTGGTGTGGTCTAACCAGATGTGGTGTGCTTCTGAGCATGCGGTTTCGACCAACAGGAGGGCCGCATACTGTGCTGACTCATCCGTTTTTTGCTAGTTGCAAAGTTAAGCTGAGTAATGTACCTTTGCGTTTACAAGCCAGAGGAGCTTTTTTGTGCTTACCTAGTGACATGAGCTCATCATCCAAGAGGCTGATGCCCATGTTCTGAGTCAGGGTCTGGAGGCTGGAGGGCTCTGGGTTGGAAGGTGTCGTGTTGGCTGATGCGTTAAGTCCCATCAAGTCGACCAGTGCTGAGCTACTGCTGCCTGTTTTGGATAAAGGATACACATCTGTGATCTTGTAGTCTACAAAGGTTTTTTTATCAAGCTTAGTACACTGATGAAAGCCACATCCCACACACATGCACCTACCTGGTTGTGAGGGCAAAGTTATGCCATCCTTTGACACGTCCTCTCCCTTAACCAGCTGCCTGTACAGGTTGATTACCTGAGTCAGGTTGTCATTGGCCTGTAGGATATCGGCTAGGAGCAGAAACAAGGCTGATTAGAAAGACCAATGTGGTTTTACGCTTTGAAAATGGCCTGATTCCATGAAATTTGTGTACGAAAAAAAATTACTTGATTAATAGCTTATTCTGCATTTTATAATATGACATACTGTCAAAGTCATGAGGTCAGCCACCTTACCTAAAGCATCGTCACTATCCTCTGTATCACTTGCTAATCGGAAGAGTGTAGGTCTCATTTTCTCACAGCGCTGGTAAAGATCCTGCGAACAGACATGTTAAAAACATTAAAACCACACCTGTAGTAAGTGGCATAAGCAGAATGACTAGACTGTAGCTGCAGATGATTTTAATGTGCTGAACTGTGCCAACCTTAATGAGACCCTGGTTGCTCTGGGAGCAACTCTCCTTGCTGTAACCCTCCAGCAACTGGCTCAGCAGGCTGACACTCTCCTTCACCTCCTGGATGGCGTTCAATCGCTTTGATACCTTCTCTACACGCTTTTGGTCCTTGAAAAAGTTCATCAAGGTGATGACAAGAGAGTCAGTATAATGTGCAATGGTAATAAAAGGCAATATTACAGTTCCGGACTATACCTATACAACATTTTACATAAACAATTCAACATTCGATCCCTCACTTTAATAATTTCTTACTGAAACTATAGCCTGGTGTTGGATCATACCTAGATCAAAACCGTGATTATTAATTGGATATTCAATTGTTAACATCTGTTGTCCACGTTGAAGTAGATTGAGACCATTACTCATGAAGTATTGAACACTATGATAATAAAATTAATGGTTGAAAAGGCCTCAACACAAATATTCGGGCGGATTAATGTTATCATATTCTGAAAACAACACCAATGACTCACCTCCTGGACCATTTCCTTAATGAGCTTGTTTGCTGCCCTTAGATCTTCTTGGTGAGTGCTATTCAATAAGCGAGACAGCATCTACAAAAACAGGATAGGACAAAAGAGGGAGGGGAAAGAACAGAGGAAGAAAACTTTGTAAACCGTTGGTTCCTTCAGGGTTGTCCCGGGAGTTAAACTTCCAAGAGAATTTGATGGGTACAGAACATTTTTTAAATATTTTTTTTTCAAACCACTGTTCAAATTGATGTGTGCTTCATCATGACCCATACCTTGGATTTCTCCTCATCCTCAAAGATGATATTGTTAGCTCTCGGTGGAGGGGGAGGGAGGGCCTTGTCATCAGGAAGCTCAGGATCCAGCTTGACAATGCCTGGAAGTGAGCAAGGACACCTATTAACCTCAAATGTAAACAGTTCGGCCAAGTCTAAGTCATCTGGATCACTTCTGACTCAGAGTCCTCTCCATGACCTAATACTGCCACTAGAACATTGTTCTTGACACTTCTTTTAGATAAATGTAAGCAAATTATTACAAGAGAGTTAGTTGCATTCTGTCAAAATGTGTCACAAACCAACACTCTACAGAAAAGGTACTCTACACAACACGTAGATCACAGTACATTCAACTAAGTATGACTAAGGGATCATGGTTGTGGCTCATTACCATAAAACGTAGAACTGACACATTACTGTTTGGTAATACAAGGAACATATCGGGAAACAAAAAAAACATTGTCAGTCAAATATGAGAACTAAAATAACACATTCATAAACCACCTTCTTCCTTTGGCATTTCCTGTTAGGGGTCACCACAGTGAAACCTCTATCTAGTTGGTAATCTGGTCCTCAACCTGATTACCAACCCCCCACCCCCCCCCCAAATAACTGCGCCCAATCGGCCAGCACTTTGGTGGTGGGAGGAAACCTGCAAAATGCAAACTCCACACAGAAAGTCCCTGAGTGGGGATGGAACGATGCTAACCAATCGTTGTATATCTTGTTAGTTTGTCGTGTTCTCTTCTTGGCCTGAAGCGCTCACCCTGTTTTTTCAGCATCCGATAGGCGTCTGCTATCTTGGTCTCATCCGGCATCCTCACTGTCCAGCTGTACACAATTTCTAACACCTTCTTCTTCACTGTCTCTGGAGCCCGGGCACCCAAATACTGCAGAAAAGAGGGAATTATTATTTTAATTGTTATTGTAAAATGTGTTTATGCTTGAACAACAACATAATAAATACACTGATGACTGGCCTACAGTGTTGTAATTTTTTTTAACCATTCCCATAAGGTTTTCCTCAGCACAAAGAACTGGTTCCACTGGCCCTTCAACATATAATTACATTTGCAGCCAAATGGGTATGTAAAAGACTGCGATCATTACCTTAGGTGACACCACTTTGATGAGCTCATTGAGAAAGCGAAACTTTCCCACCTCACTGTGAAATCTCTTTCCACAGTTCTTCATGCACGTCTCCAGAACCTAGGAATTATGTAATACTTTGTTTTTACATTTGTACAGACAAGTCTTTACAAAATAAAGTGGCTTCTAATGTGTCGTTCTGCAGACCGTTACACTTGTTAGCTTACCATAAGCGCTTGCATAGCCTCCCATTCTTGAGGAGACTGGATTTTATGGGCCAGAAGTCTGGTTGCAAGCTGGGGACTGATGAATAACAACATGTATTATTTTGTGAAGCGAAACACCCTTGGTATAAAAACGTGAATAGTCCGACATGTTTCATGTTGTGATGAAATATTCTGAAATGTATATGATGTTTTCTACAGAGCTATGTAAGCTGTGAAACTGGATTAAACCAAGTTGTTAGAATGTAGATCAACCACAGGAACAGTGCTGATTTGATTCTGCATTTTGTATATGATGAACAAGAAACTTTTACTCTGAAATGGTGTGATGCATTTATTATCATCTCACCCTTCTGGTTCATTGTTCAGCTGATCACAAAATCCCTTGATATTGTCCCAGTCAGTCTCCTTATTCAAAGGGTTGGTGGCCTCATCTGTGCAAAACGAAAATACATTAGGCTAAATTCTGTATCAGCAGTTTTAAAACACGAAACTGCTGCGTTGTGTGAAGTCTGTCAAACGTCTCGTGACGACTCACAGATTTTACAGCAGAAAAAATGTGAGTCAAGTCCTCCTCAACGCCTGTCCTCCCTTGCATAAAGCAAATAGTCAGAAGCTACAGCTGCTGACTTTTCTTTATGCAAACTATGAGTCATCTGGTTTGAAGCAGGTGACGAGAGTTGCTCGTGTTTGTGATAAATGGGTGGCTGAATCCTGTAAGGTTACCCGGTTAAATCAGACGTATATAATAATATGGCCATGGTTCCTGGTTGTGGGTTCGTTCAACTGGTCTTGGTCCTTGAGAAAACCGTCAGCAGCTAACTAGCTGATGTTAGCAATCAACTGGATGTTTTCTTAATTTAGCGTTAAATGTCATGTTTGTGTAACAACACTAACCTCTAGATGTCAACAGTAAACACATTACGAGCGCATCACAGCAAAGGTGTTAACGGTGACGATGGGAGTTTGTTCCTGATCGACAACTGCACTTTTCAATTTGATGACATTCGCTGTCTTGATTCTCAAACAATCTCTTCCCTGCGAAAAGAGCAACGGCCGACAGCAACGAATTTGAACTGGCAATATCTCCTTCTAGTCCCTAGAAAGCGTATCGGCTCTCGCTTTCCCTTCATACGTTAATTTGATTGTACCATATAACGACTTACTGATGCGAGACTGGAGGGTAGCCTCATCCGGAGGCGCTGCTGCCATTTTTCGGGAGTTCTAAAAAGTGGCACCTATCGCGTGATTTTGTAACATCTCGCGTGAGTAGCAGTTGGAGAAGCGGTCCTAGAGCTCCCCGCGAGGCCGCTAGGCGAAAAAACAACGTGTCGGGTGGCAGGCGTGTCGCCAACAGTCCGACCACTGCAACTGGGATGGCTTGGCTGCTTTAATCAACATCAATTGTTCGGAATGTATTTTTCACACTGTGTTTTATTTTTGTTTCCGCAAAAAAGGTTTCGCCATTAGCGCACGACTTGTTCATCCAGCGTTTTAACAGCCGTTGCAGTTACTGCAGCAACAAACGGGGTTGGTGGTCCACCTCGGCTTCGACTGAAACCGCATCATCGCCCCACACGGCCCTCAGAGCCAGCCGGCGCCCACCAAAGAGAAGCAGACCTGAGCTAGCAGCGGACTGACGGACCGCAGCGAGCTAGTTAGCCCAGTTGGCGACGTCAAGAACTTTGTTGGCTCCCGCTATGAACTCTGGGTATTAGCCGCGGTGTCTTTAGTTTAGTTGGAGGTTGTGGTCAAAGTACGTTACCACTTTACACGTTGTCCTCTGTCTGTATAACTCGGGACGGGATTTAAAGTCGGGGCATAATACATGTTGTAGTTGCAAAAGTTAGATAGCATCCAGCTGGCCATGCTAGTTTTCTTAACGTGACTCACTTGCTGTCAATGAATGTCTCGTTGGGCGTTGTCTGTCTGTCTGTCTGTCGCCCCATTCACTGAACTGATGGCTCGTTAGCGACAAAGGAACTCAAGAAACGGAACTATTTTAATTCACAGGAATATCAGTGACTTTCTGTGATACTCGCGTCATGGGGTCTCTGAAGGCGCTGCAGGAGTGGTGTCGGATACAGTGTGAGCACTACGACGAGGTGGAAGTAAAGGACATGTCAACGTCCTTTAGGGACGGGTTGGCGTTTTGTGCCATAATACACCGTTACAGACCAGAACTGATGTAAGTATCCCGAAATATATCGACGTAAAATTGATACCAACTGTATTAACATTGATTCAGCCAATTACAAATGAGAATACCGTGGTCCAACAGTCCAAAACTGTCTCCACGATACGTTGTTTTGAGGAGTGACTAGCGTACATAGTGTTTTTGAAGTTGTTTTCAGGTAGCTACTGTATTAATAGGTTTGTTAATCCCTTCAGGCTACAAATGCAGAACAAACTCAGTAGCTAGTCGGATCGTGAATTCATATTGCTCTAACTTAGATAAATAAGGGGGAAGTGTTTTAAGGACTTTATAAAAGGCTCCTGTTGAACAAGGGTACATTTTCTTTTCATTTTATAATACATTTTAGAAAGCTGTTCAATAAAAAAAAATGCATTAGCAAAACTGTCTATGATAGTATGTTTTAATGATGTGTGTGTTATCAGTCAAAAACACTCGAAATATGATTAAAGCACATTGTACAGTGAGAGGCCAGTGTGCTGTGATTAACTCAAGCTGACAAGCCATGGCCTTTCTGTAACAACACAACCCCTCCTCTCTGCATTTTACACTGACACACACACACACACACACACACACACACACACACACACACACACACACACACATTACAGAAGCCACCACAAAACACAACAACTAAAAAGGATTATCGGGATGAGGAAATCCACTTGTTTTGACCCCAAACTGAAAATGTCCTTACTTAATTAACTTACAGTTAATAAGTGAATTTGACCAGCCTTTGATCAAAGGCCTGAACATGCTGAAGTATGTTAAATGGTGAGGATCAGCCTTTCAGTACTTTGATGTTCAAAATAAGAGGGCTATCCTGTGTTTGTTACTAATATTGTATATCTTGTGTATCAAGACGGGCAAATAATTTGATTTGAAATGTTTCCGTTATTTGCAGTGTTACAGTAAATATAAACAGATACTACTTCATAATACATTGGACATGCATCTAGTCCTGTGTTGCATAATGTGCCTCAGTGGGAAGTGCACTCTATTGACAGCATTACATTGACGGTTTAACTCCTTGTAAAAGAAGTCAACGACCCTTGTTGTTGTAAGAAGATTGTGTAAAATCAGCCAGAAAATTACATGTTATGTCCCTCTTTTCTCCTTGTGGGGAAAATGTTGTGTGATGGAATGGCTTTAGACAAAAAGCATCTTGCTCATGCTGCTAACCTCTCAGGTGCTCAAGGCTTTTGTGAGCAAATTTGACTTCTTTGATGGTTGTAGAGCAAACATTTACTGGACCAGTCACTGAAGTGGAATATAGTCTATCTGCAGTAAAGCTGAAAGTAAGAGAGTGGACAAATCCTAAACACCCAGCTTTCAAGCTCTGCCTCTTCAATTTGTGATCCAGCATGTCTCCCTGTTCAGCCCTCTGTCGAGCGGCCCAACGGGAACTCGCTCTGATCCAGACAGACAGTTCGTCAGGCTAATCTGCAGCTGAGACCTCCGCCTGTCAAACTGGATTTAGCTCTAATACTGGGCCTTCCCTTTGTATTGTGACTCTCCCTGCACTCTGAAGCCAATGTATTCTCCTCAAAATACAACACACTGATGCAGAGGAGTGACAATACTTAGTGCACCAAATGGTCTCATCTCAATTTCAGCCGAGATTAATTGTCCCTCTACCCACTGGAGAGGGAGTAGACATGGCTGTGAGTAATCATCCATGTCCTATAAAACCAAAGTGATTGCAACAGTGAGGTCAAAATTGCAATTAAATTAAATGTGTTGACATATGCACGATGATATCACGCCATGCACTTAGTTTTTTATCTACTCTGTTGAAATTATTTTCCATAATGCACTTGTTTTGTCTAATCTACTCTTCTTTTAAAACTGCTGATTATTATTGATATATGTGTAAGCTTCATTTATGATTGTCCTCATTGACATCTCCCAATCCTGTATGCTGCAGCACAAGCGTTCCTGAATGACTGAACCAGATTTACCCGATATACTGGTTTACCCTGGTTTTGATCATGTGGATTTTAAATGCCTGATACACAAATGCAGCTCCTCAGTCTTCTTTCCCAAAATAAACCTTGGAGCGAGACTGTTAGTCACAGTGGATTAGGTTTACAATTCAGATCAAATACTTCACTTCATTCATGTCAGTATCGGCTGGCACTGTCTTTTCTGCGAGTGTGAAAAAAATGCTAAAGATCTGATATATTGGACTTGTGTGGTAATTCTCTTGATATTAGAGCTGCTGCTCAGTGTTTGTGACCATGATAACTAGATTAGATAGAACAGAGGTCACTTGTGTAGCTCCAACACGGAGCTCATTCACAGGGTTTTTCCTTCTTGAGAGTTCCACATGGTCTCCATAAACTCTCACCAGGGTCATGGTGTTTTTTCCTGCCACACTGTTGTCCTACTAATACACTCAGGTCAACTTACATTTACTGATGCACACAACCACACTTTCATCCCAGAACACCTCAGAGATTTTCCAGTTTTACTGCAGGATGTTTACTTTCCTTTGTTCATCGCCCCTGGCATTTCAAAGCAGAGCCTTGTAATTATATGCCCATCACTCCTGTTTGGTGTTGGAGTTCTTTCCTTTTGAAATGGAACATCAGGCATCGTTTGTGTGGTTTGGGACAAGTTGTCAACTTTGTAGTCTTTGTAGTCTGGAAACTTAACTGCCCACCAATACTTCATGTCATGCTGTCAAACAAATAATAGCTTGTTGATGGTTCATAACATAAGCGGAAATAGGTCAGGGAACTTGATACCGTACCATCCTATATCAGCATGGCTGTTTACTTTTTTATGGTCTTCTGCTGTACAAGAGTGCTGACAAAGGAGATACCATGATGGACAGTTGTTGCAGGCAACATATCTGTACACTGACTACATGCATACACAGCCATATCTCAAATGTTTAGAATGTTCTGTCTTGTCATTTCAGTGACTTTGGCTCGCTGTCTAAAGAGAATGTGTACGAGAACAACCGACTGGTGAGTCAATTTTACCACTGTATGTTTTGGGGTTTCAACACTCCCATGATCTTGTGTTAATTTAATTAATTTGCTCTAGAAGGGAGGGTGGAATCACCTGTCTGGTTTCAGGCACTGCACGTGCTTCATTCAGCCATAACAGTACTAATCCTGCGTGCAGTCACGTTGGGTGGGACTTCAGAGTATTTGACTGTCTGTAAGAGCAGTGTTACTTAATCTGGATGGAGCTTGAACAGGGAAACGCGGAAGAAAGCCAGAGCATTCAATGTCCTAAAAATTCTTAACATAAGCCTGTGTAGAGATGACGTAAAGAGGATTTTAGGTGCAGAAGTGCTGAATTTGCAGCTTATAAGTCTGGTGGTTAGGAACTAGTAAATAACTCATTTTATATTAAATTTCCCTCATTGAGTTTTTCCACACTGTCTGTAAGCAGAACATTGAGGGAGTCTCCTCATTTCTAGTCTGAGCTAAGCTTTGGCAGCTCTGTCTGGGAAAGTGAGGCAGCTGGAGGTAGTATGAGGAAAACATGCGGTGTATTGCTTTCATTATAAATAAACAAAGTTGTTGACTGAATCCATTAATGGTAAAAACACTCAAAGCACCTCAGTCAGATATTTACTATTAAGGAGCCAGATGTGAGATCCTTAAATGTCTTAATGGTTTTCTCTATTTTAGGATTACTTTTCTAATAGCCCTTTCATATATGAGCTATATATACAGTGCAGGATCAACTTAAAAAGTATCCCATGTTTGACCCTGTGTTCAGAGATTCATTTGCACGCGGTACTGCTTACTGTTCAATCGCATAAAGTTACATTATGTATATAATAAGGTTACTGCAAGTGTCAGTTTCCGTTCTCTACACTTGCTCACATAGCCCGGATAGCCCATATTTAGGTTAAATCTAGGTCTGGGGAGGTTTATGAAGGCAGATCAGGCGACCCAGATTGCGTTGCTTGTTTGACGTTCTTCACTGTGTCATACTTGAAGGAGCGTCACTCACAGGCACATCTTGATTTGAAATGATTGCAAATACCCAGATTCTATGGCTTTGCCTGTGTTTAGCATTTGGTGGCTGTATTATTTCAGTGGTGTGTAACTGCCAACGATTGTATCGCTTGTGTTATGTAACTTTACCCCCCTCTCATTTCCTTTGTGGAATTTTTCATTAGACCGATGATTATCCTCAAAAAACAAAAATGACTGATGTTTTGGCAGCAGTTAGATTACTCAGGTCATCCAGTGTGTGCTGGTTGGTGGCAAGCATGTTTCTTTTTTACACACATGGAACAAAGACATTATTCTGTCCTCAGTTTCTGCATATTTAAATTGAGACACAACACAACTGGATAGATACCCAGATTAAGCGTTTAGTTTAAGAGAAACATTTTAATGGCAAGCAGTAACTCGTCTTGCTGAACAACAACTTTCTGTGGTATCAAGCAATGCAGATTGTGTTAGTTTGATTTGCAGAGGTTTGAAATATCAGTCCCTAAGCTTTCTCCTGCCACCCCAGCACAACAAAGGTAAATGGAACTTTGTTTAAGCTCAAAGCATTGAAGTGTTATATTTGAAACTCTACAGCATTGTGTCTTTCCATAAACATTTGACCAGTTACTGAGGGTGATCCACCTACCTCACTTGAAACAGTTTCTATTGCCTTTATGCCATAGAAATAGTCCCAAAACACTGAGGGAAATCAGAGCAAAAAGCCACAATGAGTTGAAATATGAAGTAATCAAGGTTTGTTGAGTTGTGCTTAGTCAGTTTTGTTTCCTCCTACAGCAAGTTAGTTCACAGATCACTGTATTTGGCTATACTTGGCAGTAATAATGATGATTATTATGTATTGTATGCATGCATTTAAACACACTGCGTACTGTTTCTTTTAATAATCTACCTCCCTCGTCTGTCTTTGCTTGGTCGTAGGCCTTTGACGTGGCAGAGACACAGCTGGGGATCCCCGCCCTGTTGGACCCAGAAGACATGGTGTCCATGAAAGTGCCTGACCGTCTCAGCATCATCACATACGTCTCCCAGTACTACAACTTCTTCAACAACAAGTCTCAAGGTGGGGACATTCTATTCATTTGGATTTCACTTTGAGCACTGTGCATGTAAAAGACATATCATGTTACAATTTTGACCATATATTTCACAGATAATATTAATTTGATGATTTTGCCTCATGGAAAATCTGCATTTAGTGTGTTTCTTTTTCAATCCCATGAGCCACAAAAACTATCCAAACTCTGCACATCTTGAGATGGAATAACTTGTATAATTATTGTTTGCAACAACAACGTATATCATTTTATTATCATCATTAACTGATGACTTCTTTTTTTGCAGCAAACCCCCCTTGCATGAAAAGGATGAGTTCTGTTGATCATAATGAGCAAGCTCAGAAGAGGCCATCGACACCTTTGGAAGACAAAATGGCTGAGTCTGAGGTAAGAACAAGACTTAGCACCAGGAGAAACAGGAATTACCCTGTGCATGTCTCAATATTGACTTTTTTTCTTTAATCTAGGACATGCATACCTTTTTAAAATCTGCATCACTGAACTACATTATGTCTGCATGATACTCTTCTGGAGCTGCATGTTAACACGCTCTATTATTTGAGTAATATTCTTTATGTTGTCCTTTGAAGGTCCTTATAACACTTAAACCGCAGACACATATGTGTATTTTGAATTCTGCATGTGCTATTTGGGGATATTAAATAGTAATAATATCTGTACAATACAAATCCCATCCTGCCATTGCAGTACAACAATCTCAACATAAGAATTTTATAATTACTACTTCCTTGTGTGGGCGTTGTATTACACAGTAGAAGAAAAGCTAAGCAGCCGAGGTAGAGTAAGTCGACAAAGATAGCCTCTGTATCCTGTCTTTCTTTTCTTTCGCATACCTTCAACTTCTTTCCTACATCGCCATATTTCCATGTACTGGCAACCTTCCCACCCCCCTTCTTCAGATGGAAATCCATTCCACTCCCTTCTCTTCCTCCTCTTCTTCCTCATCCCATCTGATCCCCCCTCCACTCTGTGGTCCTGAGCCTAGGCAGTAGGATGTGGGTGGGGGTGAGCTAGGAGGTAAAAACAAAACAGTTGGGTCCTTTAAGTCTTTTTTTCAATACTAACAGTAGCACTATCCTAACACCGTGTGCCAAGTTTTGCAATGCGCTGCTGCTAACCCCCTTTTACTTAACACAAAATAATAAGTAAATAAAAAATGTAAAAACAATAAATCTGTCCTAAACCTCTATATATCTTCAAAACGTGACTCCCAGAACCATTAACCCAAGCTGTTTGGATTGTGTTACTAATATAAACTTACAAATTACACATATTTTTCTATTAATCAAAATATGTTTTAACCTGAAAAAGAAGTATGCAGTTCAACCACATGCATCAATGAGCAGTAGTTGCCACTTCTAATTGAGCAGATTTAGCTAGCTAAACAAAATGAAAAGTCCACATCCTCAAATCCTGACTCATGTTTGATCTCCCCGTCGACCATTACTCTCCATCTTCCCCGCTTCCCCTGACATCTCCCCTCTCCCTGTGAACAACGTCCTGGTTGCTTGCACTAGCCGAGCCAGTCTGCGCAGACGGGTGTAGAAGTGGTTGCAGCAGTCAAGCGCAGCACACTCAGCAGCACCTGTGCCGCCTGCCAGAAACATGTCCACCTGGTGCAGAGATTTCTGGTGGATGGCAAGCTCTATCATCGCAACTGCTTCAGGTGAGCTGTGTGTGTGTGTGTGTGTGTGTGTGTGTGTGTGTGTGTGTGTGTTAGATACTTGGCAACACTTGTAGTTACTGAGATTGTAAATACATTTCTTGGCTTTAGCTGAAAAAATGCCAGCCTTAAATAGCGTCAAACACTGGATTGGATTTCATGAAAGGAATATAACTTAAACAGGAATAAATTAGTTAATGAGTTATTATTTTGACACATTTGTGCTCATGCTAATAATTTGTAGTAACTGAATATCTCAACAATCTTTATGCGAGTTAAAGATCTTATTGTCTTCCTGTGTCATTGTTGTCTCAGGTGCACAGAGTGTCACAGCACTCTGCTTCCTGGATCCTACAAATTAGGAAACAACTCCGGGGCCTTGGTCTGTACACATCACCTTGCAAGGCATGCTTTAGCCAATCAGAATGGCCGGCTAGATTTTAGTAAGAAACCAGTGGTAGGTCAGTCTGCCAGGATTGGTCGCAGCACAATTCCTCACACCTCGCCCTCCGAGAAGGACCGGGCAAAGACTCCTCCTCCAGTAAGCCAAACAAATGAAACTGACATGCCTACTAATGACTGTGCCACAGTCACTGCTGTTACAACAAATGCAGCAGACTCTTTGGAAAAGGCAAAAGTGATGGATGGCAGTGGAGAGGAAGAGGGGATACCTCGTCCTTCTTCTCCTCCCAACCCTTTTGATGAGAGCGATGAAGAAGAGGTGGAGAGAGAGGAAGATACTAAAACACCAGCCAAAACGATCAATGGGGACCTCCCTTCTACGCCGATCAGTCATAATGAAGGTGCCAGTCGACCAGTACCGGCACCTCGCCGGGTCTCTGAACCCACCCCTCCTCCTCGCCCTGCCCCTCGGGTTCGGTTACCCCGTACGGCAGATGGCCTTTCAGTTGGTGCGTGCTCAGTGCAGAATATAAATGATTATAGATAATGCATAAGAGGATCTGTCGATATTCATCCTCACATTTTTCTTGAAATCACAGGTGAATACCAGAAGCCTCCGATTCCTCCCAAACCTCGAGAAAGATCACGGTCTCCTGGAAGGTAGCTAACTTTTCCATCCATTACCACCATTTCTTTGACCTTAAATATATCTTCATTGTCTTTCTCTGTCTCAGTTTTGAATTACATCTTGTTATAGAATGTACTTGCTTGACCCTCCATGCTTCAATGTTTCCTTATTTTGTTTCTTCCCCTCTGTGACCCCTCATCCCTATTTGTGCATCTCACTGTCCAGCCTGTCAAGTGGCACCCATAAACCCAAAGACCCACCTTGGCTTGCCCTGGTCCAATCAGACCCCAAGAAGAAGAAAGCCCCTCCCCCTCCTCCGGCAGGACTGGCAACCCGTCCCAATACAGGCTCTCTGTACTCTCTCAAAGGGGAGGGCTCCAGACCCAGCACACCCCCTGCACCCGCCAACCCATTCGAGGATGATGAAGATGATGATGAAGATGATAATGGCGAGGTAGCGGAAGAAGAGGGCAGCGGAGAAAGTGCAATTCCACCCACAGTTGTGGCTAGTCACCCATGGTACAGCATCACTCAGGCAGCTGATGCAACAGGTGCAGACACTCCCCCTAGTGGGGGAAGCTCGTCCCGCTCTGCAAGCCCCGGCCCCGTGAGCAAGAAACGGCTGGCACCTCCTGCTCCACAGCCACTTACAGGTCACCACGGTCAGTTTGGTCAGCAACTGTGCTCCCTTTGTGTTTATTTACCTAGCCATTTGTCATTTTCTACAGAAATGAAATGCAAAGACAACACTATACATTTAATTTGAGTTCCATTTATCATCATCTAACCTCACCAGCTAGTCTGTACTATGTGGAGATGTAAAATGACCCTTTAGGTGGTACTGTAGAAATGTATAAGTTTGTGGAGAACATGCTGTTGTTCGTGTTACAGTTCCTTACACTGTATGTTAATGAAGAGCAGCGTTGGAAAACCACTCATTTTTTGCAGTATTTCTGCTTCATGCAAATGTGTTCACATCATGTAAGAAGTTTGGCTAATTTCAAACCATCTAACAGTTTATTGATCAAATGTAAATAGACAAATTAAGGTAAACATGAATAAAGCTTAATTTAATATTTAGTTCAGTCACCTTGGATTGCAGCAAGTGATATGCATGCTTTATTGGATTGTGGTGATATGATTGATTTATCTTGTCAAAAAAACATTCTTTAATCTGGATCAGATTCCTTATCCTCACCATAGTCTGTTCACTGTCGGTGCCGCTTCATTTTCCTCACCGAGATGTCCTCATGTTAGACACAAATGCTTAATGTCACACCTACCAAGAGCTTGTTAACCGTATAATTCTCTTTTTTACATTTCGTAACTATGAGACAAAATGCACCTTTTAACATTGATGTACAATTTAGAAATGTTAAGGGCTCTAAATCCTAAAGTTCTCATTCTTGTCAGCTTCACATTTAAATTGTACGTTGGCACTTCTTCAGCACAGTTGAACTGGAACAATGAGGTTGGAGTAAAAAAAGAGACGGGGTGGGATGTTTTATAAAGATGTTCATTGTTTTTTGTTCTTTTCCCCATTCCCTCTATATTTCTCTGTCTCAACTTCTTTGATTCCTGTTTAATTTCTGTTCTTTGGTTTTTATTAAACCATCCTTCCTCTTTAGTTCTCTCTCACTCTCAGCCCTCCTCTTGCTCTCCCTCTCCAGCTCTCAGCACAGAGAGTCTGTCCTTTGGCTCGGACCACAGCTCCTCCCGTCCCCATTTGACTGGCAGTGCCAGCAGCGACCAGGAACACGCCTTCACCAAAAGTGTCTCAGAGCCTTCCATCTGTTCACCGTGCGACTCTACGCCGTCTCCTTCATCCTCCTCGACCGAGCGTCTGCCTCATTCTTCTCTAAGCCCCGACCCTTCTCCCATGCCATCAAATGCCAGCTCAGCTCCAGCTACCCCACAGCCCAGTCGCAGCTTTGGGACCAAAGGGACCCTAGACCCTCCACCACGACCCCCAACAACCCCCAGTCCATTAGCCTTAGGAGCCACCCAAACACACAATAAGGTAATAGGTCCACCTCCAAATATAGTGAGCGAAAGCAATACACTTTGCACAATATATTCCAGCTTTATCTCTCTTCTCATTTTAGCGGATCTGTAAAGAGAACCCGTTCAACAGGAAAGCTTCTCCCTCCCCTGCTAAATCCAAAACCAAACCACCAAAAGGCCCTCGTCCTGCCAGACCCCCGGCCCCTGGACATGGCTTCCCTCTTATCAAACGCAAGGTAGAAAACCAAAGACAACATATACTCTATACTTTGTCATAAGAAAAGAAATATAGAAAATTCATGAAGAGGTTCTCAATTGATTCACCTTGTCCAAACATCCACCTAGGTGCAATCAGACCAGTACATCCCAGTAGAGGACATCCATGGGGAGATGGGTCAGCTGGAGAAGCAGCTGGATGAGCTGGAGCAGAAGGGAGTGCAGCTGGAGAAGAAGCTGAGAGACAACCCTAACGGTAACACATCGCATTTTTAGTTAAATCAGTTGAAGGCCAGTTACATGTTGGAAACGATGTCCCCACATGCCGTGCATGAAAGTTAGGTTCCCTATATTAAAGAAATGTAAAACTACTAAAATAACGGTGCGGCTTAAATAGCTCACAAAAGTATTATAAAAAACAAATGATCTCCTCTAGAAAAAGAGGGGGATGGCAATATCCCTATATATATTTTACTTGAAAGAACTACATGATAATATAAAATGTGCCCATATATCTCTGCGTTCCTCTTTTCTGTTTCCAGATGAGGATGAGGAGCACCTGTTGGTGGACTGGTTTACTCTCATCCATGAGAAACATCTTTTAGTACGACGAGAAGCTGAGCTTGTCTACACGTACGTATGAGACGCCAGCAAGGGGCAAATGACAGAATCAATGCTGATTAGTTGTTTTTACTTCACTTAAAAGCACAGTGTGTAACATTTAGGTGAATTTGTTGGCAGAAACTGAATATAATATTTAGAACTTTGTTTTCATTAGTGAATAATCACATGAAACTAAGAATGGTTGTGTTTTCTCTAGCTTAAAAGAGCCATTTATATCTAGTAGGGAGCGGGTCCTCTTCCATGTATGCCGCCAGCTTGCACAGCCATGTTTCAATGCAGCCCAGAACGGAAAAACCCAACACTGGCTATAGCGAGAGCCTTTCTGTTGTGTGTTTACTGAAGATAAGGGATAGATACCAAAACCCAGTATTAGACAGTGCTAAATAATAAAAGGCCGGAGTATTGATAAGCTCTGGCGTCACTGGTACTTTTGTATAATTTATGATCATGCTGCAGCTTTCCCTCGGCTCTCTGTGTCGGAGCTGAGCTCCTCCAACTACACAAATGCACACAAACAAAGTAAACCAGGTGAAGTGAAGATTACTTGATTTGAAGATAACTTTGCTTGTCACTGTTATGTTCGCAGTACTTAATCCACCGTCGCTATGTTTACACAAACACAGCACGCACAATCGGCCAACAGCTTCTTCTTTTTTTTTACCAACAAGCTAAAACGGAAGCTGTCTGTTTGTTCTTTTACACTTCTATGCTGACGAAGACAAAGCAGGGCAGAGGACAGAGGAAACGTTAACTTTTATTGACATTTTAGATTTGCTTCCAGTGAGTTATTAATTACTTTATATCGTGACTTTGCTGTTGTAAATATAACTGTTGCTGCAATAGAAACAATATTTAGTTTGATTTAAAATATAAATAAATTATAATCCTTTTGGGAATTTATTAGTTTTTAAAAGCAATTTTAAAAACAACCATCTAGTCATGAAGAAGAATAGAATATTGATTTGAGTACCTCATAGTTGCACTAAAGTCCTAAAGATAACTATCCCTCCCTTAAAGCCTTTGTAGTTCTCTGACACGTTTGGAAGCGGAGGTGAGCGAGGTTATCTAGTTGGTTTCGATCTGCAACTCACCACTGGATACCACTAAATGTTACACACTGTTCCTTCAATGTGCTCCTTCACATCTCTGTTAGCTGGGTAATAGTTGGTCAGAGAAGTGTAAAAGTATAGTATTAAATTGAAGGTCACCAGTGTGTAAATGAATGCTCACTGCAGGGCGAAGCAGCAGAACCTGGAAGAGAGACAAGCTGACGTGGAGTATGAGCTGAGGTGTCTTCTCAACAAACCAGGTGTGTTTTGCCCCATCATGCTAAGAAAACGTAGTCAAATCCAGTGTCTGCCCTGTATGTATTTGTGTGTAATGCTTGACTCATGTTACAAAGCAAATTACGGCCACCCACACTTAAGCTGCATATCCACACACATATTATACTTAAGAAAAAAAAAAACATCCTTCTCCAGAGAAAGACTGGACGGAGGAGGACAAGAGTCGGGACCAGGAGTTAATGGCTGAGCTGGTTACCATTATTGAACAGCGCAATCAAATCGTTAACAACATGGACCAGGACAGGCAGAGGTAATCAATGCCAATTATTAACTGTGTTTCACTGCAGGAACCCCACAGTGTTTTTCCATCAGTAATATTCTGCAATCTAACAGTCATTCTGTCACAGGGAAGAAGAGGAGGATAAACTTATGGAAGCCATGCTGAAGAAAAAAGGTAGGATTTAGAGAAAGCTCCATTTGTAGTTGGTTAAAGATAAGACCATTAATTTAACATGAACAGTATGTATTTGTGGCGTCTTCCGCTTTCGTAATGCTCTTACTTTCTCAATGTTTCTGTTTTCAAAAACTATGTTAATCTTTGTATTTTTTGTCATATTGCCATCCTCATCAGACTTTCATAAGGAGCCGGACGTTGACCAGCAGAAGAAAAAAGGGGCAAAGTTCAAACCCATAAAGGTGCTCAAGCGGCTGAGCCATAAAGGAGAACCAGGCAAGAGCCACAGCCCCCGCAAGGAGAAAACACCATAGCAAGAACGCATTCTCCTCCGAGAGGATATGAGACGGTTTTAAGAAGACTGGCGGCCTGTGTCCACACAACGCCCTTTCTTTACTTTTTTTTTTTTCAATGGTTTTCAATGAGGAGAGAGCGTATGAGGCCACCGCAGCATCTTTCTTTCTGAGCGCTCCAGTGTTTTTGTGCGACCGCTCCGAAAGCTTCAACTTGAAAACCTCTGAACTTTTCAGAAAAGCGCTGGGGACGTCACTGTAGTAAATGGAGAGGAAGCTTGTTTTGGCCATGTCTGGCTATCCTGAGCTTTATATTTCAGACACTCACTGTTTGTAAGCTCTCTGACCTTTCAATTGAGTGAATTGTTGTATGTTGCTTCACTATCCTTGCATTGCAGAGCATTTGTATCCTGTAGGTCTCTGTCAAGGTTCAACAAAGGTGTGACGCGACAGTTCACTTTGAATGAGGTCGGTTGGATGCAAGTTGATCCCTGATATCTATGAGTTTATAACATGTTTTTAATCTGTTCGTGTGTCTTCTGCTCCCTGTTTCCAAAGGTTAGTAGCTGGTTATCTGAGAGGGTTTCATGTCAGGTCTGGTTTCAGCCTGTGGTACATGTGAAAGTAAAACAAAAAAATTAAGATGAGCTCTGCTTTAAATTCAGAAAACTACTCTTGAAATGCTTGATCGACCTAAGCTCTTCTAGCTGCTCGGTTATGATTGTCTTTGGGTTCCTACATTTAAATTTTTTTCCGCGATGGTGTCTTTTTTGTAATGTAAATCGTCTAAGTTATGGATGACCGTAGAAACTGTGTGTGTGTGGGTGGGTGTGGATGTGTGTGAGAGAGAGAGACTGGAAACAAAGTGGGAGATGAAAAAATTGAAAAACGCGTTAAAGTGCAGATGTCAGAAGGTTTATCAATATTAAAGGTCACACTTGCAATAATGAGTACTAGAAAAGGGCAGATATACAGTATTTTAACAACTGCAGCGAAGCATCAGCTTATATCAGTTTTAACCATCGGGGAAACCCTGAATATATAATCATTAATTTATATTTTACTATGCCTTTCTGTGTGTTTCCATGTTTTGCCTTAAAGTGTTAATATTGTTTGTACGAGTGCCATTTATTTAATTGCATATGTGGATAAGTATCATTTGTTCGTATGTCAGTATGTTTACTTTTTCTGTTCCTGTTTGGTCAGTTCGACTGTCCTCCATTTTAAATGGTAATCTCTGTTGTCTGTGTTTCTGCTCTGTGCCTGTCTTAATGTCCAGCTGAAACCAAGGGCTTCTGTAGTGCCACATTTCTGTCAGCTATACGTTGTCCTAAAGCAGGATTATGAAACGAAATGTACACTGCAAGACAGTGGATTAAAATAACTTAATACAAGCCGTTTGTGTTTCTTGCAAATCAAATGCTTTCACAGCCTGACATCACAGTTTTGTCTTCATATTGTTTTATATAACTGCTTGTATAGTTGTAGCACAGTTAGCTGTAACCTCTTTGCTGTTTTTGCACTCATTACATCACACTCAAATCTGAATTTGAAGTTGTGTTGTTTTCCACCTGATTTCCAGTAAGTAACTTTTAAATGTTCAGTCGGTGCCGGTGAGTCTTCTCTCCCTCATCTCTTTTAACTCCATCTTTTCTGTGTTCTGCTCTGCTGTCTCCCATTTCCTCTCAGATGTGATTGCATTGTTCTCGGGACTGCGGGCCTTGTCCAACACCTGCAGTTCTCGAATCCTCTATTATTGGAGTCATGACACAGCACAGGTTTAAGTGCAACTGCACTTTCAAAGAGACTTAATACTATTATTTGTGTCTGATATCTGAATCTAAATGCTCAAATACAGCCTGGCATTATGCCAGTTCAATGATCTAGACTAAGTACAGACTTAATATGAGCCATTATGTAAACCATTGCTTGATTACCTGGGATATCTGAGTGTTGATGATGTTGAGGTACTGCTTTTCCTGACCCAGAGAAGACATATCTGCCAGAAACTGTCTTCTCTCTTGTATCTCATCCAGTACTACAAAAGAGACAAACAAGTTAATATTAGACTTGTTCAAGGGGCACTGGATATATTTAGTCAAGCAAAGTAGCACGGTGCCAAATTTATGTTACGCTTATATTAATAGACACTGCTTAACTTAATCAAAATGTGTATACTTCTTTTCAGGTTGTAATGGGACATGCCACATGTACATTGTCTGTGTCTGTGCAGGAAGCCTCACCTTCCTGATACCGGTCTTTCTGCTCCGCCACCTCTGGGTTCAGACATGCAGGAACATTTCGGTAAGCTTTTGGCTCCTCTTCTCCCGTTGCCAATATATTCTGAAGCCTCATCTTCTCTTTCTCTAAGTCTCCTAGGAAAGTGAAACAGGAAGAAAAAAAAACACAAGTTACAAGGAGCAATTGTTTTCAATGTAGGTCTGTCAAAACACATGAATGAATACCGAACACACTTAAGGGACCAGGATGGAACTTTTCTCTGACGTAGCTGTTTCCAGAGCGACAAGCTTCAGCGGTGCGTCTCTGAGGCTTGCAGAGCAGACTTTTTTGGACAGATTTAGTAGTTTTAGGCTTAGTGGGGGAAGCTGATGATGTGGGGTCAGCGGTCAGTGGTAAAGCTGCTCCGTCTTAGGAGAAAAGTAAAACAATATATATATATATGTATATATATATATATATATATATATATATATATATATATATATATATATATATATATATATATATATACTGCATGCCATGTCACACTACAACATTTTGTTATACTAAATGTTTCAGAAAATACCAGAGCACCCATATATAATCATATTATATTTTAATCACAATATATCTGGATTTTTAGCAATGTCATGTTGAGTTTTGCAATAACAGTATGTGGCAAACCCTTTATCCCATTAAAATATTGTTACTGCTGTATATCATGCAATATTATCACACAATGTATTACCACATTGCATTCCTCAACATCTCAACCAAAGTGCTCAAACTTACTCTTAAGACATTCATTGATTTGTTTTCTCTGGAGGTTGGTAAATCTTGATTGCTGCATCATTGCTGAGCTCCAGGAGAGATAATGATTAATATTTCAAAACACTAACCGACACAAAACGTGTACACACACATTTGTATGTACCTGGAAATACACACACAACACAGCAACTCCCAAATTGTATGTTTGTTTCCCAGTTACACCTAACAGTTAACAGGTCACACTAAAATAGCAACAAGTGCATCATCTCACATCTCAGCATATCCTGGGTTTCCTTGCTGTACTGTGGGGCTCTGGGCTGGTTCCATAGTCCTCTGCCATCTTTACTCTGTGAGGAGGCCTCCATCTGCAAACACAGTCACACAAAAAGACATCAGTATTCTCTCAGGCTTAATATAGCTTTATCTCTGTTATTCACTTCAATTGCAACGAGTTCTGAGTAAACACTTACTTAGAAAACACCGTGAGCTAATTCCGGTCGTTTCGACTCCAAGTTATACAGCAGCGTATTTCAGTTGCTATAGCAACCGAGTAGCCACTTCCGGGAGCCCCTCGCACACTTGTGTCCGTTACGTTACACGTTGGGCGATTGCACGTACCACACATGCGCTGTAAAAACCATCGACGCAGCTTGTAATGCGTGAACTTTGTTGAAGATCATCTTTGTTGATACTTCCAACGTATAAAAGTGAATATGCACCGGCCATGGTTGCACATTATGAACCAGATAAACTACTTCCGGTTCTCGTAGCGGCAGCGATTAAACCCCTATTGTTTTTGGGGGGTCCACACAATTTCTAACCATATCATATTAATTTAAAGAGCTACATGAAATCATTGGAGGGAGAATATATGTAAAGTTATTATTCATCAACGATTTTGGATCCAGGAAATGTAAATTTAAGTAAGTTTTTCTTATTTTGAAATACCACTTTGAATGATTTATTGAATACAAATTACAAATACAACAAACATTTCATAAACAATAGTATAGTATAGTTTGACGTAAAAGTATAATTGAAAACTATCAGTATGCCATCAAAATTGATAAGTTGGTCATTAATATGCCATCGTATAGTAGTGTGTCATGAAAATGGCATAGAAATGTCATAGTACAATCAAATGAATAATATAGTATTTCATAAAAAAATATTAAATTAAGAAATGCCATAAACATGACAGTAAAGTATGTCTTAACAGTTATAACATTATATATATATTAAGTATATAGAATAAGTAATAGTATAGTAAGCCCTGAACAATGTCATAGTATATCCTAAAAAGTAATGCTATATGTCTAAATAATTTCATATATATATGATAAAAGAATATCTCTGTCTGTAATTTGATTGTTTTTTGTTGTACATACTGTACTGTTATAAATTTATTTTTTCAAGAAACTATACTATGACTTTTTCATTCGTTTTTTGGACTTTTTTAGAACTTTTTACGACGACACCAGGGCCAGACTTTACCGGCCAGGTAGATCACTGCCTGGTGATGCTCCAAACAAAAAGGGCCCCACAGCTATAGAATTCTCATGATTTAAGATATGAAAGATTTTGTAAACTAAATGCATTAATAATACAACTGTAATGTCTTCACTTTACAAATGTTCATTTTCCCCACAGGGATCATTATACATATCACATTACTCAGCCCAAAGGGAGTATCAAAAGAAAGATTAAAAGAGTTTGCGTATGGAAAGGAGGTGGTCACATTAAAATAGAACAGACATTTATTTTACAGAAAAGAGATCCAAGTCCCTCATCTTATTGTGGGAGGCTCTGTTTGCAAACAATCTCAATTCTTTTCATGTTTTATGTCATGTTGTTCAAATAATTTTATAAACATTTAGGGTATATATTTGTTTGGTATTCATAAAATAATACTAAATTGCATAGTATATGTCTACATAAAGCACACGTTCTTCCTCCTTTACTTTATCAAACTCCTCCTAGACTAATTTATCAGATCAACATCTTTCTGATAATATCATAGTCACACATTAGTCTCAGGCTTTGAACGTGAACACAAACAAACAAATAAACTATGGATGAACTTGTGTAATTTGTTAAAGGCCATAAAGAGGCTGCAGCCACACTTTTCCGCCTGCATAGTGGAGGTCTTGTGTAGTATTCACTCTGAGGGAGTCTTTATCAGTGGTGGGCTTGTCATCAGGGACCAGCAGCAGTCAGGAGACCATTATCTGTGAGAAGACAGCAGCCTGTCTCTGCCCCATGTCAACAGATAAACAGCAGCAAGAATATAATCACCTTTCACACACAGGTCTTCTCAGAAGTCAGAACCATATGTCCTCTCTGGGAAGACAGAGACCAAAATGTATGTGTGCGGAGTGAGTTAAAACTAATAGAAGTATTGGCACAACAATGGGAATGAGGTTTTAATGGCTAGTTGGTGTGTTTGTTTACGAGCTACCTGCTCATCTGTTTACCACTATTCACTAATATTTGTTTGTATCATGTTTGGAGGTTGAATGTCTAAGAAACTATGAAATGAAATATCATAGACAATTCTACTGAGATCTATTTGTGGTGGAACATAATATCTATTCAAGCATTTTATTATAATCGGTTCATACACCATATTACCATTAAATGTGCACACACTTCAATGTGCATGTACCAACACAGTCTACCCTCTGTGCCAAAGCATGCTTCATTAGATAGTGGCCAGACATCCGATAGCCAAGTTGTGAATGACAAATACCGTAAGAGTGCCCTGCACTACTCTGCAGTTTTAGGGGGGACATTTTGAAGCATTTTATAAAACTTCTTGTACATTTTGTAGTGGCATTTAGATGATTATTTTGTTTATTTATATTATATTTGTATTACTTTCTTGTTTAATCATCAAATAATAAAAAGACAAATATCACTCTTTTTGGTCTATTTTATAAACAATTGAGTTTAACACCTTGTTTTGTCTCAGAAGGGCCCTTATTGGCTTGTTTGGTTTACTTAAGGTCCAAGTGTCTGCGTGAAAAGGTGGCAGACATTTATGTCACATGAATTTGGGGGAAACAGCACTATATATTACCTTTTATTCAACCAGGTAAAATCAATTGAGAACCAATTCTCATTTACAATGATGACTTGGCCAAGAGGCAGTAGCACAGTCCAGACAAGTGACACAAAGAGCACGGACGCAATACAGTATGACAAACACATGAGAAAATGGCTAAAAAAACATAGGTAAATTAATAAACACTATGTACAACAACAAAAAAGGCAGATTACTGGATGCTCTTTGTAAAAATGGAAGAGAGAGAGAGAAGTACAATCATTGACTGAAGTACAATCATTGATTGTTTTCTATGTATTTTTATTTTGCCCTATTCTATTTATCTAATTGTATTCTATTATAAATGGGTTTTTTATGCATTTTATGACATTTTTTTCCTTCATTATAATAAACAATTTAAATTGCCTTCATGTGTAAAAGGTGCCATACCAATAAAGTTGTCTCACCTTAAGTTACTTATACTTTTAGATCTTCCGATGATAAACCCACATGGGATGATTTTTTTTGTTCATTTCTGGACTGTAGATATACAGTGAGGACATTGAAATTACAGCACTCATTTTTTATAATGTATTTAGAATAAATACAATTATTGTTGGAATCCTCATAATTATGTAATTTTCTATCGTGACATATTATCTATTCGTCTGGATTTAAAATTATGCATTTCTTGGTGAAATGACAGCTCGGCGCTCATCAGTTTACTTTATGCTTTGAATCCCAGGCAACAGGAAGACAGTGAGTTCAGGTGAGATAGTAGTCTTATATAGTATAGTCAGTTGCTTAGTGATTTATATATATAACAACCTTAATGGAGAAAGAGAGCCAGCAAAGAAAGTCATGATTACGCTCCACCTCCTAACCGTCAAAACCTACATGAAAAAGAGAGATTTGCAGTTAGACTTGCAGCTGACAGATATAGACAACAGAAAGGAGGGAGAGATAGCAGAGGAGGAATGGAGAAAAGGGGGCAGCTTCAAGAACCCTGTAACACGGAGCGGACTGTAACTGGGCCTGAGTATCCTGGTGAGCTGGGCTTTGACTTTCTGTTAGCTCAGCTTAAGATGGTCATGTAAAGACTAACAAGTTTTTAAAAAAGGGAGGAATTACACTGTTGTTGCTACCTCTGACAATCGGCATCAGATCAAAGTACTTGATGGCTGTTACACAGGCTGTGCTCCCCTCCTTCAGCTCCTTCTCCAACCTCATTCAATCCTGTGGCAATATGAAAGTAAGTATCGGGTTGACACCAGTTGTTTGATTCCTACACAGTGACAGAAAAAAGTGTAGTGCTTCCTATTGTATGGTCTATATTATTGTGCTGGTAATTTTTCCATTCCGCAGATAGATTATCAATGATTTCACTTAATATTTACTTGACAAATGTGTCAGTCTTGCACTATAATGCTGAGCTGCCAAATAACTGGAGACAAATATGGTGGTTGAATGCACTTATTGTAAGTTGTTTTTGATCAAATGATCTGCTAATGTCATTTTTAAAAAGCAATGTAGTGAATAATCCAAAGCTCTGCATATCTTGCATGCCCATGTGTGAAAGAGTTACTGGTGCTGTCCTCCCTGGCCGCAATGATTTTCCCGTCAAATTTGAAATTTTGTACTAAAAACTAAAATTGAAAGATTAAGACAGACCGCTCAAGCCTGATATATTAGCTTCTGCTGATCTCTTGACAGCCAGTATGGACAGAAAATCAATTGCAAACACTAGTCACACTTTCAATGTATTTATATAAAGGTATTTATGTTACATTTTGTCTTAAAAAGTTAGGAAAACAATGAATGATCCCTGTCACCTCAACCCAGTGAGGCATACAGCTAATTAATTAAACACCAAAAAGTCAGATGGGTGCATCCTACTTTAACTTTAAAAGCAATGTGGAGGAATATCCTTTTCACAAAATGTTTTGCTTGGTGATCATCACTTCTCAATGCTCTCCAACAACATCTAGGTGTGGAAGTCTGAGGCTGACTCTCTCCTTCCAGACTCTCTCGGCAACAAACCGTCACCAAGCAGCCCTGAGCAACTGCAGGTCTCTCAACAGATGACAGAGGAGCTCCTGGATGACGACAGCCAGGCATCCTGGGACATTGAGTTCCTGCTGTCTGATTGGAGCAGCCCATCGCCCGACCTCAACCCATCTCTGGACAAGAATGATCAACGGCTCCCACAGTTAGACCCAAACACAGCATACCAAGAGGTGGACATGTTTAAGGACCAACCTGGACAAGAGCATATGCAGATGAGCACTGGCTGCCTCATGGCGGAGCTCCTGTCCCCAGCTGAAACCACAACGCCAGTCCAGCCAGAGATGCACCACCATGGTTATAAAGACGACCATACAGGTCGGACTTCATTTCCCAATCCACCTCATGTAGATCAGTTTGGCTTCCCTCAAGGAGGCAGTTACGAGAGGCACAACAGAGGAAACTTCACTAAAATCTCATCGTGGGACTTTAACCCTTACTATCCCCACCAACACCCCTCCATGGGGACCTTCCCCGAGAGCAGGTTCATACCACTTCAAGCTGTGACCCCTGAGCCTCGACACTACAGCTACATGCCCCACTTTAACCACAATGCCAACCATTTCTGTGAATACCCCCACAGCCAGACCAGTAGTCATCTGCATCTTCACCAGCAGTCAATGCTGGTGGTTCCACAGCTGCCCCCTGGTGGGATGGAGGGGAAACGTAGTCGAAGGGCGACAGGGAAAAAGAGGCCCGCCATCCACAGCTGTGAATACCCTAGCTGCAGCAAGACCTACACCAAGAGCTCGCACCTCAAGGCTCACCTCCGCACCCACACAGGTACAACAAATTGACTCTGCCTCAGGAACGACTGAATGGTCTGTCAGAATAAGTCTCAATATATGATTTAATGTATTTGTTTCTTAAGTATAATGTATTGTATTGTCTACTCTTCAGGGGAAAAGCCTTATCAATGTTCATGGGAGGGCTGCAACTGGAAATTTGCCCGCTCAGATGAACTGACGCGTCACTACCGCAAGCACACGGGCCAAAAACCCTACGAGTGTCTGCTGTGTCAGAGGGCCTTCTCCCGCTCCGACCACCTAGCTCTGCACATGAAGAGACACACTTGATGCACTTGCGCCATGAGAACCGACAACACCAACAGTGGTAGGATGGCATCACAAATCACTGTGTGAAGGCTGCCTGAGGGGAGTTGTTTGATTTGGTTGAGCGGTTTTTTATTCACTTTAGACGACAAATGAGACCAATTCAATTCAGAAGCCTTCCACATATGAAATTCTTAATTTTTTTAATAAAATGATTGATTAGTGACCAAGTTACCATTAGGTAATGACATGAAGACATGTTTTAACCACAAAATGATTTGTATATGCTCAGTACAACCCAAATACATGCATTTGCAAGTGTTTTACATAGTTGCTTGGAATTGTTTGGAAGTAGTGACCATATGACAAATTATATGATATACTAACGGACATTTTGTGGGTGAAGTATTTCTTTAACCAATTACTTTTAAGAGTACTCCGCTGATGACGACGTACTCCGAAAACATTGTGTAACTAAAAAATAAGTTTCAAAATCGATGGAGCAGAACCAGAGATATGTCATCTACATTACCCATAATGCAGTTCGGCCATTAACAGTTATTTTGGAGATTCTGGTGTGTTATGCTAAGAGCAACTAGTGTAGCGATGAGGAGCCGACTGTAGAGGTCTGGTAAGATCCCTTTGTTTCTAACTCCTCACCTCAAATTATTTTTATTTTCAAACTTGCAGTTTTCAGATCTGACCAACACTGAATTAAGGGACATCATTTAAGGCCATTCATCAGACTTCACACATGCTCCCTCTGGAGCAACAGAAGGCTTTATACATTTCTCACATGCAGTGTTACTCCCCAATAAGGGCCTCTTAGACGAACACTGTACACACTGTGGACATGTAGGCATCAAACATTAACACTAACAAAAGATCTACCAAAAATGTGTGTAATATGGGTTATAATACAATACACAGTAGTATATCCTGTTGGATCTCATGGTGCACTGAACAAAGACTGCTTAGTAGCCATGTTTAGCTGTATTAATGGTGACGTAATCTGATATCTTTGTCTGATTTCGCTAATAACTTTTGTTGATTTTAATATTGATTGTAGAATACAAACAAACAAACAAACCATGAAGTATGTTAAACCATGCGATTATACAGTGAATCCGAGATTATGCATTTTAGTCACCTACTTTTATGTTTATCTGTTTGGGGTTTTTTTTATTTAAGAAACTGTAAATAATCCGTATTTTTCTCAGTTGTTTATATAATCTAAATATGCAAGCAACATATTTATTAAAGTAAGAAGATAGGCTACTATTTTATTGTACAGTGATTTTTTTTTAATCAAAGGATTGTTAAAATCTTTTAATTATTGTTTTCATTATCATAATTCTAATAAAGACCTCTAAAGCTGTAAAACTGTCTCAGTGTGACGTGATGTATTCAGGCCGCTGATCTTAACAATAATATTAACATGATTTCATTTACTCAACGTTTTAAGGGATTTACAAAAACATGTATTTGTCCTGCATTAAGCAGAATATATTATGTATCCAAAGAATACATCTGGAACATGATTAGAGAACCAGTTATTCCTAAGTAATGCCAGCCTGTGGCCTTTAGGTGGCAGTCCTCTGCTATGGTATCAGCCTTAAAGCCTGCAGGCTGGCATCAGCGGGATGTTGATAGTTGTGTGTCTAATCTGGGTGAGGTCAGGACGAGAATTTACTTATGTAACTCAGCACTCACTGATTCGTCCTGATTATGTCAGATGAGGCCGTCACCACATTATGAAGCTCCCTCTCTTTCGCATACACTTTCACAGACTTGTACACCCTCAGGAAAGAGAAACAAAAAAACGCAAACACAATTACTCAACATTTGTAACACTGAAAATGAGTTTGCATGTGTTGTCAACATAGTTAGAATAACTACATGTAACTTTCTTTGAGTTTTGTTTACATTCAACAGTCATTTCAGTTGCACAAAACATGTCAAGTGAAACATTAAAACGTGTCAATTACAGTATATAGAACATACAAAAGGAAACTGCTTATTGAGGTCAGAGTTACTTTTTGTGTAGGAGATATACTTTGGAGAGCACACACTTGTTTTAATCCAAAAGATGAATTGCATCCTGTTGTATTTATATTAATATTACTGCAAGGGAAGCAAGTGGGAAATTTGTTTGTAGTTTTGAGTATATCGGCTTTGAAGGGGCAGTGATTTTACAAAGCCCCACTATACTCAAGTGCTGCATACTCTTATACTATGTTCACACTACGAGTAACTCAGCAACAGACCTCAATCCACTTTCAATAGAAGCCCTTAACATTAAGAATCAGGTTTTACAGCAATAGATTGTAAAAGGTCCGAGCAGGTTAAATGGTTTAATAGGACTTATTTATTACTTGGCCCAAATGAAGACGAGGACCTAGCCAGTGGTTTGGAATTGTAGCGATTTAATATATATTTGGAACACCAATAAGCTCCATTTAAGTTCCCTCTTTGGTGCAACTATCGAGGCTATGATTGGCTTCTTAAACCTGCTCATACAAGATGGCCTGATAGCAAACGAGCCCCCGCTGTGCATGCACATCACAAACACATTAGTGCCAAATATACCCACATGAAGTATTCCTGATTATTAAAGTGCTGCAGACACTCATTGGCCATTAAAAACCTGTTCTCCACCGAGGCTGTGCTCACATAGCACGATGTTACACATCAGCAGATAGATCCACGGCACTTCCCTGATAGAGTTTATTTTAGTGCAGCTTTCAAGAGTAAGTGATTTGGGATTTAGAGTTGACACGAGGACAGAGGCAGAGTTCTGATCTACAGGTCTGCTGTGCCAAACGAGGACAGAGGCAGAGTTCTGTCAAGAACAAACAAACTCTTTCTACTTCCACTTTCTAGTTCCACCTTCCCTGTTTATATCATGTTATACTTTAGAGCGGGTATTATGCAGGCTGTATGCATTCATGGGAATACTCAAGCGTAAACAGTTTGCAAAACAAGCGCTGAAGCATGAACAAGGCATGAATTATTAAGCTCTGTTGCGATTTTTGAGTTTGTCTTTTTGTCTGAGCAGCTAAAGAGGTCAAAGGTGAAACATGTAATTATTGTAATCTTTGTGACCAGGCCCAGGCTTAACATCTGAATACCATGTGCTATATGCACTGGGTTTCTTTCAGCACTTCACAGCTGCTTTATAGATTTATAATTATTTGTTATTATTATTCTATATTTTTTTCAAATTATGAAAGGAAACATCGCAATTAAAAAAAAAATAAAAAATTGATTGTTTTATATAACAGAAAGCATCATATACAGTGGGGAGAAACATGTTTCCTCAACGCGGAAAACAGATTAACTGAAGGAGCTGAAGGAAGATTTACTGGGAAAAGATGTGAAATATATGACATTAAGCCTCAATATATAAACAGTGATGAAAGCTATAGAAGGAAAAAAACCTTCAGCTACCTGAACATTATTGTCAAATCTATGCAAACATTGCCATTCGATTCTTTTCAAACATGGTATTGTTTCCTCTTCCTGCAGGCAGACACTGTAACATCCAGTGTACGGTAACACTGTGTGAACTCAGCAGAACAACAGTGTTACTGAGAAAAAGACGGGACACCTTTGACACAGCAGAGCAGCTTCTGTTCAGAAAACACACTATTAGACACCATTCAACCTGTTTTGTATATTTCAGGAGCTCTGCCTCTCCAGTGAGCATCTGTAAATGTTTTTTCTCTGCATTATTAAACCCTGCTACTTCAGGACAGCACTGATACCAGCCTTCAAACTGAGATATCTATCCACAGCATGTACCATCTACATTTGTATTATACAGAGATTACGCATTCATGACCAGAGTTGAACTGACAACCCTTCATGTGGCAGCAACGGTAATGATTTCTAGATGCAGATAAACTCGGCCAGCATAGCAAGTGTCTGTTCTCCCTCCTACAAAAGTCATCACAAAGCTAATGCAACATGGAGTAACTTTGTATTGGTGTGTGTAATTATTGACCGGACTGTTTGCGATTACACAACCTCACAAAATGAGAGTCTTGGTCTGACGGCCAAAAGCAAAATGAGGATTAGTCGTAAAAGCTGCCGCAGTGCTGAGACCGTTGAGAGGGACTGTGAGTCCAAGTGGATCGAGGGATGTAAAAAGACGGGGAGGGGGGGGCTACGACACCTTTTATGTGGATGTCTAATCAAGACTGAACATACACATAAAAGATGGGAAAATGTTTGATTAAAATACTGCTGTTGATTCCACAGCATGTTGTTAGCCTTATGTATATTGTTAAAGAAGCCGTCTGTGCAGGCTGTTATGACTGTTGGTAATTCACTGACTGTATAGAGATCAATCTTACAGTGATAATCAACTATTTAATTGCATTTAAAAAGAGGTGAGCCCAACCCTTTATATCTATCCAAAGCACTGGAAGTCAATTAATCTCATCTTAAGTTTTCAAGGTTTAAACTCACATACACAGATCGTTGCTTTCATATGTTGCACAATAGTTACATAATCCAAGATAGAGATTGGCCCAATTGTAGTTGATAAATGTCTCAGCATCAACCTTCAGCACATGTGGTTAGGATCCAGGAGTCATGGAGGGTCATAGTTGATATTCAACGGTGAGTCAAGTCAAGTCTGTAAGTAAAAAGGTAAAAACAAACTGGACCAGGAAGATTATGTATATCGGTCCACAACTTTGGTCCAGACTAAAATATCTAAATTATGGATTGTCTCGATATTTCGTACAGGATTACATATTTAGCAAAATATGATCCTTTCTCCAGCACCACCAGCAAGTTCACATGTTTAGTTTTTAGTCAAATGTCAGTTGTTCCCTCTGGATGACTGACTTTGGTGACTCCCTGATTCTTCATCTAGCGCCATCATCAGATCAACATTTTAATTTGTCCAATACTTTGATTTAACAACCTGCAAAAATATTCCCATCAGCCTCAGTTAAACAGGTGCTGAACATGGGAAACATTATACCAGCTTATTGTGAGCTTGTTGGAATGCTGATGTTGCAAATTGCTGCTGCGTGACATGTTACTAATCAAAGTTGAACTGGCCTCACCTTTTTTATAGGCGCTAGCATTTCTAGGAAAATACTTTCCAAAAAAAAGATCACCTGGAAACCAGGAGGCAGGGACTGAAATCAAAATGTTTAATTTAATCTAATTGGTTGGCAGGTCCTTCATCTGAACCTCAGGACAGCAGTTCAGTTTTCTTTTCACAGAATTTCACCCCAACCTCTTCCCTGAGTATGTGCAAACTACTGCATGGTGAGCCATGAAGCAACAAGGTTGAAACTGTTCTGCCGAGGTCATAGAAACAGCTCAATAGTGACATTGATGTTACTACTACATGAATTAATAAGTGAGACGTTGCTGGTTTTCTCACTAAGAGATTAGTGAGATTGACACAGAGACAGAGAGTCCTATGTTAAGCATTTCCATGTGCAGGGAGGAAGTATCACTGTCCTGCAGATAGAACAATGTTCCTTTTTACAGAGCAACCTCACCCCAACTGAACTTCCAGCAACGCACAGTCCTCACATGCTCTCCCTCTTTCTGAGTATTGCATAACAACAGCTCTGTTTTCCATTCACACTATCAACTGGTTTTCAAATGACTCACTCTCTCGGTGTGGGCTCTTTACATTCTTAATCTCCAACACATGGTTATAAAATGTATACATTAATTTACAGGCGCAGTAAAACAGTGATACGCTTTTTTTGTTCTTACACAGTGAGTGAGGCCCTCCATCTCTGAAAAAGGAGAAAACACACAGAGTGAGTGACATTAAACATCCTCACGTTTGTTCTTTGAAAGAGGCAGCTGGTGTCTGATAATCTAATGTTGTGATGGAAATTATAGAATAATTGTATGTTCTATGAGTGTTTGTAGTGAAACAAACAGCACATGTATACGCAACATATTTTTCTGTGAAGCTGACCTTGAACTCCTCGTTATGGATGATCACCCGCAAAGAGCAAATGAGGACAACTGAAGCCACCATAATTGCTGTGTACGCAGGATTTATAAACTGGATGATCTCATTTGACACAGTAAAATAAAATCGGGGAAACAGGCCTGTTAGTACATGATGTGTTAAATGGGAAAGAAATTATCTTTACAGTATAAAATCACAAGAAATACATGTTTTTATGATCATAAGAGTAAAAAACTGACTCCACAAATCAAAATGTTAATGACAAACAAACTCCCACACCCAGTGGAAGGTAGAAAACCCCACCTGGTTCTTTATTCATGAATAATTATAAACAATTGTTCAACTAAGTCAAACATGTTACAGACTTTCGTATGATCACTTTAACTTTGAGACGTTTTTACCATCAGGTCAAATCTGTATTTATCTACTGTATTTTTTTACTAATTACTTCAAAACTGATCACATTCCCACCAGCCTCAGCTGTCACATTACTTTGCTTTTATTGCTAGACGGCATAAACATAGTTAATGTAGATCAGATTGTGAATATTGTCCATTTTGGAGGCGTTAGCATTTAGCTAGCTCAAACCACTGCTCCAACTTGAATGTAAATTAGTGTAAACTATTGCGTTAGTGTAAGATGTTTGTATTTGGTGTTCACATTTCACTTCCAAAGAACATGGCCCGGCCTTCAATGGCCTATTTGTGGCATTATTGGATACGCACAGAGTAAGCAAGCGCTAGCTAAACACACTATCTCTTTATCAACTGGCAGTAAACCCAACTACGGGTTGGGCCAGTTGAAATTCCAGGGGTCATTCGGGTCGATTGGCTGATTATCTGACAAATGGCATGTTTTCAGGCAGATAACGATAGTTTCTGTCAGTCACATTTACTGCTTGTTGAATTTTCAAAAGCTACGTTACATGTTGACTGACCATTTGGCTGTTGACTGTGGTTTTTAATATTATGTTAACCTTTCGACAACCTTCAACTGGCAATGATGTGTTTGTGTTAGAGTCATACAATACGGTTCAAACAACCTGTTAGGATTGGTTGCAGCGCGGGTTTGTTGTTGTTTATTCTGCTGCACGTCTCCGCTGGTTTGACTCAGCTGGCTTCCCTTCTCGGAGGAGGAGGAGTGGGGGTGGGTCGTCCGGGGTGAGGATCCGACCCCGGATGAACCGAGGAGCTGGGAAAGAAACGACAGAAAGCTGCGGAGGAGCAGCAACATTCAGGCGACTTGTGACATTCATGTCTCCTCCTCTCTGACTGGGGAGATCTCCACCAAAGGTTTCAGCAGCTGTGTGATTTGAGTAAGTAATCTACTTAATGTTTCCCGAGATGTAATTGTTTTTTTGTTGTTGTTTTTTTATCACGCGATATTATGTAGTTGCAATAGAGTTAAATTGATTTTAAGAAAGTTTCGGAATTATTTTTTTCCTACTACGACATTGCTGATGAAATGAAGACGATCTTTATGTCATAATATAAGGCTCAGTCTTCAGGATGTAGGGTTTAATGAAAACATGTTGGTAGTAATAACACTCATTGTAAATAACTGGTCAATAATTAATAATCAATAACTAACTAATAATCCTCATAATCAAACTCTAAAACGAATTTAAAGATTTGACCAATCATTTTGTAGCTTTCACATTTATTCCCTTTTTCTCTCGTTAACTTTTTTAATGTTTTTAATTTTCAAATATTATAATTCAAATTCCCCCGTTTAAATGTGGCTAAAAGTACCAAAATAAGAGTATTATTATGAATCTATAGTACTATAGTTTTATTTCATTGCAATGCCTATAAGTATGTATTTGAAAATAGTTTTTATTTCATGTATTATTATTATTATTATTATTATTAAGTCTTTTCCTGATATTAAAAACATTACAACTTTCAACTGGCACCAGTAAAATGTGAATTTACTGTTTACCTTGTAAACAAATGGTCACTTCATTACTTTTGTATCGTTCACCACTAGGTGGTGCTGTTACAGAACACTCAACTACCAACCTTCAGCAAGTTCTTCACACACTCAGAGCTCCCCCAAGTGTCAAATCAGTGTTTGAACATGACGGGTCAGACTGTGGGAGGCATCGTCCAGGACCTGTCAGTGCCCTCACTGCTGGCTGTGGAGGGACCAGAGTCCAGGCCTCTGGGAAAGGCTTTGTCCTTCACCGATGAGGCTGTTTCCATCCTGACTTCCACAAGCCAGTTGGCCCAAACCCTCCTGAGTCACACCTTTGCCCTCAAACAACAAGAGAGCCTGGCCAACGCTGAAGTGAAGGCTGGCAGCAGCTGCGATGAGGACAACGGCAACAATGCACGCCGGAAACGAGAGTTCATCCCTACCAATAAGAAAGATGATGGCTATTGGGACAAGAGGAAAAAAAACAACGAGGCAGCCAAGCGGTCCAGAGAGAAGAGGCGAGCCAAGGACATGGTCTTAGAAAGGCGAGTCATGGGCCTGCTGGAGGAGAACGGCCGCCTGAAAGCCGAGCTGTTGGCACTGAAGTTTCGCGTCGGCCTGGTTAAAGACTCATCTGATGTTTCCATTCTGCCACTGTCTGCACCCCTCTGTGCTCTCCCAACAACAAGACCAACACACTTCTACCAACCTCACACTGATGGATCCCCATACCCCAATACACCGCCCAGCCCCCACCACATCCACCCTCACCCTCCACAGCAAGGTGCCAAGCCTCTTTCAAGTCACAGTGTATCCGAGGAGTCCGGTGTGTCCACATCATGCGGCTCAAATGTGGGCAGCCCTGTGTTTTTTGATGACACACTAAGTGAGCATTGTGGGCCTTCTCCGAGGGAGCAGGGCTACGACTCCCACATCTGTCCCATGGAGGCCAACGGGAGTCAGTATGTAAGCAGACAAGACTCTCCTGAGGGTTTGAGGAGCCTGCCACATAAGCTCCGCTTCAAAGGGCCTGCTGGTTTCAGCGATGCAGTGGAGTTGTCTCCATCCTCTGACACCAGACCCAGTGGACCACCTGTAGCCACAGTGTGGCCAAACATCCAGATGAGGAGCCACCAGCAGGCGGGATGGGACAATCCGACAGTGAGTCAGGCTCCTTGGTCCATGGAGGAGGCCTGTGGTGGACCAGGGCAGCAGTATCAGGGTCCGTCATCTGGACAGTATAACTCCTCCTCTCTACAGAACTCCAGGGACCCCAAGTATTCAACAGAGGACGTCAGTCTCAGGTCTCAGATCAGCTGTTTGTCTCAGGAAGTGACCCAGCTCAAGAGGCTCTTCTCTCAACAGCTGCTCTCAAAATCGCTTAAAGCCTGAGCGCAAGGACAAGTCAATAGACAGATTTCTCACGACATCTTTACAAGCCATCGATCTTACAGACGTCTGGCTTCCACAGGACAGCGAGGCCTCTGTGTTAACAGCTACCTCTGACCTGACAAACTTTATTTGCGACACCTGTTTCACTGCGAAAGCCTTTTAATAATAATAATAATAATAATAATGAATTAATGCAAAAGTATAAGTGATTTTCTTTTGGTGTTAAATCATCACATGATCATGTTGATTTCCTGGGATTTGAAGGAGGCTGTACATTCTGAATACTTGGCTGAATACTTAGAAACACTGAACATCAACAACAATCTCACCATATTCACTTGACTGTGATGTGGCAAAGTCATCTTTTTTTTCTTTGGAAAAACAGACCGTTTGTAGGCTTTTCAACACAAACGAAGTGTATCAATATTATATGCTGACCTGAAGAAGAAGACTCTTTTTGTGAATTGTTTTTGTGATTTTTTAATTGTTTACTGTATGTGTATCTGACTTATGACAGCAAGGAGTCATAACTGTATATTTCTTTGTTCAGAATTGAAGTGAACTGTACTTAGAAAAAACATTTTATTTTATATAAACAACTGGTGAATCTACTTCCAGATTATATGGCTGTAAAATCTCTGATCTCAGATGAAATGAGTGTGAACAATACAGCAATAAAATCCTTGTTCATAACAAATTTTATTTTATTTGTCCTAAAGGCCACACATATTTTTAGAGACACAGTCATAATCATACATTATGCAGGAGAGTTAGAAGCTTATAAAAAAATATGTAACTGCATTTTGCATTACATCACAGGCCAGGAGAGGAGAGGCTGGGGTAAGAACAGCAACTTCAGCTTAAGAAGAGAGAGTAATTGTAGGTGTGGCACTGGAGTGGAGAGGTGCACTGGGCACAAATTGGAGTATGTCATTAATATTTTTTTTATTCCCAGCCCTTTTCTTTTGAATTTCATGTATGACCTCAACTTCCTTTAATGAATGCTTTAAAACTGAAAAAAACACACCCTGTCAGTCCACTCTCACTGAACTAAGGTCGCTGAAATGAGGGGACATTGCCAGGGAGTGGTGTTTGTATGCAGGGAGAGGAATGAGACTGCATGAGTCATCTATCACGTCAGCAGTATGAACGCTATTTATAGCAATGAAGCAGCTGCGGTGGAGACCGATTGGTCCATATGGAAGTGAAGGGTACAGGTTCAGGATACATTAACACCTGGAAAGAGTTAACAATCTGCAGATAAACATCAGAAGAGCTGCCGTGAAATGCAATCTGAAGTTGGAGGCAGAAAGCAGCAATACATAAGCTGAATTACTAATTGTGGTCTGAAAATATGATTAACTTGACTGAAGGCCATTATTCTTTATTAAAGTCACACATTGTTGAACATTTCCATTTTCGATTTGAGTATTTTTTTATCACCACCAGGTGGCGCCAAGTGTCTTCATCAGCGTGGATTACTGACTCATTCATTCATTCACAGCAGTGTTACTAGAGGTCGTCTCCTCCATTGGGCTTGCTGTAGTGCCACATTCTGCACAACAAGCAAGGATGTCATTTTGTGTTGAAAGGGCAGCTCTCTCTCTCTCCTTCAAATGACCCGTCTCTACTTAAAATGCATAATGCAAGAATGAGGCTGACGCTTGAGAATGACATTTACATGACCAAGACAGATTTAATGTAATGCTGACATGTGAAGTTAAACAGGTAACCCAGCTGCAGAAACCCCCTCCTGGAAAAGCTTTAGCCTGAACGATAACAACACATGAGATCTTTTGTCTGCAATCAATCTTCATCAAGTCCAGGCTGCAAACCCCCATGCCACCAGCCATATAGGAAGGAGTGAGAGCCTTCTGGTTGCTAGGCAGGCACCAACACACCACAGTTGCCAAGGGAATGCCTGCATGCAGAGACAGATGAGGAATATGTTGGGGGTTGGTGGTTTTAACAGAGGACTGGTGGGGGAGGAGCTAGACATGTTCAAGGCCACCGTTTCCCCCAACATGGTCTAGTGGTGGTGGTGGTGGTGTGTGTGTGTGTGCGCGCGTGTGTGTGCGTGTGTGCTCACGGTGAATGGGTTCACGTGTGTGGTTTGAGACAAAGCAGGGGGAAGGGATGTGAGTAAAAAAGTGGGTTGGAAGTGAATGTGTGTCTGATACCAAACAGGGCTGACGTAACTGCTCATGGCATATAGTGGAAATGAGGACAACGGGCTGCATGGGATAATAGAAAAGCTCATAAGTAGATAATACACGTCCATTTCCAATAAAGATAAACAACATGTAGAAAAGATGAAAACGATCAAGTGATGTATTATAGTCGAGAGGAAATGTTTTTTTCATGTTATACAGAATTTTATTAGCCATGGAAAGTGATTTCAGAGTCAAATTTAAATTTAACGTGACTTTTTATTTTTAAAAATCAAACAAATGTAAAAACACCAGCAAGATGAGAGCTATAATCCAGTATTTATTATTTCTGCCATTAATCATACAGAGCAAAAAATGAAAAACCTGATGAATGTGTAATTTCTGTTATTAATACCAAAAAGTAGGAAATCATTGCCAATGTTTATAGAAAAATGTTAACACAATAACAACCTTAATGTGTGAACAAAGAGTTACACTGTCGTCTGCCACTGCAAACCCAACGGGTTTAGCAGGATGCAACCTGTATGCTGAGGGAGACTTCAAATAGAACACACTAAAAACGAAAAGGAGAGTGACAAGAACATATGTTCTCACAAAGCAACTTATATTTAACATTATTTTTATATAAAAACGTGTAAGAAGTGGGGTGAGTGAGAATTTATTTGAACTGATAGCTCATTCAATCTCTATTTTGTCCTCCCAAATCATGTCCTTCTGCAGACTATGATGGCTGTGGGGGAAATGATCAAAAGCATAGCCATGTAACTCATGTACATCTATTGATATAGTTACACATGTGTTAATGTGTAAATTCGTCAAAATTACCTTTCTGCAAAATAACGCACAGATTAAAATAGTTTCACAGTCTCAGCTTTAAAACGGAAGGCTCGCAAACTATTTTAGATCTATTTTCTTTTTAACAATTCATTCAACATCCTTCAACTGTTGAAGGTCCACATTTGTACTGGCAATGGTGGAAGTTGGAAGGTGGAACTTTTGTTATAAACTCCCGTGAAATATATGGTATTACGTCGTGGAGAAGATGGAGATACAAAAAAGAAGTATGGATAATGACCCACAGAGAGAAAGAGAGGGGGGGGGGAGGGAGGGAGAGATATAGACTCTCGGAGAGATAGAGGACAAAAACGTGACGAGGCAGCCTAAGAGCTGTTATGCAACCGCTGACCTACTAACACATATCTCTAGAAAGGGAGCCGGAGAAACTGGAGCAAAGTGTCCGGCAGCACACAACACACAGGCAGCCCGAGCCAACACACGGGAACAGCACCCAGTCTGACTCAACCACCACGGACCCGAGCACCGGCAGGAGAAGGAGGCGAAAACCTCTCGGCTTTTTTTTCGGGGAGGTTTCTTCTAACGACAAAAGGAAAGGAAAGGAGGAAACGGGAGCGAGACAGCTTTTGTGTCGGGGAAGCCTGCATCTTTTTTTTCTTCTCCGCCTGCTCCAGGGCATGAAAAGGTATGTTATGACTGAGCGGAAGGCGTTTGTCTTTGTCTCTTCGTATCCCGGTATTTGCTGTTTATTCGCCTCGGACGTGTATAAATGTGTGTTTTAAGACGGAGACGTGCTGCTTATGGCCGGTTTATTGTTCACATGGCGACTCTCGGCGCCGCCGGCACATCCGCGGGTCCGTGACTTTGAGACGTCTGCGGCTGCTTTTGTCACATTGAACACGGCGCTCTGGAGGCGAATATGCCACTTTGTTGCGTTTTTAACGATTGGGTTTAGCCGTTTTTAATATAAGAGGACCGGAGAACGTGGTTGGCCGCGTCCCACGTTGTGTGTTCAATGTCAAGGCGAGGTTATTTCCCGCATGGTGGTGTTTTCCAGGGAATGGGGGCAGCGGCGGATCTCGGTCTGTGTTGTCTGGTTAATGCAGACACACAGGGTACTAGCATATATTAGCTCCTGCACGTGGCATGCGGCTGTTTGGACGTGTTTGTGGCTCATATGTAGGTCACTAGTTCAATGTGGCTGCTTTCATTAATTTGTCTTTTTAGGTGTCCACCTGATGCAAACATTAGTGAGGACTAGCTAAAGCATGGCTTTTATTTGGGATACTGATTCATATAAAGGTTACTGCCAATGCCACAATTTCAATACATTAAATCTCAAGTCAGAGAGGAGGATATAAATAGATTTTAATTAAAAAAAAGGTTGGATATATATATATATATATATATATATATATATATATAATGTGTTAATATTTAATAAACATTTTAAGAGTATTACAGATAAATTATAGGGGGCAGCAACAGTAATATATATATATATATATATATATATATATATATATATAATGTTTTCATCTTGTGTTTCTATAAAACTCATTTCTCAAAATATTCAGAGCATTTACATCTTTCTAGCTGTTCAAGTTCAAAGGAGAAACAAAATGTCTGATTTTCATTCAAAGTGAGTCACTGTGAGTCTAGTCTTTTTTTTTTGTTCTCATGAGGTGTGTTAAGTAAAGCACAGAGCTTTGCTTTGAGGGAGTTGGAGGGTATGACATAACCGGCACACAGCAGGGAGAAGCAATAAACAGCAGCTCTCTCTCGGGACAGAGAGGCCTGTAATTGATTCCCGTTCACACCCCGCTCTTTCCTCCCATCATTCATACCTAGATTAACACCAAATCCTAATTACTAAAACAGATAAGATATTTTTGATATGCTTTTGCCATTGATGTAACACAGCTGCTCAGGGTCTGAGTTATTTTTAACTTTGCCCTCCAAGAAACAACAAGGAACATACAAAATAAGAAAAGTGTTGAACCAGATAATCTTTTTTGTTTGGTACAGAAAACTCCTGTCCCGAGATCTTAGCAACTGACTGTTGTGAAATTAAAATAACAAGTGAACATCCAGGATGTGATGCAATGCATGGAAACCCCTGTCTGGACAAGGTAGGCAGAGTTCTGGTGTGCTGTTAGTCCGCCTACTGCCAGCTGGTCTGGTTTCAGAGCTGCATTGCTCAGTCCCAGCCAGCTCTCTGAATATAGGTCAGACCTGTATCTGGGTTAGGAGACACATGAGGTGCACAGGACAAGCAGTGGACTCACAGAGCTTAGTAACTACGGCTACTCCACCCCATTTCCTAGTTCAGTGTCTATTAGTCAATATGTTTGATTGTTTTTATATATATATATATATATATATATATATATATATATATATATATATATATATATATATATATATATATATTAAATAAAATATTTAAGTTAGAAATATATAGGTCACATGTTACAAATTGACCAAGTAAGGTTCAAAACACTAAACAGAATATTAATATTATTATGCAAATATGTACATTTAATAATAAGGTCATACTTATTTATTTGGAAATGCATGATAGATTCACTCTTCCCCAAATGTGTTACTTTCTCTCAAATGTGTATCCATTTGTAAAATCTAGAACTCTGCCACTTATCATCAGCACAGGTAGAGGTGTTTTTAGTCACCCATTACCTGGAATGAAGTGTTAAATGGCACTTGGCAATCGGTCTCACTTGCTGACCTGGAAGGTCTGGATTCTTGTTTCCTAGTCTTGTTTCTCAACACAAAGGTCTGTGGCAAAATGGAGGCTCCTAGCTGGGGCCCCTCCACATGTGTGGTGTTGGATCACTTAAAAGATGGAGGAGGGGAAGAGTATGCCATGAGCTTTACTCACACTTGCCTTAGAGGAGGTCAGAGGTGAAGCATTCCTCCCGAGTAGCAAGTGCCTGGTAACTACTTCAGACCTGTGTTTTCCACAGCGCAAAACACTGAAAACAAACTACTACCACTAACTGCAGTGAATCTATTGTTATAAAATGGGAAATTGGGCTCTGCACAAAGAGACACTTACTTAATGTACCTTGCACAGGTCTCTTTATTTTCCAGTTTAAATCTGTTCTTCTTTTCAGAGCACAACATGCACAGAGGACAGTGAAGGGGGGATTGCAGGGCATTCAGACACAGCCAGTAACCTGTAGCTTGTGCTGCGATGTAATAGGCATTTATTACACAAGCTTTGCTCCGCAACAAGAGAAATTCAGAGCACGTACGTACGAGCAACAACAGCAGCCCCTCCCCATGCAGTCCTGAGAGAGAGAGCCTGTTATTTGTGAATTTGGCTGCAGCGATGGGTGTGTGCTCTGACGTCAATGCCATCTCCCCATCTCTCACTATTGTTTTTTCATCTGCCACTGATGCATAAGACGTCGTAAGGTTTTCCACAGCGAAAGGGGATTATTGTTGCATGAATATCACTGGGACTTTCATAATCCGATTTTTAGTCCGATGACGAAGATAATTTAAAACAAATTTTTATTCCTCCTGCTGCAGATTCTGTAAAATTCCTCTAATTTCCACCAACCCGATTCCCCCCGTGACCCCATCCCTGATTTGCTTTCCCCCCCCCCTCACCTCTTTCTGTAACTCTATTTATAGAGTGCTCTCTAATGCTCTCTTTCCCTATCCTGGCCTCCCTCCCTTGCAGTCCTACTGACCTATTTTATGGCACACCGTCAAAGACTGTAGTGTTTACTGCTTAGCGTCATTTCTAGGTCAGTGGGACAGCGCAGACGTATGCATGCTTCCTTCCCGCGCCCCTTTGTTCTCCCCCAAAACCCCACTCCCTCCTCTGCAAGTCTTTTATGAAAAATATTCAGGGTTGGGGAGCAAGGGAGGGGCTGACCTTACATTTTCCCACATCTGTTGATGGTTGTGTCCAAATACCTTTCTGTTCGTCGTAGCTTTACTCCAGTTCTCCCAGAGAGAAGGAGGCAAACAAAATCCTCAATGTTTTGACATTGAAGGGAAAATTCAGTCTGAAGAGTAGCCTGCAGCCTATTGAGGCTTAGTGCCTGTTACAACATAACAGACGTGGTTAAATAAATGGTTAACTATTCAGAGCAGTAGTCAAGCTGTTTCAAGGTCTCAGTATGGTTTTTTTGAATGTGAGATTATGTAATGGGGTCATTTACTCTGGGGGAAGCAGATAAATGGTGTAACCAGTCTGGAGAAGATGCACATTGGATTAAATAGTTATGGGATTGACTTGGAGATCAGAACTAAGTGGTTTGGGATTTGGGAACAATAAACTGCAGCACAGTGAAAGAAGGTCGATGTGAGTCAGTTTTGTTCACCTGGATCACTTTTGTTCCACCCTCTTTGGGATTTGAGTGTTTTTTTGCTCTCTTGCCATCAGATTACGTAACGAGAAAAGTCGGTGAAGCCTTGTTCAGGTCTGCGTTCTTTGCTCGCGTTATGTCTGGTCTCATACACCACTGAATAGACCAAATGACAAATATGTGAACATAAATATACATTAGGTGCTACAGTTACAAAATATATATCATATCAGTCACACTTCAATAGCACAATTCAAATACTTATTACCCTGACACCAATATGTTATGTGCATACCTGTGCTACTTGTTTGAAAAACAAATTGAAAGTCTGCATTAAAGGTGCTTCTCAATTATAAAAATTATAACTAACTGGACTGTGGTGAGGCTGGTACATTTATTTTGATAAATTAGTATCCATCAAATTGTAATTGTGCTGATTCCAGTTTCCTTTCTGAAAAAAATAGTAAACGGTGATGACGTACGGTCACATTTTTGCTACGTTTAATTCCAGTGTTGCTGCGAATGAAAATGGACACCTGTGGAGTCCTTGGTACCCACAGTGACCTATATTATTACATTCTCTCTGTGTGTGTCATAGAAAGATGTTTTTGTGTTTGTAATGGACTCCATGGGCCAGTTTAGTTTTTAGTTTAGTTTTTAATTACTTTATATCAACTGTGCAATTCTGCGCATTGAGAGAACCAAAGGAATCCGGCCCAAAACAAGTGCAGATCTAGTTATTACATAACGTTGGACTGCCGTCAACATCCTTCCGTGCTGCATTCGGCATGCTTATTAATACAAAACATGTTGGGTGGGCAAGGCTTCCTGTTGAGCTACGGTGTTGATATTGCATAAGGATGTTCAGCAGCTTGTGGTGTTGTGTAAATTCAAAGAGTGTGACAGCAACTAGAGAAACTGAGACATTGCCGCTGTGACGGAGGTCTCCTCCTCACCCATAGACACACACATACATACTGCCTCACACAGATGTGTCCACTCCCATAGGACCATTTCAGCCTCTACATGAGATCAATGTAACTACTTTAAATCATGTCCCCCGTGGAGCATTTTAGAAAATAAAGTGGAAAAGTTTAAATTATGCTTGCACATAATTTGTTTCATCATTTACTGGACTATAATGACAACACAATATCAAAGTGTGTGTGATGATACATCATATCCTCATCCATTCCCATCCTCCCTCATCCCTTTATCTGTCAGTCTCTGCAGAGCTGGCACCAGGTCATCCAGGCTCAGTCCTGTTATGTGACTATGACAGCAGTGTCTTACACAAGAGCTCTGCAGCAGCAGCAGCACATACAGTATGTTTAATCACAGCCACACAGTGTGCTGCTACTCAGACACTCCTTTTCTCTGTAAAGTCTATAAAACAAAGACAAGAAAGACAAACATTACTGAATTTTGGGGATTATGCCATAGATTTTTGTCACCGGTTGAATTGTGATTGTGTATTGATCTCCAGCCCTCAAGGTTACAATCAAAGGACCCATATTTAAGCTGTGTACTACAGTTGACCTGACTGAAATGTACAGTACAGTATATGTTGCAAAAAACTGCAGTGTTTTTTATCTAACGCTCTCTCTCCCTTTTTCCCCCTCCCTTTGTCTCCCTGTCTCCATAACACAGTTAGTGGTCAGCAAACAACACCACAGAAGTTGGATCCTCAGCGAGCCCTGAACTACAAGGACGGACCTACATCCTCTGGAAGACACACAGAGAAATAGTGCAGTAGCTTGACTGGCATCACAGCTCTGCTGAAGATTGAGGAAGACGCCGATAAACTCAAAATTACCCGCAACAAGACTTCGGAGACTGCTCTGATCTGATTGCCAGGGCAGCTGAAAGACTCTTTGCTGAAAATACAAACTTGTTTTATTTTTTTGGTTCCTTGTTCTGAACACTAGTTCAATGTCTGAGGTTTTTGTGGAGTTCCACCTCTTTTTGATCTTCTTGGCTAATATGGACATAACGTTTTGATCGAGAAAATAAGTAACTGAAATCAATGAGGCTATCCCCTTTAAGGAGCACAATTACCTCATCAAGAAGTTTTTGCCGATCCTACAACTTAGGTCAAACTACTTAGTAACAAAGCAGAAGGCTCATATAGTTTGACATTTGTTTCCCTTTCCCCTTTACCCTTTGCTAGAGTTACACTCTTGCCCCAGCTGGAAAAAAAATGGAAAGTCTGAGTCTACACATTCCATCCACCAGCAACAAAAATGCCATGGAGGTCGATACTTTTTCCTCCTACAGTGGCAGCATCCCATCCCCGACTCCTGAAGGTGGAGGGCGGGTCAGCCGCCAGTCTAAAGGCTCCAAGTCCAGTGCGAGCTGCCGTCGCAAGCGAGAGTTTATTTCTGATGAGAAGAAAGATGCTTCCTATTGGGAAAAACGAAGGAAGAACAATGAAGCAGCCAAGCGCTCAAGGGAAAAGCGTCGCCTCAATGACATGGTGCTGGAGAACCGGGTCATGGCGCTGAATGAGGAGAATGTTCGTATAAAAACGGAGCTCCTCCAGCTCAAGTTGCGCTTTGGCCTCATCAGCACAGCCACCTACATGGAAAAAAGTCAGCAGATCGCCAACAGCGCTGCTAGTGCCAACAGTAGTAGCGGGAGCAGCAATGGCACCCCAAATAGTAATGCCTACCTCTCAAGCAGCGGCTACTCCAGTGCATCCCAGGTGATGCTGAATTCGGACTCATCTGAAACTGAACAGTCGAGCCGCGAGCGCCACAGCATGCTCCACCAGTACTCTCCCCGGGGCTCCGACTCTGACATGTCTGACGGCTCCTCCAGAGACAGCCCAGAGCCCATGGGCTTCAACATCAAGACAGAGCCCTCAAGTATGGAGATGGCCAGACTGGAAAGCAACGGGGTGTCCAATGGTATGCAAAGTGGGGCTTACCATGCCAACCACACTGCACTGGTTTCTCCTCACCAGCAGAACGTGCCATTGGCTGAAAGTGTCATGGACTACCAGCACCACCAACAGCAGCAGAGCCACATAGAGGCCTCAAGTCCAGCGCCTCAGGTCGCCTCTGCACAGAGGAGCGTCATCTTGTACCGCTCCAGCAGCGGCTGTTACCCCATGGAGACCCAGAGGCCCGAGGACCAGCAGAACAGACCACTGCAGCCTGACCAGCACTCATCGACCTCCAAGTTCTCTGACTGCTCAGTGACCATCACAGAGGTGGCTGAGAAACTAGAGAAGACAAATACAATGGACTCACCTCAGTACGAATACACAAATGATAATGCAGAGGCCACAGAGGAGCTGCAGCAAAGGTACAATCCCAACGGCCAACAACAGCACGAGAGCCATCACTACAGCTACCAGAGTCAGGAGGGAAGCCTTCAGCATGAAGAAAGCCACCTGAACCCCTTTGCCCCGGATCTGATCAACAACACAGAGGAGGGCAAGTCCTCCTTCCCACAGCACAACGGCTACCTCAACACGCTGCACGAAGACCCCCCCGTGCTCACCTATGAGGGAGGCCCGCGAGCCGCTGGTTTCTTCCAGGAGAACTCCTCCACTAAAGACACCTCATCTAGTGATGGTGACCCTCGTAGCTCTGATAAGGAGGGCTCCACAGACGATGAGTCCCCCTCCTCTTCCTCCTCAGACATCACCAGCTTCCATCAGAAGGCAGTGGGAGCTGCCGGTTCGCATGGCGAGTTCCAAGCGGAGGTCAAAGGCACTGCCCTGCCCCACAAGCTCCGCCTCAAGTACAGAGCTCTGTCCAATGGGGCAGCAGGACTGCAGATGGAGGCAACAGTCAACACCTCCATGTCCCCCTCTCCCACTTTGCCTCAGCACCCTTACTTAGCTCTCCCCAGCAACCCTCACAGCACCCAGACCAACGGGGAGAGCAAAGAGGTGGAGAATGAGACTGAGTATGCGGAGGAGGTAAATTCTCTAAATGAGAGGGAGGAGGCTAGAAAGGAGGGAGGGAAAAAGGGATCCAGCAGCAGCAGCAGGGGTGGGCGCAACAAGAGGTGAGATTAAGGACAAATGGGAGCATTTTCATGATTCACATCGCCACCTTACAAGACAGACAGTTCACCTGTGTGAGGTGCAGTTAGGATGTGATTTCACCAAGTTTCACTGTCACGTGTTCCTCTTCCCTTTGCTCTTCTCCTACCTCCCATCTACCCCTCTAATGACAATGATGGATCACTTAATGAGGGAGGGGCCAGAATGAAACTCCAGAGCAGGAGTCTGGAATATTTCCCTTGAGGAAAATTCAAACATTATTCAATTATTCATTATTGTAAACTGCCTTGGTGGCTGGCCAGCGTTTTTAGTCGCATTACGGGAACATTCCTTTGACCAAAGAATACACATCCCTCCTGTAGCGTCAAAGAGTTACATTCTTCCTTCCTCTGAACACACCTGTACCATTTGACCCTCCACCCTCTTACCATCTGCACATACAATTCCCCTTCACTTCTGAAGCACTTAGATTGTATATTACTGTGACATAAATTTGCATATAAGGAATATATATTTTAAGAAGAAAAATGTGGCAAAAATAACAAACAAAAAAATAAAGCAGTGGGATGCGGAATTCATAGACTTAAAAGTGATTTCTTTGTTCTTGTTGAGACACCTTGTATAGATGCTGTCTGTCTCTAAAATGACTCAAAGACTTTGAGCCACAACTTGTTAAAAAAAAAAAGAGAAAGGTACACTTTTTCAGGTGACATGAGTTATTTGACACTCAAAGTTGTCAAAACAGTCAAGGTCAATTATTCGCATATCAGTCAAGGCCACGCAGTCACACATTGCTGTTTGCAAAACCTGACAAGCACAAGGCAAGCCTCGCCTGCCAGCCGTTCAACGAAAATCAATACATCTTCATTTCCAGACAAATATTGTCCAATAAATAAAATGTCTCTCCAGTCGCAAACCAGCAAAGCTGCTCTCTCTTCATATGGTGCCTCTTTATTATTTTGTCCCAACTTGGCCGATGTCTTAACAGTCCCACTCACCTCTGCACTGAGTTGTTTTAGCTACAATGTGTACAAGTTTAACTGTTTCACGTTCTGGTGCCTGCCTCTGGCCACTATGTATAAATGTAAAGTTGTCTCTCTATCTCTTGTATACTGCTGTCATTATTTTATTATTATTTTATTAATATTGTTATTTTTTATTATATTCGTTTATTATTTGGGCTATTATTATGTGCATTTTTCTGTCAACCTGTTGTGACATTTTGCCCTACACTCTTCCTGGTTGTGCTGTGTATTTTACCCATGAAGCCCTTTTGCCCCAGTTACCATTTGTACTCTGTGTTACCGTATAACCTTTGTTGTTTGCCAAAAGGCTTTCCGAAAATGAAAAAAAAGAAATTTGAACAAGGCTTGTCCAGAAGTGATTATGTATTGCTATACTTCATGTGGATATGCAAAATGGTTACAAAAACACACATTTTTGATTGTGAAAGATTCAAAATGGAGAAAAAAATAAACGGTTGTTGAATTTATTTACATCTCTTTTGAACTTTTTGAGTCGCTCTTCTGAAATGCATGGTTGATTCACAGCTCACAGACAGCAACATCTCAGTCTGCCAGTACGACTCGTGTGAGCCAACGCAGCCAGGAAAACTTCCCTTCATCACTTTATTTAGTCAGTCAAACAGAACAAGTGGTACAGCAGCACAGGAGGAACCTGTTGGCTAAACTTCACCTCGTGGAATATATTTATGCTGCAATAAAGACCAAAAGTACACATTACAAACAGGCCGTTTGCTCACAAGGATCAAATATTAAATGCTTTTCATGAAAACTCAAGGTCGAGCAGTTAGCTCAAAATCAAAAATGGTGAAAATTATTTTTAACTGGTTGCAAGTAGGATACAGAGGTAAATTTAAAGAGCGTTGCACAAGGTAAATAAATGCATTACAAGATCCTGTATAGACAAAGTGCAGAAATAGACTCAGAAAATGGTCTTACAGGGAAAATTAAAGCAGCACTAATCAGAATTCCAATACTAACAATGAATTATAATGGTGTGTAATGTGAAAGAAGTCGGCTGGAGACATGAGAGTTATTAGAGACTAATTCCCCTCAGCTCTTTTTTACCGTCGTTCAGCACTACATGGTCGGCACCAAACGGCACTGCAACTTGAACCAGATATTCCCCTCTGGGGCTGGTGAAGATAGGAGGTAGGTTCTGGTTGTTTTGTGTGAGCTCTCCAAAACAAAGGATTTCGGCTCTGTTGAAATGGCAACTGAATCTTGAAACGGAGCTAAAAGTAAAAGGCAATATTTGACTTGAAGTGGTTGCTGCTGAACACTTTTCAAACAACTTTATACAATTATAATATGTCAATGTTGCATTTGAAGCACTCTGATTTGGCCAAAGCAAAACATTTGACAAAGACAACTAAACTATTTATTGTTTTAACTAATAAAAAGCACAAGAAAACAGGAGAGTTTGAATTTAGAGTTCAAAGTGCCAAAGTTGGGGTCTATTTAGAGAAATCGGGAAGTTGAATAAACCAGACTCAGATAAAAGCAGAGCAAACTGGTTCCTTTTACAGGGAGTTACTGAGATCAGCTCATGCCTTTAAAACCACATACTAAGCGGTATTTCATCAAGTAGTACTTCCACATAAGCAACATTACATAATAGATTTCTGTAGTCCAGAAAGGAGCAAATGCTTTAACAGATGTGCTTTAGGAAGAGAGAAGAATCCCAGAATGTATCGGAGTGAAACAGCACAAACAAGTTACACAATAGTCTTGGGAGAATACTGCGTCAGACTGTGTGGCAACCGCCATCTGACCCTGCTGATAATGAAGCAATAGCTGATGGGAATGGGCAGAGCATGTCACCGACAAGGGTAACTTACACAAGAGCCATTACGGGAACAAGAGCCGATCAGACGTGTAGGCCATTTCAAAGAAACACTCAACTTACTTGAGAGTCAACAAAGACTCACTGCATGTATTACTTAAATGTTGTGACGCAAAGTAAATGCATCCACATTACTCCTTGTGTACATTAGCTTGTCCTTCATCTCAGTTTCAGATAGACAAAAGAAGGACACAGAGGCATGTGTGGGAGCAGCTGGCCTCAGATAGACCTGCTGATTTTTGTTGAATAATGTGCGTTCACCTCTGCCCTGCACGCCACCCGCCAGCCAACTAGAACAAGGTGACATTCCTGAGAAAACCGCAATGCTTCGTAGTGCGCTCTCTTATCCTCATTCTCTCTCCTACACCTGTAAAAGCTGTTTTGTATTGTGCGGAGCTTGTGAAAACCGGCCTGGAGAGTTAAAGTAGGTCAGTGAGGAGGGATGTAGGAGGATGGAGGGGAAAGAGAGGGGGGGGAGAGAGAGAGAGAGAGGGGTTATTCAGAGGGAAGGGCTGAGGGAGGGAGGGTTACGTCACATGCCTCTACCGTCTAAACTTGAATAAACTACTCATAAAGAAGCTCTCGCTTGTTGCTGCCGGATGGTACGTCGATGTATCCGTTTGTATCAAGCTGACGTTTATTACACACACAGACTGATTATTGCCTCAAAGCTAATCGGATTATCTATTGAAAATCTTCATGACATTTTCATATGATTGTAGATCATTATTCCTATTTGCATGGGTTCTCGTGACCTCTTATGAAAGACTGAAGCTCATTCTCATGATTGTAGTTCATTTATTTACTGGAATGTGGGTCAAGCATTGTGTAGCTTTGTAAACATCCACTTTAATGAATGTCTCTCATATGACAGTGACTCAAGACATAAGTTGACAATTGATACCAAAAACTTTGGACATTTTAGTTTGACCTCATTTAGAGTCAATTTAGTCTCAATGTTTGCCCGCACACACACACCATTAAAATCCACCAGTCTCTCAGGTGTCTGACCCTGAGAGACTGGTGGATTTTTTACTTTGTACTGTCCGAGGAAGTCAATGAAAGTGTGTGTGTGTGTGTGTGTGTGTGTGTGTGTGTGTGTGTGTGTGTGTGTGTGTGTGTGTGTGAGTGTGCGTGTGTGTGAGAGAGAGAGAGAGAGGCCCTACGCTCCCTGCGGTGATGAAGAACCCTGGCTGGTTATGTAACTATGATGCTGCAGTATGTAGGTTAGCAGCACAGGGAGAGGCAGGGATGGGGTGAGAAGGATGAAGTTGGGGAGTGTGCTACCAGTGTGTGTACACACTTCTATATTTCAGGTTTGAGTCATTTTAGCCGGTTGTCCACACACCAGGATGTAAGGCAAGGCAAGTTTATTTATAGAGCACAATTCGTACACAAGGCAATTCAAAGTGCTTTACAGCGACATAAAATTACAATTATTTACAGGTTATATCATGCCAAGCAGATGTTGAAATCACTGCAGACATCTCTGCTGAAGGAGACTCAAAGAGAAATCAGTAGAAGCTCGACGGCGTAGAAAGTTCTTGTGCAATGAAGTTAAACATTAACTGAGAGTACATATATCAAATGTTTGCTTTTCAAAATACAATCAAATAACATAAAACAAAGCTTGTTAGCACCAACATGCAATGAAAGTCTGAATTTATATAGGATCAGAATCAGAATCAGAATTATTTATTGCCAAGTATGTTGGACATACAAGGAATTTGTCTTGGCGGGTCGTGGATAACATTGGACAATATGACAAATAAGACAAATAAACACAGTGCAAGAAATATGAAAATGTTCAATGTACAATTAAATGTACAATAGACTATGGAAGAATATAAACAGATAACAATAATCACACAAGTGTACTGTGAGTGTATCAGAGACCTGTTGTGAGTGTTTGTTAGATAAGACATTCTAAATAATGCTAATCGTGTTGAAATTATCCTAATATTATAAACAGGTTTTAGACACATGAATAACGATCACTGGGAAGTTCTCCATTAAAAGAATAAATAACTCTGGTATGCAGTTCATCAATTATTAAACGCTTTGCAGTATAACTGGATATGGTGCTAATCGAGAGTCTCTGTGAGGCTTTTTAGAGCAAATAATAAACCGTTGGTGCTTTTTCAAAGCTCCAACCTTCATTTTCTGTGGTGATTATTGTTGTAATTAAAATAAATATGTGGTGTTGTGGATCAACTTCTGTGTCTTTCCTGACTGAGTTTGTGATTTCAAAGCTGCAACTTATTTTACATGTGTGTTGTTTTACACTTAACATTGTTTTGCAGTACATGTGTAGTTTAAGTGTATATATTCCTAAGAGTTTAGTAACACTTGGTCAAATGACAATTTCTCATTGTTAACATTTATTTTAACGAGCATGAATGGGGCTCAGATTCCGCACACGCCTGCAGGAAGTCTGGAAGAAAAAAACGAGAAAAACGACTCTCTGTTGAACATGCTTGGTTGGCTGCGGTTCACAAGAGTTATGTTGCCTGCCGGGACCCATTCAACCCCCCCGGCCTCAGTCCTCCACGGCCCCGGGACATTGGGGGTGAAGGCCCGCGTGTGAGCGTGTGTGCACTGCCACAGATTGACTGTACAACAATGATATACGGACCGCCAACTTCAGTGACTTCTCTATGACACACACACACACACACACACACGCACACACACACACACACACACACACACACACACACACACACACACACACACACACACACACACACACACACAGACATTAGACTGACGGATTGACACCACAACCTAAAAGTATAGTTAAAAATAGACTATAAGAAAGTTGTGCACTTTGGGAATGAAAGTAGGCCAGTGGGAAAAACTGCAGAGATGAATGAGCTTTATGTTATGCAATGCTGAATCACCCGTGGGTCTCATTACCAGGAAGTAGCCTGTTGCCATGCGTGTGTTTGTCCAAATGGAGGGTAAAGAGAGTGATACCCTTTTGGCATCGGACAATCCATCATCGTAGGCCTACTGTTGAATGTGTCAGCTTGCTGAGCCTTCACTTGTTTGCAAACAGTTTCTGCACGGGGAGTTTGTTAGAAAAATGGAAGCGCTCTCTCTTTTTATAATGGAGGTACCATGACACAAATCAGGCACATCACACTCATGATTAAAATAACAAATGAATTCCCTGTCACTTTTGGGGTGGGGGTTAAGATTTTTCTATTTATACAAATTAAAATGAACTAAAACAAGGATTTTTTCACTGTGAAAAGAGTGGTACAGAGTCACACTTTTCTTGTTGAAATATTAAAAAGAGCATATTTATTATATCAAGGTCAGCACATTTTTTACACGATCCAATCCTCAACTGTCAAAGTTTGAAAAAGTAGTTTTGGACCTTTTGGGAAATAAGATTATTTCTTTTCTTGCTGAGAGAGGGCGTCTTTATGCTAAGCTAAGCTAACTGGCTGCTAGCTACAGCCACATATTCAGAGCACATAAGAGAGTTTCTATATGCTCATATAAACCCCAGAAAGAAAGCAAATAGGCTAATTGAAAGTTCCCAAATGTCGAACAATTTAACTGTCTAATCTTTTTAAAAATCAAAATCCATCCAATTTATGAAATTATTAATGGAAATCAGCAGGGGACACATCTCATCAAGCCTCACAAAAACAATATGTGTGCTAGGTTTTTGTACATTGAGTGTCTTTTATCTATTTTTTTATAAAGCTGAGCTTTACAGCAAACGTCTCACATTGCACCAAAGAACACCCTCTTTCTGTGTGTCATGGATGGATGGATGGATGATTCAGTCCAGAGTTTCCCTCAAAGCTGTTGGCGAACACTTTCTGTGGTGTTATTAATGTTTCTCCAATAATTCCACTTGAATGATTCATATTTGTGAGGTGTATTTGTACAAATATTATATTGACATCAGAGGAACACTATAGAAACACATTAACTCAAGTGCACCGTTTCAAATCTAAGCTGCCACGTTGTTCCATAAATATCTTAATTGGCACATGACAGGAGTTAAACTACCTGCCTTAAAAGGAAACTGGTAACACTTTAGAGAAAGGCAATATGGGTTCAGATGTTGTTTCTAATTTACACCGGTTCATTACTAACATAATTGATCAATGGTTTACTGATCAGCAATAAGAAACTGAAATTCATAAACAAAAGTTGCAGCTGCAAGGTAACTTTTACATATTTAAAGGGGCAGTGTGTAGCATTTAGTGGCATCTAGTGGTGAGGTTTCAGATTGCAACCAAGTAAATACCTCTCTGCTCTCCCCTTCCTTTCCCAGACTGAGGTTATGTGAGTCGACAACGCGTGTCGATGCTGTGGTATCCTTCAGCACCTTTGCCTCGCCCGTTTTAGGAGCAACGAAACTCAGACAAACGGGTGGCGTCACCACGGTTTTGCACTCTCATGTTACCGCAGTTTCACAAGCGTGTCAGAGAACTACGGTCGCTTTCGGGTAACGCATGCACGTGCACAGCCTTCATCCTTAATTCATTACAGTTTGTTTTCAAGCCATCGAGTTTGCAGTTCAAGTTTTTTCTCGTATTTCTATTTGAAAAAAAAATTATTTATTTGGGCTCTGAGCAAATAAACAAAACAATAATTTAGCATGCGTGTCTTAAAGATCCACATATGCACATTCATGTACATTGAAAGAGTTTTTGCTCACTAATCACTCCTGTTCATACTGCCCGTGTAGAGACTTGCTAGCCACAGAACACAGAACAAGAACAGAGTGCACTTTATCTCCCATCGCCTGCATTGAAATTGGGATGGGATCTCTTCAGGTCTCTAGAGGACAAGTGATTACAGACATGTGGGCTTGTGAGTGTAAGGAACACGTACTTATCTTTTAACCACATATTTATATTACATTGATGCTTCAGATACAGTACACACAGCTGGTACTGTGCTGCTTCATCAGTATTCATGCCCACTCTGCATTTTCCATGTAAGCCAACATTATTGGAGCTCCAGCAGCCGCCTGACTGACAAACAACATGTTGAAGCTGGTGTGTTAGGTAACCTGCAGTCCTTCGTGGTGGTTATTAAGTGGATTAACCACTTTAGATTAGTCTCAGCCATTTCTCCCATCTGTCTACTGTTACACCACATATCTGCTACTGAACAGCCAACACAGGACCACACACACACAAGAAAAGAGGCATTAGAAATATGTTTACATGTTACACCACAGATCTGCTACTGAACAGCCAACACAGGACACACACACACACACACACACACACACACACACGAAAACAAGAAAAGAGGCATTAGAAATATGTTTACATGTTAAGATCTGCTACTGAACAGCCAACACAAGACACACACAAACACACACACACACACACACACACAAGAAAACAAGAAAAGAGGCATTAGAAATATGTTTACATGAGCATGTGAGTAAATCTTCTCCAATTGAAATATTGCACTGTATGCGTATGTGTGACTGGACCGGCACACTGAACACACACTGAACAAACATTTGCTCACATGCTTACATTTTACTGTATGCTGACATGCTCACACAGTGACCTCTGTCTCACATGCAAGAAAACACACACACGTACACTAATCTGTGATTAGTCAATAGTTATTATTCTCAGTTGGGTGAACAGGAGACATGCGACTAATATTGCACGCTATGCATATCCCTCCATACTTACAGCTTTAGACTTAATGTATTTATTTTGTTCCTTTTTTTGATCGTTCAATTGACTTTCCAACAACTAATGATATTAGTATGTTTACTATGATTTTTCTCACCAAAGCCTAAAGCCAAGTTGCCAAGAGCTTCATTTTTTTCATTTGTGGAGGGCTCATGATTTATTTTTTCTTGATCAGCAGCATTATTACATGTAAATTTACTCTCTAATCTCCGAATATCCATTAATGTTTCAATCACTCATACGCAAATAGAAATTAAGCACGAGTATCTTGTTGTCAATGTTGATACAGATACAGAACAAATAAATCATATAGATGTATTATGCTACATGATTCATTATTATTCCAATTTCCAAACCGCTAATCCTATTTAGGATCACGGGGCAGAGTTCACCTGGACAGGTCCCCAGTTTATCGCAGGGCTCATATAGAGACAGACGACCATTCAAGTTCACATTTGCACCTCCTGAGCTGCATGTCAGGAAAGGTGTTGGTTTATTGTTACTGAGTCAAATTCCTCTTAAGTTCAACCTATCGGGCAATAAATACTTCTTTTTGGGTTTGCCCCCATACGTTTCTGTTTATAAGGAACGTCTGTAAAATGTTGCACCCTAACAAACTATTATTTGCATCACAATCTGAGCAACTACCGAACCAAACTACTGATGGTTTGTGTTTGGCAGCAGGTCTAATTTCCATTAAAAAGAACAAACGTTCCATGAAACCCAAATCATGTCAAACTAATTGTAGCTCCTGAGTGAATCTTCTGTGAGTCTACCCGAGCTGAACTTATTTAATTTATATTCGTCTCTCACATGATACCAGTTGACTGAATGGTTTGTCAGCCAATCAATTTATTCAACAGTCTGTAACCTCATGACAGGAAAGGGGCCGGATCTGGCCCCACAAACGTGAAGTCATTAAGAATCAATTAGCCATGAGGCTCCAGGGCAGAGGAGGACAACAAGAAACCACAAGTGAGGAAAAAGAGACTCTGCTCTTCCAAAAACAAACAGCCTTTCTGTAATATAAGAGATAAGGAAAAGGTCAAATAAATAAAAATCAAATCAAATAAATAAATAAAAGTAGTATATTTTAGCCATTAAACCAGCGACACACACACAAACACACAAAGACAAACCATTTGAATTGTGCATTAAGAAATTAAACCCTTCTCCTACAAGTAAGGTGTTAATGAGTGTGAGTGTTCAAAATATGGAAATTAGAGCTCCAATAACATGGAGAACTGGCCAGACAGGTTATAACCTCCCCATACCACAAACACACACAGTGACATCTGTCACTTTGACCTCTGACCTCACGCTGTTTACTGTTTCATCAGGGGCCAAAGGTAGGAGAACAACCCTGCTGACCCGGGTCTCTTCTCTTCACTCACTTTTTGCAGCGTTTCTGCAGATCTTTAGTCTCATCTCAGTCTGCTGAGACAACGTTGTTTCCTCACAGAGGTTTTATCTGAGCTCGCTTTATATTCAAAATGTAGGTCACCCTGAAAAGACTGGACGTCTGATGGAGGATAAACCAGTTTGTTTGTCTTTGAATGTTAAACTGTGAGCAAAGCGAGACAAAATATTCAAAGCCATAGTGTTTGGCTCCACCGGGTGGTCAGATGTAATCAGTGTTTATCCAGAGTTCAGTTAGTTTCAGTGAAAGTCAATCTCTGGCAAATCTGCTGTATATAAACCATAACTCATTTACATCTTACAAATAATAATGTATAAACTGAAGCCGACATTTTATATTAACCATAACAGTGAACCAACAGCCCAAATAACAGCATCTGCCTTTTTTTCTGGACTCCAGAAATTCCTAAATCATAAGCAATACAATAATCAGAATCAGGTTTATTGGCCAAATATGATTCCACATACAAGGAATTTGTCTCGTTTAACAAAGCTGGAAAGATAAGGTAAAGAATAGAAAGTATTGTTAAGTACATATGTAGCGAGAAAAGAAAGAAACATTATTTAAAAAATAATATATATATATATATATATATTTAAAAAAAAAAAATAATATACATACATATATATATATTAGATATAAATAAAGGTAGCAATGACCAACAATGAAATAAGAAAATGCAAAGTCAGTGTTCTGTAAGTTGTAAACAATACAAATAGCGCAAAGATATAAATACTAAATGGATATAGATAGACTGGATGATTATATACATTATGTACATAAAGATGTCTATATATTGTATATACAGTGTGTAAAATGTATGTTGACTGCGACAGATGATATATATATATATATATTAAAAACTAATTAATAAAGATTACAAAAAAATCAAATGACCGCCTCGTGGTTTTAGTGTCAGTTTACATCCATGTCTGTCCAGAATCATAAGTAGTGAAGACTTTGAATGAATTTAAAATCAAGGTATACATTTTGGCAAATGGAACTTCAAGTGAATAACATGCCGTCTTCAGACTGTTCTTCCAGATGAGACTAAGGCGTGGAACAGACTCCTGCAGAGCTTGTACTCGTCTTCCGGGGTGCTAGCATCAAGGCTTGGAGGTCAGCAGTCTAAACAAGCTCTTAGGGAAGGCCAGCGAGGCGATCAGGTTGGAACTAGACAGTCGGCTGGAGAGGAGGACGAGGGACAAAACCCCAGCCATCTTAGGTAACCATTCCCACCCTCTTTGACAAGCTATGGCAGATTGGGAGAGAAGGATGGAGGACAAGATCACAGCCTGGGAGTTGTTTCTGATCTGAGTCGTGAGTCTAGGGATAGAGTTTACTGTGCAGCTGTGAAACCTCGAGGCTAATATATGATACAAGGATATACAATAATAATTGATACGACTTGGCTTTGTAAAGCGTTCTTCTTCTGCTAAATGTCAATTAGTGCGTAAGTTCACTGAGAGAAACAACAATCTGAGTGAAATTCCTTTTATGTGTTCACATGCTCGGCCAATAAAACTGATTTTGATAGCACATGTACAGTTTCAATCTCCCCTTCTGTTCTTAAATTAAGGCATTAAATAATGTCCAGAAAAAGATGATGATGATGTCGCAATGACGTTGACCTTTTGCAGATAAAATGTTATCCTGTAAGTTATTTTTGTGAAATTTTGCCATAATTAGAGAATTCTTGAGTTATGGCCAAACGGAGGTTTTTGTGAGGTCACGGTGACCTTTGATCACTAAAATCAAATCATCATTGCATCCAAGTAGATGTTCATGCCAAAAGTTAAGAAACTCCCTCCAGGTGTCCTTGAGAGATCACATTTACAAGAATGGGACGGACAACATGAAAACATAATGTCTCTGCAACAGCCGTGAACGGAGACCCATTCTCATGATGAAAAAAAACACTATGAAAAATAGTAAATTGGCTTTATTAGTGTACTAATTAATATTAATTATACACATTAAGTGCTAACAATAAAAAATAAAGAATCTGTTGGAAGAAAATATTAGAACAAAGACATTTAGGCTTCAATTACAACTTGCATACAGTAACGTTGACAACTTCACTTAAATTAAAACATATTGGAGAGAAGAAACATGAAAACCTTCTCATAATACAGCGGACAGACAGGAAGAAAGAGAGATGGACACAGCAGAAGTCACTCTGTCGACTCCTCCTTCATACTTTATATGTATTGCAGCTGCCAGCCCTTTGCTACCAACCTTTCACCTGACTAACGAGCCACAGCAGCTAGAAAGCTGCACAGAGATGCAAAATCCGGCCCAAAACTGAGGAGAAACTAATAAATAAATGTGAACAACTTCTTTTACCTTCAAACAAGTTGTCACTTATAATACTTAAGAGTTTGGGGGAGGACTTCACATCACTGTGATGATTGTATGAAACTCACAAACGCAGACACTTAATTTTCACATACTTGTACCATTCTGGAGTGAGCTTCATACCACTCCATATATATATATATGTTGTTATTTAATAGCCACCGGATTACAGCAGCCTCACCTGAATCACAGCCTTCATCACTAGAGAGGAAAACACACCAGAGACACTTCTAGCTCATCAACACAACACCTCTTCAAACCCTCGGACATAAATGCCACAGAGAAACAAAACAAACAAAAACTCAAAACACATTTTCCTCATGCCCCTTAAGCTCTCAACGCTCAATACTGAAATGCATTTAATAATTTAAGTTTTTAAAAGTACATTAAGTTACAATAAAACATTTAAATCCTCAACTAGAAGACAATTGAATACTTATTACAGACAAAAGGAAACTCAATGTCAGGAGTCCAAACTGTGTTTCACACACCGTTTGATTTAAGGGAGTCTCGTTGCTCTTCGGTGTGCCCGGTACAACTGAAATGTTGACTCATCAACTAACAGTCGGCATGACTCCTTCTGAGTCACTGCTTCGCGTAGTTAAGAGTTTAGTTCAGCCACACGGGCTGCTGTAGGAGTCCTGCAGCCTGATTCTGCAGCCACTATTTTTCCTGTAGAATAACGACACATGAACGTTTTCCTCCTCATCCTGGTCGACCTGAGTGACTGTTGGTTAATTTATCCAAAGATGTTGATGTTTGAGGAGATGGAGAACAAAATGAGAATCCTTTTCTCCTTTCTCAGTGTCTCACTTCTGTGTACGTGGACTGTTTTCTCTTCTTGCATTACACTCTTCAAACAGTCCAGAGTACAGCACGTCTCAGTTGTTGCTCATTGACGCAAACTCCTCAGGATTAATTGTCAGCATCGGTTGCTTGTGAGTCTCCATTTCAGAGTGGCTCATATCTGCTGTACAGAGACAATCTCATGACGATGAGTCGTCACAAACGGCCAGAGCAGTGTTGTTGGGGTGTTGCTTGCAGATGAGCAGCCCCCTCGTCTTCTCTATGAACTCCTAACATTCAGCCAGGACAGACGCTTGTCACTTGGAGTAACGGCTCTTGGGTTGAGCTCCAGGACTGGAGGAGGAGCCCAGACGTCTCCCGTGGTTCCTCCAGCGCCAACGCAGCACAAAGTCATAGTTGGCGGAGGTGCACATAGCGTAAAATACATTGGCTTTGTCGGGGATCTGAAGATCTGGATGCAGAAAGATTACAGATTTGTCTCAGAATGATGCGAAAGGTCATTTTGAGAAATGTCGGCATTTCAAATATATTTAGAAAGAATAACAGCATTGTTGAAAGCAATGGAAAGATATCAAGAGTTTTCCAAGCTAAACCAGTTCACGCAGCTGATTAGAGTTTTTCAAAGGCTGTGTCGAGCTGATTTTTGCTTCCTCAACAATAGATTTCCTGACATTTTCATGAAATATTACATTTAGCCAGTTCACACAAAAGGTAAATTTTTTTTTCTTCAGTATAAAAGGAAGCAGAAGATGACTCCTGTTTAACAGCAGGTTTTAAGTCTGATGCTACTCGACTGGCAGCTTTGTAGTTTGTAGTAGTAGTAGTTAATCTTGTTTTTACATGCAAACATTAAACTGCTAGAGAAAAAAAAAAAAATCACCTTTTCCATTGTTGAGCATCTGGCAGAGGTTGAAATTCTGGCAGCTGAAATCCTCCATGTTGTGTTTTTCAAGAGCCCTCTCGATCACCTGACGTGTGTGGTCCTGACTGGTCAGCTGGAGATGAAGCAGACAGCCAGACCAGTCAAAATACAACCATGTAGATGTGACAACCACCTACACTGTAAAGCCTGTGTTTTTTCAGATAGATAGAAGATACTTGTGGGTATTTCTGCTATAAATAGGGATTATTTAAAATGTGATAAAGTAAATAAAGTTTTTGATAATTATTCATTTACTAAGTACGGTCATTATTTTAACATTTAATACGATTTTTAACATTTAAAATAAAAAAACAACTTAGTTGCAGTCTTAATTGATAATTCTGTCTTTAAGGGATCATTCATAAATATTGGGCTGATAACAGCATAGCAGGTGGTGTTATTTTTAACATAATGAGGCTGATCAAATATTTTAAAAAGCAATACCAACTCCTTCCTCTTCTTCTGTCTTTTCATTTAGTTGTATTCTTCTATTTTCCTATTTCAGAAAGTGTTTAGACTTGAGTCAACCAAAAACAAGCTATGTGACCTCATAAAAAACACATTGTTCTCACCAGAATGCTCTTGTAGACGTTTCCATTGCTAACGGACTCCACGCTGACCCTGATGATACACGAGTCAGCAACCTGCTTGTTGTAGACGGGCAGCCCGGCCGGAGAGGAGCCGCTGGACGAAGACGAGTCTGGGCTCAGGACCAGAGAGGAAGAGCTGAGGTCCGGATGGGAGGAGCTGTAGGAGGAGCTGGAAAGACTGGGAGAGGAGGAGGACGAGGAGCTGGAGGAGAAATCCTCTGCAACATCATGGAGAGAGCCTGAAAGAGACTGAGGGAGGGGTAGAAAGAGAGAGACAGAGGAGAACATATGAATACAGTGGAAACCTGTTCTGGTGATCATGTCTGTCTGGGTCAAATGTATCACTTCTGTGTACTGTACAAATTAAATGACTGCACAGAGTTTAAACACGGTATAATACAGCACTGTATATAAAATATAGCCTCCTTTAGGCTCGCTGGAGGGGAATATGTGAACCGGCATTTGAGGAACAAAAGTTTCGCTGCTGCATCTCTTGGACTCATTTTGGTTTAGTTGGCCATTAGCCAGGAGATTTGGTTTTTCCATTGAGAGAAAATGATATTCTGTTTCCCCACCATGATTTCAACTTTCCTCACAGAACCCGTCTCGTGTAGCTGGAGAGAAACCAGTGACTGCGAGGCATAATGGGAGTAAAGTAAAACTATTTAAATCAACATAGTTTACTTTTTTTTAATGATCACTGTAAGTAGACTCCAGTTGTAAAACAATTTCCCAGATTTAGAGTAGAAAATCCCTGTGAAATGTTGGTTGTGTTGTGTTTGTAAACTACAACCCTGATGACCTTCATACACGGCAATGATAGAGCACCTTGAGTTTGAGTCTGAGGGGGGAGGGCTGGGGGACAGAGAGGTCCTCCATTTCTGAACTGCTGGAGCCAGAAGATGACACACTGATCTGGTCAGCGTTGGTCTTCCTCAGGGAGTTGTCGTAGCCCGGTCGCAACCTGCACACACACAAGAACAGTTTAGAGCTCTACCTTTTCCTGAAAAAACTATTTCAATCCATTTTTAGAAGAGTTGCAAGATAAAGAAATGGGAACCATATAAAAAGGACTTATAAACTACCCCATTTAAATAAAATATGTAATCTGGCTCATGCATCTCTTTACTGTTTATGTTTATTTGGCTGCAGATCAAAAATATTTACATCAATCTTACCATTACAAATTCAAATCAGAGCAGTCAGCTGTTACAGGCTGGAGGTTCTATATGTAGCAAGAGGTTTTTATCCAGACTTACGTGGCAAGTTTCTTAGTCAGCAGTCGACTGCTCCATGAGTTGGGAGAGCTGGGACAGGGGTCAACTGGAGGCTCCAGATCACGAGACATCTCATAGCTTCAGAAGACAGAGAAAGGTCATTTTAGAAAATGAGAGATGAAGAATTGAGGAAACATAAAGTCCTCCATGCTTTGTGCTGCTCCACTGCTTATTTGGTTGTTGATGTTAACAATAGCAAAAGGTGCACATACAATTGTCCGCTCTGAACCATCTCGCTGCTGTGATTTTAATGTGAATGTCTGTTTTATTTCTATGGACTCACCTCTCATGGTCTGTGAGCAGTGTGTGCGTCTGCAGCCAGGCGGCGATATGAGAATTTACTGGGAGGCTGTAGCGAGAGCAAGAAGCCTGAAGCTGCCGAATCTGAGAGAGAATCTCAAACTCCTACAAGAGAAATAAATCAAACAAAGCACAGATTAAAGAAATCATAGAACAGAAAAGAACATGGCAGTACAGAAAAATATCTTACAGGTCAGCACTGATTATTCAATTGAGAACGATTGTAATCACTCATGCAAAACACCACTAGGAGGCAACACCTACCCGTCTGCGCTTCTCAAAGTTGATGAGTCCGCCCTGTGTAGAAAGGAACAGTGTTACTCATATGGCACCATGAGCATGGAGCACAAAACAGAACAGACTCAAACCACAGGAGTGTTTGGGGTGGAATGTGTCCTCACCTCTACGGTGTCCGTCAGAGCTGTATCCAGCATGGTGAGGACCGTCAGGTAGGTGCCCAGGTACGGCACCACACCGCTGCTGAAGCTCTGAGGTCACAAAATCAAGATACATTTTTACATTTTGGTAACCACTATGGACTGCACATTAAATAAATTAAGAAAAGTGAGAATCAACTTATTACTAATTTCTTGTAATGCATCATATTTTCCAAAAGCTGAACATATTTCATTATTACTCTTTAATGCTGTTCTAATAGAAAACTAGCATGAAGTAAGATACCCAAGCAAAATATTGAGCTCACTATTTTGTCATGTCAATGAAAATATAAGCCTCTACTGTAACGTAGATGTACACAGAAAACAGGAAGACACAAACTCCAACACTATTTAAACAGAGTGAATAGGGGGGTATAAAACATTTTGCAAACAGCCACCCGGACTGAGTAGACTCCAAAACTGTGAGAAACACTGCACACGTCAGCTTTTACACCCTTAACCTGCGTAAGAGTCATGCTTGTTAGATGTGTATTAACAGACTGAAGAAGGAGAGGGAACTGGAAATCTGGTTTCTATTTTAGAAAATTAAAACATGTGACTTTTAGGGAAGTAAAATTATAGCTGAGACATTTATTTTATTTTCGTGGTCAGACTTGAAATGCAATATGTTATTTCCAAACAAAATGATGATGATTTTCTTACAGTCCTGGACACGGAGCTCGGGGTGGCACTGCCGTTTGGATGAGTCCCATCCTGCGGAAAATAGACAACATGCCATGTCAACTTCGATGAAACACAATAACTATAATTAATATGAGATGACAACAAATTCCTTCTTTATGGTGGAGCGCCTGCTAACAGGGTGTTGCTGGGTGTCTCTGCAGTATCGAGTAATTACTAAACAAACTTTTAGTTGTATTGTGTTGGCTGCAAACAATGACCTTTCCATTACTCTATAGAAACGTGGCTGCTGATAAAAGCGTTAAATACACATTCTTATCAATTGTTTTCCCAGCAACCAAAGGACACACAATGGCAGGTGAACTGGAGACTGAACATTCATTTAATTCTGTGATTAAAAGGATTTGAGATTAGGCCATTAATAGGACACTAATCAACAATGTTTTTATACAGACGATTTGTAGACAATAATTTGATTTACATGTTCGTACTTTTACTTCTACACTAAGGCTTTAACTAGCAACGACTTTACTTATTGCTTATTCAATTAATCAATAAATTCCAACCTGATGAAAATCTTCAAATAGCTTGTTTGGCCTCATCAACACTCCGAACCCATTCATATGTTAATTTACATAGATATATAAAACAGAGAATGGAAGCAAATCCTCAAATCGGAGAAGCTACAAACAGAAAATGTATTTGGTTTTTCAAATTAATAAATGCCAATTTTTTTTCTGTTGAGTGAACATCAGCCAGTTGTTTCAGCTCATATAATTACAGTTCAAGGGACAAACAGTCTGTGTGCTAGAAAAGGCACAAGCAACCTGTTCTTTTCCTTCTGCAGTACATTCAATAGTTTGTACTTGAGTGAATTAACCAATCAAAAAACACTCTTCCACCCATGCGACTGAATATAGCTGGGACACTTATAATAAGTACACCGATCTTTTCTTCATTAAATCGGTCAGAACCACCAGTCCCCATCACCTCAAGTATGTGTTTACTTCAAATACACGTGCAGTTACCTCCACCAGGATCTCTCTGCTGGTCAGCACACAGTTCTCATCAGGGAAAGTCTCACTCAAGTGGTCAAAGGCGTTCCTACTTTCCCTGAAATCAAACAAATAACATCTGTTAAAATGGTCTCCTTTCTGAGTCAATACTCACCTTGAACAAGGCCGCAAGCTCAAACAAGAGAAACGATTCAGATAAACCCACTATGGAATTGATTTTCTTTCTTTAATCACCCGTTAATTTTTTGTACAAAAAAAGTCAATAGTGTATTTCACAGAACTCTGTTCTATACGTTCCAGTGTCTTGTAATAGTTTGCTAACCTGCTAACGGCAGCCCAAGTCTTCTTGAGGCGATACACGGAGTTGGACTGCAGGGCTGAAAGGATGGCCCTCAAAGAGGAGAAATTCTTCAGCTGTCTGCACTCCTGCAGAAAGAAAATACAGTCATGTTGTTTGGACAAAAGTTATGTTTATGCATTTAATTATCAAATAAATTCTAGACTTGCTTTGACCCTGACCTGAGCTATAGCGATCCAGCCCTCGATGATGCATGCCCTGTGGCCGGGGCTGATGTGAGAGCAGCGAGGTGAGCTCGGAGCAGTGGAGGGGTACAGGAAGGTAGAGGAGGAGCTGGGTGATGAGACGGGAGAGGAAGTGGAAGGGCTTGGAGAGGACGGGCAGAGGAGTGAGGTGATGACACGGTTGGTGACGGCGTTGAACTGGGAGATGGTGGCGCGGACGGTGGGCGCCAGGTTTCTGTTTTCCTTCTTGTCGCGTTGGGACCAGACGCAACCCAAACAGTGGAAGGGCTCCAGTCGGACAAACAGCTCCTGAGGGACAGACGAAGACAATATGAATGAGGGACCCAAACTAACACAGACATGAGCTTTGAGATGCGTGTTAACCTACAGCGTCCAACCGGGTCAGCTGCTCCGCCACTTCTCTCACAGCGAAGTCCTTGAAGTTGCATTTGTCCTCCTCCTTCGTGGACGTCTCTCCGCTGTCCTCCTGATCCCTGTGCTCCTGCTGCAGTGATTCACCGTTGCGCTGTGACGAAGACTGGCTGCAATCTGTAAAAACAAACCAATTCATGAATGACAACTAAAATGGATTTGATATCATCTACAATCCATCATAATCACTCCTCTGTACCTTGTTCCTGGAGCCTCTTGAGGAGGCTCTCTGCAGTCTGAGCCAAGCGTCTGAAACAGAGGCGATGCCGCAAGTGGACGCACAACAGCCGGAGGGCCTGATAATGAGGGGGCTGGTGGAAGTCTTCACCATATTCCTCTAGCCACAGCCGGATCACCGGGAGTAAGGTACTGATGGAATGAACAGGGACATTAAATAGAGTTTAATTATAGTGTGTCAGTCCACTTCATGTTCAGGTTCATCCTTTATTCAGATTAAAGGAAGCCTGGACAACATTCGCATTAATTGTGGCCGACAAATGAACAATAATAGCAAAGTCTCATGATTTGTGGGACAATGAGATTTTACTCCATCACATCCAATTATCAAAACTAATGGGAAAATCCAAACTAATCTTCGCTACACCGAGGAGTGTCCACACTCACCTGCGATGGCAGACAGTGTTATCCAGGTTGGCGACTGAATCGTCTCTGTGGAATAAAGGTAAACACAATCAGCAGAGAGCTACATTCCAATGATAATCATCACATGAAGGAACTACATGTTGACTTAGTGGTGATAGAAGTCATCCTGTAAACAACAAATGTCCCACGATTGGTCCTCTATAACAGGCGGTTCATCCTGTGGAAATGTCCTGCAACACTCGGGTCATAATTCAAGGTCACACACATCACGACTTTCAAAGTCATCAGATCGCTGTACTGTTCACGCTACAAAACTGGCTATCTTGTTGTTGGGATTCGTAAAGCCGGTCATGACTGATCGGAGACAAAGGGGTCACGCACTACAAGGTCTTTCCTCAGGAGGAATCCCAGGTGAGGTCTCCAAAGCCTCTGAGCTGCTGGCAGGGCTCCTTGAGACCGGGTCAAGCAGGTAGTCTTGTGAGTTTTAGATTCACAATAAACGCTGTTAATATTAAATAAGTTCCAATACGTTTTAAAGCAAGAAAGTAATTGATTTCCAAAAGAGCAAACTTCAGTTTGAACTGAAGTCTCTTGGTAATATTGTTTGTTTTTGTAGGTAATATGCAGTGCATTCTGATTTTGATCAGCCTCCGCATTACGTTTATGCATGCAAACATCAAACACTGGGATGTGTTGCAAATCCAACGCATACAGTGAAGTTAATGCCACAAAATGTTGCATCCTCTACAAAATCCTTACAGACAAAAGAGGAATAACTGTTCCCAGGTTGTCCTGACCTCACATGAAGCTCACAGGAAATCTGTTGCCACCAGCACCACAGATATGAGGGTGACTGTTTGACAAATAATATATCAACTGAGCAGCACTGATGGCCACAGTTTCAGACAGGCAGTCCTTTTCAGTTCATTCAGCAAAGGTGAGCTGTAAGGATCCGACATCTCCTACAAGTATTAAAACCCAATGAGGCTTTCTGTGTCGCACCCTGAAATCTATTTTAATGCAATACTATCTCTGTCAAATTAAATCTCAGTGTTTCAGGTGACGAAGCTCCAGTTAAATGAAGAAGCACCTGCGCAGGGTGTGGAGGGTGTAGTCATGACCACATTGGAATGGAACAAAGCTACTAACTGCTTTGTTTTGGTTATGATGATAACACCAGTCATAGAAACCTGTAAAGTGTCAGGAGAGCTTTTTCCTTCTGAATAGCTGAGGCGACATCAAGCAGGTGTTCAATATCTGTGTACTTTGAAAACGTATTTGTGCATCCGGCAGCTCGTAAAACGTGGTGGTGAAAACGTTCACTCTGATAATGCAAACTATCGCTTTAAATCTTAGACTGGAGTGAAGTGCACAAACTTCATGAATTGAGTATTGTCTAGGCCACACGCGTAAAGGGGACAGAAACATACGAAAACTCATTTTTGAGTAGAGGGGATCTTTAACTTTTCAAAAGTGAGTAGGTTTAATCAAAACATCTAAATAATAAAAATAATCTTACAGTTTGCATGCAACCTCCCCCAAAATAGTAGTACAATAGTTTGACATCTTTGGGTCTTTCTTGCCGAGTTAGTTGAGAAGACTGAAACCACTAACTTTTCATCCAACTTTATCTTTTCAAAAGTAGCGTCTCCATCATGCTAATCTGAGTCAAACAGCAAAAAGACCTCTAGTGTGGTGAACCCTTATGTGTTTTTTATAATATGCATCTCAGTTCAACAAAAGGTCTGCAGAGCTTTGGTGTGGACGGGTTCTCACCTCTGAAACAGCAGCTCGATGAGGCTGCTGATGCAGGTGAAGGCCCTGTAGGTGCAGAGGAAGACTCGGATGAAGTCGGGCTCCTGGTGCTCGGGGTCCAGCAGGTGGGTGACCAGGCGCTCCAGGGTGCCGGCCTTCAGCCTGCGCACCTTCACCGTGTGGTACTGAACGAAGCTGAAGGCTGTCGGGAGCTCCGGTGTGTCAGGGCTCGGCAGGACGGGTTCCCTGCGCAGCGTGACTCCAAACACAGCCCCGTCCTCCTCCTCCTCCCCCCACTCCTGCACTGGATCCTGCAGGACAGAAAGCAAGGTCATCAAGATCTGGCGAATAATAACTCAAATACGCAATACAGCCTTCTATTTTGTTCCTTTCTTCATGACATGGTAGATAACACAGAATGTAATGTGCTTGAAATCTTGTCCAGGTGCCACATAGTACAACACAACAGAAGCACATGAAATAATTTACTGAACTTTGAGAGAAACATATCGCAAAGAAACTTTAAAGTTTCTGACACCGGGTGCTTAACTATTACTGAAACATATCTAAAAACCAATACAAATAAAATAAGTCTTTAGACTGTGTCATTTTGTTAAACTAATTGTCAATTAAGTTAATTCTTTAGATTCTGCGTGTGACCTCTGCCTTGAACTCTGACACAATAAAAGACACCAGGACCGATCACTGGGCAAAGACCCATTCCCCGGTAGATCTGTTTATTTCCACAAACACAGGGACGATGCATCGTACCATGACACCGTTTTTCCTTTGTCAAATATTATACTTTGCACCCGTCTAGAACAGCAACAGTCGTACGTCTCCCCACACACTACGTGTTAGAAAAACTGTAGAGAAACAATACAAACAGTCCGGGTTTCACTAACTCGTAAGAGGGTAATAAATGTGACTCATATGTCAACAATCATTTCAGAATAATTTGCCTGCAGCATTAGCTATAGAGTTTTGACTTGATACAGTACATCTTATTGTGTTATGCTGTATTTAACAAAATAGACATCGATACAATTTACTTTTATTCAAGGGATCTGAGAAAACAAAAATACCTCCAGGTGATAATTTGATTATATTTGGAGGGACAATAAACAATATCAAATCATAGCCCAGCACTAAGTAAGTGATTTTTATTGTCACACCACATTTAGTGAAAGAAGGTAACGTCACAGCCAGACACATCATGACATCTCTTACTAGACAGTCAACTATTTGTCCTGGAGACAAATCTATTTGATCGAAGTTGTTCCAGCATCTGTCTCTTCAGATACAGGATTTATAGTCAGTGAAAGTAAGAGGCCAGAGAGTAAGAGGTATCATGTACTCAACATGTTATTTGGCACATATGTAATAACGTAAGCAGACATAAGTTGTTGAAGAACAACGTATATCACATGAAGCTCAGATAAAACGATACACTGGTGGATCTACATCCGTAACGTTAGCACATGCAGATTAAATAAATACACAAGTTAGACATAATTGCATTGTACAGACAACCTCGTGTGTTAATTTATTCCAACTCGTTTATGCATTTCATTGGACATACCATCGATAAGTGCCATTTTCCCATGTTCGTCTCTCACCGAGAGAAATCCCAAAGTCTCGTGTCTGTAAAGTCCTTTTGTTTTGCTGTGTAATAAACACGCAGCCCGGGTGGAAATTAAGGAGTCAGCGCCGTCCTCCGGCTGTTCGTCGGAGTTATGTCTTCCATTTTTGGGAGTAAATGAAACAGCGCATGATATAGTGGAGTTGAATTGTGTTCAGACGTCTCACACCGACAGAGTGACAGTGGATGGACCAGTCTGAGACTGGGAGCGAGGAGGACATGGGGGAGCCTACTGGGCGGGGCTAATGAGAAAGAGATGGGCGGGGCCAACACTACTGACCAATAACATGGAATGGGATAACATATTGAAATAAGTCCATAAAGTTCAACAAATAAATGTTTTTTTATTTATTTGAAAAGGACGTTTTTCAAAAGACTACAGTAATTTATTCCAGGGGACTTTAATTTGCTAACCCAGCTAGCTAGAACCCTCTTGACATTCTCCCTCTCACAGTATATTCCCAGCGGCAGCACTGGTCCCGGATCAGCTAACTTTCTGTTTCTGCTGTTACTAGCTTTGACCCCTGGCACTCGTTTACACTGGCTGAATTTGTCAAGTACAACTGCAATCAGCAAAATATGACCGCTACAGTAACCTGAAAGCTTAGCCATTATTTAAATGATATTATTTACAGCTAAGTAAATGTATTCTGCCGGTCAAAAGTTTGAACACACCTGGTATGCTGATGTTTGTTCTTTCCTTCAATGATGACTATTTTAGAGACAAAAAGAGTATAATTCAGACACTAAATTTATTATTTACATTTGTAATGGTTTTGTTCCCAAAAGAAGAAAAATAATTACTTGAATAAAACTTGTGTTTAGTCAGAGTCCCCACAGTGTTACATGGCAGAGGAGAAAACTGTTGCAACTATTTCCCCCCAAATACCCTAAATTAATTTAATTTAATATTATGGGCCCTCTGCAGTCTACTCAGTGGTGGGATTGAATAGTTTTACACTGTTATTTGTTTGTCCATATTTTGTACATCTGATATTTATTGACCTAATTCCAATACTGATAACGCTATACTAACCTTCTATTTATTATGTGATGTTTTAAGAATAGCCGTTAATATTAAAACACCTTTTTTTGTGCACTTGACACAGAAACAGGAACTTATTCCTTTTTAAATCTACACTTTCCAATTAATTAACAATGACTGGTGATTCCTTCTATTCTTATTCAACTGTTGCTAAGTGGGATCTTTTTCTCTTTCTGTCCTTTCGATTGTCCGTCTGGTCGAACCGTTGTCCAGCGTTTTGTTTGTACAAAACAACTTTTTTTACAAACCCTTTTATGCAAAACATATATCTGTGAAGAGGACTTTCTAAAACCTAAACGCATGACAGATACAGAGCAGTCCTCTCAGTGGCTGAGAGCAGAACAAGGTTGTAGTGGATCAAGCTTTTGTTGCGGGTGACCCCCAAACCTTTGACCGGCAGTGTATATTTTCTATGGTTTATGAGATTTGGATTGAATTAATTGTCTTTTTTAAATTCTGATCTATACAGATTTACATTGTAAAAATACCCACGAGAAGTCATTCATTTAAATTACTACATAATTTGAATAAAAGTAAACATGGATGAACAACAAATTCATGAACAATCAACCCCATTCAGAGTAGAAATGGATGCATAAATAAGTATGTTGCAGCCCGTCCCTCTGTTGCTGGATCTAACTAATTCAGTTAGTGGTTGAAACTACAGTTTGTGTGTTTTTCATGATGAGTAATTTAATTGTGAATTTAATGAAATTGCCCAGTTTATCGCAGGGCACATAACCATTCACAGTCACATTCACACCAACGGGCAATTTAGAGTCTCCAATTAACCTGAGATGCATGTCTTTGGGCTGTGTGAGGAAGCCGGAGAACCCGGAGGGAACCCACGCTGCCATGGTGAGAACGTGCAAACTCCACACAGGAGAACCACCGGGATCGGGGATCAAACCTGGGCCCCTCTTGAAAAAAAAACATAATAATCGTTCAGCATATTGTAATTCAAGTAGTTCTGCAGAGTTTTACAGAAAATAGCAACAAAACAAAAAATATTTAAAATGTCCTTCTTGAAACAATAAACTCTATGAGTACTAGTCATTGCGCAGCAACAGTGCCCTGTGCAAAAATAAATTAGAATGCCATATAAAATATGCAGCAGATAAATAGCCAGAGTCAGACTAGGCTTGAATTAAACTGAGGTCTGTGGGTTCTGGCAAAACCAGTATTGCCACTCAGGCAAAAGATAAAAGCGCTCAACAAATGGTCGGATTTGTATCCTGCGTCTCTGATAGACCAACACTTGGTTTGCTGGAGATGAATACACACTCATTTTTAAGTACACAATACAAAAAATGCTGTCCCAACCGATCTTACTATAACCACCATGATGTTTGTAAGATCTTCACATCTTTCAGGCAAAATGGGGACAGAGATTATGAGATGTTATGTTATGTTATACAATGCCCTTGGTATAGAACGCATAAACATACTTGACGTGCTTTGACATCCATGTGTAATAGTAAATTGTGTGTTTTTTAGTGGAACCAAAACACTGAAATTAAGTGTAGCTTTATTCCATCTTTATGTCCACTGAATGACTCCCATTGATTTTATTATTTTAGATGTAATGTCTCAAATATTTTCCTTCCAGAAGCATATGGCAAAGACAATCCTGTGATATCTGGTGGCCGAAGCGGAAACATAAAAAAGACAAACTGCTCTCAAGCTCTCTGTCTCATTATAAAAACTCCTCTGATCATTTGACAAGAAAATGCAATATGCAGAAGGACATGTTTTCAGGCCAGCATGCTAGGAACAGTACTTTTCTGTGCCATTACCCATGAAAGAATCCAGTCGGGACACTTTTTGACAACAGCTTACATTCCTGCCCATGGTATCAGGGCGGGGTGATGACGTACCACATCAAACATCTCTGCTCTGCTCTTAAACACTGACTTCAACATGACATCCAGGAACTACAGTGACATTGAGGAAGTTCAAAATGAGGAAATTGTACAAATTAAGAGCTTTCAGTACTGAAAAAGTGGCATTTCATTACATCCACAGACAAAATGAAATGCAGCAACACATTTTGGTACCACCGATAGGCTGAGCAGATGGGACGTCTTAAATCAGGCTGTCCACTGCTCTTTCAGCCCAAAGAAAAATAATGAGCTTTTTGTTTCTCTAATGAGTCTCTCTGAACTAAAAATCTACCATCATTCTTCCACGTTTGCCCATACCACCCAGCCTCTCTACACAGGCTGAACAAAAGAGCTAAAAAAGTGCCAGGAGATATCCCAATTAGTTCCCATTAGATACATGAATGGGTGACGAGGTGACAGGCAAGCAACAATCGGAAGCATGCATGCAAGTTGATGCCATATGCCAAATGCTGGTTGAAGTTGTGATTGTGACATTTTAACTGGAAATTCCCAGCACACACTCTCCAGGAAGTATACTGTGTTCCTGTCGTTATTCTGCATTCTCAGTGTCAGTAAATGTCTGCTGGTGTGGAGCAAGTCTGGACTAACCATATAGAACCGTAAGGGAACCGCAGCAAGAGTTCTCAGGCCGAATGTAAGCAATGACTGAATGTATGAAAGCTGTCAAGTCACAGATGTGTCAGCAGGTGACCAACTCCACCTAATAATCGACTGAGTAAGGACTGTCATACAGGACACTAGATGCAGTTAATAATAAACATATTCTAATCTAAGAATGAGTCAATCAAAATGACCACCAGTTCCAATCAACTAAAACAACACCACAACTTCACCAAAAAAGGTTCATGGGAGATTGGTAGCATTCTTCACTATTACTACACAAACACAGTTGTATTATTTTGCTGATGAATAATCATGATTCTTAATTGATTGAAAATAGTATTTTTTAATAAGAAAGTGGCAAAAATCCCTGGCACACGTTTCATAGATAAAACTATTATTGTGAAAATAATCCATCATCAAAATAATCATGAGTGTCTGCCTTCATTTTCTGGTTCTAGCTTTGTGAAAGTTAAGAGAGGATATGGACATTTTTTACCTCAATAATATTTTCATGTTTCAGTGATGAAGCCACGTTTGTTGTGTGTGTTTGGTGCCATGCATAACATCCGTACAACAAAACAGATGTCAAGTAAGAGTTGTAAATGAAACGAGAGCAGCTGTCACAGTAAACTGCAGCTAAGGAGCTAACCCCTTATCAACCGTGGTGTGGTTTTGTTCCGACTCACCTCGTACTGTCCATCGGCGTCCAATAACTGGAAGCTGGTCAGCCACACGCCGGGCTCTGTGTCCATGTGCACGTCCACGCAGTGACTCGGCCGGAGCCACAACAGCTTTTTCATCCTGCCCACTCGGCTGCGGAGGCCGCGGGACTCCCCTCCATCACCACCTCCGTACACAGGAATAGTCCTCATCTTCAACTCTGCGTCACGCTCACGGGCCCACACACAACTCGTCAGATCTCTCCCACACCTGCTGCCTCGTCTGTGCCAGGGAGGAGAGTATGGAAGCTTTAGACATAGTTACTCATAGTCCCACAGTTCTTGCAATTGTGTGTGTTACAACCATCAAAGAAGTGGCCAGATCAGTCCTAATAAACTGCGTTAGTTGTAGTTGAACATAATTTATGATATGATTTCCAAATCTGGGATGGAAATAGGGTTTATCTTAACTCAATTCATTAGGAGTACAGCACACTTAATGATCTTGAATCCCTCCATAACAAAAAGGGCACATACAACCTCTAAACCGATATAGAAAAAGTATTTTTTGTCTAAATTGAGGAACCCTCGATACAACGCTATGGCTGGGAACAGCCTGTGTTTCTAAAAAAAAGCACATACTTTTAGAACATAATTTTGTACTGAGATGACAATGAACAGGGTCTACATGGTGAACATTATATTAACTGTATTTGTATGATTATTAATACAGTCTCATTTGGCTTAAAAATGACCACATTATGAGAACAATCAATCAATATGACTGGCAATGTTTGATATGACGATAATATATGTATATATATATATATATATATATATATATATATATATATATATATATATATATATATATATCCACATTCAGTGACGTTTACAGTTCACAAACAACCTTAGCTATTGAGAAGTGTTTCTTCTACAGCACCCTCGATACAATTCTGTGTATCATTCAAAAGACACTTTAAATACAATAAAACCCCAATATCCTACAAAACAAACATACTTCACCACAAGCCCGCGTCTCCTGAATCCTGATGAAGACTATGTCTAGAGCTGTGATATCCAGTAACAATATCCATGGAGAGACAGCATGAAATAGATAGAGCAGAGTCTGTCTTACACTGAGGACTGATTGTTCTTTGTGTTGTGGGCGGAGGAGGATGTGTGTGCGTGAGTGGTGGACTGGCCTCTTTCCCAGTTGGCTGTACCACTGTGATATATAATTATGTCCCGTTTTTATGTAATTTCTCTTGCCATAATTACAGTGCACTTGACTTGTCATTAGAATAAGTTTCTTCTTCACCTCCACCTCAGAGTGATACACAAGGTCTCCAATTAAGTGTTTTACTCACCGGACACTGACAAAGGTCACTGAACATTTCAATACCACTCAGTTTTAGAATTAGAAACACATAGTCAGATCATTTAAATATGAAATATCATGCAACCCTAATTCCTGACTATTGTGAATTTAGTAATAACTTTATAAAAATAATATTTTTTAATATGAGGAAAAACTAAACCTGCCACGGTCAACATGCTGGCTCTTTGGCAGGTTTTAATTTAATTCCCTGTTAATACAAACTCGGAAGCACAAATATGGATGTTTGTGTACAGAAATGCGGAATCGTCCCCAGATTCTTTTCCAGCGTCTATAAATTAGATGAGATGAACTCGACTTGCTGGTGACGTCAAAGAGTTTGCTGATAAACGTTCTTGGGCCTGAATGTTTCTTACCTGATGGTGGGTTACAGCACATTGTTCTGACAGTGTGCACCTACAAAAACGTGACAGTGAAAAAGCCCGAGAGCCCTCCGATAGGTGTTGATTCGGAGGCCCGGTGGCGCTCACTCGCGCTGCTGGCAGCCATTCACAATCTGCTGCAGACTGCACGCGCAGCCACGCCCCCTCTTACAGATTGGTTGATCAGCTAAAAAGACAAAAACATACCAATACAATCTCTTTCTACAGTTAAACACGGACATATTTGGATATTTTTGTCCAACATGAAGGATGTTCATTTCTGTCTGTGCAACCAAACCTTTGATTTAATTTTAACTATTTTTGTATGAATGCATTTAACATTTTAGTGTACTATTTGTGTGAAGAGTAACACCTACAAAGGACCACTAAACCTCATTCAAAGGAAACAATATGAAAAGGAAAAATGACTCCACACTAAGGCAATGACATGTGTAACATCAATGTGTAAATGTCATGGAAATTCACTTCAGTTCGAAAACACTAGAAGCAAACACAAATTATTACTAAATGGTTGGGATCTAAATACTGATCAGTCAAAGCTTTTATTTGGTTACGGCTGCTATATCAACAATCAGAGCGAGATAATAAAAGACAGAGAACCTCATTTAGGTTAGACTCCGACAATTTGTTCTGCCAATAACTCACAGAACATGAAAATCCACCTCGTATTACATGTTAGACTGGGACAAAGCATCTGCGTCTCTATTGTCAATGTGATGTCACAAGTGTTGGCTTTCACAGACCTGCATCTGCGTCTGTTAGATACTGTTACATTCACAATGTTTCAACAGGGGGCGAAAAACTTTGAGCACAAGTTACAGTACCTGTATATGCACCTATAGTACCTACAAATATGAAGTGAAAGTACTGTGTTGATTGTTTTTATTATTTTATTTATTATTGTTATTATTATTATAGCATGAGGTAGAGGGTGAAATTCTGATTAGTGAAAAAGAGGCAGAGAAACGAGTGCATCATTGACACCAAAACACAAACATTGATACAACAAATATAAAAAAACATATCTATTGATAAAAATAATCTAAGAGTTGTGGTCATTTTTCTAGTCTTAAAAAGCAATTTAAATATGGGATGGTTCTTTCTTTTTCTTTGAGTCTTGAGACGATGCTGTCGGCTCAGAACTTGCCCTTCTTCTTCTTCCAGGGCTTTTTCTTGGACCTGGAGTCGATGATCAGCTGAGACTGACGCTTCAGTGCCTCACGCGATACGATGTCAGCCTCGTCCTCTTCACTGTCATCCTCTGAGACACAAAACAACAGTGACAGTTTAGACTGTGTGTGAGTGTGAGTGACTGAGTGTGAGTGTGTGTGGGTGTGTGTGTGTGTGTGTGTGTGCGTGTGTGTGTGGGGATGTGTGTGTGTGAGTGTGAGTGTCTCCAAACCGTCATTGAAGAGGTCCAATCTTTGAACCTCAGATAGCTTGACACGCGTGTTGTAAGCTGGCAGTTTCCCTTCAATCCGCACAAAGAACTGTTCAAAGGAACAAAAAGAAAAACAGTCAATGACTTCCACCAATAAAACATATTTTTGCAAATTACATTTTCTACATTCAATATTGATTCTCAAAATTCCAAATCTTCAAGGAATCTGGCTGTATGTAAGTATGTTCAATGTTAAAACATTTGAACAAAACAAAACAGTGTATGTCCTATTCACAAGGCAATTAAATTAGTGTTGGGGCACTTTAGAAACCAAACCTTTAAAAGATCCAGTTTGAAGTCTGCATGTCTCATGTCTCCATTATCACACATGCTCAGTTACATAGGCCTATGGTGTTCTCCTTTTATGGTGTATGGTAAGTGTTAACACTGAGTACTTTTGCGATGTTTGTGTCTATTTTCTTATCATGTAACTGGTATAAAGGGGCGGAAGATCTGAATGGACGTACTTCTTTGTGGTAGAAGTGTGAGTTGTTTGACCAGGACAGCCACACTGTTTCTTGCAGTAGCACTCAGGCAAACAAGGCTGCACGGATTTTGCTCAGAGTTACGTCAATTACAAAGATTAAAACCGGATCTAAGAGTAAAATGGTCAATGTCATAAGCAATGTCCAACAGTCTGTTACGTGTTTCCTTTAGTATACCCTCTGGATATCAGAGGGTATATTTAGTATATCTGATATTGTGTGTTCTCAAACAGAGAAGGTGCTGCCAAGCGTTAGTAATCAAGAACAAACACTTCAGGTGGCTAATGGCTGCATTTCCATTCAGATAAGCGATGCACACACGCACACACGCACACACGCACACACGCACACACGCACACACGCCGTGTTCATTTGTCACACCATGTATGTCGGCTTAAATAAGAGCCCCAACAGACCCTTTGTCAAAACTACATTCATCATTGAAAGTTCAAGCTGATGTAAAAACAGGAGTCCCTATTAATAATTAACTTTACACAAATGTATACTAATACAGGAAAAGGTTTAGGAAACTCATTTTCCCTGTCACAGAGCTTTAATGTCGGTCACATGAGGTATCTTGACCGTGGAGATCGTTTTTGTTTACACGTGTTATGCTGCTTCAGTGTATCTGCGGATGAGTACAGAATGTACTTTGTGGTTGATCTAATTATTTTGTGCCTTTCCCTAACACCTGTCATTACCTGCCTTGTTTTCACCATGTAAATCTTAGTGTGGCGGAGATCACCTCAGGTGGTAATGTCTTAATGGACTAGGAATGTCAGTTTAAGTTAATTTTGTTCTTGATAGAGCGACATTAATTAACCTGAAGCTCACTGGATATTTGACTTTCCTTTTTATTCCAGTACTCCACTGAAGGAATGAGCTTTGGCACTGTATTTTGAAGCAATATCCATGTAGAGTTGCTCAAATTGTATTGTACCGTGTTGTAAATATCTTGCCTTTGCTTTTATGTTGACTATGCCACATTTATATTAAGTAATTTAAGGCTACTCCTATGGAACAGCCACCAATCAGTTTAAGCTGATATTCGTTCTAAATAGTTTGATTTATGGTCCGCATATTGTGCGTTGATTTCCAATTGAAATGTTTTTTTAAACTAATTTGTCTGCTTTATCGGCTGCACGGTGGTGTAGTGGCTAGCACTGTTGCCTCACAGCAAGAGGGCCGCGGGTTCAATTCCCGGTCGGAGTGGTCCTTCTGTGTGGAGTTTGCATGTTCTCCCCGTGGCAGCGTGGGTTCTCTCCGGGCTCTCCGGCTTCCTCCCACAGTCCAAAGACATGCTGCAGGTTAATTGATCTCTAAATTGCCCATAGGTGTGAATGGTTGTATGTCCCTACATGTGCCCTCGATGGACTGGCGGCCTGTCCAGGGTGTCCCCTGCCTTCGCCCTATGTCAGCTGCGATAGGCTCCAGCGCCCCCGCGACCCTAATGAGGATAAGCGGTATTGAAAATGGATGGATGGATGGATGTCTGCTTTATCGCTTGCTCTTTAATGAACGACACAGCTGGACACACAGATACACACACACACACACACTCCACCCAGAGCTTGCAGCAGTGCGTCCTTCTAAATTAAACTAAAGACCTGCATGATGAACCATCAAAAATATTCTAAAATGTAAAACTGTTGTTGTGGTTGGGTAATATCCATTCCAGAAATATAAAATGTATTTTAATTAAACCACTTTGAAGCCGCTTTAGTGCCAATGTTCTCTGTTCATGAGGAGAGTACAACATGTTCTCTATGATTGATCTAATTATCTTGTGCCTTTTCCATACACCTGTCATTAAAACTGTGTACGCAAACCTTCTGTGTACGTTTACAAAACTATCTCTGCAAATGCAAAAAACATTTAAATGATCCCATCAAGAAACAGAACCTTTATTTAAAACCACTGTGAAGCAGAGTGTCGACTCACCTCCTCTTCCTCCATCTCCTTCAGAGTAGCAGCCAAATCCTTCCCCTTAAGCTCCCCGTGCAGTAACAGCAACCTCAGCTCACACTGGGTCATCAGCTCCAACACTAACTCATCTGAGTCTGGAGACACTTCCGCCACTGTGTTGTCGCTCTGGAGAGAAAGTGATTAATGGTGAACACACATACACGTGATTGTGGAAAAAGAATTCAAACCAGAGATGGATGTGTTTTTAGGGGAAAAGGAAATCGACACATATTGGGAATAAGTCATGATGGTTGAAGCCGTGTTTACCAGTGTGATGTGTTGAAGTTTGTCTGCGAGGTGTTCCACTCCGGCTCGGACGGTACCGAGGGCTTTAACAAGCCACTCCAGGCACTCTTTGCCTTCATCACACCTCTGCTGTTGAGTCTGCAGTAGCATCTCACACTCTTCCAGCATCTGTTGGTCACTAATAAAACCACAGAGAAAGTGTTGAGGCTCGAAACTAATCATTGCACAGCTGCATCCACAATTACTTTGTTCCACTCCAGTGCTACTGTCTGAGTATCTCACCTGGAGAGTTTAGCCTCTCCAGAATATTTCATATGCTGGAACTGTTGGTTCAGGAGCTCCTTCTGCTCTTTCAGCTGCTGCAGCGCCTGCACATTCTCTCCCTTCAGCTTCTCCAGATGTTGGTGTGTCTCCTTCTGTGAGATAAAGCGCTCCACTATCTCCTACACACACATGTCCCCCAAAAAAAGAACAACCATATATGTAAACACTAACCACATTAATACATCCATGTACAGTGTGTGTGTCTGCAGGAATACACAGCTGGTGTAGCCAGTCCTTCTCTTTCCACATCTGTACCTGTATATCGGTGACCCCGGTGGCCTCCTTGATTTGTCGGAAGGCCTCCTCAAAAGTGGAGATAACCTTTTCCTCCTCCCCCCCTATCCTGGGGGTGCTGCGTTGGGCTTCACTGCTCAGCTCATCTGGCTGAATAGTTGTTCTCTGAGCCTTAAGGTGACAAAGGTTAAAAGAACTCAAAACATAAATTATTATTATTATTCTTTTCACTAAACATCTGATTGTAATGAGGGTGACTATTGTAGGCCCTCCCGTGGTCATGTTTCTTGATGTCATGTTTAATCGTGTGCACGTTTAATTGTGTGCACGTGGCCAGTGAGAAAGTAGGTGAAGTGTTGTTGTTGAAGTGTACATATACACCACCATGTGTATCTCACCCTTCTATCAATTTTTTCAGCCTGGGCCTTGCGCTCCTCGACCTTCTTCCTGTAGCTTGCTATAATGCGCTCTCTCTCTTTGCTCTCCTTGTAGAGCAATTCTTCCTGCTGCTGTAAGTCAACCTGGCGAGGAGATGAAAAGGGAAGAAGAAAGGGTAACATTGTTTAGGGGGAAATAGCTGTTTGTACAATGTATAGTGATGAGGTAGGTTAACGTATCTGTTGGTGGTATACATGCATCAACATGAAAAGGACACTGGGGAACAAACACTGAAAAGTCTGCTGTGACTAATATAACTTCCATAATTAGGGAATCATCCTTCTGACGCCTTTACTAGAAACATGCATGTTGACAATTCATAGCAGAGAAGGGTTGCAAGTCACCTTAGCATCTTCTTTAGAGAGTTGGGCGTTGGTGTTCATAACCTGCATGTTGTGAAGCTCCTCTCTGTGCTTCAGGATGTCTGCCTCCAGACTGTCCAACTGGCTCTGGAAAGTGAGACTCTCCTCCTGAAGTTGTGACAGCGAAAAAAAAAAAGAGAAATAGAAAGGACAGGAAATATAGATGTAGAAAGTGAGAGTGGCACTGAGTGTTTCTAGAATAAAGAAACGGATCATAAGAAAACTGCTGCAATACTGCGACCTAAACCACTGCATGATTTATTACTGGCTAAAAATGAGGTTGTGATCTGGAAATGAAAGCCTAGAAAGCTTGATCTATTTGTGCGCTTTAGCGGTAATATCCGTCTTTAGTACAAATAAAGGGAGGTCCAGTTTAGTGCAAACAAAGGTAAAGTGAGCCTGGGACAGGAAGTACTGGAAGACTCACTCAACGTTTACATATCACAAACACAAGGGCACAACAAAGTGTCATAGTGCAGGCCATTACCCTGCAGAGAAACAGCAAACATCCATTTTTTCTATACATGATACCTATATTGTTTGCAGACAGTGTACAAAACACAGCCTCATAAAGGTGTCTCCTAAATGGAGAATACACTGCTACCACATTTGTACTTAAGGGGCAAAGAAATATCTACAATGAGCAGCTCAGCAAAACAACACATACAATATTATGTGTGGCGGTGACAACAATCCCTCCGTATTATGTCCAGCAGGTGAAGGTTTGAATAACATCTTTATTTTGAGGCTAAAAGTGGGTTGGACTGACCTGCAGATTACTTTTGAGTTTCTGATAGTTAATCATGATGTTCTCGGCCTCCTTGCATTTAAACTGGGTCTTCTCCAGACTGTTCTCCAGCGCCCGGAGGTTCTGAAGACACACATGCACATTGTTTACAGACTTTGCACTATTCTGTCATATATTTCATGAAGAGTGAACATTAAGTAATTCTTCATGAGCTTGAGAGGTAACCACCATGGCATCTTCCTCCTTTTTCCGAGTGCGAGCATCGGCAGACGGTGCTCCACTGCTGCCCTCTGGTTTCATTCTCTGATATTCCGTCTTCAGCTCGTTGAGGTGACGCTGGTGGGTCTGGGTGGTGTGTTTTATGGCATTGAGGCGCTTCATCTTGGACAGCACCCGCTGGTCGAGTGTTGTCAGAGCTGCCTGAGAAAAGACATGTTGAGTGTGTGAGGGCAAACAAGAGATGAAGACAGTGAGCGGGAAACAGGGAGAGTTGCAGTCTGTGTCAAACTGTTATTAATGTCACTTCAATTAGACACAAAACTGAGAACTTTCTTCATGTCAAATGTTGTTGTTACATAGCTATCAACAATATTGAGAGGTTAACAGTGGGAAAATCAGTGGTGAAAATAGTCCAACAATATCATTTTGTAGTTCAGCTGCTATGAAACATAACTTCCCCTCACCTTCCCTGACATGTTGCGGTAGGCATCCTTCTCCAGCCCTCTGTTATGAAAGGCCACTTTGATGATGTTTTCATCCCCCTAAGAGACACCAAAGGAAACACGATATTATTGGGGAAGAAAGTCAATTATGATGTTGATGACCGTTTCTTTGACTAAGATAAGTGAGGACCGAAAAGAAGCAACAGGTATGGGAACATGTTCTCTAGTAAGGGACTTACAGCATTAGCTTCTGCCATTTTCCTGCAGAGCCCCTTGTTCTCCTGCCTCAGCTGGCGGATGGACTCTCTGTTCTTCTTGATGGTGGACTGGGAGCTCTCATAGGATGCAGTTCTGTCGCCCTCTGGTGGACACACGTAGTAATCGCACCAACAACACATACATATATATATATATATGTTTATATATATATATATATGTATATATATATATATATATATATATATATATATATATGTTTCATTTTGTACCAATCACACAGCCAGCTGCTGTTTCTGATTTAGCTCGGTGTACACAAGCTGGTCACGTGGTAGCTGCACACTTCCTTGAGCATGAACGGACATCAACGCTCAGATGGACAAACTCACCCAGGAGTTGGATTTTTCGCTGCATCTCCGTTATTTGGACATGCAGCGGAGGTTTCATCGCGTCGGCGCTGAACGGCATTTTCGTTCAGTGTTGTCGTTGATGTTAACGTTATGGTTATAAAACGCGTCCACCCGACCGTGTGTGTCGGCTTCACATCGACGAGGACTTCTGGCGTCGCCTAGCAACCTGTACACTTCCGCCGAAGTGGAGCTCACCCTGTGGGTGTCACGATCAGGTTATCTCTTTTAGAAATACCACCCATGTTGGGACACTACCGTGTATGCTGCTCCTGTAAAGCGTAATAAATAAAGGCTTCCGGGTGTGGATTGTTCGATTACGAGCAATGATGTCATACCTGACACTATATGTGACTTTACAGAAAAGATGGATCAAATATATTTAGGCTTATGCTCTCATATTTCAAATGGCCTTTTCTTCAAAAATGATTTTCTTTTATAATCAAACTGTTATTTGTCAAAATACAATAATCCAGGTACAACACACACTTTTATTAGTTTACAACTAATTGAAACGGTCATGTAAACCTCCATACAACTTTAACATCTGCACATTGATCATGGATATGTTTTATATTCTGAGTAAGAACAAAATATGAAATGGAAAAAAAGTTCTTAAAAAATGAAGACTGCTGCCAGACCAAGTTCAATCACTTGGGTCATTTGTAATCTTATACGGCTTTGAGTTTATACATAGCTTTTAATTGCGTGCAGTTTAGCAACTTTGGTTTTGTGAGCACATTTCCAACAGTGCAATATGCTTAGTTAAACTGATAAAGCACAGCTTTAGTCATGTATTAACAGGCTTCAACCATAAACTTGAAATCACTTTGAAAGAGAATCGACTCTTCAAAGCTTCCATGTAAACTGCATGACAGAATGTGACAAAAGAAATGTACAAAGAAAACACTAGTTTTAAGGCAAGCTGTTGCTTAAATTAACTACAATTATCATCTGTAAATCAAGCTCCCATATTTCTTCAGATAAAAAAGAATACTTGTTGGGCAAGTACAGGAAGCAATGGGCTCTGTGACAAAATACTAAAGGATCAATATCGTACAGACAACACAATTAATCTCATTTGACAGTAAGACACACACATACTGTTGTACAAACACAGGAAATGGCACTGTAATTCCTTTTCATGTTCTGATATCCTCTTACACACACACACACACACACACACACACACAAGCACGCACACACACACACACACACACACACACACACACACACACACACACACACACACACACACACACATACACACATACACACACTCTTAATCCACAGTTTTGGCTTCTTCATTGGACTTCTTTAGGAGGCTGAGCAGGTTCTGCGACATGAAATACGGCCTCTCAGCTGATCCATCGTTGCGCTCCAGATCCTCCACTGTGACATGGACAGAAGCAGTTGAGGACATTTTCCCAACAGCATGATCACAATAAAGAGTAATTTAACTGTTCTTGTATTAATGCATTGTCTATCTATAACTTGTTTTGCCTTCCAGCTGAAGAATTAAAGGAGTACCCCAACAATTTAATATTGCACTTCAATAACTTAAGGACACCTGCAAGAGACAGTTAAAGAGTTACTTAAAGGAATACTTCACCTCCAAAATGACCATTTGTATAACAATTACTCATCCTGTGAATTTGTTAATTCTCACATATATACCTCAACGGTGAAAGAAGAATAAAAAGAAACAGAGAGGAGTCTTGATGAATTTAAGTAAATGGGGGCCACCTTTAACAACAGCAAAACAAGTTTGCAGTGAGAAAAAGAGTTTTCTTCAAAATTCAAGGTAAAATGGGGTAATTTATATAAATCTTTTTTTTGAATGTTGGGGTGAAATATTTCTTTAACATTAGTTCATAAAGCAGTGTTTTGCTGCCCGCTTTGGTTGAAAGTGTCCTTGTGTATGGTCAGCACTGTGCTCCATTGCTCTGTAACCGCTCCAAACAGTGGAGTTCTGGTAGGTGGTGCTAAGTTGCTCTTTCACTAAAAAAACTAAAAGAATGCTCTAATTCAGTTTATGCCAACCTGGGGATCGGGTCCCAAGACTAATCTGAGTGGTCAGGAGATGATAACATGAATAATAAAAGAGGGAAATGCATATATTTGTGACAAAGAAATTAGTTTTCTCCCTGACTTTATTCAGTTTTTTCTTTTTTGTCTCGTCTCTGTAGTCTATATTAATATGATGTTATATTCTGGATATTACCTTTAAAAAAGGTATACAAATATGTTCTAAATCATTGTACCTGAGGTAGAAATTCCTTTCCTGTCCACACATTTAAGAAAACCTCCTTCAAAAGCTAAAGACAAATAAAGATACAGTGCAACTTATTTTACAGGCAGATTTGTTCTCCACGTCAAGTGACTTTTAACACGTACAAATGGTTGCAGTGCTTCCTTTAAGACATCAAAGTCCTGGCTCATTTTGTTGGACATGAAAACTCACCTGCTTCCATACGTCGAAACACCTTCAAACTCACATGTTTAGCCATACCAGCACTACTATGATTAAATACAATCACCTTTAATAAAGATTTACATCCAATAAATATGGAATGTCATCAGTATATTCATTGAGGAAATCAACTTACATCTTTCACAAGGTGACGCACAAGAAAAAACGGTACAAAAGCATCCAGAGAATTAAGATGTTAGTTGAGAGCATTCAGAAGGCCATGTCAAAACCATGCAGCACTTAGACAGAGAGAGACAGAGAGAGGATAGGGGCACAGCAAGGCAGGTGGGATCAGTCAACAACTGGGACGGGGAGGGGAGAGGGGGGGTCCGCAGAGAGGTCACGATGGTTGCGTCATGGCGACACAATCGCAGCACTTACGCCAGTCCGAAATACCAAGGCAAGTAGGTGGCAATACAATACATAGGATCCCATCTTGGATCTCTACAAGACTGAAGCCAAACAAATACATAACAGACAATACAATGCTGTATATATTATGCAAGTTCCATAGGAAAAAAAAAATCCAATATTCATACGGTATATCAAATATGTGTAACATTTTGGCGTCAGCTGGTATTATTGTAAACAGTGAAAAGAGATTCACCATTGATTGAGAAGTGTGAGTTTTGACTGTAAACACGGTACTTAGTGGTTCCGTAGTGCATTCTCCAACAGGATTAAGACAACACATATTAGTGACAGTAATCAGGCACAGGTTCAGCACTCACAATGTTCTACAGATCTTCACAATATAAAAACCAACACTGTTCTAAAACCAACACAAGAGAGCTTTTTTTTAAGCTACAGAGATGCACTGGGCTTTTGACCTGCTTTGACCTTCACACATGGACCACAACCCTCTCCAGCTGGACGGGGCACCTCTTACACAGCAGGGCCATCTGATATTTTTAGCTTGTTGTAGGCCCAGACCACAAAGTCGTCGATACTGTTCTTTCCTTCTTGTGAGGTTTACCAAGCCTCATTTCTCGCCCTTGCATTGCTGTTAACTTCTACTCTTGTGATGCTGTGGGAGGATTTTCTTCCAAAGATTCCTCTTTTTCCTCTTTCTTTTCACCAGTTTCTTCTTTCTCCGCCTCCGCAGCAGCAGGCAACGCCTCTTCGTTCTTTTCCTCCCGTTTAAACTCCTGCTTTTCCGCTTCTTCTTTAACCTCAGCTTCTTCTTTCTGCTCAGCCTCCTCATCCTGACTGATTATTTTTTCTTCTTTTTTCTCCTCTTTCGGCTCTTCAGCAGCCGTCTTGGCCTGCAGAGGCTGCTCTTCCTCGTTCTCCTGCTTGAGCACTGTCTGCTGTTTCAGTTGGATCCCTCCATCTTGTTGCTGCTGAAGAGGGGTCTCCTCCTCCAGCTTTACCTCGTCCGCTTGCTTCGCAGAATCCCCTTGCTCGACACCATCGTGGTCTTCCTCCAGCTTCTTGGTTTTAGAGAGGATCTCGTGCAGCTCGGGGGACATGAAGTAAGGCCTCTCGGATGAGCCGTCATTTCGCTCCAAGTCCTCACCTTTTGTGTGTGTGGGGACGCGTATTTTGTGTTTGGGATTGGGTTAATGGAAAAATTAGGGGAAAATTGAAACGGAAAAATAAAGTGAATGTGTGAAAATAAGAAAAAGAGAAGAGAAGTCAGAAGCATGGCAGTAAGACGACACCAGCATTTCAGCTTGAAGTATAAGTGCTTGAAAGCAGGAAGACAAGAGGAGATCTGGCTGAATGCAAAGTTACTCACAGAAGCAGAGGAACAGTGTGTCCACACACATGGCGTACACGCTGAAGAAGCCATGGGCGATGAGGTAGGATGCCACTACCAAAGTCTGGATGGAAAAAAATGACATACATGAAGTACTCTGGTATGGCAACAAAGCCCAAAGGCGAGCTAAAAGGATAAATATTACTGCCTCTCACCAGTATTGGCACCCAGTAGTAGTTCAAAGATGGAGCAGCCTCCTCCATCGTTCTGATTCTTCCAGAGAAGAAGAAGAAGGAGAAGATGCCTATACAGAACAAAAATGTGTGTTAGTAGATTTCAACTTAATCCATACGGTTCGAGAGAGAGAGAACAAAAACAGACATCTTTGGTCTAAAAATAAAAGCTCCCCTACCAACGATTCCAACAATGAGGAGCTTCCCAAGAAACAGCAGGAAGTCAGTCACTTTATCTAAAACGGCCACCCTGTGTTGAAATGGGCACAGCAGAGAATATGAGAGTATCACATTAAACAATTATTAAATGTTGAGCCTAATGCTTATATAAATAAAATTGTGGATAATAATGTCATGAAAGCCCACCTGACAATGTTCCTCATCAGAAGGAAAAAGGCATCTCGAGCGGAGGGACAGAAACTTTTTCCATAGATGGCAATCTGGAGGAAAAACACAACACTTTAAAACGTGACCAAACCTGACATCTCTCACGCAGCTGTATCCTGTGACAAGGACTCACCATGATGTAGGCGTTCCTGTTCAGAAACTTGATGCATTTCTCCAGACACCAGAAGCAGCACTTCATGCAGCTTAGCAGGAACTTAGCACACTTGTTCTGAGCGTCTGAAGGATGAGAGCACGAAGTCATTCATGATTGCAGAATTGGATGATATTATGACATTTGGCATTACACATGCATCTAACCAAAATCAGGTTTTAAGACTCACACGTTTAACAACAATATCCTAAATGCATATTAAAGGGATAGTTCACCCCAAAAATTAAAAATACTGATTTTCCTATTACCTGGAGAGATAATTATAAATCTAGATTGTTTTGGTGGCAGAGATTGTTTTTCTTTCAAACAATATTCCTACATGAAACCGAGAGAGATATTCTTCCAACATATGTTTGGTGCTTGAGCACCAAAAGCAGAGACCATATGGTCCCAGTATATTGGAGAGAGGGCAGAATCTCTACAACCAATCTCTCCTACAACAACTCAAATGAAAGAAATCTGATTGATAAATAGTATTAAAGGTAATGCTTTGAATACGGGGTGAACAGTCCTTTAACACAGTCGCTGATAAATATATGATAATGATGACAATAGACAGTCAAGTGATTTAGTAATTTGTCTTGTTCAGCAGAAATGAAATCTTCTGACCTTTCAACTTGTGATCCAAGTACTCCAGAATGACCCTGATGACCTGGACCATGGACAGGATGAGAGAGCCAAAGGCCAGGGACCCTGTGTGGTATCTGGACACGAGGAAGGAACAGAAGCCAACCGTGAGCATAAAGAAACAGCAGGTCACAAATACACGCAAGTGGACAGATTGCACACACAAATACAACAATAGTAATGCAGCCTCTAACCGGAGGGCTCGACCCAGTGAGGAGAAGATGGGGTAGGCGGGAATATCATCAGGCTTCTTGAAGGCCCAGTAATACGAGGCGAAGGCCCCCGACAGGGTGACCTGGCCCAGGGCCGTCACAAAGTTGGCGCACCAGAAGAAGAGAAAGACGTTGTAGAACTGGAACAGGATGAGGTATTTGTGGTAGAGGGTCTCCCCACCATAGAAGGCAAACAGGCACTCTGCATCAGGACACTGAGCTGAAATGTTGGACGTGTTGAATGTCTGGAGAAAGAGAGAGAGGGAGACCACAGGATTACTGGGGATTCTTCATATAGTAAACTATGATACAAATGTGTGATGTTTCTTCCTTAAAAAGGGGTAAAATATAAGCAATATTTGTTTGGCATTATGGCTAAACCTCACACACAGTTAGTTCATTTCATGTGGCAGTGGCTTATAAAACGTACCTTGGGGTCGCAGGTTTCTCTTGAGTACTCGCAGTCAGAGTTGTTAAACACTTTGTACACCTGCTCGTTAGAGGTGGACAAGAAGCTGGTCACAGCGGTCAAGGAGGTTTAGGGAGGTTGTCTCCGAAAAGTTCACAATCAAGAGACATCTGCATCTATCTATTTATGGAAACATGTCTCAAAAAGGTAATAAAGTAGAAATAACAGGTCTCAAAGTAAATAGCAGCGAAGAGTTTATCATCTTTTTTCCTCTCCTTTTTGTAATGCTTTGGTATTAATAAAGTAATTTTATGAAATATTTCTTCTTTCTTTCTAAAAAAATGCAAAATATAGGAAATATAAATCTAAAAATGGAATAACGATACTGTGCAGAGAAAAAAAAGTGAGAAAGATTGTGACACATTCATGTTTTGTCCATCTTTTCGGAAGGATACACAGCAGTGATGGCCCAGTAAGCTATCACCACGGCCAGGAGGGCAAAGGTCAGCAGTGGGTAAAACAGGGATGACATCACATAACCAATAGCTCTGAAACAAGATGAGAAAAGAAAGCAACAATCGGAATGCTGTTTGAACAAATAAAGTTGTGAGGGTTTTGAACCATGATGGTAACAGTGAACACTGGAAGAAGAAGTTAAATGTGCTGAAGGGAGCTGAAGAGTTGGGAGAAAATTCTCGTCATTAAGAGCGGACCCTTACAAATTATACTAATGGCTCCATTAAAAACATCATCGTCATCCCCAGAACTCGTTGTGGAAGAAAGACTTCAAGGACTGTTGAAAGCACAAGTGTGTCAAAAGGAAACGCCCACAATCCAACCAACACCCTCCAAAAAGATCAGACCTGGCCTTTTGGGGTTCTCGATGAAACCCTTTCAATACAAAAGGGTTCTTGGTCGATCCCCCTGTGTGGGTTCTTGATAGCACCCTTAGAAGGTGGACAGTTCTGGATAGATTCTCCAGAGAGGGTTCTGTTTGGAACTATTACACCATTTACAGCTTGTCTGTAGAACCTCTCATATATACCTTTATTTCTAAGAGTGATTGTCATTATAGAAATATTGATATTGATAGTGCAGCTTTAAAACATACAAGCAGCTCTGGTCATGCTAACCTCTCTGAGAAAGCAGAATGAAAAGACGCTGCACAAAGCCGGACGCGACCAGCTCAGACTGACCTGCTGGCCTCTTTGATCAGGGCGATGGCAATCATGATTTTCTTCCTGAGGAAGATGAGCAGGAGGATGATGACGACCTCCACAATAGCCAGGATAATCACTGCAGAACAGTGAAGGCATTAGATCGTTATCATTAGAGCAGGATTCATAAACACTTCATATTCATTGTATTAAAGACGGAACATGTGCATACTGAAGGCCAGCCAGGTCTGTCTGATCTGCAGGTAGACAGAGAAGTCCGTCTGCAGCCCCAGGTCTCGGATGGTCACGTCAGAGCCCGGCTCTCCCTTCAGACTCGCAAACTCCATGTAACAGTGGAAGATCCCTAATAGAAAAGAATATTTAAAATACTTTAAATTTTTAATTTTAATAAAAGGGGATAATCTCAAAAAGATTAGGATTTACCATATCCGAGGACTAAGATGACCAAAACGATCATGACCCAGACCATGATGCCAGCCAAGTATCGCAGCAGGACGATGAAGATCAAGCTCACGACCATGGCGATCACCACACCACTGGGGGAGGCGCACACATCAAACTTAGTACCATATTGAGAGGCAACATCAGAGTTTCTTTTGTCTGGTTTAAAACTGATCAATAAACTTCAGTCTTGAACACTCCGAAGTAAAAACTTTAAGAGCCATGATAATTGTGGGTGTTTCGATAGCTGACTGAATCTGTTTAGTGGCTATAAAAAAACTGTTAATGCGTAAACAAGGAAAAATATGTATAATATATAATATAATATATATATTTTTCTCATATCATTAACAAACTCCTGATGTTCTGTTATTGTTACAACTACAAAGTGGACACACTTACAGTAAAATCCAATGCCAGGAGTGAGTGTAGTCCTCAAAGATTCTCATAGCCACTTGGCGAGCTTCAATAACCACATTTGATTTCCTGTAAAAATGGAAATGAATTAAAACAACAACCATCGCCCAAAATTAACATTGCAGACATCTGCCAATTATAGACCAGAATACAGTGAGTAAAAGGTAAACAAATAAAAAGAAACAAGCCTATTACAGCACACATGAATGAATAAATAATACTGTTGTTAAATAATTACTTCCAAACAGTTTGTAAAAGAGCAAAAATATTTGTTTAACCTTTTACTAAGTTTTTCAGTTTCGGGGCATCATAGCCTTAAATAATAAATGTTACATACAGTTGTAACTTCAGAATGTAATTCATTCTCAAGTGACACACATAAATAATGTTGCTCTTAGGTTATTTATTCATCAGGCTTGTCATGTTACATTGCAAATTAAGGTGACAATTGAATTAATAATTTGACTCTGCTGCTATCAGAAGTATAAATACAACATAACAACTTGTAATACTCATCATCTTGATAAATAACATCCAAGGAGCATTGCAACCGAGCCCAGTGAGAATAATGCGGATAGAAAACACTGCCATAAAGACCCTCCAGGGAGCATACAAATGGAGCAGAACCAAAGCAGGCGTACAATGTAACACACATGAGCGTACAGAGTAAATAAGAGCATCAGGAGCTTTAAGTAGTAATGTGAAATGCTAGCTGTCAGCTGATATTGCATGGGAACATGTGTTGAGAACTCATAACTGAACTGGTTCACTTAACCATGTAACAGCATTTTCTCTTGGTCTTCAAAGTAAGGAGTATCTTAATTTAAAAGATCATCTAAACAAATATGTATAGATTCATATTTGTTTAGATTATTTAATGGATGTAGTTGTTTAAGGTGATTTCTTCCCATTCTTGTTTTTATAGGATAAACATATTCTCTGTGTAAATGTAGGTTGCCATACAGTGAAAAGGACTCACTTGGATGCCTCCAACACGTCTGTGGCATTGATATTGTAGCCCTGTCCCGCATCGAAAGTGGTCTCGTTGCCCACCACCACCACCCCACCTTTCATCGTTCCCAGGGCAGGAAGGCAGCGCTGCGTGACTGTGGAGGGAGGAGATTATCTGTTTTTATATATATATATATATATATATATATATATAATATTGTTCTATTTCTTACAGCAGATACAGTGGGCAAGAGTGAAGTATGTTTAGGAGGGGAAGAGCAAGCTTCTGACTTACAGGCTTTACTGGGCATCAGCATGGCAGGACACAAGCCCTCCTTCAGGATCTCAGGAGGACTCTGAAGCAGGTGAAAATCCCTTCAATATACTAGTTTTTGGTTTGTTATACAGTTTAAGCATGTATAAAATGTGAATAATAAAAATATGTCAATCCTTACCAGTTTGGCAAAGTCAACTCCATCCTTACAGTATTGTTGAAAGTATTCACGGTCTTCCTTGCTGCCTAACTTGGCTTTCACCAACGTCAGATGCCTGTCAGGACAGCTTTCCACACATAACTGGAAACAAATAACAACATACAATCATAACACAGAAATGTGGCAATGAACATAAATTATAAGTAGATATCGTTTCTGACCTGTGTGGTGGGACACTGCAACTCCAGCAGCACTAGAGGGCTGGCACATTTCAGGATGTTGAAGTAGAACAGAAGAGGCTTCTTCCTGTTGCATGAGAACAGTAAAACCAAACTATTATTTGGTATGAATCACAAATTAACGAGTGTATCAGATTACAGTAATACAGTGGCATTGTAAACAGCATATTGTCTGGTGACTCACTCCAGAGGAGTTCCAGCTTGTCCGCAGAACTGCCCCCTGCTGTCCGTGGGATAGATCACTTTCCTGGGGTCACCCTGAGACCAGGCTGCACGCAGAAACATTACAAAAATGTACAACAAAAGCGGACATTAGATCAAATGATAATAATGAATATTAAAAGTGGAAAGGTTGCGCATACTGCTCTTGCGTATACTCAGATCTTCCAAATTATATTAAATCAAATTAATTAAAAAGGTTTTTGGGCACATTTGCAATTCAGATGTATGAATTATGTTTTTGCTCATGACATTTAAATAAAACTCCACTCCCTAAAGACATGGAGAAAGGTTGCATTCTGGAAAAGCAGACAGAAAACACAATACCTCTTAAATATGTGCTTGTTGAGGAGAGTTGTGTGACATGTTTTATATCTATGTCTTAAACAAAGTAATTTACAAGTGTGAAACAGTACATGTTATAGTAATGTAGGATCAATCTTACCGATGATGCCAACAGCAAAGTACCCCAACAAGGCCAAGATGAAGAGAATACAGCACAGGATATCTGTGCAGCCCCTGTGGAGAGGAGAGGAGAGGTTTTGGGTTTTAAAGTCCTTTATTTCACTATTGCAATCAAAACAGAAAAACACTCTAAAGCATCATTTGAAAAACAAATAAATAATAGTCAGAGAAACAAATAAAAATAGCCAAAGAACAAGTGAATAAACAATCACAATGTTCAAAAATGTACCAGCAGCTCTCCACTAGCACCCACTGAGCATAACATGCTCAGAGTAGTCCATCTGTCCCTGAAAGCCTGTATATTGTCCACAGTCTGGTAATAGGCGTGTTCCACCCTGAGTCGGGCTTTCAACAGTCCCTTCAGAACCTTCACCGGATCCTCACTACCGGCTTCCCTCGCCCGAATCTTCTGTGTCAGCCAGATGGCCAACTTTGCAGAACCAGACAAAAAGTTCACCAGTGTGTGTACAGCCTTCTTTGTATGCAATATTTTGGCCCAAAAATAAATAAAATTAAATAAAAGTCCTCTCTAAGACCCCAAAAGCATCTCAAAGAGGGCTGAGAGTCGAGGACACTGAACAAACAAGTGTTCCAGGGTCTTCGCCTGACAGCAGAAATAACACTCCTCCCCAATGTGTGGATCCAAGTGTGCCCGTATCTGTTCATGGCTATAGCCCCGTGCACTACCCTCCACTGGAGGTCTGCTGTCCGCTTCTCAATGGGCAGCTTGAACAAGCACCTCCAGCTGCCTTTCGGCCTAAAAACACACCAAACACCTTTAATTCCTCTTTCACCAAATGAAGCCCTGCAGGCACCATCTGCGGTCTCCACACCAACCACACACCAACAAGGCATCAGATTTTTCCCAGTTCACCCGTGCAGATGAAGCCTTCTCATAAAGAGACAAAGTATCCCTCAGACAAAGAACATCTCCCTGGTCCCTGATGAAGATGTTTACATCATCAGCATACGCAGACACAGCGTGGGGACGATAAAGACTGGAGGACCCAGGCAGTGACAGGCCACCGAGCCGACTTCTCAGCCTGCACAAGAGAGGCTCAAAAGCTGCCCTGAGATAAACCCTCACCAAGCCCAAAAGCACGGAAAACAGATAAGTCGAAAGCCTTCTCTTGATCCAGTGAGAGAATACCAACATTTACATTGTGGAATTTACATACATCAAGCACATCACAAATGAGATATTGTCCATAACTGTTCTATCCGGAATACAGTACGTTTGGTCACTATTTACAATTACTTCCAGGTAGTCTCTTAGTCTGTTTGAGAAGGCTCTGGAAAGCACCTTGTAGTCTGTGCAAAGCAGGGCCACTGGTCTCCTGTTCTTAAGAGGAGCCAAATTGGTGGTTATTCTGCCTCCTGGGAGCTTCAGACAGGTTATCCACTTCCTCTGCCTGCCGATCTCTCCAGGTTGAAAAAACGAGCTTGGGGCATCCATGTCCTTCAGCTGGAGAAAGCGAGACCTGACCAGAGCTCCCTTCACCCTCTCTTGCAGGAAGGAGCTTAACTCCAACCTCCTCTCCTTCAGCAGTTGGCCCATACTGGGATCCAGGTCTCTCTGGAAGCCTTCCTCAACACTCTTTATGTTGGCTTCAAGGTCCTTGACAGCAGACTTAATTTTAGCGGAAGCTTTTAAAGTGTACTGCTGACAGAACACACAGCTTTTCCGACCTCCCACCACAGTTTCAGAGAACTGAAACAAACTTTTTCAGTTCTCCACTGCTGCCAAAGAACCCTAAAGCTCTGACAAAAGTGCTGTCCTGCAGAAGTTTATTATTAAAATACCAGTTGGTGTTAACCCTTTCACCTGGTGAGATTATCAAGACTAAACAAGGTGGTGATCAGTGAACCCAACTGGACTGATAGTGCTATTTTTTATCCTTGAACTGAGACTGTGAGAGATGTAAATTCTGTCCAGCCTGGCTGCACTTATCCTGTCGTTGCTGACCCTAACCCAAGTCTACTTCCGGTTTTGTGGGTGTTTTACTCTCCATGTATCTAACAGATCTAGTTGTGTGGTGACGTGGTGGGGACTCTGAGCTGACTGTGGGTGTGGTTCCTCATTATTCCTGTCTATGGTGAAGTCTAGAGTGCAATTGACATCCCCTCCGATGATCAGTTGCTCCTGTTGGCAGCGCTGCAGCTCGCTCTGCAGCATAGTGAATAAGCAGGCTCTTTCTGGCCCCTGATTTGGTGCATAAATGGTGACAAAGCAGTAGACCGAGCCCTCTATCTCTGCCCTCACCATCAGCAAACAACACTTCACCACCTCAGTACAGACAGAACTGTTGCATTAGCTGCTGTTCTAAACAGCACGGCTACCCCGGCACTAAGATTGGTGCCGTGGCTCAGGGTGCAGGAGCCCTCCCACCATAAACCCCAGTCTACTTCATCTGATGGTGTGAGTTTCTTGCAAAAAGAGGATGTCCAACCTTTTTTGATTTACAACCTCCATTATTAATGCCCTTTTATGCCTATCCCTTCCACCATTGTTGTTTAAAGACAAAGGAGACAAGACAAAGACAAATAAGCAGATACATTAATATCCTGTGTGTCACATGATCATAAACGGTTTACTTAGTGTTTTTTAACCCTTCTTTTCCCTTTCCTTTTCGTTTCTTTAGACGTTAGCACTTTCGTTCATCTAAAAGCTCAAACCCCACCTCTCTCTGCACCACCCCAACAGATCGTATGAACTTCTCAATGTCTCTGAAGTATTCACCCCCTTTGACAGATTTCTTGAAAGTTACATCCAAAAACGAGTTTATTTCCTCTAAGGAATACAGATCAGTGCCTTTAATGCATCCCCTGAGAGCGGGGAGACCTGCACATAGCTGTCCCTGATGAACACACCACTTTCTGGACACAAGCCTCGCTCGTCATGAACACAGCCACAGCTTTAGTCATCCTCGAGGCAAAGGAAAGGTTGTTATGTCCTACCTGCTGCCAGCTGCACCTCCTCTACCGATACACTGCTATCAGGTGGAACTATCCGGACTCCCTGCCGGAGGGACGGGTGTGGCGTCTCAGAGGACGCCATCGTCCCAAACCACGCCCAATAAACCACTTATACCTGCTTTGTAACTTACCGGATCATGTGTGTAGCCAGAAGAACAGACAAGAACCCCAAAGCAGTGAAAACCACTCAAACCCCGCGCCACACTCACACACTCACACACAACCGGAAACGGAGAGGAGAGGAGAGGATGTGTCTTCTTCTGCAGAAAGAAAATGTAATATAATAGTGATGACCAGTGATTGAAACAGACGTCTCACCTGTTGTGAAGCGGCCCTTTGAAGTTTGGGTCAAATTTCCTGGAATCCCCTGTTAGAAAAAGACAACGAGCTTGTTAATGTCTCAGACTGTAAATTTAATTTGAAGAATGAGGAACATTTATGAGCGTCTCTCCAATATCGTAACATTTTAATTAATTAATTGGAGAAACGCGTTTCTAATTAACATTTGCTTGAAATCACTAATTTGGAGAACTGACTTTTGTAAAATGATAAAGCTGCACAATTAAAGCATCATGATACAATTTCACTGAATAATAATAATAATATATTGAATAATTGTCTCGCCCTAGTTGTCAATGTTCTCTGCTGTCCCTTGGCCATGCAGTTTACTCTCTCTATGAGCTAGAAACTAATGTAAAATGCAAAAAAGCCCATTCTTCAATAGCTTTTGCAATTATTGTCATGGTTGCTACGGCCATATGTGTACGTTTGATAGTTTCTAAGTTGAGCTATAAATCGGTGTCAGCACATGGCTAAGTGTCACAATTTACACACTTTAACAAACAGCATTGTGTCCAATAATTGACACTATATTTTGAATGATCAAAACTCCCTATAAGTATCTACGATAATAATACATTTTATTTGTATAGCACTTTACAAGGTAGCCAAGGCAAACAATAGAAGCAACAAAAATATAAACAAGAGAGATGACAATAGTGAGAAACAAAATAACAACATAGTTAACTGCATCACAGTTTAAAAGCAGATTTAAATAGATGAGTTGAAGTGCTGTCTGAGGAGAGTTCCAGAGGGAGGATGGGATTCAGGGCTCAATGTATCGGAAGCCACATCGGGACAATATGTAATGTCTACGTATAGACACAGACGTTCATTCTCCAGAACAAAAGGATTCTTCTGCCCGACTGCCGTGCTTAGCAACACACAAAATGGCTCCCCGGCGACGGTGAGCTCCCGACATCACCAGCCGCCATGGAAACAACTCAGACCGCAGAGAAGAAGCATCCACCAAGCCCACTGTGCCCACAGTGAGCTCCTCCTTACATTGTGTGTTTAGCCTTGAAACACATTTTACACAGGAAATCAGCTCTGCAACGTATTCTGTCAACAATCTCGTGGACACACACACACACACACACACACACTCTGCCCACGCAGGGACGCAACTGGTACAACCACAACGGCATTGCGGTGTATTTTAGGTAATATGTGACTTTAAGCAGATTAGAGCACATTCGTCAAAGCAGCAGCAGTCTGTCTGACAAGCTTGAGTAACATCAATAAGACAATCAAATGAACCTTCAGTTCATCATAAATATGACCGGGGCAGACTGTTACAGTACCTTGTCGATCGGATGTTGTCATCCTGTCGTTATTGCTGTCTCAGTGTCTGTCATGGACGGTTTTATAGATTTCTGTGTAGGCAGTTGCTTCTTTCCGTCTCTTTCCTGTATGAGATCGTTGTCCTCCAAACTCTAACTGTTCACTTGCTTCTTTCAGTGTATTCAAAGCTCTGCCTCTGTCTCCACCTCCTATTCCCTCGATCTCTCTGTGGTCCCTCTCGTGGCTCGTCGGGGGAATTAGAGAGAGGAGCAGCAGAAGCAACAAAGACTTAAAGTGCCTGAGACCCAAAACTGACAAGAGTCGAGGTATGTTTACACATCACGGACGTGATCTGGAAATCAAAACAGTATTTCACTCCGGCATCATATCAGTTATTGTAGGCCTCAACTCAATTTGTTGAGTCGACGTGATGAACTGTGTTCACTGTTTATGATATGTGTTACGCCCCCTGACTTCTACTCTTTCTAGAAGATCCGTTTCAGGTCTGGTGCACCACCACCTGAGAGACATCACTCAATCAGTGGGCTGGATATATATATATACTCCCAGATCCAGTGCTTCGCTCTCTCTCTTTTCACCTCTGAGCTGCGAACAGTCGGACATGCTGTGGTATGGTGCCTGAGTGCAGGCTACCATTTGTGTCATTTTGTGGGAAGCTGTGCAGGGGTTCTCTGCCATTTTTGTTGTGTCTGTTTTCTCCTGTTTTGTGGCTAGACAAGGAGCTCAGTATTGTTTTTCCTTTTGCTACGGTAGGCCAGTGTGACTTGATGTTCTAGTTAGCATGGGGGTTTTGGTTTATTGTGTTGGCCTTAGAGACCCTGATGCCCTTTTGCTTTCGTTTTACATTTGTTAATCCATAAACTGTCATAAATCTTCCTTATCGCTGCTTAAATATTTCACCTGACTTATTGTGTGCCTCCTTTGTTCAACCCTTAAGGCTGTCTCTTATACATTTATGTTACAGCCTGTGTAACCCTAAGCACCCAAGAGAGGCAGTAACAGTGTCTGTTTTCACAACTTCCTGTTTCTACTTTAAGCTGTATTCTCCAACACTGCGACCACATCCTCCCTCTTTCATATTCAAATGTTACATCACTAACTTCCTGAACAATAGGCAAACTAAATTTTTTTTATTGAAATGGTTCCTTTCATTGTGAAGACAATGATTTGGTTATGATGTCATGTGTGTGTATGTCTGACACATGCTGGTGGGCTGAACGGTACTTCAGAGATAAGGACGTCCTACGTGTTCTCCGGTGGCACATTGTCCGGTCTTCCCACATCCGCTGCCATGTGACAGACTGACAGCATGAAATGCAATACTAGCTACTGGCCTCTCACACTTGCCTGTTACATACAGTGCCAATGTTATTGCTTGTACAGTTACCTTTGAAGCAGAAAAGGCTGCACAGGAGACTATTTTTTGTTTTCAAATTGAATTCAGTTTTAGATTTAATTTATTGAGATATCTTCATACATAATTATGGGCAAATTAAAATGTACACCGACACGAGTTGCATGAAATAACGGATAGCAAAGGGATTCTAAGCAGTTTCTTTGGATAGTATTTATATAAGAAGTTGAAAGGGTTTGGCCGCGCTCTCTGCCATCACTTTCTCTTTCATAGACCATCTGCTAATGTGAGAGACACGGCTCCATTAGAGCTGGAGAAGCAGGCGGCACTTTGACTGCTTTGTGCCATAAAACAATCTCTGATTGTGCAGAAAAAGCATTCCTGTACAAATGTCAAATGCCTCGTAAATAGTCTTGTATGTAATTGGCAAATAATGAGATTGTGGTTTACTGGTTTTAGTCTAGGTAGATGCATGCCAACCGTATCAGATCTTTTTTTTTTTTTTTTTTTTAAAGGTGTAAACAATCCCAATTTTAGTAAAACCAGAAAATATTTTTTTTAAATGGTATGGAACAAATGTGAATGCTAAAAGTGCAGTACAGACTCTGCTTGTCTGTGTGTGTGTGTGTGTGTGTGTGTGTGTGTGTGTGTGTGTGTGTGTGTGTGTGTGTGTGTGTGTGTGTGTGTGTGTGTGTGTGTGTTAAAGGAAGTGATGTCATGACTGATGTGATTCACTAATGGGCCCAGAGGGGCTACCTTAATGGGTTTGTGGCGGTTGTGTGCATGCATGCCGACTGTACATGCAAGGAGACATTATGAGTACATATTCCTGACAATTGTATCTTTCTAGTTAGAATCCTCAAAAGGTATGCACACCAAGATGTTGTGATGAGGTGCTGATCACTGTGACAGGAAGAAAAGGTGTGGCACACTCTGGCTCCATATTGGTCTCTTTATTGTGATGACGTTGCGGCCCTCACACCTTATTATATTATTATGAGGGCAGGGTGTGCAACACTTCTTTTCTTTCTAGTTCGAGCCTGTAGATAGAACAAAAACTAAGGTATTCACTACTCTTTTACTTCTGTATGTAGCAGCTGTTACCGCTTCAAAACAACTCCTTTGTCAACTACTAATGAGGTCTTTGGCCTACACATTATTACAAGGAGGAAACACATTAAAGTCTCTTTTTGTGGCGATAAATACTTGTCTCGCGTTACTCCTCACAGAAGCTGCTTGGATCAAACGGCAACAGTGTGTCTGATTTTCCCAAACCAACAGTTCAAATAAGAAGCGATCATTGTCAAACATTTAGCAGTGCTGTGTGTGTGTTGTAATGCATCTGAGTGTCTGCCAGCTTAATGTTGACTGGAAGCCTCATGACTGTCTGCTGAGTCGGTAGGCATTGCAGGCTGCAGCCTGCCTGCATGCACACCATCCTAGACAGAGGGAAAATGTATTCACAACTGTACGCAACCAGGGACTGCTCACAGGTCCAACTGTGCTAATAAAAACTGCTGTTTCGAAATACCGGCCAGCTGGAATGTGTGTTGTGTGTTTGCGTCGTATAAACCTTTATCTCCGCTTTAAAAGGGGCTGTTGTTTTTGACCTTTCAGCCTTCATGGGGGAGGAGAGCTGAGGAAAAAGAGTTGATTTGATAAAAAGGATGTGCTCCACATGGGAGCTCCATGGATTGACTGGAGAGGATGTGCACTTAACATTTGGGTGCGGGCTGTTGGGAGCATCTTACATTGTGAAAGAAGGAATAATTTAGCAATCAGACAGCATTAGTGTTGTCTTCCAAATTAAATTCCTAGGCTGCGGCTTGCTTTTGAGCTGTGGCCACCCTCTCATGTAACAACACTGACGTGTATTAAAGCAAGAATAACACTGGTTACAACAACTTCATGACTCAACAGTCCATATGAACAACAACCCAGCCCAGACACAAGAAGATCGCGCCAGGCTGCTGTGGGCTGCTAAGTTGAGAAAATGCATGTGTGACACACATCATAATCGGCAATGAGTCATGTCTTTGGCTGCTATTGAGGATGAATTTTCCATAATATGTACATGCAAAAAAAGACAGGGAAAAAAGCAATTAACACATGAGAAGTGCACAAGTTTGTGACAGTATTAGTATAGCCATATATCAATATACAAAACAGCAAATGTGTTTAAGCCCAGGAGAAAACAGAGTAAACCTGGCCCACTTGAGGGTGTGTTCCTGCACTACGGAATAACCAGAATATGAAGCTAATTTAATCAGAGCCCATGAAGACAAGCCTTGTTTGACTGGATAGTAACCTACTTTCCCTTATCAGCCCGTTTTCTTCAGTAACATTCAGCCATATACCATCAATAGTGTGTAATTTAGTTTCATTGGAAGCTTTGCAGCACAGGCTGTTAAAATAGGGCAAACTAGCCAAATACAACCCCCCAGTGTGCAGCATTTGCTTTCATTCAGTGTGTATTGTCGAATAAAACATTAAAGAATAGTTAAATGCGAATTTTCTGGGAGGAAAGATGAGAACTCGTGTGAAAAATAACCCGACTGTGGAGGATGACTCCAGATCTGCATGAGGTCCACACCCATTCATCCCTCGCAGTCATTGTTTCCATTTCTTCGCTCGTTAAGTGGAAATCACAGATCGAGAAGAAAACTGCAATATAAACTTGTGCTTACCGTATTTGGGGTCCGGTTTTTTTTCCTCCAGCTCCATTCTCACACACTGCTCGGCTCCTCGCTGCTGATCAGACGTTAGACAGGACAGTTACCGGGGACATGTCGAGGGGGAAAGCATCAATAACAGTTCCAGAGAGAGACCACCACAAACCGAACTGAAGCACGGCGCATTCCAGGCTCACGGAGAGGAGAGGCAGCCAATCGGAGAGCAGGGCCGGGGGAGTGACAGCTGCGACAGCCAATCAGAGTGCGTCTGGGCGGAACAAAACCCTTTGGCTTTCCGCTACTTCAGTGGAATGTGCAGGGAGCATCGATAGACTAATGTGTTTCTACAATCCACTTAATGCATTTAGAAAGAGGTTTGAAATGACAGATTTCCTTTCTATGATTAAGATTAAATCCAAATCAGAGAGTGTTATTTATTCATTCTTATTTTAACCCTATTAATGTGGTTGTGTGTGAGAAAGTAAACCCAATAAATTAAAGAGCACCGTAGTAGTGAAAGACATGACTCAACTGTTGTATTTAAGTACAATTGAGAGCCTTTTGTCTATTAAGTATGTTCATGCCACTTCATACTTAGATTTCTACTCAGAAGTATGTTAAGTATTAAAATACACCTTAAAATGCATGTATAATAATACATTCCACATCACCAACACTTATCATGTTATACTTTCAGTAAATGAAGCTGCTTGTACTTCTGTATACCAATTAACATTTTAAATAGCAGAATTTTGCTTATTGTAATTTTATAATGTTGTATTGTTACATTTACTTATTGATATGATGGCCTTCCACCAGAGCAGCCCAGTGGCCACTACTCAGTGGAAAATATTGTATATATATGAGAGTGATTAATAGGATTTATTAGCAGATCAATTAAAGTATACGGTTAATTTAGGAGAGGCTGTCACATGTTTTTTAAATGACTACTGGCTGGATGGGGAACTGTGACAGACAAGTGACTGATCTGCCACACCTCAAAGGTGTCAGGTGTGCCAGTAATAATTTAAAGGTATGAAATGTTATCAAGTTTCTTCAGGAAATTGTGAGAGCATTTTAGGCATCTAAAGTAAGTGAGTCAAACACACGTTTAAATAGGGTGCATGTTACCGAACTTCCTGGTAACGTGTTTCTTTGTAAAGTCGATGTAGATAACTGACTTATCCAGAGAAAAATACTGACAATAGCGAGTTAGCCTACATTGAGAAAAGGCATGCATTTTCTCATTAAAATGCAGGCTGATGGTCATACTAAACAATTTCAAAACATTTGGTTTAAGGTAGCTTTTATTGGGCATTTGTCTTTTCATTGTTTGTCCCTTTCTTTCCAACCGTACCTACATGTTTCTCACAATATTAGCACACCACCGGTAAACACCCATTACCCCCACATTATATGATCATTATTATTGATATAGTCAGCTGGCTCCCCTATCAGGAGCAGTGTCACTTACAAAGTGACATACATCGCATTTAGTACCCGGCTCCTTATTTTACCAGCCAATGAGCTGGGAGGGCGTGGGCCGACACACATCCCGAAACCTCACGGCAATCCATATGCGCCATTTTGAGTGTGGAAGGAGGAAATACATTCACAAACAGACTAAATCACTCGAGCAGTTCGCGCACCGGAAGCAGCTTCAGACAAACTCCGGCGTGAATTTGATACAGTCAAGCATCCACTCCTACAGACTGTCGAGCAGCGTTGGTTGCACAACTTCATATGCGTTGCGCAACTATTGCCTCCAGTGTGTATTGCCCCACCTGTCATGGAGGGAGAGAGCTCTCATGTTTCACGTTACGTATCCCTGTGACGTCACAACAGGCGACACGTTAGTTAAGTAACTTTCTGCAGCCTCAGCGCTTCAAGTCTTCAGATCATTGCATAAAGGAAAAGAAAAGGTATCGTAGACGAGCGGTTGAGGATTTAGTGTTTTGGAGTTTGGGACTTCATGCTATTTTGTTCAAACATTTTAAATAGTAATATAACCCGGTGCCTAATCAATAACCAAACCACTAACTTAAGTCCTGCATGGAGTGATTATAATAATAATTGATGCTCAAACGCTAAAAGTGTGTTAAACCAAATATAAAGAACTATTACGGAAATTGTAGCACAATGTATATTATAATGTGATAATCTTACCTGATTTTCACTGATTTGGCAACTCAACCTACAATTTTGTTGCATAACAATGTAATATTAACCGTGACTGTGCTTCACCCAAGGACATAAATGTAAACATCCAATACACTGTTACATTTGCACTGTTCACTTCTTCACCTTTTAACTTTAACGATGTTTACTAACTTGTATTTGTTACTTATTTTGTTTATTTTGCTCATTCTGGTATATTTATAACGGCATATAGCTATTTTGGATTTATTTATTTTGGATGTAGTGGCCAAATCATTTCACTATACCGACTTAAATAATACAATAAAAAAATAATTTTTTTCATCTCCTTTTCCTCTTCATTCAGTAAATAGATGGCTCTCAGAGGTGCTGTCACCCGTCTGCTCAACAACAGCCAAATATGTGCTGCTTTCACTGCATCCAGAGCCCAGGGCACCGCTGCTACGGCTATCAAAGGTACTTTTCAATGTCTTCTTTATTCATTTGAATAATTAGAAAGAAATGGTAAAGTACTGTCTTTAGGGAAATATTACCATTGATGAAGGAAACACACTTCCCTTTCGTGCAAAAGGGAAAAAGAAACTTAAAGAAGATGAAAAGAGATAGTTGTTTCAATTTGTCTAAATTTTTCTTCCTTTTTAGATGTCAAAGACATCAAAAAGCCTGCGAAGGCACGTAAGTGAATTTTTAATAAGTTGATCCTGGTCTGTTCAGATTCCTTCACACGTTCTTCTGTCACATGTCAGTGACATAACCACTGCATGTGTCTGTGGCCGTGCTTTGACCCTCAGCCAAGGTGCTGTTCAACTGGCGGGATGCCCTGAATCTGGAGGGTCAACTGACAGAGGAGGAGATCATGATCCGGGACTCCTTCCGCAACTACTGTCAGGAAAAACTCATGCCCCGCGTCCTCATGGCCAACAGACATGAACGTAAGAACACATCCACAGAAACCCTTATCAGAGAATTATGTCTATAGAAGGTTTCATTGCCATTCTGTTGCAAGGAAACAGCTTTGGTCCAAGTGTACTTCCTCTGAGCTGCTGCATGAACAAACAGTGCAGCAGGAAACACCAACGGGCCCATTATGAATGTTTATGTTGTTTGAAAATACCCATATAGGATGAACATATGTCAAGTTCAAAGAATATGTACTTACTTTTTTTTACTCACTTCTCGAGTTGCAGCTGTTAGGCTAGTTTCGGTGTCCAAACATGTTTTTTTTCTTATAAATATTTAATTGTCTGTTTCTATTTTCCTAACATGCACCCTGCCACAGATTTCCACCGTGAGATTGTCTCAGAGATGGGAGAATTGGGTGTCTTAGGCCCAACTATTAAAGGTAAACCGAAACAATACTACTTTATCATTATTGTCCAAAAGAATATTTGAGTAAGATTAACTTTGTTCTGCAGTAGTTCTCAATTGTGCCCTTACATGTGTTTTCTAAATGTTGGGGTAAGGATGACTTACACCGTTTATTTTACCCTGCAGGGTACGGCTGTGCAGGCACTAGTTATGTGGCGTACGGCTTGATTGCCAGAGAGGTTGAGAGAGTGGACAGCGGATATCGGTCTGTCATGAGTGTCCAGTCTTCACTGGTCATGCACCCTATCAATGCTTATGGCACCGAGGCCCAGAAGGACAAGTACCTGCCCCGGCTCGGTGAGAGGGACATTTTCTGCATTTGTACATGATATTGTAGAAAATGTCAAAGAACGGTCTTTAGATTTTTCCGTCATGTTGTCATTTGTCTCACAGCTCGGGGAGAAATCCTGGGCTGCTTTGGCTTGACAGAGCCCAACCACGGCAGTGATCCCAGCAGTATGGAGACCAAGGCCAAATACAACCCATCCAGCGGTACCTTCTCCATCAGTGGATCCAAGACCTGGTAGGTCCACAGACATATACAACATCCATTGTCTTCTCTTTTTAACTCAGAATGGGAGAAACATACGGACGCCAGTGCTAGACAAAGATTTGTGTTTTAGATGGTATTATATGCTTGTTTTGTTTAATTGGTGTAAAAGGAGCCTATATACTGAGGAAAACTGTTGAGTTGTAGTGGATTTTATATACACTTGCACATGTAAATAAGAGGTTATGTTTTAAATTAATACATAAAGAAAGTTATGATCATTAATTTGAGGAATATTCTGAGGAATGTATTATAAAGCATAAGGGAGGATCACTGTTTTATTATTCTGTTTGTTGATGACAAATGTAATGATTAATTGTATGATGCATGAGAATGAATGGATGTTTTATTGTTTAGTTAAAAGGGATGTCGATTGAAACCTGAGATGTTGCTTTTATTCTGAAGGCAGGATAATAGGTTTTATTCTGAAGGGGAACTTCCTGTCCTTGACCGGAAGTGTGAGCTTTGACCCCGCTAATTTATCGGTTTGAGGCATTCTTTGAAGTGGCCAATGGAACTAACCCTCAGGTGTGAACCTCATGTCTTATTCGCTGGTCAGCGTAGCATGCTGTGTCTCTGAAAGGTATTTGCATGAATACCTCCACTAACCAATGGGAGCTTAGCTCAGCGAATGGACTGCGAATAAAACTAATTGTGAGACGCGAATTTGGTCTCTTACGGGGTTACGCCAGACAGAACCTGCTGGCTAAGTCAGGAGACTGTGGAAGCGAAGCCATGTGAGCGTGTCCGGGCCGGGACTGTGTGTATGTATACAGATGACTCTTGTTTGTTATGATTAAATAATGATTATTATATATCTCTGGCTTCGGAGCTTCTTCTTCCAGACACCATGCAGCTCGAGATTCTCTGAACTTTTACAAAACTCATAGAATGAAAATAATTAATTATGTCAAATGAACTGCTGCAAAGCAGAATATTTAAAATCTGCCCCAGTGTCACCTTTTAGTTTTGGGCTTTACGGTAGTTTAAATGTACACTGTGTTTACTGCCTACTGCTGAGGGATTTAAATGAATGCGTCTTACACTTGGAGGTCTAGTGTTTGGAGCCGAATGATGTGACTATAATCTTTAGTACAGAGCTTCCAGCATGTATACAAATCTTACCAGATGCGGTTCATCACACAAGTTGAAAAAGCCTGCTCCTCTCTCATAGTGTAGCTTAGCAATAGAATGGCACTTTAGGTCAGTCAACACTTCTAAATCAAAGCTTTAAAAAATAGTTTGGTCTGTACCAAGCAGCAAGCTCTTGAAGTGAAATACTTCAATGGGTCATCATGCAATTAATGTTTTCTTGTTCCTCACTCTCCTTTCTCTTTTAGGATCACAAATTCCCCCGTGGCCGACATTGCAGTGGTGTGGGCCAAGTGCGAAGATGGCAAAGTGCGGGGTTTCATCTTGGAGCGTGGAATGAAGGGTTTTGCCACCCCCAAAATTGAGGGCAAGTTTTCCCTGAGGGCGTCCGCCACTGGCATGATCCTGATGGATGAAGTGGAAGTTCCCCAGGAGAACCTACTGCCCAACGTCTCCGGTCTAGCTGTACGTTGCTGTCCTCTTGGATCAAGTTCAACTCCAACAAAACATAATAGACCTCACCTAAATCTGACATTTCTTTTGTTGTTGACCTTTTCTACTAGGGTCCCTTTGGCTGTTTGAACAACGCCCGGTATGGCATTGCATGGGGAGCTCTGGGAGCTGCTGAATTCTGCTTCCACGCTGCCCGGCAGTACACTCTGGACAGGTACATGACGTTCGGTCTACAGTATGTGTGCTTTCTGAAGTTAAGGTTACAGACATAACAATCAATCTCCAGGGAGATAAGTGTTAACCACACTGTATAAGTCCACGTTATGCCAGCCTTAGTTTTTTTTAAAGAAAGGATTTGGTTTTCATTTCTTTCTTCCCTCTAATCAGAATCCAGTTTGGGGTGCCACTGGCCAGGAACCAGCTGATGCAGAAGAAAATGGCTGACATGCTGACAGAGATCACCCTTGGGCTTCAGTCATGTCTGGTCTTGGGAAGACTTATTGATGAAAAGAAGTGAGTCTTCTCTGTCTGTCTGTAAATGTATGTCCCAATACTCAAAACAATTCCTCTTAAATGTGTCTGTTCTTATCCTAATAGAGCAGCACCAGATATGATCTCCATGCTAAAGAGGAATAGCTGTGGCAAAGCTTTGGATGTTGCCAGACAAGCCAGAGACATGCTGGGAGGAAATGGCATCTCAGATGAGTACCACATAATCCGGCACGTCATGAACCTGGAGGCCGTCAACACATACGAGGGTAGGCACACACCAGTGGGTGCATCTAGTTTTCATTTTTACCATCGGATGGCATAATTGTAGAGAAAATGATTTCAAATTTTAAACAGAAATTATGTAAATCTACCACTAGAGGCCAGCAGTGCATATATTATTACAGGTTGATTAAGGGAGACAAATTTCAGAACTCAATGTCCACTTTTGATCAACTTCATACAAAGCACATGGTTAAAAAGAATACATATATATATATATGTTTATGTATCACTGTAAGGTTTGTAAAATACCACATTAACCTATATGCAAAAATACTGTGATTTTGACTGACAACTGAACTGTGACAAACAAATTATTGTTCATCTTTTTTTCATTGTTGTTTATAGGAACTCATGACATTCATGCCTTGATCCTGGGCAGAGCAATCACCGGACTGCAGTCATTCACTGTTGAAAAGTAACGGTTGAATTGGACTTGATTAGTGCTGTGCTATCTGTTTCTCATTTGGCAAGCTCATATGTGTAGAAACACATCCCTGCTTCCGTTTGTCATCTTTGGTGAACATGTAAGGTCAACATAACTAAGCATTGGGTCCAACTGTGGTGACATTTGTACAGTCGGGATGTCTGAAATATACTTCAGGCACTGACTATGCATGGTGCATGTAAAAGTTGTGGCATTTTAAGTCAGTTTATTTTGTGATAAATGGATAAAATGTAAATAAATGGCTTTGAATTTGTGGAAATATACAGTATGAGTGACTGTAGCTGAGATACAGTATATAAAGATGCCATATTAGAAACTTGCCCAATTTGAATTAAATGATCTTCTGTTCTGTCATTTAACATTATCATATTATGTAAGTTACTGTAGGTCCAAAGAGCCTTGTCATCTGTGCTGACACCTGAGAGATGAATAATGAGGTTAATTTTGTTATCCTTAGTTTTATTAATTGTATCAACAGACACTGAAATTGTAATTATATAAAACATGTTTTTTTAGGTTTACTTTTTGTATTCTTTGACCGCAATCATGAGCTGTGAAGTGCACTACTGTCCTCAAAGACACAGTCTGGGGAAAGAGGAACTCAAAAAGAGTAATCTTATTCACTCATGCATTTGGATAAAGTAAACTATTCTGAATACTCAACACAATAAACTAAAGAACACATTGACTAATTCAGAACTAGTCCAAAAACAATACAAACATCACAATAATAGCTAGTTTATCAGAGTTCTGATGTCTTGCTGATGGCCAGGCCCTCTGAGACTTGCCAGCGCCTGGCTGGCCTCTGCGAGCTCACTGTTCAGCTTAGTGCAGCTTTCTAGCACCTCGGACAACTCCTGCAGCTTCACCTGCATCTCATTGCTGTTCTCTTCATATATTGTGTACATGTGATCCTTCATCTGCTGACACATCTCTGTCACCTGAGGGAATCAAATGTGAGGTAAAAATCTGTTCATTGAGTACATTGGAACATTTGTGGACAGCAACGTAAATTGATGCAAGACACACAGTAAATCAACAGAGTGTAGATGTCGCTCCACAATTTGCGTTTTAATTATCAGGCATGAAATGCATTTAGGCCAAAGAGGAAAGTCATGACCAGAGTATTTGATAAGTATGTATACAGCGGTGGACCAGAAGCACGACATAAGTGTTGTACCTTTTCCACTAACTTCTCCTGGAAGCTGTCCAACACTTTCTGGTCAGTGGTGCGGCTGTCATTTATCTTTTCCACTAGTTCCTGAGCTCTCCTGCTGATGTCATCTATACTTGAGCTACAATAGATATTGACATACATGCAGTTTGAATATGGCTTTACCCCTAACTGATTAATTTACTGAGGAACAGGAGAGTACTGACGATCCTGGGGCATGTAAACTTAACTGCTCTGGAAAAAGTACATCCTCTGTAAATGATCACTTCAGTGAATGGATTGGACTGAATAGGTAAAGCTGTACCTGCTGTGCTGCTCTTGACTCTCAGTCATGCTGGAGGACATCCCTCTTGATGGGTCGGTGTCTCCTGTCTGTATTGCCAAGGACAATGAAAAACAACTATTCCACCATCACCAGGGGGCTGGTCAAGTATGATTTCACAGATCCCCATAAAATATATTTTTTTAATCTTGGAAGAATTAAATGTTAACTGGGTAACCTGGGTCTATTATTCTAGTATTCATCATTACATGCATGTAAAACAAACAATACACATTATGTTGCCCCAACGTATTTTCACGAGATAACTTCTCCTTCTTTTTCAACAGTATTATTTTGTGTTTTCACAAGTTTATTTACTGCTGTATTTATTATTTAACGTTACATACCATATGTATTGACTCGTCGGTCTCCAGTGTGAGACGATGGCCGGCGGTCATTTGTGGCTCTTCATGTCCGTTCTTAGAGGACCGTGAGGCGGAAGGCAACGTGAGGTCTTCGAAGAAAAAATCCATTTAGGTTTGACTGCGCACGGATAAATCTGAATGGAAAGAAACACACACACATGTGAACAATGCACACATAATGCTCGTTAAGAGAGGAGAAATAGTCGAACGTTACTTGTCATTGAGTATAATATAACTTAGTAGAAGACGAAAGATGCCTCAATTTAGCAGTTAGCTAACTAAATACATTCACTGGTTTTAGCTAACGGCTCCAACATGTAGCACTTACTTTAGCTCCACATTTACAAATCTAGCTAATGGTTATAATTGTGTGGTTATAGTTTGTTGCAAACACATGCTTTAAATGTTGCCTTCAGTCAAATGTCCGGTGGCCGTTGAGTGTAACGTAACGGTTGTTTTAACGGCTAGCTAGCTAGCTAATGTGAAGTGCAACGTTAGTCCCGTGTTTTCGTTTGTTAAACAAGCCGAAATACCGCGACCCGTGTTATGTTTTTAGTTGTTCACTGTGTTAAAATCATACAACACATTTATAACGCTACAGTTTGTGGTTAAAATGATGGCGTGTGGTCACCTGGTTAGCAGCGGGGGAGGAAGTGAAGTAGCAACACCCCTCTCTAATAATGCTCAATGTGTTTTATGTAAAAATACTAATTGCGATTAAGAGTCGTGCAGTTCAAAAAAAATACCCATTATGCAGCCCCGTGATATGCTACTTTATATACAAGAATATATTGTGAGATTACTGTGGATCGGGTAAACTAGGTGCAAATAGCAGAACACTTAAATACTCAAATCAAGTACTTTACCTCAAAATTACCAGCTATCAGATTACTTTCAACCAATACATTTAACTAGCTAGATTATGGACCGAAAAACTAAATGTTTCATCTTTTTGCCGAGACCAAAGACATTATTATATTACTGAGTGGAGACACATCTAATTTCAACCAGGAAGTCTGGAGGATTATGTTTATTTAAGTTACAATGACGTCAACACTATTTAGAATTTCTTGGCAAAGATTTGGTTTATTCTTTATGAGGATTGTGGATTAAGTAATCTGTGTGGGGTGGGAAGGGAGGGGGTGGGGGGGATTGTTTGTTCGTAGCTGTGATTGGAAGTATAATCCTCTCTCTCTCTCTCTCTCTCTCTCTCTCTCTCTCTCTCTCTCTCTCTCTCTCTCTCTCTCTCTCTCTCTCTCTCTCTCTCTCTCTCTCTCTGTCACCGCCCACAGTCTGGATTATTTCTGCAGAGAGGATGAAGTGCGCAGCAGAGGCACAGAGGCTGTCTGGCATGTCCTGATGTCTTGTGGACGATGAACTGATGAATTCAACATGATATTAAACATGAAACAGGACGTGAAACGGCACTGCAAAAATCCAAATGTGTTTAATCTGGAAGCTGCAAAAACTTGGTTTTGACAGGTGGGTGAATTTATTCACTGGTCTGTTTGTATGTTGGTCAAGGGGTTTCACTCTTCCATCTGCCTTTATATTAAAGTTAAAGGATAGAATATAAACAATATTATTTTATTATTATGGAGTACACTTTGACTCTTTCTCTCTTCATTTTAGGAGCGACACCTGAGCAAGTGGAAGAATCAAATTGGGAACAGTTTTGCTTTTAAATATAATAAAATAACTACTACTCATTGGAGGAAGTGGAGGCTTCTACTTTGGGAATATGGACAACGTTAACTACACAAGCGAGGGCGGACTTTCATTCCAGTACTTGGTTCAAAATGTGGATCCTCTGTACAAGGAGTACAAGCCTCCCTCTAGGGACCTCATCCACCTCCCTAAATCCATCCTCTACATCGCTGTGGCCGCTCTGGTTGTAGTTGCTGTGGCTTACGCTATCGTGGGTCACCTTATCAAAGACCTCATGCTGGATTTAACAGGTACTCAAGTCCGTTAGAAGCAGCCGCCTCATGTGAATTTAACATTAGTTGTATACCAGAACTCCTTTTTATGATTCAATAAGTGTGTCTCCTTGTGCCCTTTACTGCATAACAGTGTACAAATATGTTGATGCAGTTCGGAGCTATAGTAATGGCACAAATACATAGTTATTAATTGCTACTTGAACGTTGATGTAGGTGTTAGTTTAATTTGCTTCACTATATATGAGGGATTTGTTTACAGCTACACTCCATCATTGGGACAGGATCAGCCAATGTAATTTGAATGTTTGCTCAATTAGATAAATATCAAGGCTGATGTACTTATTAATACAATACTCTTAATTCATGACGCATGTTGAATCAGAGATGGATTCTCCTTTCTTCAAATCGCTTTTAATTTTCATAAATTTAATATGTCCTGCTCTGCTATTTTATTGTATTGTATATATATTGTAACCTTGTTTGCTGCTGCTACAAACGATGTGAAAATACATTATTCTCAATGCAATAATAGAGTTCTCGCCCTCTTCTATCCCTCCACAGACTGTTTGCTGGGCCCATACGAGAACGACCAGAAAAAAGAGATAGAGGGAGTCAGCCCGCTGCACATGCCACCTGTCCTCAACCACTCCCACCCAAATGCCTTCCATGTGTGGGACCAGGACGACGTCATCATCCCCATACCTCTTCGAGTAGAGAGCCCATTGTCCAGCCCTCTGCACAGCCCTCTGATAGCCGTCATCCCATACATACCTTCTTTTTTCCCCAATTCCCTTAGCGTCAACAGCCCGTCCCACAATCGGCCAATCCCGAAAGAGAGTGATGCATGAGGCAATACAAAGGATCCAAGACATTTTTCAAACGGTTTCTTTTTTTAATCCCTTTCGGTCACTTCGATTTTCTTCTTTTGTTGAGCCTCTTCCACTCCTTATTTTGACTCCATTTGACCCCAATCTGTTTTTCAAGGGTGTCGGAAATATTGTAACAATTTCTGGGAAGATCTTGTGAAAATTAGTGAGTGTCACAAATCCAAGAACATCAAATGGCCTGCAGAGACTTGCGAGTATGCATTCATTCAGACTTTTGATGAGTGGATTTACGTCTGTCAGAGTAACCGATGCTTTCACTGTGGATTTGTGCCAAGTTAGAATCATGATTGATCATCAGTCACCGTTACATTTGTCTTTACGTCATTCCACAAACAGATGGGGTTGAGTTGAGTGGAGCTTGTGACCATATGCAACATCAAATAATCCAAATGTATAACCATGTTTGACGGTGAACGACAGGTCCGACTAAAATCCCATAAAAAAGCCTCTGTTTCACAGAGTGATTCATCAAACCCTGTCTTAGTCTTAGTCTGATACTAAATATAACGTTGGCCCAGAGGAGGATCGGCCAACGAACTAATAGGGTGGAGTTAATTCAGTTAGTGGAGGTGAGCGCATTAACGTGACCGCTGCCCTTATAGGTACAGACTAGTATGCTTAGTGTTAAATATAAATAGAAGCCTCAGTAACAGAATAATCATCCACATCTACCTATTTCGGTAAAGTAATAGAAACCACAATAAATCCTGCCAAACTCCTTTTTTCTTTTAAGAATCTGGCTATTTGACGTGAATGGTGTTAAAATAATAAAAAAGTGAGTGTGACACAGGTTCTATGTCAAGGCCTTAACATAGTTAAATTATTCAGGTCATATCTGTCAAACAGTGACACTGACGTATGACTATGTTTATGCAACTGCAGAAAGTGTGCAGCTCTCTCTTGCTAGTGGGCATGAAAACACACACAAACACACAGTTATACAACTCAAAAAGACAGACTTTAAGCAGGATGACTGATGCAGAAATCCTGATATATTAAAAGCACACAACGGCTGTGGCATCACACATTCACAGAGTATCAGCAGTTTCATTAATTTATCATTTTCTCTGTATGTGCACATAATTAAAATATTCCACCTTTACTTTCTCTCTGGACAAACAAAGTATTAACATGATATATTCTTTTATTTAATAATTTTGGGGAACTCTCGAGTTGAGATTCTTTCCATCTGTGAAACCCCGAGTGCCCCTATTCAGTGAGGGATGGGGATTAGGGAGAGAAGATTAGACGAGCAGTTTAGCCTTTAATACCGCATCCTTTTATTACTTTTGAGCTGCGGAATTAGATAATCGGACGGCAGCAGCCTAATCTGAGCGGACGAATTTCTGAAATCCACATTATTCTGCTTGTATGACGACATTCATTGAATCCAGGCTGGGTTATGCAGAGACAGCCAACAATAGAGTTATACCCATTTATTATCTCCAATAGGCAAGATTTTAGACATAAAGCAACATGTAACAATTTAAATGTTGCTTTTTCAGTTCTGACTTGAAGGTTTCTCAATTATTTCCTCGGACAAGAGATGTTGCTAAACTCTGAGAGATGGAGCTCTTCACGTGTAGCAGAGGGGTTAGAGCTTACGATGAAGCCAGTAAAGAAAGGTCCGTCTGTGATACTTTAAAAGGGTCCAGACCCCCCTCACTTTAACCATAATGGTGTCACACTTAACACAACTTGATTACATTAGCAATGTTCTCAGAGTTAACGTGGTCGCAAAAAGTGTAGAGTCGGGCTGAATAAGTGCATCAGCACAATTCAAGGTATTCAACATTGATAGCTGAACATGTTACAAACACATAATATAAATAACAAGAGGAACATGGCTCCTGGTAGGTTACATGCCAATCACTAGTGTCCTTTCCATCCTGTACCTCGTCATATTTCCCTTGGTTAGTTTCCACATTTAGGCTGGTTCCTCTTTGTTAGCTTGTCTCCGTTTGTGTTACATTTCAGGGTTACTCTTGTTGCTTTGAAATCTCATGTATGAAAATGCTGATTGTTAGCAGCCATTTTACGATCATAGACACTATTTAAACCTGTAATAACTGTTAACCGCTTGCTTTAACAATGAGCTAAAACTGTTTAAAGCTCCTTAAAGCTAATGATTAAGGGGATGATTGTCAAGCAACCCGTTTTACATTGTTTTTGTCATTATCTTGATACCTGATGAACCAAAAAAGTCAGTTTTAGAAACTCAAAATCATGAATTTTAACAGTGTATTACTTGCTGCAAACCCCTTTGGGCATCACTGAGGAACCCTGCATGTGAGAAAACATGTACATGCTTATAATTACTTTAAATACATAGAGGGTGAAATCGTCAGTCTGCCTGACGTGACGTGCAAACACAAGGATTTATTTTGCTGTGCAGTCAGTTGACATCATCCAGGGTTACGAGGTCCTTACCCATCCTTTATCCTCCTCAGGTGATGGCTTACCCTCGGCTGATTTCTGACTGACTGACTCAGTTCACAGCTCCAGCTCTCAGTTTGACGTTGCATGACTCCAGCGGACTGTAACTCATCCTAAGTGGATCAGCAGCACACTTGAAGAGTCAGTAACCCTATAAGAGCCAAACTGTGGTTAAGACAATACAAACAAGGGCGGAACAAACTATGCAGTTCATTAACAATAAGACATAACATGCCCTGGCCAGTTTGGGGATTTGTGAACCTATTAAACATACAGTGGTCTGAATCAAAGGAGATCCAAATATCCTGCTTCCGTAAAAAAATAAAAAGGCAGTAAAGCCAAAAAATTCAACATGTCAGCAAGAGGGAGAAAGAAATATAAACTTGCCTGTTCTTCCCAGTTTAACGATATCAATGGTTGTCTGAGTTTGTCCTGGTAGGGCTCACTGCCAATCTGCTGCCGGTCATTCAGCCTAATCCTCTGGTGGAAGGCCAGGTGGCTCTCTGACAGACAAAAGAGCAGTGACAGTGGAAGTCTTGACTTCTCATGACCATCAGCAGCCACCAACCTACGTCAGTATTTAAACTGCGTGCAAGACTTATTGGAGAAAATCATATAACTTAGGTTGAACTCCTTAGAGTTAGCCAGCTGAAACAATTATGTAACTTGCTATGATACTTGGTTATCTAACAGATGTTTCCTGGAAATGGACTATGATCCTTGGTTCTCGTGCGGTTGGGTCACGGTCACCTTGAATCAACAACTGATCTGAAAAGGTCTGATGGGAGGGCTAAATGTATAATATAAATGTGCTAAATATTCGAGAAAGATTGAATTGTTGAATGTTGCCGTGTGCTCATTAAAACACTTCCCGCTGGGTTGATTCGCCAAATCAACGTCTCTCTGCTCTTCATTTTGCCACAACATAATATGTATACCATGCACTTGACCCATGCATTTAAGGGGTGGTGTAAAGGATTAGAGACATTTGCAAATGAAAATATGCAGATTTAAGTGAATTATAAAACACAGCTCATCCCTACATACCAGTTTTCCATAATTCAGACAAATTAACCAAAGCCATAAAACGGGTCCATGTAAAACGGCATTTTGCTCAACATATCACTCTAAAGCCAATTTAAACCATAGTTACCTATAATCCTCATGTCATGCAATTCTGTCTACACTTACTAATTGTTACAATATACAAGAAAAGTGCAGCACTGCACGTTCATGGCATAGTCATTTACAGTCTCCTGATTAAACTGTGGCCGCTTAGTTCATGACCATTTTTGCAATACTGGCAGACTGATACAAACAATACATTCCTACTCAGACGTGACACCATGGGAGCAACACAAGTCTTGACAAGTAGCATTAAGATGAAGCAAGTTTAAATAAGTACAAACCAGACCATAGTTACAACATGAAACAGAGGGTTTTAGGCCACAAGCTGCTACCAGGTTTTCTGGTTTGAGAGCCAAGTTGAGTCAGCCATTGAGCAAAATTGTTATCTTACCAATATCTCAGCCACTGTACCCAGTCACCAAGCATGAGCCAGTATCTCAGTCTTGTGGTGTAGAAGATTCTGACACAGACAAAATAAGCTGACACGACACTTTACAAACCACATTTATTATTTTAGCACAAAAACATGTTAAATTTAAGAGTCTCTTTAAAAAGTAAATTACGTTGAAATATTAACACCAAAGGTTAAAAACCGAAGTTAGTAATTACTATATGCAATTATGAATTAATGAGCTAGTCTACTCAAAGACCCTTCGGGAGAGGACCGTGCGATAGAGGGAAGTGCCTTTAGCCTGGAAGAAGGTCAGGATCATCTTGTTGTTTGTGACTTCTGCATGGACGAAGCCTCCCAGTGTTGAAGCTTGGCCGGTGAAGAACTTCACAGAACCTTTGGGAACATGATTCCAGTGACGGACATCAGGATCCAGGAAGTTTCCAGCACCGCTCACCACGTAGCCCACACCAGACTCCTCAATGTACTGTATGGGGACAAACACTGGATTGGGACAGAAGGCAAAGGCAGGCTTATACCAAAGTCGTTCACATTTTGCATGCACCAACCTGCAGATTATGGTCGTGACCGCAGAGGTATGCAGTGGCATTGTGTTTAATGAGAAGGGGACGAAGCCTCTGCAGGAGACACTCTGTGGGCCCGTGCTCAGACACCGACCACACAGGGTAGTGGCCGGCCACCAACAGGAAGTCTGCCTTGGACCGAGCCAGTCTCTCCTGCAGCCACATCAGCTGACGGTTGGCGTCCACCACACACAGAGGGCCTCTGGGCTTCTCATCCACGAAGTCGTTAGAGTTGCCGCACAGCATTATAGTGTCAAGCATGATGATGGTCAAAGTCTTCCCAGTGTTGGGGATGTGAAAGTTCAGCTCATAATAGTAGGAGGGGAACGTCCTACAAAAAGGTAACAGAAGAAAGCAGAGTTGTGACACTTGAGCATTCCCGTTATCAGTTTGAGACGTAAACATTTTAAAGTTGGTCCTTACCACCGGTCAGATTTGTGGCTGTACTCGATCTGGGCTCTGACATTCCCTGCGTGGTCATGATTGCCAGCGAGCACATACCAAGGGACTTTGAGAGACTTTGCTGTGTAAACCAACTCAAACGTGTCCTGATTAGATGCAGAGGAGAAAGCAGGGGTTTTAAAACCACCACAATGTTGGTTTAACACTTCATTTCAGAAGACCTCCAAATAACGCAACTGACCTGAAACCGAGGAGAATCTACACTGTCCACACCTTTGAAGTAGAAGTTATCGCCAAGGGCCAGAACAAAGTCAGCTCCCATCTGCTCTGCTACGTTGCTCATTTCTTTAGCAGTAACCTTCTGCACAGCAGTGATGTAGGGGGGATAAGGCAACCCGCCCCAGTCTCCTAAAGCCAGGAACCTAATGGAGGTTCGGTTTGCTGTAAGCAAACACAAAACAAAATCTTAGGAGCAGACCTTGCATTAATTATTTAATCAATTATTCACGAGAGATCATGAAAGCCCATGTGAAATGATACTTACCGCTAGTTTCCTCCAGGTCCTGAAAGGCAGTAGGATAGCAGTAGGCCACAGGAATGGCAGCAACCAAGATGGATATCAGTGTAAGTGCCATCTATAAAAAAACAAAACCAACCAGATCAACAGTTAGCAGCAGAAGTAACGCAGCTAAAAATGAAGAAAGTCACAACATCAGTGTAAGTACCATCTATAAAAAAACAAAACCAACCAGATCTACAGTTAGCAGCAGAAGTAACGCAGCTAAAAATGAAGAAAGTCACAACAACATCAGTGTAAGTGCCATCTATAAAAAAACAAAACCAACCAGATCTACAGTTAGCAGCAGAAGTAACGCAGCTAAAAATGAAGAAAGTCACAACAACATCAGTGTAAGTACCATCTATAAAAAAACAAAACCAACCAGATCTACAGTTAGCAGCAGAAGTAACGCAGCTAAAAATGAAGAAAGTCACAATAACATTTAGACAAAACAAACAATGAAAGTCAAGACGCACGTAAAGAAAGAAGAAGTGAAACCAACCACAGCTGCGGTGTATCATGTAAGCATGTGCTTGCTTCCTCCCTCCTCCCCGTTTCTCAACAATATGCCGTCTTGCTTTGATGCCTTGTGATTGGGTGCAGCCTGAACCAGACTTGTCCCAGTTGGAGCTACTATAAGTTAATCAAAGCAGCCATATCTGTGAGGCTGAGAGGGCACAATGTTATGCGTGTCAAAGCATACAATACAATTGCATCTCTGCCTCCTTTTAAGAAGAAACTGTGTTCACAGATCAAATGGCCATCAGCTTTAACAGAGTTAAAAAGGTAAAGCAATGTCTCATTCCTCTCATTAAAAAGAAAACAAAGCTGGTACTTTCTCGATTTGCTTTAGATAAAAGCGTCAGCTAAATAACATGTAATGGTTGACTAGAAAAACAACTGTTATAGAGTAGGTGTCAGTGTGCAGAGATAAGAATGTCAGAGAGCCAAAGATAAAACAAAACTTACAGCTGATAACTGGTGAGGTGAGCTCAGGATGACCTGACGGGACACTCCGTCCTCGCAGCGCTCCTCCTGCCTGCCTTTTATCAGGATTCCTGGAGGGACACGCTGCAGGGACATGATCATTGCTCACACCCTGACTCAGTCTTGGCAGGGCAGGGTCATCTGGGCGGCATGTGATCCACAATGGTTATTATAGCTGATGTCCAGACTCCACTTCAGTGTTAATCACTGTTTTCCTTCTTCCCTTTTTTGCAGTTTGCATCTTTTTAGATAATTTGGGAATTTTAAATGAAAACAGGACTCACTGCTCTGTTCAAACTTTTGAGCCCATTATCTGCTGAACAGCTAGCAGCCATTGGCAGTGAATTAACCTTTTGCAGTCCTAACTCAAGCCATCAATAGAAAACACATTTTTACATGGCCAGGTGAAGAGCAACGAGCATGCAAGATGCCGATGACAGCAGCTTCAAAGCGTGTTGTGCTGCTCACACAAGGCCTGATTAGAGGGGCTGTTAGGCCACATAGCAGCTGGATTCATTCTGGAAGCAGGAAGCTCGACAGAGGTTACGTGGAGGCCAACCAGGTGTTTATTTCACCAACACTTAAGTCAAACATGAGTCATTGTGTGCCAAGGGCAGCATGTGGTCCCAGCAGCGACGACCCCGCTCTGTTGCATGTGGCAGCTTTATATAGCCTGCTACTGATGAGGACCTCAACCCCACCACAGTACAGGTAACTCTGCCCCAACACATTTACCTGTACCACAATAAATACATTTACATATATTCGTATCCCCCAATGTCAATAATCTGCATGATCTCATGATGTCACCATAGAGATCATATAAAGCCTGAATGGGGAATTCAACTTTATAAACACCCCTCTACTAATTATCACATGGTATCTTCCGGAACCATAAATTGGTGCTCAGGCACACCAGGGACTGTTTTAAACGCAACACAACAACGCTGAGTGACCTGAACACAGTACACATTGCATCTTATTTGACTGCATGAAGAAACAGTTTATACTCTCAATCATTTGAGTAAAGATCAGCCAAACCAGAACCAATCATTAAGACTTTCAAATAAATCATTAACCCTTTGATCTCGTTTCTTGAAGCTGTATACTAATGTTTGTAATGGAGGGTCTTCATTACAGGGGCACTGCATTTTTATTAGTTTTTACACAAAGGTCATGGTTGAGTTGACTTGTCAGGAGTATTACTTGGTACAATTGAGGGGTGAGAGTCACTTAACATCCCATAAACACCAAACAAACGCAGCACGATTAACGTTGTTTATTGCTTCATGGTTGCGTTGCCCAACTCTTGGTCGTCGGTTACGTGATAAGAGTTTTTTCAGCACCCCCTCCAATCCCCACCTTAACTTAACCAGGTTAAATCAATGCATTATCCACATTTGAATGGATCTGGGAGGTCCGGCTTTTTTGCTGCAACACTTGATTTGGTGAGAATGCACCCTGGGGCAGGAAGGTCTCATACAAGCTGCAGGATAGTGGCATCACGGTGAATGTAGGATCCAGTGTTTTTAATTCAATTCTGAATATTATATCTTAACATCAGTTTCATAATCTCTATGGGAGACTGTGTGAAGTACTCCACATTCGAGCAATAATAATTTGTTTATAGTATGCATGTATATAATATATAACACTGTATATTACTTCCTGCTGAAAACACTGGCAGTATACATTTATATAGATTCTAAAAACTAAACCTTAAGTGTATTGCCCATTTACATTTATCCGTTTGTGCACCTCCCAGAGGAACCCATCTATGTAACCTAATTTCCTCCAAGGGGTCAATGAGGCCACAATCTGCCGCACTGTTGTACATATAGACCACGCATGCTAGACCGGCTGATACTGTGGAGCGTCCACATGTGCTGCAGAAGCCATTCACAGCACTCTGTTGTGAGGAATATCTTTGGCATTTTTAGGGGAAGCTGAAGGAAGTTTTTCACAGCTTTGAAGACATGATTCTTAATCAAACAAACAGTTTGATAACAACTGTGACATTCAATAACAAAGCGCCATCACTCACAGTAGCTAAAAAAGGTAAGATCTAAATTTGAGCAACTTTGCATTTGTGCACGAATTAGCATACGCATGCTAAGAAATTTTGCTCCAAAAAAAGTCATTTATTTTACAAGAAAGATGTGAGCATTTTATAAGACACAGATACAAGCAGAAATAAAAGCCAGAACCTACTGATACAGAACACTAAATTAAAAAACACAATAACCCTAGCAACAAGACAGTATGTTTTTTTACACTCATGTCAACAGACACGATCAGGGATGTTCAGGAAGAAAATTGATACCTTTTAATCAAAAGATAAGCCTGCATCTGTAAGCTACAACCTTTTTCACCAGATGTCAAAGTAGTGAGCTCAAAACACAAAAATGGCATAGTGCGGTGATAAAGGCTGAACACAATGCGATGATCAGTAATTTATGTCGCTGTATCCAGAGCATGAGCCCTGGTTTTCTCCTCCAAAACCCTGGTACATACCATACCCCGACTCATTCCCAGAGGACTGGTTTCCCCAGCCTGTAGAGTGACATCAAACCAGAAGGCGTTATTTTATGTATCTGATGCATTTTGTTTTAAGACATAATATTGAAACATGACAAATGCAGTGACGGATCATTTATATATCATAAAAAGCACTAGCAGGAAGTTCAACTTGCTACGCCTTTACTCACCATAGTTATTATACACTTGTCCCCCCGTCACCGAGCTAGGGTAAGCTGTGCTGTACATCGAGTAGTCTCCTCCCTGGCCCTCATTCTGACTTTGGGTCAGCATCTTCTTCTTCTCATCTCCGTAACCGTAGCTGTAGGGGCTCTCCTGGTCCGCAGGAGGAGGCATTGACTGGTAGCTTTCCGCCTGTGGGGTGCTGGGGTCGGAGCTGGCGGCGGGTGGGGAGGCATAGGTGTTGCCGCCCTCGGGGTAAAAGGTCCCGTAGCCAACGTTGCTGCCTGATCCAGTGCCTTTGGCTGTGGTGCTTGCTGCATTATTACCATAGAGTTGATCTAAAGCAGAGATGAAACAAGAGCAATATCAATGCCATGTAAAATCAGGTGTTTCAAACATGGTCTTAATTTTCATTCAATGATAAACATTTAAAAAAGAAATGCAGAATACAAACTGAAATGAACAAGTCAATAAAAAGAAACCAGGGGTCATGACCGCAGTATAACTTAAGACAGATATGCTCTACAGACGTTTACTACGTATATTAAGAGGAGAATATATATATATATATATAGTTGTATTTAGGTGAGAAGTGAACACTTACAATAACCTGGGCCAGTGTTGCCCTCATAACTGTAGTTGGCTTTTAAAATAAAGGAGAGAAATTACTATTTAGTTATTGCTTTACAGGTGTATGAGGAGAATTTTGAGGATCTTATTGTTAAACGAGGTTGACACCTAGAGAAAGCAAAACTGTTTACTCTGGTTGTAGCTGGGTCCTGGTAGAAATGGTTTGCCTCGGCCCCTGCCTCGACCTCTGTTGGGACCCCAGCCGCGTGTCCCGGAGTCTGAAGGAATGCCACGGATAGTGCCGAACCCTGGGATGTGCTGTTGGACAGGAAACGGAAGATTTGTTGATCAGAGCGAATGCTTTTAGGCAAGAGTGTGCTTCTGCGGCGATGTGCATTCAGTGGCTAATGTGTCAAGAGATGCATTTATACATTAAACATGAAAAAGGAACAATTCCCTCAGTAGGCATGTATTCTTATTCAACATTTATACCGTTGCAATACCGTAAAGCCCCAATACACAACATATAAAGAGCCATCTTCACACAAAATGGTCCACATTCAAACACAGACCATGTACACTCACATTAACTAGATGGATTACCATGTCAGTGTAAGTGACCTTCTTCTTTGCAGAATTTCTGTTCATGTCGTCTTCTGGGAACAGCTTCTCCAGAGCAGTGAGGGCAGCGTAGGCCTTTGCTTCCTTCTTATTAGAGCCTCTCCCTTTAAACTTCTGCCCATCAACCTCCACCTAGACAGGAAAAACATAACGCATCAATATTCAGTTTCAAATTGTTATGCATTACTTTCTATCAGAGTCTAGAGTCAGCAAAGCCAGACGCAGTAACACTTTCACGATGTGAAAATCCTTAGTGGAAAGTAAGTGTCGTCACTTTTGTGTTCACACAAAACAACAGAAATCATTCGATTGTCTTTGTAGTGTTTCTTGCTTCTTGCATACGTTACCGCTGACTCACCTCCATGACAAAACACTTTTCATGGGAGCCCCCCGTCTCGGCAGATAGTTCGTACTTCAGGCTGCGACGCTTCTCATTCAGCTCCATCACAGGGTTTTTGCCCTTTTTGGTCAAGATAGGACCCTGACTGCTCTGTTCAAAGCAAATGGACAAACAATGGATGTAACACACATGACTACCAACCTTTTACTCTCACTTTACGATAAAAGCAAAGCCAGAGACAGCTTTATTATATGGGAGTGTTAAAAAAGAGACCCGTACGTCTTCTGATGTGCTAGAGGCTGTGCTGGCAGCTTTGACTAACTCCTGGGTTCCTTCAACATCACCAGCAGACTCTGCTTTAGATTCTGAGCCTGTTGGAAGACCGAGATCCTGCAAGACCTGAGAGTTACAAAAGTCAAAACATCAACATCTCTTCCTTCAGTCACACGGTGGGCTGTAATGGTAGAAACACTGTTAACAATCACAACAGGCAAATATTTCAGGTGTTAAGCAAGGTCAATGCCTTAAATCTGGGGTTTGGTTTTTGTGGGCAACATGTACAGGAGTCAATCACTAAACTACAACAGAAAGTCAGACCAGCAAGGAAGTCAAATTTGGGTTTGTCATTGCAGCCATGAGAGCAAGGACGAAGCAATTAACACAATGCAATAGCACAACCCTGGATGCTTTGCAGGCTGATTAGGAAACTAGCTTTAGTACTAAAGTAACTTATACACCTACATAAAAACACAAATGGCCTTGCCTTGGTGGCTACATTAAGTTTGGCAGCTCGTTTGGAGGGCCCCGTCGCTTCGTAGGGCTTCCCATTTAAGTCCACAGCCATGGTGAAGACCGGCTCATGGACTGGACCCGTCTGAGATAGAAGTCGGTACTCCAGGCCGGGTTTGTACTGGTTCAGACGCATCACGGCATTCATGCTAAAATCATCTGTGACTACAGAGAAGGAACAGGTAGGGAAAAAAAGGCAGAAACATGAGCAATAAAACTAAATGTAGAAACAAACCCACCTTAAGCCCATCAGAAGAAGATAATTAAGTTTCTATTCGCAGGGTCCAAACATTCCTAATTCAGTGAACTGAAAAGCAACATACAGTTGAGGCTGTTATAAGGGCACGGGATCTCGATTGTTGTGATTAACCTCTAACATGCACTGTTGACACCAAGGCTGTATACTCGCACTTTGTGGTTGATGTAATGTGATAATATGTCCTTTAATACTCTAAGACTACAACAATTTAGAATTTTTCAACGAAAGCACAAGTAATTTACTTAAGATATATACAAAAATATATATAAATCTGCTGCGCTGTAATAATTTCTTCAATAATGATGTACATTGTGTTGCCAATTTATTAAGTACAGAGACATTAGGGGTGACCTTGAATAGTGGATAGTTTGATCTAAGGAGCCTGATTCGACTGCCAATCTCACGGTTGAAGCGTCGCAGTGGCGGGAAGATGTGATTATTAAACATAATGTGCGGAATGTCTGATTTTACACAGAATTGTTTGGTTTCTCCCAATAAATCATGGTATTGCCTATTTTGGTATAAATATCAGCTGATATCGGAATATCTGTATTAATAATAGTTAATACAAATTTAAAAAGAACTCACGTGCTTTCAATCAATCTCCTTAGTGTGCAGGAATAAATCACCATTAGTAGTACTATCCAAATTTGTCGGACCATCGGAGCAGCCTCCTGGCGGCAGCCTCAGAAAGGCAAAATGACAACATAAGGCGACTTTCAAAATCAAAGAATACATTTATTAATCAGAGCACTCACATAAAAACTTACTGTCAGAGCGCTAATTATATTTTTTATGTTTTTCTGTCAAAATCAGAAGCTGGAGGCACATAGAAACAGCTGTTCGCGACTTGCAGCGCTCTCTGTCTCGTTGACTGTCAACTTCCTTCGGTCTGAGAATAGCTTCAATGGGGGAAATAAATTCAGGGCTGGCAGTTCTATTTAATCGTGTTCTGTCTGTCTATCGATCTCCTCTACGACGTTTCAGTACTATGGACAGCGTCGCACCGACACACACACACACACACACACACACACACACAATACACAATAAATAGCGTCAAACAATGAGCAAAACAAACAAACAAACATAATTTGACGATAGGCAAGTATTGACCAATCAGATTAATCTATGTAAATTCTTAGTCGGGGACACCCCTAGATTGCATTAGATTTAGCAAAGTGTTCATAATAAACTGGCACCTCAATGCATGTGGATGTACAAAGTGTATTTGTACAAACCGTCAAAATAAACATTAAATTGGATGGAAAATAGAAAGCTGAGATACAAATCAAGTGTCTTTAAAATAGCTGAACTGACAATATACAGCTGTATATTCTAATACCTGTACAATGTCAGGTTCAAGTTGTGTCATGAAGTTATGAAGGTAAAGACAATAATAGTTCCACAGCTCATGTCACAGTTAAAAGGGCTCACAGCCTACACCAGGGCCTCCGATATTCATTACTAACATGATTTCCTCTGAAAGCGCTTCTGGAACTTGAGAAACTTCCTCTGTTTACTGTTGAGTTGGGGCCCCTCCCCTTCCTTCTCCATCTCTGTGTAAGGTCTCTTAGATGGCAGACTGGAGTGTCCAGCAGGTGGTATTTGGGCTGCGTGAAACGGCAGAAACAAACATAAGAACAGAATGTTTCATGAAAGCGTTTAGTGAACCGCACAGAGGAAGGTAAAAGGTCACAGATTGTCAGATACCTGTACTTTCTCTGCTGCTGGGTCCTGCTGATTTACGTGGCTTTATGGGTTTGTAGTCCATCCCTAACACTTTGTGCATTTGTCCAAATGCACACAGCCTCAAGGCAAACTGAGAAAAAAAAGGAAAAGTTAGAGACTATGCCCAGAAATATGAGTATAATTGGGTGCATGTCTTCGCATCCTCATGTTACCTGAGCACTCTGTGTGATGTCTTCCTGCTGCTGCAGAGTCAGATATGCAGTGGCATCGACGGTTTCCTTCTCACATGGATCTCTTATTCCAGGGCCATCTTTGCACAGATGCAGTTACCACAATGCATTAATGTCGATGCCACATGCACAAACATCTATTCTGGTTTTAAAACTCAATAAAAAGTTCACCTTGCAAGAGGATTCCAGATGCAACGCTCTCCAAAACCCTGCGCAATGACTCGCCTGCTCCCATTGGTCTCTCAGACGTACCAATAGCCTTCTCTACCAGCAGTTCAAGAGGCTACGTGGAGATGAGACGCAGAGTTGTCACACAGGAGTCTATTTATACACAACTACATCAACAACAAAAACATGTGCAATCTCACCCATCCTGAGAGTGGAGTCCAGGTAGGAACACGGTTACACAAATCTCTCATGATCCGGATGACAAGGACGGCAGAACTCAGTTTGTTGACTTTGGCCTGGAGACACAAACAAAAGCCAGTTGAGTCAGAGGAGCTGCTGCCTCTGATGCCACCTCACGATGTGCTCTGACGCATCACAAAACAACCCCGAAAACAAAGACAGGTCAGAACAACTGAGCCATCTCCAACTCAACAACTGTTAAGACAAATACATATCATCACGCATCTTTGCTCACCTGCCGTTTGTTTTGGACAAACGGTTGATATTGAGCTCAGTATGACAGAGGGCATAAATCAAATGATATGCTTCTGTCAAAACCAACGATTTATTCAAATGTGTCATTGGTATGGATCAGATCACTCTGTAAATAAGTAAAACTCTGAAACTTCCGACACACTTTCCTCTTTCAAAAGATTATGGACAACATCAAACAACAACAACTGAGGGCACATTTCAGAAGTGTTACTGTCTCTAAATGGATAATAAATAGTGACAATTCAAAGAAATAGTTCAACCTTATGTATAAATAAGGACGTGAATGCAAACCTGGAACCACTTGGCGTGGCGGAGAGATGCCAATGCAGTTAGGCATTTCTGCCTGTCCAGAACGTCCGGCGGATCGTTGACTGTTCGCGTTGCTATTGACGAGGTGGGGTAAGAAGAAAAGGTACAGTTTGACCAAGGGGGTCGGCTCTGTCTCGCAGCTCAGGGAGTAGCAGCGTTCCCCAAACCGGCAGCAGCGGGGAAAGGGGGTCCTATGTACTTAAAGTTTAAATCTTTGGTCCCGACAAGAACAAAAGTCAGCGGTCACCGATGCCAGCTAATGTTTCCAGTGTGTGAAAAGTGCAAGTAAAAAATGTCATAAAGACACAGCAACATTTACAACGTTGCATCGCGTGTTGTTAATGTATGCACTCGATAAACTACAATAAATACCCCCTTCCCTCAGCTTGGGTTTGCTGCTTCCCCCCCTCCTAAGACAGTGTGTCAAGTTGGTCAAAGGTCCAGCGTTCCTAAAAACTTGACAAACTAAAAGGCAATCAATTGTAAATTACAAGCATTAAGATAATCTTCACATCTGCCCCACACTGCAGCAAAACTGATGGAGACCTCCTCTCAAAGTGGCATTAACAGGCCTTATGAAAGACATAAGTGGCCATACCAGCCTTGTTAAAGTTTTAGCTCATTTTTACTCTATAAATACAGTTCAACTAATCTATCCACAGCAAGTTCTACACTTCTGCACAAATTATAGATCAGACAAAAAACTTTAAAAACAGATTGCCAACTATAAAATATGCTTGCACAATAGCCAAACTTACAATAATATTGAACTGAAATGATAATTAACGGCACTACGCATCCTTCTAATATTATGTTATAGTAATATCTGTTAAAGCTGACTATACTAGTAACTATAATTAGATTATATAATTCTAATAACTATGTTGCCAAAATAAAGTCCTTTATTATTGAAACAGTCTGATCCGACAGCAGTCTCACAAAGTGGAGCTGAATGGATTCAACACCTTTACTAATGGTAAGTAGCATAATTAGCGCTTATTGAATCAATGCATTGGATAGTGTCAGTAATGCACCTGATCAAGTCTGAATGATTGTGGCAACACAATTCACATTTACAGTTATTACACCATCTTAATTGCAGTGTAATAAATGGACTGACACTGCACTGAGACAGGTATGGATCCGTTTGTGGGGCTTCAGCACTCCCCTTTGAACTTTAAATTATCTTATTTAAGCTTTAGACTCCCAAGTTAATACATCTCATGCACAAACACTCCACTAACCAACACATCTATAAACAAACCAGGATTTGATTGTTTCTACTTTTTTTCCTGTCCAGTTAAATATAAATTATTCCAAGGGAAGCCAGAAATGTCATTATTGTCAGTTTCATAAAGATATCAGTTTTGCTGCAGCTGGTGCCAAATGGATATGTTCAGCATCAAGTACATGCAATACGAGCATTAACTTGTTATTCTTGGAAAGCCTTCACTTTAAACATGAAAACCCATTCAACAAGAATAAACAGCGTTTTTTTTCTTTTTTTATGACTGTGGCAGTGTTAAACAACATGTGCAGAATGCATCAGCGACTACAGAGCAAATGTAGTGCGGGCAAATGCCAGTTTGTCCAAAAACGACGACAGGACTCTTGCGTCAGTAAAGAGCCAACATTCATTAGTTGATCACTGGCATCGGTCTGAGATAGTCACTGTACAAGCTCCACTGAGGGTCAATGAGATGAAGATGGACAACATTTGTTGTGTTTGTGTTGTCAGTGCAGAGTTACAGATCAGTGGAGCAGTACAGTGTCAGCATACTGAGAACACACAGATTAGGCTGTGGTAGATGATGTTGGAGACTCAACCAACATACATACCTTCTTCTTCTTCTTCTTTTTCTTCTTCTTCTTCTTCTTCTTCTTCTTCTTCATTTTCTTCTCCTGCAGTTTTACTCTCTTGCTTTGTTCTGACAAGAGGTGATGTCAGGTGGATAGTGAGAGTCAGGGATGACTCCTTAGTGCTCGTCACAACAAGTGCTGCATCCTCTGGACACTGGCTTACTTTATATGTGCAAGCTGAACTTGCCTGTTAAAAAAAGAACAAATCATTAGGAGAACAGAGAGGGAATCTTCAAATCTACGAAACCACAATAATCTCATTTGAAATCTGTGAAATGTTATTATTGAGAATGGTGTGAAACAAATGCAGGTACTCAGTTTTACCTCTAACTGTGCAGTTAATTTTTCAGCCACTTTATTGAGCAGAGTGATAGTAGGCTTTTTGGAGCAAAGCAGCACAAGCTCCAGGTCCTTGTCTCCCGTCAGCAGCAGTCCCTTGGCCACCAGGCCGACCCTCATAACCCCACGCAGGATACGCTCTTGTGAATCAACACTTTCATAGTGAAGAGGAGAAAAAAATAATACAATTATTTATAAAAAGAGAGAATAATTTTGAACGCTACTTGATACACTTTTTAAAATGATTGGGACAACTGCCACAGACCATTTGGAGATGTCGCTCACCTCCCTGGCTCTGTATTTAGTTTGTTATCTTTCGGAGTATCCATCTGGTCAGACACAGTCTTGAGGGCACACTCCACACGGGAGACAATCGACTGCACCGCCTCCAGCTCCTCTGGTGAAGGATACACTTCAGAGTGTTTAGCCATCACGTGACGATCATGTGGCCCCGCGCGCACCTGTGGGACCGCAGCTTCCTTAATTGGGAAATCAGAATAGGAAAGGTTATTGTGAGAGAAAAAAACATGTTGATGATGAAATATAGCTTTTGTTTATACTGGAATCATAATCTATTTTTTTTTAAAGAAATAACATAATATACAAGTATTCATCAAAAGCAGTTCTGGCAGGCCTAAATTAGTTATTGGCTACTTAATCTCAAACAATAAGTACAAATTAAAAAGCCTATAAATGATTGGGGTGGGGGGGTGGGGGGGGCTTCAACAGGTGAAACAAGAACCTCATGGTGCCGATGGTCCTCAATATCCTCGATAACAGCCATGTAATCATGATACTGTCTCAGCTCCTCCTCGTAGCACAGGCAGTCATACCAGTAACGCAGATCCTCGTATCTGGAGAGGAAATTACAAAATGAGGACAGCTCTAAAAACAAGCTCATTCAAATCAAAAGCAGGTGCTTCAATAATGCAGTAACAGCACTTTGAACATTTAGCAAGAACCTTTGAAGGATTGATCTATCCACTTTGCTAATTATTATTATATCAAATTCTACAAATAAACAATAAAGGGGATTTTAGCAAAACAATTATAAATAAATATAGCATTTATTGATCAGCTCAGGTGCAAACTCACCTTTACCTGAAGCAAACAGAAAGTTTATATTTTAAGATGTATAACTATTAATGCGTGTCCGTCTGTGGCATTCGACTGCTTTATCTTTTTTCCCTTTTTTACTGTGATACTATTAACTTAAATCAAAAAACGGGTCGTTATATCTTGCACATTTAACTTCATATGTATTTTAATATAAAGACTTGGCATATAATTAATAGTGTCATACAAATTAAATAGATTGTTATCTCCGGATCAACCCAGTCCCTGCATGCTGCGTGTGTAAAGTCACCTATCAAAGTCGTGCGGGAGGAGGCGGTGGCCCTGTTGAATGAGGCTGTCCCAGTACAGCAGCTCCTCGTACGCCTGGTGCTCGTCCCACTGCGCTGCAGCGGCCGCCATGCTGTCACGACTTTCGGACCGAAGCTAGCACCCTTTACAGAGGGAACACGCCGTGTTAGTGTGCGCACAACTGGCAGCATGTCATCAAATTAAATGCAGTACATGACATTAACACATAGGCTGCTCTGCCGACAGCTAACGCTGCGTAACCAGGTCCGGATACAAACTGAGCAACGTGTGCGTCAAACGAACACAGACTAACCCATGCAGGTGCCCAAGGGTCCCGGGATGTACCTTCACATCCGATGTTCAATGCCGATAACGACGGTACTGCGGCGGGCGGCTCACGTCGGCGAGATACCGTTAATGTTTGTAGCACCGACTGCCCACTTGATGCTCGCGAGCTAACGTTTGCAGACGTTGGCCAGCGCGCCGGTGCAACTATTGTACATGTGTCATCAGATGTGTCGACACCGCTGACTTCCGGCCCGGTTCCGCTTGAGGAGTTGACGCTCACCGTCGACCGCGAGCGAGTGAAAACTCCTTTTTGCGGTAACGTAACGTTAGCAACCGACCATCAAAGGGTCACTAGGCCCGAGGATGACGTCGCCTTTTCTTCTTCTTTGGTTTCACTGGCCGTGAGCTACAAGCAGAGACCTTAAGTTGCACGCCGCCACCTACTGTGTGGCACAGGCGGATGCAAAGAACTAGAAATCCCTTAAATGTTATTCCCATAACATATTTGCACCTGTACTGCATAATAATACTGCATATGAATAATACTAATTGGACTTATTTTGTAAATAACACAGGTACAGTTGCCTCAACTGGTCCCTGTATCGGAGTCTAATACTGACACTGAGATGTTTTATTTATGTCTCTAGAACAACTAAATAAATACAATAATCTCACAAATATCATTAATGCAGAATACAAGTAAGTGACAATGTATCACTCTCTTACATTATCATTGTGACCCGTGGACCTGTGAAGGGGTTTCAGGCTGTTGATGTAATGGAGGATCTGAACTGGATACGCGTATACAAAATAAATAAAATAAATTCTATAATTTAATCACTATATAATTGCTCAATACTACTCATATTATGTTTATGTACATTTGACCCGTTGAGTTAAATCGGTGATTTGATTTAGTATACTGCCACCCGGTGGCATATTTTGTTTTTGCTTTCTTAATTATTTGATCAGCCATCATTGTGGAAGTACATGGTGACCCTTCAATATTAATGGTAGAAGCAATAATAAATAACAAGCAGACATGCGACTCAAGTAATTTGCTGTCTTCCCCTTAACGTTTTGACAGCGTTATTGCTTTGGCTCACTTTCACGTCACTTTGTGCTCTGCCAAATCTGCAAATTCTTATAAATACGAAATGCTGTCATTGCATTCAAAGTGCAAAAGCCTAATTCACATGCAGTCCTCAGTATACAGCCACCTCATTAGGCACAGATTCAAGGTAAGTCAGTTTAAAAGCCCAATATCGCATCACACGTTTCAAGGGCCTTTATAATCGGTACAGTATTCAACACTCTCTATTCTTAATAAACCCTTTATTCGTATAAGAGCAACGGAGGAGGGATCACTGTCCAGGGATGGACTTGTTTAGGCTACAGAATAGACCAGCAAAAATGACAGATTATAAATAGACTAGAGAGAGAGAGAGAGAGATAGACAATTACTCATTGTCACAACAATGAGTAATAATACAGGTTGGAATTTTACTTCTTACTATATACTTTGGTATTTAGTTGTCCTTTAAACTTAAAACATCAGAGCATTGACTTCTAATACAACTTTGGAAGAACACATCTTCTCAGTTGTTGAGAAGGCTGTTAACCTGTGAAAATCTTTTTGTAAAATAAACTGGTGTTAAAAAAAATCTTATCTTAATGTATTTGTGATTTAAAGCCTTTTTAGATTATGAATGCAGTAAGTTTACATTTGAGGGGTAAACTATTATAGAAAGACAGAAGTTCAGGTGGAGCTAAATCTTTAGGCAATAGATGTTACGTTATATTTGTTATATCTTTTGTTTATTTAAATTGTAGGCTTACTAATTTGTTACTATAACACAATCCAGGTGTTGAGAGAATGCAGGATGTTTCTGTGCGTGTGACACACCAGCACAGTGTTAAACGAGCGCTTCAAAGTGAGTCAGATATCACTACCTGTTTCCAGGTCAGCCAGGCCGGTGGATTAAGAAGGAAAATATGTTTCTGCCGACAATGTGGTTGGAAAGAGGTGACGCAGGGGTCCTCTCAGACAACAGATGAAATGGGAAGCTGGTAATAATAGTATTTAATTGAAGCACCTCGTCTAGTGATAGTTTATCGTTTGTAAGGAAACGGCTCACGTGAAACAGCAACTGACCTAAACCTGAATCAAAAAGAGTTGCTCAACAACCTTCTGGATTCCTTATGTTATTATCTACACGACCTTTGTGGCTAGTCCTTGGTTTGTCATCGTTTTTATCTAAAGTGAAGTCCAGAATGAATCAGCAGTGCTTAGCTACCGCAATAGTTATATATAATAAAATATATAACAGTTTCATAACTTAACCATTGAATTGAATGTAGTGAAACACATTTATTAACCTGATATCTGATATCTAATTTCTCCACTATTCTCAGCCTATTTGTCAGGAAAATTGAGAAGAAGACAATTAGTCAAAAATAAATGCAAAAATTCATTGTTTTATTTACATTCAATTTAACGTTTTTTACACATCCTGTAAACATCCTGTAAATTGAGGCTATCCAATTCAAGTATTAACTTATACAATCTTACATGATTTCACATAAAGCACTGTATAAACATATGCAAAGTATATTTACACTTAAACAAACAAACACTAATACACAATATTTGAATATTAACATTCCTTCATGAAATAAACATTATGATTAAAATCTAAATACTGCCTTGTTACACGGATTGAGCTCCATTCTTCCACATTCATCTAATGTAATGGCCACTAACTGTTTATCTTTTACATCCAAAGCTGGTGTAAATAAAGTTGAGAAATAAAACCAAATAATCCTCAGTCCCTTTGTAAGTACCACTCCTGCAAGCGTTATAGGCTCTCACAGAGCGTAGTGGCACTTTGACCGACATCTCCATGCGTTTCAAATGAGAATGATAATAAGGAATGTTCACTTACTATAAGTAAACAATGAACAGTTCATGTGCAAAATCATAGCATTAGCTAGCTTCCATTTGAAAGGTCAGACAATGAAGTCACTTGTAAACTTTGATGAAAGAAGAGCATGAAAGAGATATTTTTATTAATCCATGAAGCACCAGCTGAGAAATGTCAAACTGCTAATCTGATCGACTCCACCATCGCAGCCACAGTTTATTTCCTTTAACATGCTTCTATGTTGGTCTCTCTTTCTAAACGTCTTTATTAGTTGAGTTCTTCGAATGTTCAATGACCTTGTTACAAAGAACATCCCCAAAATACTTTATCAGTCTTTCATCAGCTCAAACCTGGTTGACCTTCTTCTCTGAGCTGGGAAACGAGGTGGGCTCCCAGCGGCCTAATATATTACCCCTCAGTCCTGCCTGGCACTTAGCGATGAGGTAGATTTTGCGGAGGACAGTGCGGCGCAGCAGGATGTAGACCCAGGGGTCGAGAATCTGGTTCCATGTGGCCAGCCTCACACCCATTACCATCAGGGTTTTGTAGCTGGACAAGTCCTCTCCAATAGATCCTGTGTAGGAGCGGATCACCGACATCAGGCCAAAGATCTGCAAGAAACATGTGCTTGCAATTAATAAACGATGAAAGAATAAACACACTGCACAGGTAGAAAAGCTCCAATTACTTTTAAATAACAGCTTTTTAAGTAATAAAATCCCGTTAAAAAAGTTTTTTTAAAGGAATCTAGTTGTTTTTTACGAAACACAGTAGTAAGATGGGTGAGCTCTCAGTTTGGTATTATTTGTGACATGAATCCACCAATATTGTTTTTACATTATCATATTAAATATTATTGTTGCATCCATATCTGCAAGGACAAGGATCACCCAACAAGCCACACACCTGAACCTGAATCCTAATGAATTGATTTTTAAATGAAGTTTAGTGACCAAATTACAACTTTCAGCACCAATATGAAAGGGGATCAATTGTCCCGTCTTACAGGTGCAACTACACTGACAAGACAAAAACCCTTTGTTAGTGATCTATTGATATGTTTTATTGGGCTGACACCATTTCAAGAGCTGATAGTGGTCTGTACTGATAGACTTATACTACAGCTGGGCTAAACTAACACATGTTATAGTAAGTTTACTGACAAATGAAATGAGTGCCCTTAGAGGGACAGTTTGTTTTTAGAAGAAAGGTGCACTAAATCACATACTTTTTGTTTTAGTACACACAGCAGCTTCCCTTACAAAGTACATACTGTTGCATGCAGTATGCATTCAACTAGGACTTCATCAAAGCGTTGCACCTTGAACTTTGACCACCTTGCTCATATACCCACGGTGCAGAGGATTGTGGATCAGAATAGCCAGGCAAATATGCTGGCTTGCATATTGCACAATGCGACCGGATGCAGAAGACATGGCACACTGCATTTGACATACTATGTATGGAGACAAACTAAATATTTTCTCCAGGCATACTTAATAGCATGGTAGTATTGGTATTGAAGCTCACAAGTGATGTCATTTTGATCTGATGGCATAATTTGATCTTGTTGTACTTCCTCGTACTCACCAGCAGTGGGCTCCAGCAGATACAGGAGGTGACCATGATGCCGACCAGTTGCACCACCATCTCTATGTCATGGGACTTGGCTGAATGATGTGAGCCGGGCTGCCTCCTGAGCCGAGCGAGCACCAGCGTCAGTCCACTGAGGGTGTTACACACCAGCGCCACGGCCAGTGAGGTCAGACCCAGTCCAGAGAACAGCGCCACAAACGCCAAATCCACCTCCTGAGTGTCACTGAGCACCTTAATGAAACACCAGGTCCCTGGGTCCTGATAGGTGTAAGAGCCCAGCTGAAAGCACGGCAGCATGGCCACGCACAGAGCTGCCAGCCAGATGACAGACAGGCAGATCTTTGTACGGGTTTTGGTGACCAGGGATGCGTGCAGCAGGGGCTTAGTGACACCCAGGCAGCGCTCAGCCGCCATGGCACAGCCCATAAAGAGTGGACAAAGGCCAAAGAAGACCATGCTGCCACCCAGGAACTGACACATCCTATCAGAGTCGTTGAAGTCCTCAGGTGGCACACCTCCAGAGAGGTAGAGTCGGAGAACCAGGGCACCAGGGATCACATGGCCGATGAAGTCTGTGACCACCAGGGAACCAGCAAACAGGAGGAATGTGGCTTTGGTGCGCCTGCGCTGGAGAGAGTAGGCATTGGCCAGGATGAAGAGAGCCACGATGTTGGAGATGATGCCCAGTGTCATAGACAGTATGACGACAATGATGCCGCTGGTGGTGGGCTGCACAAAGGTGAGGTTTCCCTGCTGCGACAGCCCATAAACAGCCACCCTGGCCTCCTTCCCTCCGCTGTCATTGGGGAAACGAGGGAGCTGCGGGGAGGCTGAGGAGTTGTAGTGGCTCAAAGCTAACATCACTAAACTCTGAAGGTCAAGAGGTCCATAGTTAAGGGAAGCTGCAAGATAAAGAAGATCACATTTTAGCATATGAGTTGTGGATCTAAATCAATCAAATACTGGTGATTTCATTATAAAATAAGTATTATAAAAACAGGAAAGCCATACATAAAGGTTGAACATTCCTGAAGAAATGAGTGAAGAAATAATGAACGCAGATTGTTGTGTGGACTCTGATCACTCAAGTTTAGTTTGGCTGGAGGTCAAACACAGGTCATGAAAAAGAGATGTAAAGAAATGTATTAAAACACACTACGGCTGAGCAATCTTGTACACTGTGACATTAAGCCAACTCCTGAACTGCTAACAGATATGATTATCAATAAATATCTGATTATGTTTATCCCATTTATTCTGGAAAAATAAAGTTCAATTTTAGCGTATAATTGTGAGTCCAGTATGACGTAAATAAAGTATGGAATAATATCTGTAGAAATGTGGACGTATAGGTGAATTGGTTAGTATATTTGTTTTGTTTTTTGTTGTTTTAATCTTTATTTTACTATTACATTTATTATATATCAATAGTTCAATTATTTATTTTGTTAGATTTTGTTATATCATTATGCAACATGTATGATATCATTTCACTGAGAATATAAATAAAGAGAAGAAAGAAAACCTAATAGCTGATTCTGACATGTAGATATCAGAACCTGGTTGGTAAACTGATTAGAAAAAAAACGTTATGTTTCGACCTTTGCAATATCTCACTGAGTGTGTTGGTTGTGGAAGAGACGCCATTAGATGGCGCCTCCAGAATATTTCCCACTTAAACGTTAAAAAAAAGTACAGTATGATAACAGAATAATTGTCATATATTTTGACAACAATCTACTTCATTCCTGTTTAACCATTAGCTTTAAAATTAAGAAATGTCTCACATTTACATAGTTCAGATATCCTTCTCCGTCCAGCTGAACAACCATAAAACAGCTTCGTTGTCAAACAGATATCCAGAGATACTCCACAAACGGGCTCTATGAAACTATTTCAGCAAAGTCCACAAACAGATGAAAACATATCTGAAGAGATATCATGTTTCCCTTTGATAAAGTCCAATGCATCGGTGTCCTCCGCGGAGTGTTGTGCATGGCGGAATCCGTCCGGTTGTTTGATGGCAGCTTTAAGGTAACGAAGAATGCTCACTGACACTCAAATACCGAGTCACTTTTTTATATCTATGTCTTCAGTCCGTGTGGGCGTCTCTGCTGCTGCTCTACAAGTCCCATCCGCTCTGCGCCTCTCTGTTTACATAAACTATACGGTCACTTAAGTACCGTTACGCACCGCGTGTGTCACCTACATTTCTAAGAAATGATCTCAAATTGGCCCGTTTTGTCTTTGTCTGCAGCAGCAGCACATTGTGTACATCACATATGTAAAGAAAGACACCTTGACTTGGTTATGAAACAGCTAACGAGGTTATGATTGGATTTGTTTCCTCTCTTGTGACCTGATGTGAAGTCAAGAACGTGTCATCCTTTTGTTTCTAGAGCCCTGGGTCGACGTTAATAGATTCAGTTGCATACCCATGTTTCGCTGTTTGATGCGCAACGCTGTGCTCAAAATAACCTCTGCGGTATCAATTATCCAGAGAGCTCCAGTACATTGTGGATCAGTTTGCTGTCAGACAGGTTTTCTATTTCAGTTTTATAAATGACCTCCGTGGTTTATTATTCACAGTTTAAATACACTAGTGTTCGAATTATCTGATATTTTGTTTAGCATCGTGTTTGTGATCCAAATGCCTTGATGGAAACTCATAGGTATAGAGTGGAAAAGTCCTCAAAAAAGCTCCAGATGTTTGTCAAGGACTGTGAGGTTGTTGCAGCAGCATTAAGGAACACATGTTCATCTGTCTGATTGAAAAAATTGAAACCATGAATGAGGCATGGTGTATTTCTGATGTTGGTCCTCTCACTGCAGAAAAACGGTGGTCATGTTTGTTTTAATTTTTCAGGGAGCTGGCAGCAGCTGGACACATTCTTTCACAGGTTGAGGTTTGGAAACAGGGTGAGGAGGACCAGTCAGCTGGTTTACAGGGAAGAGGGCGAAGGTAGGCCAGACATAATTCCATGACATTTTTGTTTTAAAAAGAGGCACCTGCAGGAAGGGCGTTGCTGCGCAACAGTGTAATAAGTCTGTGCTGTATTTTGAAGATGTACTGTGATGATAAACTGACAAAATATGATAAATGTGTACTAGAGAAACATTGTTCATATGGATGGTGAGAACTCATCTGTTGAAAGAACAGTTTATTAAGGGCTGAACAATACAAACACATTTGACATCAGCAGAAAGTGAGCAGGGATTCACTGAATTAAGAAAAAAAGTTGACTTGGTGGTATGTAGCACCGAATTATAACACACAGTTATAACGTCTACCATATTTACCATCGTTTAACAGGCTAACATTTGCTAATTAACACACTAAACATAAAGTACAGCTGAGGGTGATGGAAAAGTTGCAGATCTGATGATGATGTAATGGTGAGGAATCATTGAAGTGATGACAATTCATCCTCAGGAACATAAATGTTCTCACCAAAATTCAAGGCAATCCGTCCAATGGTTGTTGAACCATGTCACTCAGAAACGTCAACCTCTTGGTGGCGCGAGGAGACGTCAGAGGATCACCAAAGTCAGTTGGATTAATTCTCTGGGAACCATGAATGACATTTTAAGGCTCTCCGTTGAAATCCTTGTTGTTGAAGGATTTCACTCAAACCCCAAACTTTGTTTACATTTCGTTCCTTATGTCTCCCTCATGTTGCTGTCGACTCTAATAAAAGCATAAAGCGCCAACAAACAGTGCGAAAAAAAACAACCTGGTGGCACTCGAGGCAAATCATTAAAGACATTAGGATTCATTCTCTGGCGACCTTGAATTTAGGCTTATGCATTTCAAGGCAATCCAACCAATCGTTGTTTGGGTATTTTAGCGTGGCTGAACATTTTTACAGAAACTGTTTCCAAAATACCTTGCCTCTAACATACATACCAAAGTCAAAAGAGAAAGAATCAAACACAGAAGCAGCTGACTGGGAAATGTACTGTATATATATATATATATATATATATATATATATATATATATATATCTGACCAGACTGATGTTGAAGGGATTCAGACAGAATAGACATATTGGGAAGTCAATGCTAAATTACTTTTTTATTATATTGACTTCATAAATCTTATCAGCACAACAGAATAGGCATGTTTCAGTGTGTGCTGCTTTTGGACTAAAGAGACAATTATTTGTCTGCTTGTCTTCCTTTCTTGGTGCCCATTTAGACTCTAAGTGCAACAATCAAGTGTTTGGCCGCCATGTGTGTTTTTCCTCCGGCTCTGAAATGAGACCCTGTTGCCACAATTTTCCTCATCAATTGCTTTTACAAATGGTGCCATTTGGCCTCTGCATCTTACTAGCTTTTCCAATACTAAGTCTGGGGTTTATGGGGTTGAGGCTCCTTCTACACCCTCCTTCGCTTCAACTGACCAAAGTGAAGGAAACAAACAGACTGCATACCTGATGATCTTTGAAGCACTGTGAGATGGAAGAGCTCCTCAGATTGGAAACATGTAGATATCTCTTTTTTTCTGGAACTTTAACATGTAAGATTGAAGAACAGCTTTTCTTGTTGCATGCAGACACAAGTATTTAATCTTGGCTTCAAGACATTCCTCCACCACAACTGTTGAACAGTTCCTCTCATTGACGCATTTTGCCAAAACATTCTGCAGAGCACATGCTTGTATTTCAGAGAGATTGAGTATTTCCTATAAGTTGTTCTGTATTTGAGGAGTCTGGTTTGCTTTCTAATATTTGAAATATTATTTTCTACAGGAGGGACATTTAGGCCTCTGACAGTCATTTTCACAGTTGCAAGGTGCTATCTTCAATGAAGCAAAGACATCATGTAAATGTATGGTGGTCGTGGACTTGTGCATTCCCCACTGACGTTTTAACGAGAGGCTGGATATTATAAGTGGAAAGCCACACGCTATCTGTCTGGGCGCCTCAGAAACTACTGGCCAAAAATTAAACAGTAGACTGTTTGCATGAGAATATTCAGCCAAGTGAAGAGGAGACAAACATGCTGTCAAATAGACAGAAATAAGTTCAGCTACTTTAGTCTGATGAAACACAGACTACATTCCATTATCCAAACCGGTTATCTATGGAGCCGATCCCAGCTGACCCTGAACAGGTTTGCCAGTTCATATAGAGACAGACAACCATTCACACCTACGGGCAATTAAAAGCCTCCAATTAACCTGAGCTGCATGTCTTTGGACTGTGTGAGGAAGCTGGAGAACCTGGAAGTAGCCCTGGCTGCTACGAGGAGAACTTCACACAGAAAGAGCACCCAGGATCGGGCATCGACCCCTGGCCCCTCTTGCTGTGAGGTGACAGTGCTAGCCACTGCACCACCGTGCAGCCCACACAAACACTCATCTGTCTGACTGTCTGGCTGGAACTCAGAGGTCATTTCTAATATGTGGTTACTGTTTACCTACTGTGTGTATCAAACTCTGCAAAGAGAGGACGGAGAGCTCCTTGTGCCAATAAAAATAACAACATTGAAAGAAGGTGAAATCCACAAATACTCATAGTTGTCATCTATTCTGGGCAATGCAAAACTCAAGGTTTATCACAGCAGACTTTCCTGTTCCCAGCGGCAATACACTAAAGAAGTACTAATGTTAATCAGTGTTCTTTGATTCAGTAGTAACATAGAGTTCATCCTGTGATGCGGAAATACTGAGGCAGAGATAATGATATGAGGCATTCAGGGTGACGCGTTTAATATCGTCCAACAGCAATAACAGTAATGCGAGAAATAACATGCCACACAAAGTAAACAAGAAGACAATATACAAACTGTAAACAAGTCGTTCCTTCGGCGATCCCCTGACTCTTCCTCCAGCGTCACCATGAGGTCGATATATTTGGTTTTATTGGAAATGTCTTGAACACTGGAGTATGGATTGTCATTACGTTGTTGGGATTCATGCTATATAGCATGCTAACATGCTAAACTAAGATTTGTAAGATGCCTAAACATAAGCATGATAATGATGTAAGCATGTTGCTAACATTAGCATTGGGCTCAAAGCACAATGTGATTAAAGTTAGACTAGTTTGAGGTTTAACTGGTAATGAAACAGTCCCAGTTCAATACTGATGCTTCTATATGACATGCATAAGTAAACAAGATCATCAGCGAAAAGATTGGCTATTTCTATAAAGATTTTCTTAATGCTTGTCGTCGGTGGCACCGGGTCGTATTCTAGTGAAAGCAGACAGAATCCTGCAGGTTTATCAGAAACGCCCTCAGCTCTGAGTCCAGCGGGGCCTCCAGCAGCGGACCCTGTCGCCTTAGACTTAGCAGCCTCTCCTCCTCTGGCCAGAAGCTGGGCTTCGACTCTCTGCTCTGGTAGCAAACACAGACACCACACTGCTGAAGACCGAGCCGTACTGCTGGGCCCGCTGTAGTAAAGGGAGGCTGAAGAGAACCAGAACAAGCACTGCGTGGGGCACTCACTCGGACCCCGCTGCAGTAAAATGAGAGGTTTTCAAACAAACAAAAAAGTAAGTTCCTGGTTGTAGCTTTAAGTATAGCCTCTCAAGCTGCTAGTGTGACTGAAGACATTTAATAGATCAGGCGTATTGACTAAAATGCAGTGGACTATATCAATGATATCCACTCTACTCTGTGACTGCATCAGAGCAGTAAACAGGAGATAGATACCACTTTGTGATATTTGTTTCTATTGATCATAAGCAGCAACATGGCACAAAATAGAATTGTTATGCATCATTCTTAAGTTATTGACTTCTCTCTGTTTATTTATTCATGCTGAGATATGGTTACAATAGGGAAATTGGACAATGGTTATATAGTTCTCAAGATTCAATTATCACAAGTGTTGGACAAATTCCTCACAGCAAACACAAATGCAATTTGTCTTCTGTTATCAGTATTCAAATGAGGCCAATTGAATGGCCTCTGCTCTGGAGGTCAACTGTCTCCCTCTGTTTTAAATCCTTCACCATGTTGGGTCTTTCAACAGAGTCTTGAAAGTAACAGGTCAAGACTCTTGTTGTGCTCAGTGAAACATGAAGGCTATGCGTGTTGTGTTTGTCTTTCTGAAATGCTCCAATGTATAATTTCCCTCTTTTTCTTTGTTATTTTTTACCACATCAATAGTTCGAGTAAAACAGGGCGGCAAAGACAAAGACTGCACACAAGGGCTCAGCAGTATCTGCCTCCAGAGCACAGTAATTGGAGACTAGCAAAGCCTACACAATTCGGTTGTTTTGTAACAATTTATGACCTATGTCAGGGTTTAATTGCTGGGGTTTAGGGAGTTGGAGGGCGAGGAATTAGAACAAAGTGGTGTCATGAAATGTACAAAGTAAAAAGGAGGAACAAAAATTGACAATGATTGGGAGGCCAGCCTCTGTAGCTACCAATCACACACATGCATGTTGTTTTAGCGTCTCTATTGTCACTGCTTGGCTTGCTTCAGGCATTCATATTCTCATGCAAATATTTTTCCATTCACTTTTCTGTCATGAACCATCTTCTAAAATGTCCTCAAACACCACTTATTCCCACAACAACACCATTTGCAATAAATCAGAAAAAAAGCTTTGAGATACAAAATTTCTGATGATAATAATATGCTTCATTTCACAACTAGAAATCTGACACCATCCTTTTAAAGAAATGATCAGTAATACTTTATGCACAGAACCGTCTGAGCTCTCTGGATTCTAATTTTGGTAAAATGTTCATGCAGTAAATTCTCCAAGATCACAAGCAGAACACTGTGACCTTTTTGTAAAAGACAGAAAAGATGTAAATATATTTATTTTTAAAGTTAACCTTCAATATGATATAATTCAACAGCTTGAAAGTCTGCAAATTCCAGGAAATACATCTTCTCACAGTTCCGGGTAGTCATATTCTCCAACCTTCATTCCTTTGCTGACGTCTACTGTAGTAAAAGTGAAGGGCTGGCCTCTGTATAGTGATTAATGAGAGGTCCTGTCAGTGTGAATAAAAGAAGGGCAGTGGTAATTAGAGTGGTTCTGCAGCAGAGCAAGATTTATGAACCACTGCCTGCTAATCAAGTCAGCGGAGAAGCTATTAATAGTAGATGGTGACACAACCACCCAACCACCTACAGTATCACACATAAACAAAGAATTACTCCTTCAGATATTCAATCAGGACCTCCTACCTCCAACCGCCAACACATTTCTCGCTTCAAATGTGTCCAGAAACAATGTGTTAACCTATTTCTTCTTTTAAATTCCATTTAATGCTATTTTTGAGGTCATTGTTTACTTAGTGTTGTGTTTATTATGGTATTTTATGATAAGAGAAGGCTGTGAGTTTATTTGGATGTAAATGAAGTGTGTATAATAGTGTATAATCCAGGTGATCATGAGAATAATGTGCTGACTTGTGTTAATTCTCTTTCTTAAAATGTCAAAGGAATAGTCACTTCCTTGCTGACAGTTAGATGAGAAAATTCATTAGATAAAAATGCAGCAAATTTGAGGTTACAGCTAGCAAACTGTTAGCTTAGCATAAAGACTGGAAACAGAGGGAAACAGCTAGCTTGGCTCAGCTCAAAGGCAACACAATTGGCCTTCCTCCAATAAAGCTAATTAATTAGCATGTAATATCATGTCAGACTATTCTCATATAGCGCTCATTGCTTTACTTAAGCAATTTAATGCCCGGCTTTAGCTTCATATTCAACGTACAGCTTCGAGAGAAACTGCAAGAACGTGAATAAAGCGTATTTCGATAAGTGTTGAACTTGTCCTTTTAATGCCAGATTGTTTTTCATAAGCAATTTGCTGTTATTGACCACAGACAGATTGTCATATTATTTATCAATTGAGGGCTCAAATGTAGCAGAATAACGAGCAAAAGAATCTTGGAGAATATAAAAAACTATCCAATGAAGACAAACTGAACAAGTCTAAAAGCTGATCCACAGGGCGTAGCTTCTGCCTCTTTGTTATTTCTGACTTGAAGAAGCAAGTGAGACGCATTACATTCTCATCAACCTTGTAACAAAATGCTGAATGGCATTAAACAGCATACAAACAGATGTTCTTCCTCGTCTGGCCAAAAGACAATCATATCTTTCATCTGTCAAAACCAACCCAAGGAAAATATGTGACCAGACTGATACAGAAATACATTGCCAACACCCTCATTTAATTTGTAACAATTATGTGGCCATGTGCTCCAGACATTTCTATTCTGCTTTGTAAATATCATCTTTGTGTGTTAGCTGTTGTTTGACATTGTCTTATAAGGGCATCAAATAGAGTTTTATGCTGCTCATTTTAAGCATTAACCTTGTTAGAACTGGTTGGATTGATTTTAATGACAGATCACACTTTATGCACAGATGAAAGTGACCAGTTTAGAGACAGGCAAATTATGGTTATTGATCAGGTAGCTATTAACCTTGGAGACCGAGGGAGCAAAGACCACAATTAAAGGTATTACATGTCACTGCTCCGCACAGAGAAAGATTTACACGACCAACAATAATAAGGGCGGTTATATCTGTGGGTTGGTTTGATTTTTGAAGCCATTCATCTCCTCAGTCCATCTCCTTCCCACCATTTAATTTCCATTTCATCATCAGTCTCTCATGATGAAATGTCAGCGGTGGTCCTCTGCGGCTTCAGGGCTGAAATCAATGATATGATCAGGACTCAAGAGTTGTGGTAGTGGCTCCCATCATAGATCCACATGTCCTTTGTCACATATACTGAACTCAAACGGTAAAATCTTGAAAATGTTCTTCACATTCAATAATAAATGGCCCAGGAAGTTTCCTGATTGGGAAAACATATAAGAAGCTTGCTTCCCGTTACTTGCCCTGCAGTCTGAATGATGATGCAGAGATAAGTGTACAGCAATGAATGATTCAGTGCAGTCTGCCACACACAGCGGTGACGCTACGGGAGACAGTGTAGGCGGACAGAGAGATAACTCTGACTCGACTCTGCTGTGTTCCCCACACCGAACTCAGCAAATAGTTCTCCACAAGGTACATGCTGTTCTGGTGACACAGTGAAGGTAACATGCCAGCTCACTGATTTTGGTAACACAGCTGATATTTATCATGTGATGTTATACTGCTAGTCTGGCTGTCTTTACTTTGTCAGAAGGGCTCTAATGACTCTAGGTGTCAAAGTTGACCCTGTTTATAATCAATGAATAAGTTGTTTATAACACACTCACACAGTTGTAAGCAGCTATAGAAACATGTGTAGCGGTTCATTTATGTTTATGTTATTAATTATAACTTATGTACTGGTGTTTTTCAGTTAATGAATAATTGATAACACTGTATTACAAAGCTGGCCCATAAAAAATGTAATTTGCTTCCACAAATATTACACAGGCAGGTTTAAAATTGTTTATACATGTGCTCAAAACTCATGAAACAATGTTGAGCGTTAAAGTTTTACCTTGGAAATGGTAAATTATTATTAACAAATTATCAACGCCTCATTAATAGGTGTTATCAAAATAAATGCATAATGAATCAGTATAATATATACATTGAATATAAAATGTGGAGACATATTTAGATACAACTGTTATATTGTAAATGTACAGTATCTCTATGGAGAACTACCTGGCCCCAACCTCTGCTATGAGGTAAGTTGGTTAAACAATATGCAAGATGGAAACGCAAAATGGAAAACGGTCTTATTAACTTGATTTTTACAAAATGAAATAATTACAACAAACTACTTAACATACCGTGAATTTGAGCTTTCATGTTCCCTGATGTTTTGGGGTTTCAGGACAGATTGTCAAAGTAAAAACCTATCTTCCTGACTCACCTGGAGGTGGTGGTACAGTTAATCTTAAACCTCTGGAGTTTGTAGAGCACCAACACCAAATCATTTGATCTCTTGTTCGTTGTTGCTGTCAGTTATTTGGTCTAATTTTCCTCTGATGATATACCTTTAACTAAGATATCCAATACACATGGTACAATGTGATAAACTTACATAATATATTGCTTTTATTTGTATATAAAGTTGTGCTATGTCCATTGTACTAGAGCCATCAAGACGACGTGTAGAGCCATTGTCTGTTTGAGCACAGTTTGGAAAAGAAATAAAAGAAAAAAAGTGGCAGTTTTTTTCTTTGTGCTTTTTAATTGTGTGTTTAAATTTCTGACATTACGGTTCTAGTGTCATAGGCACATATGCTTGCAGTGAGACAAATGAAGAGCTGTATGAAAATGGGGTTTTATGAGCAAACAGGAGACACTTGAGCATAAACAATGTGGTTAGATGATTCTATAAAAGGTTTTACAGCAGTAACATTATGTCATGGAGGGAATTAGGAATGATAAGACATAACACTAATATTTAACCTGTAAATAGATATTGTGGGCATACAAAATGTTGACTCTAAATACCAATATACGAAATCTCATTACTTTTACATAATCTTCTTTAATAGTCGTCTGTTCTTTATGAAGCTCACAAAGACTCATCACATCCATACACGCTGTAATTGATCGTTGCCGTGGCTCAAAGAACATTTGTTCATGCCTTTGTCTGATGGAGACAATGATGTAAATTTGCTGCAGTGTGTAGTGTTCACTTTGGCCAAAGTGCAGCCAGTTCTGTGTCAGTGCCCTATAGCAGTTATGTAAAATACAACAACATCGACTATAGGCTCAATGGAACTTGAAGTGAAACATGAAGGAGGTTAATATGAAATGTGTGTGGCATCAAGTGCATGTGTGTGTGTGTGTGTGTGTGTGTGCGTGAGCGTATGTGTGTGTGTACGCGTGCGTGTGTGTGTGTGTGTGTGTGTGTGTGTGTGTGTGTGTGTGTGTGTGTGTGTGTGTGCTTGAGTGTTGTATGTTACATGAAAGGGTGTAGTGGTGGTTTGGAGTGGACATCAGTGAGGACCTCTCGTGGACAGCCAACACAACATTACTGGCAAAGAAAGCCCAGAGGCGCCTCTACTTTCTCCGCAAACTAAAGAAGGCAACAACAAAAAAACGCCCATCATGTGCACTTTTTACAGAGGCACCATTGAGAGCCTCCTGACAAACTGCATCACTGTGTGGGTCAGAGGCTGCACTGACTACAACAGGAAAGCCCTGCAGCACATAGTGAACACAGCTAGAAGGATCATTGATGCCTCACTGCCCTCCCTGCAGGACATATATGACACCATGACCATGATTGTGAGTGACTCCAGCCACCCCTCACACAGTCTCTTCAGTTCTACTTGAACCCATGACAGATCCCAGTGGAGAGAGGGTGAAGGGAGAGGGGAGAGGAAGCAGAGGTGAAAGAGGTGGTGTAAATCAAGAAACTACATTGATGATCCACTGGGTGTGAAGCTGACAATCTGGAAGTTTCATGGATGTTAGTATAGTAAATTCATTTTGGTCATTTTCGTTTTCTGTGGATTCTTGATGGAATTGGGCTGGGTGGGTTTGTTTTTATAAGTAATTACATATCCATATCTTTGATGACTGCAGGGCTGAGGTTCAATACAATTCAGTTTATTTTGTATAGTCCAGAGTCACACATTACAAATTTGCCTCAGAGGGCTTTACAATCTGTACAGATACGACATTCCTGCCCCAGGACCTCACATCGGATCAGGAAAAACTCCCCAAAAAACAGAAAACCCTTATACAGGGAAAAAAGGGAAGACACCTTCAGGAGAGCAGCAGAGGAGGATCCCTCTCCCCGGATGGACAGAAGCAATAGATGTGTACAGAATGAACTTATGAGGTGAAACTCGGCGGCAGACAATCACACAGGCTCGAAAACAAACAAAGACAGGAAGTAAACAAGACAAGGCACAAGAGGAGAGGACTTACAAAATAAAACAGGAAACATACTAAACAAAAATCCAAGATCATGACAACGAGTGAAACTGAAAAGTGAACTACTCATTCTATAAGTTAGTAACTTTTATATACTTATGATCTAATATTTTTGATTATCTAATATTTCTGGTTTTAAGAATCCTTTAACAAACATAATATCCCATAAGCCCCATACCTTCATGGGATAGACACGGCTCGATGAAAGAGGCCGGTTATCTCATGAGTTTTTATTCCCAACTTCCAATCCATAAGTTTGTATGGAAAACAAAAAGCAAGCCTTAAACGTATTGTAAACACCAGCAGGCAGATTGTGTTGCCCCAGCTAGCTGTTCCTCTGTTACTAATCTTTATGCTAAGCTAACCTCTGCTAATGATAGCTTCTAAAATACCATACAGGTACTAGTGTGGTATTAATCTTCTCATTATACAAGTGCATTTCCCAAAATGTCAAACTATTTCTTCAATAATTGTATTTTAATAATAATAAGTATATTTTTCACTTTATTGCATTTAAAATTCCATTCACTGCAGAGAAAAGGAGATATTTGGCAACTTTTGCAATGGAAACCCAACTTTGAACTGGCCAGACCACTGTTAATAAGAAGCTAGTCAGCATAGAGGAGCGATTGAAGAGTGATTTGTCTTTGTGAACTTTATTTTGTTATTTCCACAACATCCATTGGAAACTCAAAGCAGCAAACTCAACTCAGTGAAAGGGTACTTCTGGGGGCATTGCAGTACTCCACAACCACTGGTTGTAGACGATAAATGTCTGTATTGCCACTAAATTACAGGATATCGGTGTGCCCTGGCATTCTCACACACTAAACTTAAACCACATGTTTGGCCCATGAGGCTGCACCACAACTATACTCTGAGCCAATCACCATAATGTCTATACAAGGGTAGTAAAACACATTGTATGTGGTTAGAAATGTTGTTTCAACTAAACTTAAAGGGTTTTTGACTAATAGAGACAGCAATTTCTGGAATTGGCCCAGTATTGTACGAGAATGCTGTATACAACTATCTTTATTTAAAAATTCCACTTACATGTTCATTTTAAAGTTACGTTCATTTGTATCTTTCCCTTTTTTTGGGAAAGGATTACAATATGGTCAGGTATGGAGGTATTCAATTGTAAGTACGGGTATACAATTGTGAAGTTTGAGATTATACATTATTTTTCATGATATCCGAGGTTATTGCATGACAAACAAATACAAAATATTAATATTTAGATTAAATGTAGCTACGTAATTCATAAAACCTTTAAAACACCAAACAGTTAATGAGCCAAAAGAGTATAACTAAATAAATAATAATACATAATAAAAGCAGTAAGTTTAACCAATACAATGGAAAATATTTGTACCACTGATTCAGATGTTTTAGTCTAAACCAGATACAGCCAGTGACTCTGCCATAATATGATACTGAATAGCCCTGTTATCATCTCCTCTATTGAATTAGCACTTGTAATGAATCTGGCCATGCTGAAATGTGTTCATTCTGAGGGACAAATGTTGTTTTTTTAATGAAAAGATTTGCAACAGTTATATAAAAAAGGTTGCAGCCCAAATCATTTGGGCTCATCTTTTATCCACGTGCATAGTCATACAATTCATTAAACATGAGGGGTGTATCATGACCCATATAAGATCCCTCGGGATGCTCACATCCAACCTTTAGACAGAATTGAGAATCTGTGTATTCATGACTTTATAAATAAGATTAATAAGTTATTCTGTGTGGATATTTGAGCATCAAGGTCCGAAGAAGATCAAGCGCTGGTTCCACACAGGAGAGCCAGTCCAGTCTGAGTGTCTGTAAATTGAACAATACGTTGGCCTTAAAAGATGTTCATTGTGGTTTATATGCCAGATTAAATGCTGCTGGATTAAGTATATGGATGAAGGTTGATTGGAGGTCAGTGCAATAGAGGACATGCAACAATAGAGCAGTGAAATATTTTATCCAATCTACAGTCAACAACAAATGTGTTTAATATGTTTATGGTTGCCGTTATGACTGTGTCAGAATAAATACCAAACAAAAAATATAATTATTAAGAACTGGAAGCGAAGAGTAACTTTAACATTTAGCAGACTTTTGAACTCTGTTTAATATACATCTGCACACCATTACAGCACTTTCTTTCAGACATAATCTTTTCCCTTTGAACTCAGGTCCATCTTTGTGCTCTGGTGTTCAGCTTTGGAAAAATGCAGTGTAAAAAAAGAGCATGCATTGAAGTGCAAAGCGATCAACCAACCATTATGAAACGGCCTGTACAGCTAAAGTTGGCTATTTCTGTATGTTCTTGTGTCTGGCTCGTTTTATTAAAATATCTGGAATCTGATTGAAGCTAATACTGAGGGATGAATGAACCAACTGTTTGGACTTTACAGCTTTAACAAATCAGGAAATGGAGGTAGTTTCTGGCCCACATTTACTGGATGTCCACACTATTGCAACAGCCATTGAAAACCCATTAGATATTTATATGAGTCTATCACATGCAAAATCCCTACTAATATTCAGTAATTGTCAATTATTTCCCAACCTATGTGACCTTGTTGACAACCTTTGAGGCTGAACTCGAAGTTAAAGATGGAAGCAGATGTGTCCTTCAGTATGTCAACCTCATTATGGAGTTGACTGTCCACAAAACCCTTCCCCAAACAGTGATTGTCCAATCCTAACTTAGAAGCAGTAACCAGGCATGGCTGACCTGTCAAGCCGTGCATTTCTCCACAAGGTTGAAAAGTGAGCAATGTTCTGAATTTAAAGAGTTGGGAGGTCTTATTGGATTAACATATTTATCATATGTATGGGCAGATAGCACGTCTGCCCATATGCCCATGCTAAATAACAGATTACAACAATTTAAATGTAAGAACAAGGAATACATAAAAAATAACTGCATTATTTTGTTAGGTTATTATTTTGTGTACAGGTTACGTTTATAAAGACAAGTTCACACCTAACATATTTTCTTTGTAGTATCCAACCCTCACTGAGTAGAAGCTAATCCTGGAAGAGTTTAGATAACGTTAGCATCTTTGCCCCACTCCAGTCAATGTTAGCCGAGATAGCAGTAAGTTAATATAGTGTTTTAAAATACAAACAAAGTTATATTACATTAAAATAAAAGAACAAATCCTTTTCTCTATTTTCTTATTTTTCATGTGGCTAATCAACTAGCAAGGATGCTTTTCTCTGGGAGTTGCAGCCTCAGCCTTTTGGCATGATATCATGTATCACTAAGTGCATATATTCAAGAGCTTTTTACAAGATTATTATTTTTTTTAAATGAGTCACTTTGAAACAGCCAGACTCGGTGAGATAAAGTTAGCTTAATTACCTAGCCAACAACTAATATTAACTCTCGCTGCAGGCTAGAAATGAGAGGCCGCGTTTGTTTACCTCTGTTTGAAATTAAAAAGCCATTGTTCAAAACATTACCATGGATTTGGTTTTCATTGTAAACTGCATGCCTTGCTTGACAACAGAAATAAGGTTTACCGAACCGTCGCCAGTTCAGCGAACATGAAGGTGGGCAGCAAGTGCACTCAGATGAATGTAGTTATTTCTTTCTTAGTTCTGTCTTCCTGTGAATTTTCAGTCCTTTGTAATCACAGCAAGAATATTTCACACTCTGCATTTCTCGACCACACTGATGGCTTCACCTTGGACCTCGGCTCTCCACAGGCTTATGAAATACTTGAACCCATGACAGATCCCAGTGGAGAGAGGGTGAAGGGAGAGGGGAGAGGAAGCAGAGGTGAAAGAGGTGGTGTAAATCAAGAAACTACATTGATGATCCACTGGGTGTGAAGCTGACAATCTGGAAGTTTCATGGATGTTAGTATAGTAAATTCATTTTGGTCATTTTCGTTTTCTGTGGATTCTTGATGGAATTGGGCTGGGTGGGTTTGTTTTTATAAGTAATTACATATCCATATTTTCAACACTTGCACTTTGGGAGGTGCAGCATGTCCTGAAGTGGCCGTTGTGTGAATGTATAGGAACTTTCTCGGGCAAAAACATTGTCTTTATGCAGGTCAGAAATGCGGTGGTTATACTTTCTCGCTCGAGGACACGATATTAACAAAATGTGTTGACTGACTTCTGTGTACTGTGGGTGGAGAGGACACTATTACTGGACTGGTGTCATCCAGTCTCAGAGGGAGCGGGTGGGGTTTCCTGGCTGACTTCCATGACCGTCTATAAACAGCTCATGAGAGATTTGAAGAGTAGCAGTAGCAGTGTGTGACAGCGGTGACACTGTCAGAAAATGAGACTAATTGACCTGATAGCCACTTTGTTTGTTTGTGAATGCAGTACACACTGCCTTGAATCCGGACAGATTGATCCGTTTGTTATCCGCCATAACTTTCCACCAACAGGTCTGCCGATACAGAGCTGACAGTAAACAAGATTCATCAGGAAAAGGTCATTAGAGTCTGCCTGCAACCTCACAGGGATTCAAAAACCATCCATCTTGCAGTTGGTGGCAGTGAGTTGTCCATTACATTACTTACCGTGTCCCTGTGTGTTGGTTTCTACTTACATGTGGATTATCAATGGTGCACAATTGGTTTGTTGAACATAATAATCTCATTTAAAGGTTCTTGAGCTTAAATCTCACAAAAAGGTGTTTAAAAATGTTTTCCACTTAAACATGCTTTGATTGAGGTTAATTTCCACAGAGAGCAGACGTTGGACACGGTGAGACAAATCGAAGAGGAGAGTAAACAATCTGTTACCAAACAACATGAGTCAGAGCAGAGGCTGTTCAGGAGCCAAACTGCTCGTTCCCTCAGCACGATCAAGACAGGGCAGCCGCATTAGCCTGCGCTCACTGCTGAACAAGGCATCAGTGTAAACATCACAGAAATGAAATCATACAGCCAGGTTTTAGAGATTTTGGTCGCTCCCCAATATTTTTGGTTCCATATTTGGAGCCTGTGTGGTCCTGCTGAGCATCACAGCACCCTGGAGGAGTTGTGTGTTTATGTGACACATTGAGGAGTTATTTACGAACTCCAAATGTATACTTTCACTTCTCTGTACAGCAAATGAGGTGAGACTTACAAATATGGTTGTTATTATTCAGGAAAGTACGGTTAATGCTTAGATAGACATAAAATTACTTTGATCTAATCTATCATAAACATGTATCTTACTGTAAAAAGTGTGTCTGGAATATGCGATTGCTGTAACAGTGCGCTGATGTCATTTTAAGTTTGCTTTGCTTGTAAATAAATTAGGAGTTGTATTTGGAATAATTATGGTATACAATAAGGTATTTATTTTCAGACACAAATTCAATGTCAAGGTGGGTCTTAACCTCAAAATACCACGCATGTGTTACTTGTTCACTTGGTGTTTATTAACTGCGTCTGGGCCTTATTCACCATCTGCGTGTCCCTCTGCTGACTGCCTCTCTGATGAACCATACTGAGGTGTCAATGGTTTAAACAGTCACCCAGCTTTACTGTACTGGATGACTTTTCTGGACTTTACTTGCATCACTTGGTTGAATCAGTGTGTTAAGTTCACAAAAAAGAAAAAGGCTTAGTTTGCATCAGTTACAGGCAGAGAGTTCACAGTGCCGCACAGCCCTGATTTTAATCTACACAGTATAAATAGCAGGACATCATTCTGTATGTCACCCCAGATTTAGACTCATGAGCCGACCCGGCTTAAGATGGAAAAACCCGTGAAAAAACAATCTGCAGCATTTAAATGAATTGCTGTCCTGATTTTTGTTTCACTACAGCTATCTCTAATTTTACACATTTTACTTTTACTGCTTTCAACAGACTAAGGGAACCACTTTCTTGCGTAATAAGACACACACTTTAACACTGCAATCTCAACGTATACGTTATTCACCCGCCAATGTTCTCTCTTTTTCTTATGTAATATTTTATTGCAACGTACATTTCTTCTTACTTTATTTGTGACTATTTCTGTCATAATACTAGTTTATATATTCGTGTTGTTTTTTATGCTTTATTTCTATATAGTAGATGATCAATACATAGTATTTCAGTGTATCAATGTAACTTATCTATTCGTATACTTCTGCTGCTATGACCCTGTATTTCCCTCTGTGGGATCAATACATGTTTCATTAGAGCCAAGTTGCACACTCATGGTCCACCCACACAGTTGTATTCACTTCTCCATCTTATTGGACCTCTTATCACGACCATGTGTGTGTGTGTGTGTGTGTGTGTGTGTGTGTGTGTGTTTGTGTGTGTGTGTGTGTGTGTGTGTGTACAAAATATGCTTGATTGACACTTATTAGTATTAGTTTCAGCTCCGCTAACTGTCACATGTGTGTTACAAGGGCACTAACCACCATGTGCCACCATTAATGTTATTAGTATTAAACCATTAATGTTATTAGTGTGCTTCTCGTTGAATAGACCAGTGAAATATGGCTTACATGTTAATTCCCATATTCCTGGAGCTACGCTGGTTTGGAGCATGCTTAGTTTGGCCAAGCTCTCCTCTGTAATGAGCAGAGCTACAGTGTATGCCTGTGTCACAGTATCTGAGCAAGTTCAAAATGGTTCATGTAAGGTTATACAGTGTTAGGATGGGAGGAAAGGCTTTTCAATTAACTACTAGTAGTGAGGGTAAATCCAGAGAACTTTGATCTATTGCTTTGAATATCAAATATCTCAGCTTATTCATCTGAAATGTAGTATTCTTTCTGGGTACCGTTCACACTATGTATATATGTGGTTACTGTAGAGGGGTGCTGCAAGGGGAGGAAAACCATGAGTAAATCAGGAGTGAGAGCTGGACAGAGAGCCTGGAAAATGTCAGGGATTATACAGAAGATATTTATTGTTTCAAAGCTACTGAGACCTGTTATGATTTTCTGGCAGCACATATCTTTATATGGTCAACTTGAACATTCAGAACAGTTATTAACAACAGTGACAACTGGGGTCCAATCACAATACAGGTGGATTGGGGTCTCTTTATTCCTTTAAATGTACTAATATCATAAAGGAGAAAAGCAGCGACTCTTATTTTATATGAGTGGTTTCAGGTGATACTTGGTTTCCTCTATCCTATGGTATTTCACGTGGAGCACCTATCTCCTGAAAGCAATGTGGTGCTCTGCCACATCACCTTTCTCTATATTCCATATATGACAATAAATATGAATGTGAGTCACATCTGTCCATCTGTCAGCGCTGGGATGGACTGGCAATCTGCTCTGTATCTATCTTGGGCCTCTAATTTAATGCCACAGATTGTTTTCTTGCATTTGCACAGTAAAAAAGTCAACGTCTGCCTAGGCCAGGTCTGACAGGAGGAGAGGATATATTCTGGAGGCCAAATAATGTAATTGTCCTGGTACAAAGGTTCATGTTCTAAACTCAAAGCAGAAAAGCAACCACAGGCTATTTGAGCACCTCGGCAGCTGGTTTAAGAACTGCAGTTTTGATATCCTCTTTGCTGCTGAGTATTAAGCTCACCAGTGAGTGAAATAAGGCAACCAAAGCCTTCACTGTTTTCATGTGCTCCTGAGAAATGACCTACAACTACTGCAATTCCTTACATGGTTTTCTCTTTATTGAAAATAGGCAGTAGGATTGATTTTGTTTGTTAAGTCCCTCTCTGCAGTCAATACAAATCAAATGCAGCGGTGCAGAAAAAAAAAAGCTTAGTCTGCAAATATCTGAATAAAGTTAGCAGGTGAAGCCACATCAAAATAGATGATCGAACCCCAGAGTATAACTAAAGACAGGTCTCTCTGGTCTCTCCTCTCTGGGGTCCTACACCATGTCGTAACACTATGTCCTTAATGTCTTACTGCTGAGTTATGGACGCATATACATCCACACAAACATGGGCTGCTACTACACATTAAAAAACATAGGGCAGATGTGAGTGTTGCTCTGGATCCACGTAGGCAAACCCTGGGCTCCAAGCTGCTGCTTCCTCACACTGCATCATAATGCAGTGTGATGGCAGGCTGCCCTGGATCTCTACAATGGTCATATTATCATGGCCCGATCTGTTTGGGGAGAAATACTTATTGAAACAATTGAAACAATCATCTCTAAATTAAAAGCAGCACTGATATAAATAATATCTGTATCCAATGTGTGACTTTGCAATAATGAATACATCTGATAAAAAAAGATTGAAACTAATTAAAAATGCTGTTTCCTTCCTTAAAAGAAATCAAAGATAGATGGTTGTATCAATAAGCTCTATATGAAGATTAGAGCTTCGCAAATGCAATTCCTCCACAAGTGGAAGCAATTTCATCATTGTCAGAGTAACAATACTTGTGCCACCTAAACAAAAATACTTTTGTTTGTTTGGGCTGTTTTCTGTGTGTGAGAGAGATCAGGAGTATCATGGTTTCTAACCATAAGTTGATTTGTATTGGGCACTTTTAACAAAATAACTCCAGAACAAGCTGATAAAGCCTTATAAGGTTTAACGCATATCTAAATGTAATATTCACTTTGCATTCAGCGTTTTCTTTGTTTATAATATCTAATTCTGCTGTTTGGGGCAGTTGGTTGTTGCTTTAATGTTCCCAAATCAGAGACCTTTTTACCAGAGGAGCAGGACAGGAAAATGCACAGCTGGTACCAATAACATTAACAATACAGCAATTAAGTCTCATCAGTCTCACCTGTGTTAGACGGGTCCTAATGACCAGTGTGGTATTCAATGGGTAAATGTCTTACTGCTGAGTTATGGACGCATATACATCCACACAAACATGGGCTGCTAATACACATTAAAAAACACAGGCCAGATGTGAGTGTTGCTCTGGATCCACGTAGGCAGTGTGATGGCAGGCTGCCCTGGATCTCTACAATGGTCATTATCATGGCCCGATCTGTTTGGGCAGAAATACTTATTTAATATATTGAAACAATCATCTCTAGAAAATTAAAAGCAGCGCTGATATAAATAATATCTGTATCCAATTTGTGACTTTGCAATAATGAATACATCTGATAAAAAAGATTGAAACTAATTAAAAATGTTGTTTCCTTCCTTAAAGGAAATCAAAGATAGATGATTGTATCAACAAGCTCTGAAAACAGAAATGTTGAACCTCTCTTATGTTTACAGATGCAGTAATTTCCAACACACACTTTTCTGCCCATGTTGCTCTGCTCTGTCCTGAGGGTCGGGTAGTTGCAGCCTGTCACATCTGATGCTGTTGAAAACATTTAGTGAGCTGGTGCCATGTTTTGTCTTTCAGCGTTGCACAATTGTTGCTGGTTAACTTCTTGTTTAACAGAGGCAAATATACACAAATATGGTTCTGGGCTGGATTATTCCAGAAAGCATCTTGGCAGTAAGATAAATCATCCGTAAATCACTGGAATTATTCGCTGCTTAATTTCAGATTATTTTCAACTGATCCAGGATCTGCAGTGACCTCAAAGCAGGAGTTACACAAGGTCACCTGAGCCGTCTCAAGAGCAATGGCATGATAACTCAGTTATCAAGCTCCTCTTTTATGGAACCAGCTTCCACTTTCAGTCCGGGAGGCAGACACAGTCACCTCATTCAAGAATAGACTTAAGACTTTCCTGTTTGATAGTGCTTATAGTTAGGGCTGAATCAGGTTTGCCCGGGTCGAGCCCCTTGATATGCTGCTATAGGCTTATAGGCTGCTGGGGGATGTTTTAGGATACACTGAGCACCTATCTCCTCTTCTCTCTCTCCTTATGGATGAATTTACATCTCTCCATTGCACCTTATTAACTCTGCTTCCTCCCCGGAGTCGTTGTGACTTCACGTCTCATAGGGTCCATTGGACCTGGAGGTGTCTGATGCCTGGCGAGCCGGCCTCCCGCGTTGGCCCTGCTGATGCGCCGCCCCCCTCCTCTCTACCTCCTTCTGTTTCATGGATTGGAGTTCCATTCATACATTGTCATATTCATGTAATGTGTTTATGTAACTTTGTAATGCTGTTCATTCTGTACACATGACATCTATTGCATCTGTCCATCCGGGGAGAGGGATCCTCCTCTGTTGCTCTCCTGAAGGTTTCTTCCCTTTTTTCCCTGTCAAAGGTTATTTTTGGGGAGTTTTTCCAGATCCGATGTGAGGTCCTGGGACAGGGATGTCGTATGTGTACAGATTGTAAAGCCCTCTGAGGCAAATTTGTAATTTGTGATATTGGGCTATACAAAATAAACTGAATTGAATTGAATTGAATAACACCAGCAGCATTACGTCCCCCAAGTAAAAGGCTCTGTGCTTGTCTCTGGTGTTCGGTGTCTGTGTGGAGTCTGGATGTTGCAAAACTGCTGATGCCAAGTGCACTTTGATGACATAATCATAACCTCTTTGCCTGGAAATGATGTTAAATCCCACCATGATCACCACTCCTGGTGCACACATACAATAAGGTGGTTGTTTGTTTCATCAATAAAGCAAACAAAATGCAGTTATCGCTGCATACATTGTGTTTGTATATGTGCTGAAAACAGATTTGTGTGTATTAGTTTATGTCTTTGAACTATAGTGCAGTACCTAGAGCACCTATTTATCAAACCACAAAACAACAAAAACATTTTTTTAAAGGGGAATTACAGATGCACTGCTAGAGTTGCACAGTCTCGGTTTAATCTGTCCTCTGAGGGAAGATTACAAAGTTAAAAGTTGTGTGATGAAACTCCATCTTCTGCCAAGACCCTGAAACATAAATCACACTGGAAGAATTTACTTCCAGACTCAAAGTCCAACTCGAGGACGGACAGAAAGTCTTTTCCCCTCTTGATCTGGTGCTTCCACCCAAATAACAAATACAGTTAGTGTATTAGGACATATTAGGACATCTTAATATGTTTGCTTTAAATAATTACAGGTGTTTCCATATATTGTTGTTGTTGTAAGTATTTCTGTGTTCTCAGCAGACTCATCTGGTTAATACACAACAACACTACAGCCATCTTTGGACAAATATATGTAATCTTTCTGGGTTCAAGATGAGTCATCAAATCTAGTTTTCCACTATACAGGAGAAGAAAATAGAGGGATTGTTATGTAAAAATACACATTTGGCATATAACAAGAGATGAATTAATAATGTATGTGAAGATTAGAGCTACGAACATGCAATTCCTCCACAAGTGGAAGCAATTTCATCATTGTCAGAGCAAGGATTTAATACTTGTGCCACCTAAACAAAAATACTTTTGTTTGTTTGGGCTGTTTTCTGTGTGTGAGAGAGATCAGGAGTATCATGGTTTCCAACCATGAGTTGATTTGTATTGGGCACTTTTAACAAAATAACTCCAGAACAAGCTGATAAAGCCTTATAAGGTTTAACTCATATCTAAATGTAATATTCACTCTGCATTTAGTGTTTTCTTTGTTAATAATATCTAATTATGCTGTTTGGTGCAGTTGGTTGTTGCTTTAATGTTCCCAAATCAGAGACCTTTTTACCAGAGGAGCAGGACAGGAAAACCCACAGCTGGTACCAATAACAATTAACAATACAGCAATTAAGTCTCATCAGATCACACCTGTGTTAGACGGGTCCTGATGACCGCTTTAGTATTCAAAGGGTAAATCATACATCCATGTTTTCCCTACCCACAAGACCCTTTTAAGGTGAAAATGTAAACATTTTAAGTAAATTTATAAAATCACAATTAATGAATAAGTTAATAGCATTTTCAGGTCATTCCGTTTCCTGGTGAGTCTTATTATTCCTGCGGGCCACGTTCATGCAGACAGTCTGGTTGAGAGTAGGCTAATAAAGATACTTGAAGACGATAATTGACCAGTCAGAAACCCAGTTATTATACTCTTTCAAATCCCACAGCCCTGGAAAACAGATGTGTATCTAATTTGGGCTCTCAGTTCAATGAGAGCTTTGAAAACTGAGTCCCTTGTGTTTGTGATTAAACCAGCAGGTGTTAATAGATGTGAGCAACAGCCTACTCAGACCCTGTCAGGGGGGGATCACTTGCTCACAAGATGCCCTGAGATTGGTGAACCAGAAGAAGAGCGGACATCAGATTTATCCATCAGCGGCTGAAGGCAGACTGGAACAATGCCCACGTCCCTGTGGTAGTAAATTACAAAGAATGAGACTCCAGAGATCATCACTGTGACGTGAATATATAGCAGAGAAAGGGGGAGAATATATACTCTCTGTGGTGGAGACAGAGCAGAAAACAGAGTGCTATGCTGCATGGAAAGCTGTTATAGATCATCTTCACAGCCTCTCCTTCACTGCAGAACAGAGGGCTCAGTCAGCAACTGTTCAATGTATTTAGCACAACAAGTGCACAAAGATGTCCGTCTTTAGAATAAAATGTACCGTATCATCTTTTCTGAACAATAACGAGACGAGATTGGAGTGCAACACTTCAGCTGTCTTTTCGATCCGATCTCACCTGAAGTATTCATGGACAACCATTGCAAAATGGAAATTACAAAAATAATGCTTTCATACTGTAGCTTTTGAGGATATAAAAAACGGTATGTCTTGAGAGACACAGGAGACAGATTTTTATTTGTGGCTGTCTGCAGATTTTTTTCAATGTAAACCTTTCGACATTATTGCTGTCAAAGAGCAATAATGGATGGAGGACACTTGCCAACACAATGATCTGCACTGCAAAGTCAAATCAAGAGCCACACTTTAAACATTATAAACACAAGGGACAGCAGCTCATGTTTGCTCTGAAGCCAAATCGTACATTAAATTTACTTTTACAGCCACAGCTGGCATCAAGACACATTTATCAACAACTTAATGTCATAGAATGGAAGCATTTTCAGAACAGGAGTAAAGTACAGAAACATACTTTTGTTGGGAGAGGTCCTGGTTTACAGGAACATAAAACATAACATAAAAAGCTCCTAACTGATGCAAAATGTGCAGCATCTTCATGATTTCCACATTTTTACAACTACAATGCTGCTTGAAACTTAAATCGTATCTATGACTTTAAGCATGATGCATGTTGCATCATAACTGCATCTCCCTTTTTAAACAAAGGGGAGATGCAGTTATGATGCAACATAGCAGGGAACGAACATTAAGCCTTGATGTTTCATGGAATGTGTAAACAAAGGAAAATGTGTTAAACAGGCACAAACCGATACAAAGCAATCTGCATGGAAAAATACACCCAATACAAACTAATTCAGTTATTCACAGAGCTGTTCACACATTCCTCCATGAGAGGGAACTACATCCTGGTGGGCTGAAGAGTGAAATGAGAGACAATGTGGCCTTGGGTTTAAGGTGGTGAGCATGAAGAGCAACTTCCACTCATTTCCTTCTCTCTCTCTCCACAGTACACTCGAATAAACATATAAAATAGCCCAAAATAATATTTTTTTTTTTTTATCAAGTGAGATCCCAAAAATGTCGTTAAAAAATCTAAATAAAAGATGACAGCGGACACAGCAAAATGAAAATGATATGTAAATGAGAGGATATGAAAATATATTTGGGTGAATGGAGATGAGAGAACTTGTGTGCTGAATTTTGCTAAAAAATGTATTCAATAAATTAGATTGTGGTCGACATCGCTGACGTGTACATCTGTTTACTTTGTGGACAAACTGTATTTGTATTATCTGAGACTGGTGTAATGCAGTTATATAGTTTCTTAAAAATTGTCCATTAATTTGTAAAACAAACAACAAAAACATGTTTTTATATACAAGACACGATTTAATTAATATTAGTATTAAAAAACATATGTAAAAGACCAGAAAACCAACATAGTATTTGAAGTTATACCTGACGAAAGTGTCAATAATGGAATCAATGTCTCTAGGGTCCAGACGGTTGAGGCTTTGATTTTCAGGAGATTACATTCCTGATAAAATTTTTCTTCCGACAAGTTGTCACCAATTACATCTTTTGTTATTTCTTTTCTCAGTGTATTGTGATTCCAAAACATTTCCATTTACGTAAAAACCCTGAAAAATAAATGTATAATACAAGATACAATTCAAAAGCATATAAAAGGAGATAAAGTGTATGGACGAACACACCAGTCTACTCAGCAGGAAAAACAAATAAAATAAAATCACTGACCCGGAACGTTCTTTCAGTGTCCGACATTAAATAATGACAACCATTGAATACATCGCACTGAAACAAATTTGCAACATCTATACAGATAGTAGGAAGTATGAGCAGGAGGAGGAAAGCACTGGACAACGAAATGAGGGATGAATCAGCTTTGGATATTAACCCCAAAACATCCAGTTATCAGTATTGTGATCTATTGTATTCAGTGGATTTTACCTGAGTGGATTACGTTCTGCTGCTTTCCTCATATGGCTCATGCTTGCCCTCTCTAGGACAAAAAAGGAACATCAAATTTGCACTTTTTAATGACAGTTAGTAACCTCAAAGTATGGCCTTGTTAAGGAAAGTGATGACCTTGTTTAATGTGAACTACAGAGACTTTGTGGACTAGACAGCGACTGGCTGGACGAGTGCTAGAGCTGCCACTGGTGCAGCCGGAGGAGATGCTTTGCCTTTGTAGCCCAGCGACAGGATGTGTTTCTGCAGGTGTGTGATCCATCGCTCTTGAACTGACAGAGGTCCATGAAACACTTCCTCACAGAACCTGAACAGAAGCACAGAGAGGGAAGTTTCTCCACTTGAGTATCTTTCACGGTTGTTCAAATGATCCTACCCCACATTGTCTAATTCTGTAACCTCTCACTCGCTACAGTGAGCAGGTAAATAAAGTCAATGAATTAATACATAAGCCGACACTTGATTTCTTTTTATGGAGCCCCAACATGAAAACCACTTTGGTTCCGTAACTTTCTGCTGTCAGTCAGTCAGCTTGGTGAAGGCAGGGTGTGAGCTGCTGTCCAGACATGTTGCTGAAAGATGTTAACCGAAGATGGAGTCAGTGTGGATTGGATGATAGGACGCGTATTCCAGTATAGAGTGCCAGTAAGATGCTGGCGACGTAAGCACACGTCTGGTTTGAGTCCAGCAGGCGAGTCTTTGCATGTCATTCCCGTCTCTTTCTCACCTCATTTCATGTGAGGGGAGACTTCTACTTCTACCTAATAATGCACGCTGGTGAATATGAGACTGTAGGTAACCTTATTGATGTGTTATTCTAAGTCCCGTCATTCACAGAACACAAGGGGAACGTGATTCTTTGTTTTGTACTGACCTGCACTTGAGGGAGTAGACTTTGCCCACCAGTTTGACCAGAGGTGTAAGTGGGGGCTTTGGTAGCATAGCGGGGATGCTGCCTGACCGTGATGGCTGCTGGGAATTGGTGTTGTGATTCTCTTCCCCTGCTGGCACAACACGTTTTGGTGGGTGGACCCCTGAAACCACAAAGAAAGGTAATAGAAACATTTAGAAATGTTTTCATTTATCAATTACAGTATATCCGTATCTGGCTATTTTCAACTCTCACCCCTTGAGGAGCGCACGCCGGTGTCGCCGTGGGCTGCAATAGTCCGCGTGTGGCTGTTTGAGTGTCTGGATGAGCCGGCAGTCACACCCAAGTTCTCCCTGCCCACCGAAGGCTTCAGGCTGCTGCCAGCGACAGAGTCAGAGTCTGTGGACAGAGAGGGCGAAGCAGTGCCTCTCTGGGACTGAAAGAAAATAATTGTACATGAGATTAGACTGAGCACTGCTTAATACATTGCTTGTATGTATCCTGTTGTGAATTAAAATAATGTAAAGCATATTTTACAGCACAGCCCACCTTCTTGATGTAAAGGTCTCCCATGCGATAGCGTTGGGTTATTGCTGCTACCTTGACTGGGTCCCTGCGGATCAACTCACTGAGGAGTTCGATAGGCGAGCTCGCGCCGTCTGCCTTCCATTCAATGATTCCTAGCTGTCTGAGGTGGGCCCGCGCGTGACTTGCCAGGGCCTTCCGGTTTTCAAAGTCAAAGCCACAAAGCTCACAGGATGCGTCTGACAAAAAGAAGCCGAGAGTCAGTATCTACAGGACCAATAACAGAGGAGACGTTTATCACCAGTTCAGAGAGTTCCAGGAATAGTTTTTAAATGTTATAATTGTGTACAAATTAAGATGTGTGGTCTGTGTTGAACAGTGAGTTTGTCTCAACTAACTCAACTGATTTTTGAGATTTTAGGGCATGTCAGTAGAATCAGTAGTAAAATAGTTCAAAGGGACAGCAGATTAATGCCAAGAGTGCTGAGAATGTGTTGAGGCATTGCATTCTGGGATGTTGGAAGAGAGATTACAATAAATCCAGTGAAAAAAATCAAACTATGCTTCTGTCTCTCGATACTTACCAAATCCCCTTTTCTGTCTGTTGCACTCAGATTCATTCTTTCTCATTTAAAGATGTAAATCTGGCTACTGTAGTTTTTTAACAAACTGGAATAACTAGCGCATTGGTTGGTGTTGGTGTTATAGTGAGTATTTTTGTACCAGGTAAGTGTTTGAAGGATTGACTCAGCGTCCCAGTTCATCTCAGTTAATAAACATGTCACAGAGTTCAACACTATCTTTTAACAACATGGTAGTAAAATGATTACATAATGAGCTATTGGTTAACAGTGGTGTTAATATATTACCGGTGTGTGAGCCCCCACTCCTGCCAGACGAGGGTTTCTCCTTCATGGAATAATCAAGCGGTGCTGTGGAGGCGTTGGCGGCTGGTTCCCCCATCTGGAGGCTGTCCAGGGACCTTCTGGAGCCTTGAGGGGTGCACGTGGCTTTGCCTGATGACCCAGTGGGCACAGACACTTTCTTGCCTTCTTCACCACGCATCATGACCTCTTTGAGGAGATCAATCGGCGACGTTCTGATTGACCAGGTGAGCCCGAGCTGGCGCAGATGCGCACGGGCGTGGCATGACAGGGCTTTGCGGGTTTCAAACAGCTGTCCACAGAAATTGCAAAGGACTGTTGGTGGGGATTGGACATCTGTGGAATAGCAGAAAAGAAATGAAGAGGATGAATCCACACGTTGGTAAACACATAACAAACAAACAAAGTAATACATTTGAAAAATAAATATGGGGTTTATTGCTGGCTTCTGAGATATGGCACCTAACAAATACCATTTGACAATTACTACTATTTCATATGAATGGCTCTCTGCTTTACCTGCATTCAGATGCTTTGAAGCAGCAGGAGACTTCTGCGTAGGAGAGTTGCTGTTAGTGCTGGATCCCTTCGGTTGAACAGACACCTCAATCTCCACAGGCTCAGGCTTAGGCTTCCTATGAAGGGGGTCCACTGCTAGCCTAAAGCCTTTCTTTGCCTTTGGGGCCCTGTTAACAGGAGACCGAGCGTACTTTGCAGGGCTTGGGGAGAGGGATGTTGAGGGAGACGGGGCTGCAGATGAGCTTGTTGCACTGTTCATTTTGGGAGGGGGTACGGCTTCCAGCATGCCACTGCTGACCAGTTCTTGAACGGTGTCAATTGCAGAGCTTTTCCCCAGCAGGTCAACCACTCCGATCTGACGCAGGTGAGCGCGTGCGTGGATGGCCAGGCCTTTATGATTCTCAAACTTCTCCCCGCACAGAATACAAGTAAAGTCCTCTGATGTTTTAGGACGTTTGCTGGGTAGGGACACAGGTGGAGCAGACCGATTGGATGGTCGTTTCGAGGAGGATTTAGAGGGACTGTTTGAGGTGCTCGCTCCCGCCTGTTGCTCGCTGCTGATTGGCTTGAGGTCCTCTTCTTCCATGATCTGGTAAAGCAAATCAATAGGACTGCCCTTGATGTCGCTATCCGGGATTCCAATCTGGCGAAGATGTGCCCGGGCATGACCGGAAAGGCCTTTACGTGTCCCATACCAGCAGCCACAGAGTTGGCACACATGGACCTCATTGGTGGCATCTGAAGCTGCAAGAATGAAGAAAATGATGAGTTAAAGGAACCCAGACTGTCATGCTAAAAACTAATGTTACATTACTAAGTACCTCTCATAAAATGAAATAAGCTACCTGGGTGTTTGAGCTCTGTCTTGAACATACCACTACTCCCCTCACTACTTTAGCTATTTCTTTAAACATCTAGAATTTGGTCTTACCTAAGGTGATGGGGGCGTCAGTTTCCAGTGGCGCCCACAATGGTTTGGTTTGGTGCTCTGAAGATGAGCTGCTGCCTTCACTTATTCTGGACTCAACCGACATAAGACCAGAGGGGGACGAGGCGAGGAGAGAGGTTTGTGACTCTTTTAGTCTGGCATGATCCATTTTTTGTGGTGTAGTCATGACTCTACTCTCTGCTTTGCTGGAGTCACCCCTGTCCTCTGGTGCTGAAGATGTCCTAGACCCCTGCTGCTGGGCTTTTTTGAGTGGGGTCGGCCCATGCACAGAGTCTCCTTTGAAATCAGGGAGGGAGTCACCTCTCTCCTGGATGAGCTGGTAGAGCAGTTCAATTGGAGCGCCGCTGCTTTCTGACAACGTCACACCGAGCTGCCGTAGGTGGAGGCGGGCGTGGCTGGAGAGCCCTCGTCGTGTCTCAAAGATTGTTCCACAGACCTCACAAATGACTGGGGTTGCTGTTGCGAAGTTCAAATATAAATTTGTCACCACAACTTTAATGGGCGCACTTCTGTTGGCGTCTCTAACCAAGAAAAAGAACAAGCCTGAAGCTTGTTCTGTAATGAGTTGATTGAGATGTTGACACTTGAAAACAGACTTGACAACCTTTACTTATGTCAAGATTTTTAAAAAAGTGTTTAAAAAAGAGTAGCAATGAACAGACATTAGTACTGGCTATCCGCAATTGATACCAATTCTGTTTCACAAATTTAAATCTGCAGCATACCTGTGCACTTATTGTAAGTCGCTTTGGATAAAAGCATCAGCTAAATGACATTTAATGTAATGTAATGTAACTCATTGGAATCAACTTTCAGGCCTTGAAAAGAGATATGCCCACTGACATGCATATGGTGAAATGTAATATCATTGCAAATGTGATTTTGTATTCATAAATGTTCTGTTTTCATAAATAAGACACATCCTGGGTTCCATTTTCTTAATAGTATAAGAAATGTGTTCAAGAATCAAAATCATACTACGATCAAGGTCTAATCAAGGTGTTGAGCAATTAAATAAACAAGCAAGCTTCCAGCTCTTGTAACAATGTATATATTGTATTATTTAGGAGCTCGTTGATAACATTGCCTCCTACCTTGTGCATCCATGGCTGCTGACATTGTTGTGGGTATCTTTTGAGGGATTAGAAAGTTGAATCTCTGCAGATCCTGTGTCCACAAATGGAAGAGGTTCATATAAATTAGGAAAATCTGGTGTAAAAAAATTAAATAGTATTACTTTTGATGACATGACAAAAATGGGCAGATCATGGATGTTTCTGTACCTTCCTCTTTTCTTTCTCCATTCATGTGAGACACACATAAAGCTTAGGAATATTATTTTATGGTGTTTTTTTAATGTTTTGTTTCCCCCCGCTAAGTGCTGTTTTTCTTAATGCTAATAACATACACACAAACATATTTGTAACATGGGGCATCCAAAGACGCAATAAATGTGTGGTGACAGCTTGTGTTACTCATGAAAAACTGAGTATGGGTGCAGTCCAAAGCAATAATCAGAGCTTGTTATTAATACTTGCTTCGCCAGTGAGCATTCAGTGACGGTGGAGGTGTGGGAATTACCACTTGTTACTTGAAACAGAAGCCCATATGAAGACTGAAAGGTGAAGAAGATATGCATGAATTATATGGAGACCCTGTTGGTGAGAAGGGAGAGTCCTTGAACTAACTTACCGGTCTGAGGTAGGCGTGTCCTCGGCCCCCTTTCTTACGGCGCAGAGCTGACGTGACGGCTTTGCTCGAGGACTGGGCCGGACGAGTTGAACACCCAACCTTTGGAGAGGAAAAGTCAAACACAGAGGGAGCCGCCTCGGTCTTCAGTTTTTTGGTACGGCGGACCACCAGTGCGCCAGACTCAATAACCCTTTCCCCCACATAGTCCTCGTTCACGAAGTGCTCGCTGCAAACCCGAGCGCCCCGCCGGACTGAACTTCTCTCTCGTTTCAGCGCGGCGAGCCAACGACGAAGGACCGCCTGTCGTTTAAAAGGAAAAGAGTGAAAGCGGACACTCTTTCCTTCGTCTTTGGCTCGATAAAACTCATTGCTGCATCCGGGGGCGATACAGAAGTGACCCCCTCGGCGTCGCATTACATCTCGGGGTCCATTGTTGTCCATTGAGCTCGCGCTGTCACCAACTTTTAGTTAGGTGGCGAATGTGAACCAACCAACCTCATGACGTCACGGCTCTCGATCAGACCAAACGGAAAAAACACTGTTTTTTTAAATAAATTGACTCAATGTTGATAATAAATGTTGAAAAAATGGGAGATATTTGTTTGAAAAAGAAAAGTAGATGACTTCCAAACAGCTACGCCCACGGTGTTAGACCGGTTATGACTTTTAGAGAGGAGTCCGCCTTCTGCTCAACACAACGTGACACGATGGTAATATCGCGATAAACGTTTGTTGTCCGTCAAGAAATAGGTTGGCTGTTGATTGCAACTTGAAATGTTATTCACTTTAAGAATCGTCTCTATTTCCAATGATATCGTTCGCATTACAACTTACATAAAGGGACAACTCAATAGGCCACCGTTGAGGTTAATTATAAAAGTGTAAGTGATTTAAAGCGAACTTAGATCGACGTTTTCATTGTTGCACCCTCTGTTTTGATCTGGCAGGATGCTAACGTTAGCTGCGTGCTAGTTCAAATTAAACATCATTTTAGCGAAACAGCGAACAGCTACACATCTTACGTCCGAGACTGAAAACTAATCGACACTTATCAAATGTAGATGAAGGTTAATTTACCTAAAAGGTTGCACACATTGCCTCAGTACCGTTACATCTGATTCAGACACTGACCACAATCTCAGCGGAAGTGGGGGTCCACACATTCCCGGGGATGGATGTTTTCAAAATAAAAGCACTAAGGCTGACCAAATGTGACCCTTGGTGACAATCTACAAAGAAAACCAGAGGGTTCAATTATTACTCTAAATATTTGATATGACTACTTTATTTTTCAAGGTCTAGTAAATATTGTCCCACTGAAAAGTCAATTAATCTTACTGGTAAAACATACCATTTATTTTACGTTAAAACAAGAAGATAATAAATGTTATGTTACTTTTATGTTATTGAAAGAGAACTTCATTACTATAATGCTATATTATTCTTATTTTTGGCCAGTTGCTTTTCTGTTTATATCCGTATAAACTGAACAGATATTTTAATTCAACTCAGGAGTACATGTCAACCAGTTCCCTGTACACTCCTCACTCTATCGTGATAAATACAATTTCCATTTCATTAGGCCTACTAACTGGCATAAAACAGCAATACTCCTATTATGATACTGAATCTGACCATAAAGACTGAACTGGCCACTGCAGGCTGGCCAGGTCTGTAACTTTGTTTGACAGAAAAACTCACCCTTTAAAAACCTACTGTGAAATTCACAGCAATTAACATTGACAAGCAACTTACTGTAAAACAAAGGGGTAGAGCACAAACTGTCTATTTATCAAATTAGCTGGGATGTGCATGTTTATTATGTAGTTTGGTTTACAGGTGTAAACAGTAAACATCTAACTTTTCATACCTCATACAAATTACAATTATCAAACAGCTGCAAACTCTGGATCCAGACAAATGTTCTCTGGTGAGATGAAATAGCTATTTCTGACCTGAAGGGTTTCTACATTTAGGTATACATCAAATGTTACTTTTGTCAGAACTATAATTTTATATATTTACAATTTAGTGGTGGCTGCAAAGCGTGCTCTGAGCTGCCTGTTTTTTCCTGAGGACCATGAATATGATCAGATGAAATTCATTGTGGACATGTTGGGTCGGCCACTCAATTATCTGATGAACTGTGGACAAAAAAAAAACTTGCTTCTTTCGTATTCAGAGCAGCCATAACCAGCAGACCTGGAGACTTAAGGTCTGTCTGTCTGTCTGTTTAAAGGTTGTAGTGGAGAACAGCAGTGAGCCGGTGGGCTGTGTCAACAAGTTCTTTAAGAGGATCTGATTTGCTCCTCCTAGTTCTAGAGTGACGACAAAATGCCATGAACCTGTCAAACTTTTGGTCTGCATGATCAGTCATTATCTCTTATTATGTAAAACCTTACACCGGCTTGTAGCTTCGTCACTGTGAGCTAAACATTCTGTTTGCTGTCCTGGCAAGTGTAATGAGCTCCCCATTGACATCAATACAACAGAAACTCTCTACATCTTCCACCAGAAACTAAAAACACATCTTTTCTGACTATACCTTGAATAAAGAAAGTAACACTTTAGTAGCACATATATGCACTTACTTATAGTATTTTGGAGTTTGGCTTTCTTGAAGAAATTGTTCTTTCTTGATTATTGTTGTTCGAGTACTCATGGTTGAATGCACTTATTGTAAGTCCCTATGGATAAAAAGTCTATTTTCAACAGAATAAACTAAATATACAGATGAGGACTGCCATGTGATATTGGCAAAAGCTCTAGAACAGCTTCTAAATGGATCTTGGGGTGAAACAAATGGTACATTGTGTCTTCAATTTACAGATAGTATTTTCTGTTATATCAAAAAGTGCAATGTTTCCCTCTGAACTGTTGAGGAGCTAAAGTAGGAAGTAGAATAACATGGATACTTCAAGTAAAGCATGCCTACTTTAACATTCTTACAACATAAAAGTAAATACACTGTATCTAATTTGAAGTTATATATACATAAAGTGAATGTATGCAATGAATGTATTTCTAATCAACCAATTTGGTTCACCTGCCCTCAAAGCAACACCGAATACACGCACTAATCTCAACCTTTACTTTGAAATAAACCATATTCACTTCCGGGGATCTAAACTGGCCCTGCCCACTTCTTGCACTTAACCGTCCCTTCCCTCCTCTGAGTGCTCTCCTCCTGCCAGCAGCAGACCACCGCTCTGCGAACTTCTCCTCGGCTTCGTTTGAAGACAGGTGAGTTGCAAAATGTGCGTTTGTTTGACGCCTGACCGCTAAACGTTCACCTTGAGTGTCTGCTGAGCTCGAGCGGAGCAGCAGCTTCTTGTCCCGCAGCAGAGAGGCAACAAAGGACCGGGTTTACTACACCGAGCTAACGTTAAGCTAGCCAGGCAGTGCTGGTCAGTGGCTCGGCTCCTCCTTAAGTATCTGGGCCTGTTTCTGTCTTTGTTCCGGGACTGCAGCTGACGGCAGAGACTGGTCCTCGCTTTGTGCAACTTTTATTGCATGCCACCTCCTTTTGAGAAGCGACTTTAGATTGTGAAGCGTTGACCTACGGAGCTGAACTTTGACCAAGCAGTGTCTACTACTGTGGTATCTCTCTGTAAGCCGACAAAGGATTGTTAGCTTCGGTCTGGTCTTGAATCATGACGAGGAAAGTGACATGAGTTTTCTTTACACGCACACATTGTTGATTTTACGTAAAACTGCAGCTATTTAAAAAAAGTCACTCACGTTAGCTCATGGCTGCTGTGAAGGCCTGGTTGGATCAATATTTTCTTTAGTGCGTGTGTGAACGAATTACAGCCTACTTTTCTATATAATTGCAAAGATTAAAGCTTGATTTAGAAAAAAATAATAAAAATAACACCGTTTTTATAAATCATGTATCCAAGATGTATAAACGTGTATCCTCGAGCTCATTTTCTTTTAATGTATCATGGTTGCGTAAGCTTCTTAATCGGCTGTTGTTCCTCGCGGGCTTAACATGACTTGCATGTGACTTTACACGGTTTTCCTAACGGAACCAGGTTTTGAGCTGTGAAAACTGGCTGTGTCTTTTAGGCTTTTATATGAGCATTCATAATTAATATGTGCTGTATCTCCCTCAGTCATTTGGCAATAATCACCATGTCCTCTGGAAATGCTAAGATTGGCAAGCCTGCCCCAGACTTCAAAGCCACAGCTGTAGTGGACGGACAGTTCAAGGACATCAAGCTGTCAGACTACAAAGGTAACTTGGCCTTATTATTTCACAGATTGTGTTTTTTTTGTTTTTTACTTTTTATGTCCCATCTAAAATGGATTGATCAGTTTCAATACATGTCCCCTCTTCTCCTCCTGTGCTCTTAAGGGAAGTATGTGATCTTCTTCTTCTACCCACTGGACTTCACTTTTGTGTGTCCCACTGAGATCGTGGCTTTCAGCGACAGGGCTGAGGAGTTCCGCAGTCTCGGTTGTGAGGTGATCGGCTGCTCTGTAGACTCTCACTTCAGTCACTTGGCATGGTGAGAAAAATAATGTTACTGTTATCCTTGAGAAAAAGCTGGTTTGTTAAGTTAACTATTTCTGACCGTGACCTACTTTAAGGCTTGTGTATACTGGGAGCTGTGTAGGAAAATACAAATATTGGATCAAGACAGTGTGAATTGGCAAATTCTTATAACTCTGCTGAGTGAAACTGTTTTTGGCCGATCTGAAGCAGCACTGCTTATCTCCTGTCACTGTGCTTCTCTGCGTAGTCTTGATAAGTTCTGCGGTAACGGTCTCTGCATTGGGTCTAGATGTGAGTTTAGATTTTGACATGCTTTATGTTCAGTACATCAGAAGTGAGAGTAAAACTGTCAGTTTGCTTGTCCATTAATTTGTTTTGGATTTGCCATTTATATTTTATTCATTCCCTACAGGATCAACACGCCAAGGAAGCAGGGAGGTCTGGGTACCATGAAAATCCCCCTTGTGGCAGACCTCACCAAGACTATCTCCAGAGACTATGGTGTACTGAAGGAGGATGACGGCATTGCGTACAGGTCAGGAAAACCTGCCTGTCTTTATAATAAGTTTTAAATGACAGGCCACTGGAGTGCGAGCTTGATATAAGTAAATGGCGGTTGGCACAGCCCCAGGTTGGAGTAATAGACAGGAGTACGGGCATGGGAGCAAAGCAATGTACTGCTGTCGGCTGAGGCATTTTTAGCCACCTAAAAGAAAGGCCCACCTAAAAGTTGTCAATAATACTTTAAGTACACGCCATGTTGAGAATAGTTCCACTGTTTTACCTTGCCGTCAGACATCTTTCCGACAAGGAACTGAAGCCATTATATTTATCTATGCTTTTTTCAGAGCTGTAGGACTCATTGACAAAAACAGTAATTTTACCTCACAGAATAAGAGTTGCTGGTTTACTGCTACCTTGATTGCTTAATTTATTTGTGTGACTTCTGTGGTTTAAAGGGTTAGTTCGGATTAACCAAAGTCGCACAATAACACAAACAAACTAGGCAATCAAACCAGCAACTCCTGTGTTCTGCAATGTAAAATTACTAAATGTAAATAATGACTCCAGTTTCTCATAAAAAGCTGTCTGATAACCGTCAAAATAAAGCGGTGAACATATTCTAAATATGGGGTACTGTTAAGGTGATATTGATTTGTTTTTTTAGGTGCTAAACTATGTTTTGCTGCTGTCGCCGTCCACGGTAGTACGTTGCTTTGCTCCGGTGCTGCTCCTTCTGTCTATCTACTTACTATGAATGTGTACCTCATACAACTCCACTTCAAAACATCCAAGTTGTCCCTTTTTAAGCATGTGGCGAGACTGACAAACGTAGATGTAATGATTGTTCTGGGATGGTGAAACTGTTCCTTATGACTACAGTATACACAACAATAACTTGGCCAGTAGGCCATCTCAGTCAGTGTTTGTGCATCTTGGGACAAAAGTCACCAATGATCAGTAATGTCTGTTGTGCAATACTTACTCTTAATTTGTGCCTGTCAGGGGTCTGTTTGTGATTGACGACAAGGGCATCTTGAGGCAGATCACAATCAATGACTTGCCTGTGGGTCGCTCTGTGGATGAGACTCTGCGCCTGGTCCAGGCCTTCCAGCACACTGACAAATATGGAGAGGGTGAGTAAAATCCTTGTCAACATACTGCCTTTTTTTTTTTTTAAACTGCTTTGTACAGGAAATTATATCATAAATGTATAACTAAATTATGTTGACCTTTTGCTTCGGCTCTTAAAAATGTAGTCGGTAGAAGCAGATTAGTTTCTGTTTGGTTTAATAGTTGTTTTATAATCATTGAATTCATTTTTAACCTTCAGTGGTGCACAAGGCTCATCAGCCACATAGATTATTTTAAGTTGCCAGGTGCTTGGTTAACTTTGTTTTTTATCTGACTTTTCGTAATCTCATTAGCATTTAATCGAAATGCAGATTTTATGTTATTTAGATACTTTGTACATATCACAGCTAGTGTGTAAACAGTTAGGAAAACCATTTTTTAAATGAGGTTGCCTGGACAAACCCTTGAATTTATGGTTTACCCTATGGGGTATTCACACATGTACTTTGTTTTCATGGTAAGTAAAGTTCACTGTCCCTTACACCTTGTACTAAACTTGGTTCCTCCTCCCTCCCACACAGTGTGCCCTGCTGGCTGGAAACCTGGAAGTGACACCATCATTCCCGACATTGTAAAGAGCAAAGACTTCTTCTCCAAGCAGTAAACGTGATTGTCTTCTGTCGACTTCCTAATCGTAACACTTGCCTTCAGATGAGGTGTTCCTGTGAAGCAGTATCAAATGGCGTCCAATCTATTAAACCCGACAATTTCTAAACTGGTTAGATAAATCTTTAGTAGCAAATCTTTTCTCTTTGTGCGTCCAGTGTACAATTGATGGGGCAACCTCATATTCTCAGCACTGAAACTACAGTTGTTTTGTTCCATTTTCAGAAAAGTATTGATATTTTTCCTTGCTGTAATTTAATGATTTGCTACCATCTTTATTAAAACATTGAATCAATTGTGACGTGTTTTGTCTGGCGGATGTAGCAGAACTGATGTACCTTATATTGTGAACCTCATTCCACTTGTGCCCTCTAGATGGCGCCATAGTTCCTGTATATTTTTCAGGGTGCCTATAGTTCAGTGATTTAACAACTTCGAAGAATTATGCCAGACTTTTTTTTTTTTTGGGGGATTAAGTCTTTGAATCGGTTTTAGGCCCTGAGCCTGGCTACGGATCAGAGTACGTCACAAGGCGGTGAAATGTTAGTTACTGAGTTTGACTCAACCTGACATTGCCAAATGGCACTAGCTCATTGGGAAAGATTGGATTGTTCTGTGTGTGTAAACCGACCTGCGTGACGGTCCTAGCTCCAGATACGTCTTACAGAAGAGTCATCTGTATGTATCCTACAATCTTTCCATTGAAATGACTTGAGTTATTTGTGTTAAGTAATATTTTGAAGACACCCAATCCACCTTGTTATTTACTGAAGTAATGGTTGGATTATATCACTCTTCAGAGGGCACAATCCTGATTTTGGGGTCATAGTTTATACATTAATTATTGGGTGATTGCCACATGTAATTGGTGACCTCTACTCATGTCTTCAAACTGTGTTTCTAACACCACTTATTGTAATTTCAAACTAGCTCTTAATCAAATAGAAAGCTTGTTTTGTTTTTATAAACTTATTTTCCTGAGCTTGTTCTCACGACTTGTTTTGGGAAATTGAAAGCAGAATGGGGAAACTCCCGTAACTCAAACCCCTCATTGACGAGCCTCTCATTCACACGCACACGCGTTGCGGTGCGCAGGGGAGAGCGCAGCGTGTATGGCGCAGCGTGTATGACGGGCAGTGTAGGAGGGAGTTCCCGGAAACCTTTTCATTGTGACGTTTGAAAGCAAGTTGACCATATATGGACTGACGTATGTGCGTCAATTGGGAAACTATCCTACGCTGGGACGTCTCCAACGTCAAGCAAACCCCTAACTGCTGACAAGAGATCACCGGCGATATTGTGGTCATGTTAACGATAATTGCCGTAATAACCCTAAGCGGTGACATTTTTTTCATAACATAACCTCTGGAAGAAACAACACATCTTAGTTTCATAATTTCATTTACTTAAATATATACTGTACAAGTAAAAAAAAAAAAACAGGCTCATCCGGGTCAACCCGACGAACACAAATAACTTACATATGAATGTATCACAGATCGTAATTAAAGTAAAATGTAAACAGGCAAAGCCAAGACGACACTTTTAAAAACGTATTAAAAAATGCCCTAAGTGTTTTAGTCTTGTATGATTTCTGCTGCGCCTCTTTCAGCCGTAGAAACCACATTGGTCCAGTTCTCTCGTACAGACAATGTATAAAGTCAATGTCCATTGTATTGTCAGTGCAGTTCTTGTCCAGTGTTTTAAAAAGTGCATTGTTTCTTCAATAAGACTTCACTTTGGGCGCCAACATGAGCTGGCAGCCACTGCTCACATGTGTCATGACTTTCTGTTTGAGTTGGGCCACCTGGTCCCGCAGCACAGACGCCGTGTTTGACAGCCCGGCGTTGTCCGTTTTCAGCACTTTCACCTTGTCTTCCAGACGAGAGATGCGCTCCAGTTTGCGCCTCCGACACTTTGACGCTGCGAGCCGGTTCCTCAGCCGCTTGCGCTCAGTTTTCATGCGGTCCTGGTTCTCCAAATCGATGGGGGACATCGGCGGAGACCCGTCGCTGCTCAGCATGTCCGGGACCGTCTGAGGCTCCTCTTTCAACCCGCCGAACCGCTGCGAGTGGATGCCCACACTGGCCAGCGAGTGCTGGAAATGGTGGGACCCGTGCGCAATGGCTTGGGGATGCTGGTGGTACTGGTGGTGCGGCAGGTAGCTGATGGTGGTGGAGGGATAGCTGGCCGCAGATGACAGCCCGGGGTTCGTGGCGCAGCTGCTCAGGGTGGTGTACTCGAGCGCTTCATGCTGCATGGATGAGCCGAATACCGAGGCTGGAGCCGAGCACACAACCCCACCGGGGACACCACAGGCAACGCCGCCGATGGACACGTTTGGAGGAGCCATCTGGTTCATCTTGTGGAGGTCGTCCAGCGCTTTAACAAAACCTTCAGCGAAGCCTTCCTGCTCCTCTGTGATCCCGCGGTTGTAGAAGAACTGTGTAGGTGTCGGCGTCGTAGTGATGACCCCGTTGCTGTTCTGGATGATCAGTCGCTCCAGTTCCGGAGAGGCGAGCTTCAATGAGCCCACGTCCGTCGCCCCGGCCGAATAGAAATCACTATCGGCACGCAGGTGCTGTGGCTTGAAGTTTGAGTTTCGATATGAATCGGAGAAGTTCAAGTTCATATTCTGCTTTAGCAGCTTGTAGTCTGGCAGGGCTGCGCCTGGATGGCCATAAGCAGAGAGAAACGAGTCGTCATAAAAAGGTTGTTCCATTATTGTGGACATATTTCAAAATACAAGTCAAATACAAGAGTGCGCTGCAAAGATGCTGCGTGGACACCGAGGCTTTAGTGTCCCAATTGACTCAATCTCCAGCACAAAGTCCCGCTGTATTATTATACTGAAGACCAAAGCTATCAAAAACAGAGCAAAACTTCCAAAATAGTGGAACTGTACTGTACCAAGTCGTCGATTTGTGTCTTTAGTTGAATTCAAAGCGGAGTCCAGTGACTAATTCAGATGTTTTGATTCCACTCGTGTGTAGGAGAGTCTTTTCTGCTCTGAAACTGAGCTTTTCTTCTGTTTCCTCTGTACTGACAAGCCGCAGACGCGCTTTGCTGTACTTATATCATCCAGCTCCTCATGCGCTCCAACCAGCCTTCTGATTGGTTGTTACCGCTGTGGTCCCCGCCTCCGGGAAGTCAGACACACTTGCTGACGTCGTTGCCAGGATGAAGGTCTGTCAACAGACGAGGCCTTTTCGGCGTGAGGGAAACTCAAGATGGGTGAACGCAAGATGTAAGTGCACATCCACACTCCTTTCCGTTTATTAACGAGTCAGTTTGCATTTGTCTCACAACTCAAAAGTCATCCAAAAAAACACAAGGAGCCTTTTCTAACTGGAGGTCTGGGGAACCCAAAAACACTTCCAACAACCGCTTTGCCTTCCACTCTAAACAACAATCCCCAGCGGGGAGGATATATAGTCTGATGCTGAGTCATGCGATCCAAACTGATATCGGACAGTCCATATTTGGGTGTCCTGGCGCACCAGTTCCTCCCTGACAGGAGCGGGAAGCCAATCCCATGTTGGCCCGCTTCCAGCGCTCCGGGATGTGGGAGGCGGGGGAGGTGCTGCTGTCTGCCTTCACCCCGCAGGCAGGGAGAGGACGGGGAGGTGGCGTAAACTCTTGGGCGTGATGTCTTCAAAAATGCGTGAAGGATAATGTCTGTCTGGCAAAGTAAGACATGTGCTCGGGTTATCAGACACAACTCGTATGATAGACATATTTAATATTTAAAGATAAACTTATAGTTTAGCCTATGTTCACCGATGGAAAGAGTGAATCGGCTGTATACTCATAACACGAGTTGCTCACCAAAACACGGTACTTCTAATTAATATTGTATCAAAAAGGTAGTTGTTGCCTATCATTAACCATTAAAAAGTAGTAATTGAAGCTGACTCAAGGCAGTGTTTTTTCTTTTCTTCTCCTCGACTTCACTGTTTTTATAAAGTGCACTGAACTTAATCAGAATTAAGGGAGCAGAAACAAATGAGGAAATAGAGGAAAGGCATGTCCCCTGGACTGAACACCTGTTTGATAGAAGGACGTCTTTGTCTTCTCTATATGGTAATGACCTCTGAATCACTTCCCAGAGGGCCATGCGCCTACGCACGTTCATATCGTCTCGTAGTTCGACTTGCCACCTATCCTCAGGTCACGTGTGTGTTTGAGTGTTTTTCTCATAATGGCAGCACCTCATCCTTTAAAAAATATCTACCACCTTTTTTGAATGTATTAATTTTAGATAAGACAAGGCTTTTCTTAGTTGAAGTGATTTCTATATAACTTTAAAGGAATAGTTCACCTAAAATGCAAAGTCATTATGTCCTCACTAACTCTGACCCGTAAGAGACGTAACATTGAACAGTTTGAAGATAATGGGAGTCTCGCAAAATTGCACTGTGGGTGAAATAGTCAACTCGTATATATATTTTCGATTGTGCTTTTCACAGATAGTCTTCTGCCAGTCTGCTGTAAAGTACACAACAAGAGAGATGTCAGCAAGGACATGGACTGGTAAATTAGGTATTTACTTAAATGTTGGACTCATGGTGTGATTGTTTTGGTGGAATTTGATGGACATTTTATAGTTTCTTCTGTTGACTTATTGTCTGTAGTTTGGGCTTTAAAGGGGCACCCCAGCATTTTGGTATTGCACTACCATACATTTAGGGGAGTCACAAGGGATGTATTAAATAATCTGAGATATCCAGACTTTTAGTACGAGTCAAGTTCCAGAAAAACAGGATCCTACTTTTCCCATAATTAATATAACATCTGAATATGAGGTTAATATCCGGTTAAGCTCTTCTTTTTGAATTGGGGTTCCTTCATGTAATAAGACCAGGTTAACCGTTGAACCTTTTCACCACTCACCTTACCTGAAGTCAGAAATCAGGTGTACCAGTTAGTCTTCACCAGACATGCTGCATTTCTCTTTAACTTCAATGACAACAAGACAATTTTTGGGAATATCTGAAGCAACATCAGCAGCATCCTGTGCACTCCCTCAGATTGTGGGAAACGAATGTTGAGGTTTGGCCAGATGTTAGGTGGCGGTCAGTTTGGACCAAGCTCCTTCCACTGAATCAGTGGTCTGATGTGCCGTTGTCAGTGAGGAGAAACGTCAGGGGGAAACAGAAACAGAAGTAGTTTCAGGGAAACAGAGTGAAGTATCACTTAGTGGTCAGTTCCACTTTCAGAGTGACCTCATCCAATTCACTAAAGGTTACAATAGTCACAAAACTGACCTCTTATCGCATGTGGTTTGTTACATGTTTGCATTTGATTAGATTATAAATATATGGAAGATTCTTAGAAATGTTTCATAAGCTTATTATATTATCAGCCAACTCTTCTGTTTTTGTCTGAATATGTGACTGAGAATCTCGGGCCTTAAATCCGATTGAGTGAGGACGATACGGAAGTCTGTTTCGCTTATTGTTGCTAAATGTGCAGGAAATAAACTCTACAATATATATAGTGTTATTTAAGTCAGACTTTTTTACTCGAGACCCTTAATTGGCTCTGAGGCTCTGAACAATTTCTTGCTCGCATGCACATCATTTCATGCGGCTATGCACCAGAATTCACAGGCGCACAGTTCAAACACCTCATACATGCAATTCTGTCACTTTCTTTGAGCGCTGGTGTGATTCAGGTCGACAGTATGGTAATAAAGAACAGAAGCAGCAACAGAAATATGAAAAACATGAAAGCAACAGAGAAGCATATAGGTGCAATCACCTCCGGTGGTACAGATGGCGCCTGTGGCTGAGCCATAAAGAAACCTTTCTGTTCCCATTGGCTGTTGACACATCACATGATAACTGCTGGCTGTGCCCGGGAGAGAAAAGTGAACTATGGGTGGTATACGTGATAGGAAATAATTGAATATGTCACAATGTACTGTATCATTTATAAGAAAGTCTAAATGTCAACAACACATCTGGTCTCTCAGTTATGAATCATGCTTCCCAAGTATATTTTTTTACTGAGAATTCAATGATCTGGAACCAGCCAGGACTGCTGACCGAGCTAGAGATTGATTGCAAAATCATTAAGGGATGTGAGGATGAGTTATTGAGAAATTGGAGATAGTTCAATCAAGATAGGGATTTGGATTTACAATATGATGGTTGTCTGCAATTTCTCAAACACTTTATTTGGTTTTAATGAAACCAAGAAGAAGAAAAAATCTTGTTTGTCCTTCACTCACTTCAAAAACAAAACTTTTGTCAGAAAAGGACACAACTCCGGAGCGCCTGGAAGCTGCTGATGTTCATTTGGCTTTCATCACGACTTTAACTCCCTGCTCTCTTTCTTGCCTCCCACCACAACCTCCGCAGCTTGTTCAGGCACTAAAACACTGGGCGTCTTTATCAAATGAACCAGAAGTAACGTCGCTCCTGCATCTTTGGCAAGGTCTTCCACGCTGGAAACTCTGTGACCTGGAAGCGGCCTGTAGGTGTGGTGAGTCAGGTAGGGGTGTTTGTCGGGGCAAAAAGCTGGCTGTCCCCGCGAGGAGAGGACAGCTCACACAGCAGCATATTAAGTCAGAAGACTGTTAGTCCTTAAAGAGTGTGTGTGGGTCACTTAAATTAACGCTAACAAGCAGCCGTCGTCAATCCCTCTTTCCCCCCTCCTCTCCTCCATGAACCGAACCCCATCCCTGCACCAAAAGCCCTTTTCTTCTTCTTCCCCCTCATCGTTATCTGGCTGCCCGTGGGAAATTGAACCGCCTTGTGCATGTAATCGCTTTAATGAAGGCATGTTTAATCAGCATATTCTTCGTCTGTAGCTCCCAGATAGTGCCAAGGAGCCTTGTAGCGACGAGAGACCTTTAGCACAAGACAGGATGATTGCTGGGGCCAAATGAGTGTGGCAGGAAAAGACAGTCGGACCCAGCTGTCCCCCCGGGCTGACGCAACGCATATGGAGCTGTCCTTCCCACTTCCCCTTCATCTACTGCTTAAACTCCCTGTCACTCTGCCAGTCTGTAAAAATGGCAAAGTGGGGGGTTTAATTAGGTCTAATCTGATTTTGCATGCCCATTTGGTTTATTAATTGAGCTGTCTTTTTGTTTAAAAAAAGACACAAATATGAACTTGGTTATGAGTGTGTGTGTGGGGGGGGGGGGGGACTGTAAACATATAGCAGTGTTAACTTTAAGGATTGCTATTATTCTGATATATTTTGTCTATTGGCGTCCTTTGTTTTAGAATCAGGAACATGGCTTGGATTTGAAGTAATGCTAGCAATGAGATGCTGGTATCAAATGAGAGTAAGAGTTGAGTGACAGAGGTGATTTAAGAGGTCAAACATTCCCTTTGCAAACGCACCCAAACAAGACACATCATATGTTTGCTGTGACTGTGGCTATGAAGGCTAATATACTGTAAGTGACTAAAAGGTTGCTCACAGCTGAGACATCGTCTCATGCATTTTAACCTCGTACAAAACAATATATATCGTATTAGGCAGCAGAGTGCCACCTGGGCATTTCTGTATTAGTTTTACGCTACAATAAGCGACACAAAGATGCCAACTGATTTGCTCTAAATTGGTGGGTCATGGAGGAGAGGTGGGATATATTGCGAATGTTTGATTCCTCTGTATCTCCTCTGCTGAGACTTCCTCTTTCAGAAAAAAATAGGAGAAGTGAATGTGAGGTGGCGGGAGGCCAGGGTGTGGAGGATTTGGGTACACCACATTTTCATTTCCTCAATAAGTTGCTGTAATGGGCCAGCTGCGGTGCCAGTGTGGCAATGGTGGGCTTGAAAAGGTTCAGATCAACGTTGAGTCTGCTTATGCTTTGTGGGCCCATCCTTTAATAGGACAAGTATTAGTGGACCTACAGCTCTTCATACAGGATGTCAGATACCTTTGTAAGTCACATTACTCATGGCTGTGTAAACCTCGTTGTTCGGCATTATGTATCAATCATCTGCAGTGTGTTGGGTTGCTATGGATTTCTTTAAGGTATTCGTTATAAAACAAATGAATTATTTATGTTTGCTAATATGCTAACACATGTCCATTATACAAGTCTGAGTCACACTCTTAAAGGAATAGTTAAATGGTAAGATCAATGACACACTCATACTTGTTCAATGAATATCAAGCTGCAGGCAATGGCAAAAGCCAGTTAGCTTAGCTTAGCATAAAGACTGTTAACAGGGAGAGACAGCTCATCTGGCGCTGTCAAATGGTTAAATAATACCAGCACCTGAACGAGCACATCATATGTTGTTTGATTTATCTGAACAAGTGTACAAATGACAACTTGTGGTTTTTACAGGGGTAATGGTGTCACTCTGAGACTCCAGTCTCCAGTCCTGTCAAGACGCCAGTGTTTATGCTCAACTAATTAATGTGAGAATGGTATTGTTGGACGTTTACACATCTCTTTGACAATTCTTTACAACGCCTTTATAATTAAGTTTGGACTCCGCATAGGGTGAATAATGTAGATTGAACATCTCCTTGTATGCACTTGTTTGAAAGCATGTTTTTGCATATCTATCATAGTTTTTCAGTGTTTTGGTTCCTTTTTATTCAAGATTCTTAGGATGATGCTTTGTTGAAAAAGGAAATCCCCTAATTTTATGGGGAGTACTACTGTATACTTGAATATCGTTGTTTGTTAAATCTTACTCATTTACTCTGGCTCTTTACGCTTTGCCATGTTACCCCACTGCTCGTTCTAGAGTTGCCATATGACGGTTTAGTTGATAATGATAGATTATGTTACTGATATACGAGAAAGAAATGAGCATTTCTGTAGTAGAAGTTTGAATCTCAAAAAACACACTCAGGAAACCAGATTTCCAAGAACTATTCCTTAATCTCTAACACCCCTTTCTCTCTACTGTTTGCATACACATATTCATTTAATTTTCAATTCAGTTTATTTTGTATAGCCCAATATCACAAATTACAAATTTGCCTCAGACGGCTTTACAATCTGTACACATACGACATCCCTGTCCCAGGACCTCACATCGAATCAGAAAAAACTCCCCAAAAATAACCTTTCACAGTGAAAAAAGGGAAGAAACCTTCAGGAGAGCAACAGAGGAGGATCCCTCTCCCCGGATGGACAGATGCAATAGATGTCATGTGTACAGAATGAACAGTATTTACAAAGTTACATAAACACATTACATGAATATGACAATGTATGAATGGAACTCCAATCCATGAAACAGAAGGAGGTAGAGAGAAGGCGCATCAGCAGGGCCAACGCGGGAGGCCGGCTCGCCAGGCATCAGACACCTCCAGGTCCAATGGACCCTATGAGACGTGAAGTCACAACGACTCCGGGGAGGAAGCAGAGTTAATTAGGTGCAATGGAGAGATGTAAATTCATTCATAAGGAGAGATGTAATTTCATCCATAAGGAGAGAGAGAAGAGGAGATAGGTGCTCAGTGTATCCTAAAACATCCCCCAGCAGCCTATAAGCCCCGCATTTAGTGAGCGCAGTTCTCTAGTGGGGCAATATGGTACTACAAGTTCCTTAAGATATGATGGTGCATTACCAATCGAGGCTTTGTAGGTAAGGAGAAGAATTTTAAATGTGATTCTTGATTTTACAGGAAGCCAGTGCAGAGCAGCTAATACGAGCTGCAGCATTCTGGATCAACTGGAGGGATTTAAGAGCCTGATAATAAGGAGTTGCACTAATCTAGTCTGGAAGTAACAAACGCGTGAACCAGCTTTTCTGCATCTTTTTGAGACAAGATGTGCCTGATTTTTGAAATGTTACGTAGATGAAAAAATGCAATCCTTGAGATTTGCTTAACGTGGGAGTTAAAGGACAAGTCTCGGTCAAAGATAACGCCGAGATTCTTTACAGTGGTGTTGGATGCCAGGGCAATGCCATCTACAGAAACCACATCACCAGATAATTGATCTCTGAGGTGTTCAGGGCCCAATAAAATAACTTCAGTTTTGTCTGAGTTTAACATCAGGAAGTTGCAGGTCATCCATGTTTTTATGTCTTTAAGACATTCTTGAATTTTAGCGAGCTGGTTGGTCTCCTCTGGTTTGATCGATAGATATAATTGAGTATCGTCTGCATAGCAATGAAAGTTTATGCAGTGTTTCCTGATAATATTGCCCAAAGGAAGCATATATAAGGTAAATAAAATTGGTCCAAGCACAGAACCTTGTGGAACTCCGTGATTAACGTTGGTGGTCATTGAGGATTCATTGTTTACAAATACAAATTGAGATCGATCTGATAAATAGGATTTAAACCAACTTAGTGCGGTACCTGAAATGCCAATCGACTGATCCAGTCTCTGTAATAGGATGTCATGATCAATGGTGTTGAACGCAGCACTAAGGTCTAATAATACCAGTATGGAGATGAGTCCTTTATCTGATGCAATTAGGAGGTCATTTGTAATTTTCACCAGTGCTGTCTCTGTGCTGTGGTGTTTTCTAAATCCTGACTGAAACTCCTCAAATAAACTATTCTGATGTAGAAAGTCACACAACTGATTTGCGACTACTTTCTCAAGGATCTTAGAGAGGAAGGGAAGGTTAGAGATCGGTCTGTAGTTAGCCAACACCTCTGAATTAAGAGTGGGCTTTTTCAGGAGAGGTTTAATTACAGCTACTTTGAAGGAATGTGGTACATGGCCTGTTAGCAAAGACACATTAACAATATCCAACAGAGAGGTGCCAATTAAAGGCAACACGTCTTTAAGCAGCCTCGTTGGGATGGGGTCTAAGAGACAGGTAGACGGTTTAGAAGTAGAAACCGTTGAGGACAATTGGTCTAGGTTAATGGGAGAAAAGCTATCCAAATATACACCAGGGCATACAGCCGTTTCCAAGGCCACTCCTCTTGATGACAGATCGGCAGTAGTTGAGGGCAAGAGATCATCAATCTTGCCTCTAATAGTTAAAATCTTTTCATTGAAGAAGTTTATGAAGTCATTACTACTAAGGTCTATAGGAATACACGGCTCCGGAATTTAGATATCGTTAGCCTACTTATACACTTGTCTGGCACAATAGTTAATATTGTAAGTTTAAGACGGCCCCTTTATTTTCTTTTTACTGTATGCCTGCTAACTGCATCCCTGCCTGTAATAAGAGCACCTGATTATGAGAAATGTTTATCAAAGTGACTCGAAGCAGATACGAGGAAAGGCCGGTGTGTCTGATGTGTGGTTGGAGAGATCAATGGTGCGAGTTGGCCTGAAACTGTGTAGGCGCCTTCTGATGCTCTTGCCTTTGCTGATGATCATCGAGACTCAGCACTTTTAGACTCCATTGCTTCCTGGAAATAAAGCAGAGAGATGTGAGCAGAAGTGGATGCCCAAAAAGAAGACTTAAGATCATGAATGTCTACGTCTTGTCGACGAAGAGAACATTGAGCAGTTGTTGATTTATGGGGATGAACTGTTTCAGTCTTTTGATATTTAACTTCTGCAATTGCTCCAAACCACGAGGAGTTCTTCCAAATCAGTTTCCCACCCATTCATTAATTCATCAGAACAGTGAGTACATCACACTGTACTCCACACAGTGATGTGCATGTTGATAATGCAGCAGAGTCATGATGCCCACACTGCCCTGGTTTACTGGTTTCATTGTTTTGTGAGTGATTCGGAAGCTATACATGTTAAAGTCCTCAGCTTGTTGCTATATCTACATTTGTGTTGCTTTAACAGTCCCTAACGCATCGCAATGTATCAGTGCTATGATATTTAAGCACCTAGCACAATATTAACATGATAAGAATCTAATAATCTAATTGCCTCCAATGAGAGGGTATACAGTCATAATACATGCCAGTCATTCAAGCCCCTCAAACCTTCGTCTGAATTCAACCTCATTATCTGATTCACAGCAATACAGAGATGACACCAGCAAGCAAAGCCCACTTCTATTTTATTTACCAGAAGTGGTTCACCAGCTTGGGTTTTCACACACACTCACACACACACACACACACACAGGAACTTTCCTGTCAAAGGATGGTTGTTCTCGTACGAAGAAAGCAAAGTACAAAGGCGGTCAAAGGCGAGTGCTGTTTATCTCTGCGTGCATTGGTTCACCTCGAGTGGGCTCCTAGATCATTTGTGCCACTCTGTATATCAAGAGAGGTGTTTCAGTCCTTGAGCAAGCAGATATTGCTGCCTGTCTGCTGCATCGTGTACTGTATCTGCTGTTCTCGAGTTCTTTTACGGAACCTTTTGTGCGGAGAAAACGTCTTTCTTCTGACGCCGTTATGATGTAAAAGAAAATCCTGTTAAGTTAGTCACCAACATATTACAGCCTACAGACCGTTTGGTGCAATATATGTGTAAAGGTTATCTATTACTGGTAGTGTTGGCCTGCTACATATGGAACACCGCTAAAGGCACGTAGCAAAGTTACGCAGATCAAGCCACAACATTAAACACTGAGTCTCGTGAAAACTATAAACCACAGACACTTTTTGTAAACATGAGACTCATTTGTGTCCCCTGCAAGTTATCACTCTCCTTTCAGTGCCACAGTAGCATGACACATACTGTGTGCACACTCACAAATACACCGACATGGGGCATTTTGTTTCTGCATCTTTTACGTTTGATAGATTCCACAGTGGTCTGGTGATTTAGCTCAAAAAGTTATTGAATTGTCATTTGTTTTGATATAAAAGTTTGTTTTAAGCAAAACTAATTAAAATTCATACACTGTAGGCACAGCCATGGGAGCAATTTGGGGTTAGGTGTCTCGCCCAAGGACACGCGGAGCCGTGGATCGAACCACTGATCCTCTGATTGAAGATTGAAGGACGACCCTGCTCACCACTGAACTACTCCACTAAATGCATTCATCAGGCTTGATTCAATGTGTTACATGCATCCCAACTATTTCTGTTTCCACTGTTTTATTTAATGTATTTTGTATTCAATATTTGCGCCACACCACAGGTTTCTTATTTTTTGTACCTGTTTTAAACCAGCTAACGTTGTTAGCATTACCTCTTTTTCTGAAGCTAATCCTCTTTAATTGCATCAGTGGTGAGTAATGTAAAGAGAAATATGCTAATGTTTCAAACAAAAATGCTACTTTTCCCATTTGGTATATCATATCTGGTGTTCTTCATTAGTGCAGAGGCATTGCACTGGCCAGTCTCAAATTGTATTCAATTAACATTGGATTTAGAGATCCTTCATTTATCAAGCTCCTCTTTTATGGAACCAGCTTCCACTTTCAGTCCGGGAGGCAGACACAGTCACCTCATTCAAGAATAGACTTAAGACTTTCCTCTTCAATAGTGCTTATAGTTAGGGCTGAATCAGGTTTGCCCTGGTCGAGCCCCTAGATATGCTGCTATAGGCTTATAGGCTGCTGGGGGATGTTTTAGGATACACTGAGCACCTATCTCCTCTTCTCTCTCTACTTATGGATGAATTTACATCTCTCCATTGCACCTTACTAACTCTGCTTCCTCCCCGAAGTCTTTGTGACTTCACATCTCATAGGGTCCATTGGACCTGGCGATGTCTGATGCCTGGTGAGCCTGGCCCTGCTGATTGCCCTGCCCCCCCTCCTCTCTACCTCCTTCTGTTTCATGGATTGGAGTTCCATTCATACATTGTCATATTCATGTAACTTTGTAATGCTGTTCATTCTGTACACATGACATCTATTGCTTATGTCCATCCGGGGAGAGGGATCCTCCTCTGTTGCTCTCCTGAAGGTTTCTTCCCTTTTTTCCCTGTGAAAGGTTATTTTTGGGGAGTTTTTCCTGATCCGATGTGAGGTCCTGGGACAGGGATGTCGTATGTGTACAGATTGTAAAGCCCTCTGAGGCAAATTTGTAATAAACTGAATTGAATTGAAATTTAAGGGTTTTGATTCACTTATGCTTATTTAGAATATGTAACTGTTATATATTACATAGTCTAATTTTATTGTGACATCTGTTCCTCTATTTACTCCCCTTACATTCCCATGAGAGCAAAGGGGAAAGAGAAATACTGCAGGGGGGAAATGCAGACTCAATTGTGGTCAAAACTTCTAAAAAAAAACATCCCCTCTGCACAAGCGATACGATCCAGAAGTGGTGAGCTCTTCATTTTTAGTGTTTCCCGTGATGCCATAAAAAATGCCATGTGATTGCCTCATGAATATGATAATTTGTTTTCAAATTTATCAGAACATTTGGTTTCATTTCAGAAATGTGCAGATTATACAGATGCAGACCAGTCATTAGGTAACTAATAAAGATGATTCATCGGAGTGTTCAGAGATCTGTCAGGTAGCGGTGGAGACAGGCGTGACTGGGAGTGGTCTAGTGACACTTTCATCCATTCTCATTGGCATGAAACACCAGAGACTGAGAGAGAACGGTTTTAGTCAGACGACCACAAAACAACTCAATCTGTCTGGCAGTGAAACGGTTAAACTGCACTTTTTCTTTTTCTGCCTCCCAGCTGTCTGGTATTACTGGTGGAGTCTGGTGCCCAGAAATAAGGTGCAGTGTGGTATCACTCTATCAGATGGGTACGATAGTAACCATCAGGCGATGTGCAAAAAGTTCTCTGCTTAGCTTTGAGGTGTTTTTTCTGGAAAACAGACTCCTTTTATTCTTTGCATCTCATCTTCTCTTTTTATCTATCCGTCCATCATTCTCTACATTTGTCTATCTCCTTTTCCCTCCCTGTTTACATGTGTGCATTATGTGTGCTTTGCTGAGCATGCTGTTTGCCCTTGGGGTGTTTTTTATTTATACATTCTTGGCACAAGCAGTGTTTTTTAAATTCTCCCCGCAGGGGAATCACTTGACCCTTGTTTACACTGCAGGAGCACACACAATATTGATGATAAAAAGTCTTATTTTCATGTAGTTCCCTGATCACTAAACACACATGCAAGTGTGCACATGCAGACACTGTTGTTGACGCTCTGGTAATTGCCCCCCTTGCTAAGCCCTGGAGTTTATAATGATTACAGTGGAAGTTTTTACATTTAGACAGAAGTAGACAAAAGCAGGCTTCTTATTTCTAACAAAGACTGTCAATTCTGATGGCGAAATGACATCTGCAGCTAGCTAACAGGTTTTTCTTCATCTGTAGCTAGCTAACAGGTTTTTTTTCATCTGTAGCTAGCTAACAGGTTTTTTTTCATCTGTAGCTAACTAGCTAATTAATGCTGAGTTGTAAACTTCACCCCAGCTGTTTATGCTGTTAGCCATGTTAGCTGCTAGCACACCTGTTACTAACAATTGGTCTCTTGTGTTTTGCAATTTTGTAAAAGTTTAAGAAAGACGCCATGTTTAGGGGTTAATTTCGATCAATTCAGCCACACTGACAAATCCCATCAGAGTGTGAATATTATATAAAAATCCGATAAATAGAAAAGCCAGTCTCAATATGCATCCGGTTATTAATTTAACAATTTCTGTTTTTTATGCTTGTATAAGTACACATCCGTGCTATCATAGCCTTTTTATAAACACAGATCTTTATTCATCAGATGTGTGGAAGCGGAGTAACTCGTAACTCGTATAAATATGATTACCACTGATTATAGAACTTCAAAAGTGCTGTGAGTGAGAGTGTGGTCCACAGTGAGTGTGGCTCTCATTCATAATACGCTGAAACACAGCGAGTTACTAACCTCACATCCTGTACCAAATGCAGCAGGAAATGCTTGATTTCCTGTAGTGAATTGTAAGTGGGGGCTATCGTGTACTTGTGTGTGTGTATCTGACACATTGGGAGTGTGTGCCTGTATATGGTGTCAACATTTGTTCTACATTTGAAGTTCTATCAAGTAACGTGTATATCTTAAAATCATCCTCTGAGAACAGCCCTTAATTAAATACAGATAACAGTTTCATATTGACAATTATTAGGTTGCCACAGATGTGTGAGGGTCATTAGTCAGTTGGAAGGTGCAGATAAGTGTGAAGTTCCTTCTTATCACCAAATCTAAATCAGTGGAGAAAGCGCACCTCACATTTTCAAATCCATCCAGAGTTGTCATTAGTTGGTTGACTATGTCCCTAAATGACATCAATGAAAGCAATTACATAAGCCGAGAATAGATTTGACACATTGGTGATATTATATGACTGTGTTGCAAAACAAATTCAAACCTTGGAGGGTTCTTGAAACATCTCCTCACTCACACATCTGTCTCTCCTTTATTTCACCTGCGTTTTTACTGAATATTGTTTTCAGGAACAATCAAACTATTTAAGACACAGTGTGAAGAAAGTAGTCTTTTCTGTCAGTGATGCCAAACTGCTGAATTCACAAGAAAAATGACCTTGTTTTGCAATTTTGGCCACATCCCTCTTGACTAACAAGCTTTTAACAGTGTTGTCAAACACACACACACACACACATACACACACACACACACACACACACACACATACACACACACACACACACACACACACAAACACACACATACACACACACACACATACGCACGTACACACACACGCACACACACACACAACTGCCACCTCTGATCCCCGAAAATACTATACTGTTGTCAAGGAAACAGCCAGAGCCTATCAAAGTATGTGTGTGTGTGTGTGTGTGTGTGTGTGTGTGTGTGTGTGTGTGGATGTGTGTGTGCGTGTGTGTGTGAGTGTGTGTGTGTGAGAGATAGAGTGAGAAAGGGTGCATTTGTGCATCTTGGAATAGCTTCAGTGACGCATACATTTGCTCACAAACACCATGCCAGCTAACCGCCCTCTTTCACCTCCCCATTCTGTGTTACAACGTACATCCATCTGTCCTCTCATCTTTTTCTTTCTTTTCTTTTTCTGTTCTTTGATTTTACTCCTCTGCTCTGTCCCTTTCTCTAACTTCTTCTCCTCCACCTTTCTCCCTGTCTTTCCTCTCCTCTCCTGTCGAAGCTCGTATTCAGGGAGTTGTGGTTCATTCCTTCCTCTTCTTGGAAACTATCAAGCTTTCACCAGATCTGACATTTCCACTAACCCACAGATTGATTCTTGTTATTTCCTATCATCACATTTCATTATCTTCCACCTTCATGAAAAAGTGGAAACGCATCTAATCAATCTTCCCAGTCTCAAGCTGATTAGATAAAGAAGTTATTTTTTCAAACAAGATTTCACGCAGAAAAAAAAGAATGCACCACAGGCTGCCACAGCTTGTTAGTTTGTGATATCAGTGGTAGCATTCTGCTTATGAGCCATGTAAGGTTTATTTTTCCAGGCAGTAAAATCCCATGAGGCAGCGATGACTTCATATTGTCTCTGATTAATGGCTCTACATGAAGATGGGGGGGGTGGATGAAAAACTCTGCCAAAATCCCTTCTCCTCTGTCCCCTCAAGGCATCTACCTACATTTATACAACAACCATGATGCTCTGGTGGCAAACTTGAATCTTATTTTCATATCTGGCTGTTGAGTTAAAGGATGTCTACATGTGACGCAGGTTTCGTTATTATTGACCTGTTAATTATTCCCACAAATGACGAAAGATGTCAGCTGTTTGAAAATCTTGTCCAACAGTTTTGCCGTGTTTTAGGCAGCCTCTCTTAATATAGATTTATTTTGACATGACAACTAGCTATATTTAAATGCTAATCCTTAATCCAGCATCAAAGAAAGAGTTAGCGCTGGCACCCTTCAGTACTGATAAATATAAACTTTAGCTTCAGTTCATCAATCTTCACTATGTCACTTTTATGGCTCCCGATCATAATGTCAGTTACATGTTATGGATTTATTTTTAGCAACACAAGATGACAAAAAGAATGATATCTGATAATCTGACCACATGTGAAAACAGATCACAAGGTCGTATGTGAGCTTTCTGTGTGAAGGTCAGACATCTCTGTTGTGTCCAGCTTATTAAACCCTCAACTTCATATACCAACTTACATCTACAGGAGCTCAGAGGCCTGCAACCAATAAAGTTTGCTGCAGTTTGGGCATTTTCGCAAGTGTTTGCGTGTATGTGAGAGTTTGTGATGTGTGTGTGCGCATGACTCCTTCTGAGTCACTGCTGTCGCCCTGGGTGCACAGCCAGGGCAGTGGAGAAGGGTTTATGTGTGAGTGTGTGCTAGAGAGAGAGTAAAGACTTAGTGTGTCTGTATACATGTGCGTGCATATTAACATCCATATATGTGTGTGTGTGTGTGTGTTTATTTGTCCTTTAGAGCAGCCCAGACCTGAATACTCGAGTCCATGACTGTGTCCAAAACTGGATATTTTTTCATCAATTTTGAGTCATCCATGTCTTACAAATATGTTAGTCTTTTTACATTTTGTTCTGTTGTTCGTTTTACCCACTGATTATAGTTTATCTCATTTTCAAAAACACACAGGTCAGTGTTGCTCCAACATACACTTTATTGTAAGTCGCTTTGCATAAAAGCATCAGCTAAATTAAATGTAATAATGTAATAATACACAGTCCTGCTGTCAGAAATCCTCACTACCTGTATTACTCCGATGCTAAAAATGTTTCCTTAAAAATACAGTTTCCTCTTGTTTCATTAACATTTGGTAAAATCTACAGCTGTTTAAGGTTTTATAAAAATAAAAATATATAGTTGTGACTTGTTTTACAGATGTCTTCAGGAGTATCAAATTGCTTTGGATTAGTTGACAATACAAACATTATGGATTAAAAATATATAGACTAATTATAGATAGAAAATATATAGAATATTTACAGCCTTATCCTTCAAGGTATTACTAGTATACAGTATAATCTAATAATTTTCACCTGGCTGCCAGGTTTGGTGATTAGCATTAATGCTAGCAATTCGCATGAGCCAATTCAAAGGGTAATGGCCATAGTGAACAGTAAGTTAAAACCAGTCAAATATGGTGCTTTTTATTTTCTGCAACTGTAGCACGACAACACGACGGAATTAGCAAGCTAGCTAGCTAACTAATCTTCCCCTAAATGAGCTTCATCTACACACTCTTGTCACAGAGTAGGGAAGCACATTGCTATTCACCAGATAATCCTAAACACCGATTAACCAGATTTTGTAACGTGCAAGTCCACAGAAAAGAGCGGAAAGGCTTGTGCTGTGCTGTGTTGATAATGCTACACTGGTTTCACAAACTGGGCCGATGATAGACGCGACTCGGCGCCAGTGTTGAGACACGTCAGCCAAAATTCTGGGGTTTAGTTACTCTTTAACATTAAACAAGAAGACACATTAGAAGTTGAGAAAATAAAGGACAAGAAGATGACTGAACAACAACAGCAAGAAAGCAGAAGCCTTGAGCCAGCTGGTCTAAATCATGTGCCATTGATCAGGCCACCTGTTGAGTGTGAACAGATTCGAATGATAGCCGGTCCACCTGAACTTCAATGTGTGAGTCAGTGCCGCCAGCAGTTGAGTTAAGGGACTGGACTCTTCCTCAGTGGAGTCAATTAAGCTGTCAGCATGAGTGTGATTGGAGCGGGACCCGATGGCTGTGACTCAGGATGCTGCTGATGAATCAAATGGAAAAAACAGCAACATTTTAGGGTTTCAGTCTGTTTTTTGGGGGGCCTCTGTCTGGACTGACGGGAGGTGGAAAGATGAAAAGAAAGAGAGAAGGAGGGTTTATTCCCACAATGAGGGTGTTTTCCAATTCGACTTTACAGTCAAATCTTTTCTTGGCATCACTGTGGGGGGAAAAACATGATAGAGGTCTATTAAAAACACTCTGTTGTGATTAAATGTGTGGCTTTCTTGATCGGAGCGTGCTTTTAGTGCAATTACGTGTATTATTGTTTGTTTTTTTCTGTTAAATGTTGACAACAAACACCAATTAAAAATACTTTTGGCAAGCTGTGTTAACAGCAACATATAAAGAAGTATGCAGTTAGTACCATGTGACCTGCAGTTGAACTGAGTAATGAGACTGATGATCACTTTCAGACAACTCTGTGAATTAGTTTTTTTACTAACGACTGAACAAATAGCAGCGGGGGTAAAGAAGAAAGGAGAGCGGCAGCATCAACAACATTTGAGGAGGACCCATGGAGGTTAAAAGCTCCATGTGTAGACGTTCAAATACGTCGCGTCTGAAACTAAAAAGGGCCCATTTCAAGCTGCTCCAGTGACTCACTGCTCCTTCTCCCGGCTTTACGGGAAGTGGAATGTGTTTTTAATTCTTCAGGTTTCCCCCCCCACACTTCCTCCTCCCCTTTTGGTGGAGGAGAAGAGGGTCAGACCGTGGGTTAATGTTTGTCTGTCTGTGTGAATGTTGTGGTGTGTCTGTTTGTTCATGTGTGTGTCTCAAGTCTCTACTTGAGAGCAGATAGACCAGATTATGTAATTGGTGTCTAGAGAGAGTTAGCAAAGCCACTCACTCCTAAGACAGCCCAAGTGGGGCTTCAGTGTGTCGACACAGTCCAAAACACGAGAGACGTCTACCTGAGCAGGGAATTCATTTGCTATCTCTCCGTGTTTCTTTGCCGGGAGCAGTGATTTCCTTCCTTTCTTCTTTTCTTCCTTTCTTCACAGTTTGACAAGAAGAAAGGAAGAAAATTGTCAAACTGTTCCTTTCAGCAAGTGAATAAGGAAAGCCCGGGTTTAAGATAAGATAAGATAAGATAATCCTTTATTAGTTTAAACCCCAACACAATCAATGATACCCTTGATACCCATTTCATTTTTCTGCCTCTCATTCTCTTAAATTAAAGTTAGTTATTTGTATATATAATACATACATATTATACAATATTTTCTGAATAATGTGAAATTAATAACTTATGACAAATATATACATAAAGTTGAGTTTTTCTTGGAAATAAATATTTTCCAAAATGTGTTCTTCCAGAATTTTAAAGTTATCACATAGTTAATTACAGAGAGATAATCAAACTATGAACTCTATAGTCTCACAACGGCTCATAATTAGGGTGTAGTATGTATCTTGTTAATATTAAAGTGTAGTATCTTGCACAAAATAAAAACCTTTTGATTCAAATTTGTGATTTTACTAAACTCGTCTGGACTTGACCTATTTGCTCTGCGATTGTTCATATAACTTCAGAAATACCGATGATAATAATTAATAGTTTTGATTCCCGGTTTTCCGTCAATGTTACAAATCATCTTTACCAGTAAGTATTATAATAAAAAAGAAAAACATCTGTATAATTAGAGTTGATCAAATACATCAACCCTCCATCAAATACTACCTTTCTCAAGCTCAAATTGTTTTGTTTTTCTCGCTTGTCTTACACTATACAGGTGTTGAAGTTAATGTGTGCACCCCTCCTGTACTTCTATTGTTTTTCAGAAGCTCAAGAATAATACAAGCTTTTATTATTTCTGCCTCTAACCATCACCTTACAGAAGTAAGTGCAGAGTCTTGTTATGTTGCCCCGTGGCTGTTGTCAGTCAAAAGCATCACCTCCAGCCCAGACTGGCTTCCTTGGAAACTCTTGGCCTATATCTGTTTGTCTTGACTAGGGTTTTTCCAGCCTGAGGTGGCTATTTTGGTCAGATAAATACAATGTTGTTTTGGGAGCGGGGGTTGAGGAGCGAGGCACAGATGAGATCACCTCTCAAGGCTCCCGAGCTGCAAAACAACAGGCAGCAAGACAAGACAAGAACTGCCACGAACGGAGGCGGAAAAATAAAGGCTTGGAAATTATTGACATCCCGTCCAGGATTGAAGTTGGCCCGAGGCAAGGATTCGAGAGAGAACCTGTCCCTCTGTCTCTCAGAAAAATGGAGAGAGAGATTTGGAAACATTTCTTTTTCTTTTTTTTTTAAATCAGTGAAGACATATTTGTGATCATAAGACATGTTGCTTTGTGCCGCTGACGAGAAGGAAAAGTGTTCAATGGCTGCTGAGGGTATTTTAAGGTCTTCACCACCGGGCAGACCAGACACATCTGTATTTTGTTATGTGATTAGATTTGTTTGCGTTTGGCTCTGAGGCCATGGGAAAATTAAGGTTTTTTTTCTTTTTCATTTTCTTGTGCAAAAGGGAGCATTCTACGGTATACTTCATATTTGAATGATGAGAACTTCTGTCTTTCTTGCTCCCTCTGTCTGTCTGTCTGTCTGTCTGTCTGTCTGTGTCTGTGTCTGTGTTTGGACAATGGGAATGACTTGTGTGTCTCAGCTGTCTTCAGATCAGTGGCTACAAGTGAGTGTTTCCATGTACACTCATGTCTGTGTGTGTGTGTGAAGGAGAGTTTATTACCATGCGGTTGTCTGCGGTTCCAGCCAGGTGTGGCGGTAGTTGCTCAGGTGTTTGGCGTTGCTACCAGGTACAACACCGGCATGAGCTCTGAGAAAACAACTTCTGAAAACATGACTGTGCAGTGTTGGAATGTAACATTTACCCAAGTACTGTACTCAGGTATTTTAAGGTACTTGTACTTTACTTGAATATAAGCATGTTTTGGTGCTTTAAACTTCTACTGAAATAAAGTATGAAGTCTAATGAACTCATAATGTTTAATACTTCCATTAGAGTTTTTCTTGGAAAGGCGCAATCACTTCTTGAAGTGTTGTTGCCAAGAAATGTTTATTAGTATTTATGTTATATATATATTACAAATTATGATTTTAAATTAAATATATATATATTTAATTTTAAAAAATTAAGAAAAAATAAATATACAGTATATATATATATATATATTGTACCAACAATAGACAATATACATATTCATATACATAATATGCCTATGTTTATTGTTATGTCCCTTTCACCTCGTCAAATTCCTTGTATGTGCAATGTACTTGACAATAAACGATTCTGGTTCTGATTCTGATATAATGTGATAATCAGTGAGCTTTAGAGGTGTTGGTAGTAGGCGAGTCACAATAATGATGCAACCATTATTTCTGACCTCAATATTGCCTGTTGTGTTTAAATGTTTGTTTACAAAAGTATGTCACAAACATTTTAGCATGAAGCCAGAATAAACAGCAGGGTTTTCCCTATCATTAAGAAATGTTTTAAAAGGTGTACTTACATTATTATGTTATTATATCATCATTATATAAATGGCATAAAATGGTCTTAAATTCACAATAATATATTTTTTTATGTTTATCACAACTATTTCTTGGATCGTCCAAGAAAAGTAGATATCGTGACAGGTCTAATTTTGTTTTTAACCTTTGGACAGAGCTAGACTAGCTGCCCTTTGTCCAGTCTTTATGCTAAGCAAAGCTTTATATATACTGTACACAGTGCTGTGCATGAATGCACTTTTGAATGCGATCAACTGAACGAGAATTTCCTGCATCTGTAGAGCAATCCAAGGAGCGGAGACATTGGCCACTGTCTCTTCCCCGCCTGAAAAGTCAACTTGTCGAGTGAGTGTTGAGCCGTTGCTATAGAGCAGAGAGAGGATCAAGCTCTTCACAGCCCACATGTATGCATGAAACTAATAAAACACCATAGCATCCGAACATTTGAAAGAAAAGAAAGGAGGAAATTAACCTGAACTAGAGAACTTTGAGCTAACACTGACTACAGACAAGAGTGGTATTAATCCTGTCACTTAACTCTTGGCAGGAAATCAAATAAGTGTATTTCCCAAACTCTCAAACCATTCTTAAGGCTTTGAATTCAATTCAATTGAATTAATTTTGTATAGCCCAAAATCACAAATTACATCTGAATGCGGGACTTGTTCCATAATAACTTTTTTATGTCGTAATGGAACTTTTACATTTTACCATCCAAACAACTTTTACATTTTAACATCCAAACAACCTTCCTCCACCGTTGACTAGTGTGTGTGCGTGTGTGTGTTTCTAAGGTGTGTGTGTGTGTGTGTGTGTGTGTGTGTGTGTGTGTGTGTGTAAACCCTCATGCATCTGGAGCACCTCAAAGGGTGTGTGGGAGTAGGGAGTTTTGTGGTAAAATGAGGTCATCATTGCTGTTGATTTATGTGACACATGCTATTACTTACACTGCTGTGACTTCACCAACGTCTCCGCTGACAGCATGAATAATACATGTCCCCACCAAAGGATGACATCCTCCACTTTCTCCTCTCTCATCTGTTATTTCATAAAGTTTACTTCATCATTACTGACCCATGTTGGCACGGCGTGTGTGTGCGTTTCTGTGTGAGTTGTCCCTGTTTTATTTCCACATCGGCTCCTGTGCTGATTATCTGCCATCTTCCATCCAGTTCAACAAGTTCAGCCTTCACATTTATAGTTTACGCAATTGCACAACAGGATATGTGAAGGAGTGTATGCTTGTGTATGTGTGTGTGCCACACCCTAGTTTAAGAAAAGTGATTGGCATGCGGTGATCATTACTAGTGATACATTGTGTAAATGTTGTCTTACCGTAACACAGGTGTCAAACTGACTCACTACACAAATCTTTCTTCCGTTTCATTTCAGTCATTGATACATGCAGTACAACGACATTTGGGCTTTTACAGAGACGTGCAGTGATTTGCCTGTAGTGTTGAGAAACACAACTGACCGCCAGAGAGTAATAGTCATGGATGGGTGGCGGATCCCATCCCGGATGTGCTTTTGACAGCCTGGCTCAGACATTTTGCCCCAGATGAAGCTCCGGGTTGAGCCGCAGGACGGCAACTTCCAAAGAGAGGTCACCGTGGTCAGCGCTGAACGGGCACGAACGTGGGGACAAAGTGAAGGAGAGAGGAGGAAGGGGGTGGAGGAGGAGTGGTGTGGATGGGTGGGGGTGATGGGTATGGGGACGGAGGACAGCCGTTCCTGTCAGCATCCATCAGGAAGCCCAGGGGTGACATGGGAGCAGGCAAGACAGAAGGAATAAAGGGAGGCGAAGGAGGCGGAGGAGGAGGAGGAGGAGAGGTCAGGGTGGGGAGTCGGCCCTTAACTAGTCACCCCTCAGCCCATCGTTACAGCCCTGTAGTACACTTGTTTGCTGTCCCACACCACCTCCTCCCCTCTCCATCTGTTCTCAGTGCAGATGTGTAACCCTGCAGCTGTTGGATTTCTCAACATGTTATTCCTTACAGAGCCGTTACAGTTGTTTTACACGTTACTGCTTTACTTTAAATTATATTATGGACATGGTGACTATTGGCCAAAACATGTCATACACAGACTGGAGGATTATTGAAAGAAAAAACAAAAAAATTAGGGGAGAAAACATAATGAATACAGATGCCTCATTATCCTATTGAATTGGATTTTTATTCCACTTAATTTAAATCGCTGAATAAATATGAGATGTGGATTCAGGCTAGAAGAGTTGTAGAGGAAGAATAACCATTAGCAGTAATGTAGGCAATTTGTAATGGAATGAATGGTCCTTTAATGTACAAACTGATCTTAATATCAGAAGAAAGTCATCCTTTTTAAAATACAGCTTGCTCACGGTGTGGTAGAAAGCCCCCCAGCTCCAGTCAGCTCCACCTTAACATTATAGAAATAATAACATCCTCAGGTTGACTTATAGATAATAACCTGCAGTCTCACTGTGGAGACGTTGTCTGCAGTTTTCAGATCCCAGAGGGAAAAACATGTTTTGCTACTGCTGGCCTCTGCAGCCCAGACATAAACAGCGGTGTGGCCGGGCAGAGGAAGCTGTGAGGCTGGTGCTGCAGGAGGCCGCTGGCGGTGAGACAGGCAGTGGCCAACATGTCCACAGCACTGTGACACTCAGGTGCAAACACTGTTATGACAAATCAGAACTTACGGAATGATTCTGAAATGAACACACTGCGTGTAGTCAGGGTTTAAGCTTTTTCACATCAAAGACTCTTCACCTCCGCCCCCGGCTCATTTACTGCCAAAAAAGATATCTCCCCATTAGACCATGAACCCGTTTAATTAGATTAAAAAAAAATAATATCCTTTGGATTCACTTCTGAGAAGGCTCTTGTTGGTAAATATAACTTGGTTCAGAATGATAGAACTGAGTTAATGCCAGCAGAGTAAAGAGCAAAACCTATGAACAGAGCGGTCCTTAAATGTACATATCGTGCTGATGTTTCGGGTGTAAAACATTGTTACTTTTAACCTAGATCCCTGGGGGTTCCTGGAACCCACTGGCAACTACTGTGGCTAAATATGATTGTCACTTTAGGCCTATATACATATATAGACTAGATCATACTTGTATATATGTGCATACAGAGATCAAATGCCGCACATATGTTGAAGAAAGAAAAAGTGAGATTTTTAGGTAAAGTGACAGGAAAATGTAGGGCAAAAGACCATATACAGTATATATACATGTATATACATATATATATATATATAAAGTTTCAGTTGGTTGCAATCTGCTAGATAACACAACACACTGGCCCACTAACATGAGAAGATCAATACCATGTTTCTGTCTGTTTAATATGAACCTGGAACCAAAACAGTCATCTTAGCTTAGCATAAAGACTAGAAACAGCTGTCCTAATCTGCATAAAGCTATATAGCTATATAGCCTGTCTCACAACCCCCTGTAAAACTGTAAAACCACATGGATTATTTTTATTCTTAATTTTGTCCAGATTAAACAAACTACATACTACATATTATGTGTAGAGGTGCTGGTGAGCAGAATTGGACAGAGCCAGGCTAGCTGTTTCCAGCCTAATGCTAAGCTAGGCTAGCAAATGCTTGGTAGCTTCATATTTATCATACAAAAATGAGATCGGCAACAACATTCTCATTTAATGCTCAGCAAGTTAAGCATGTTTCCCAAAGTGGCACACACACACAGGCGCGCACGCACGCACACACACACACACACACACACACAGGCACGCACACACACACACACGCACGCACACACACACACACACACACACACACAACCCTCCCAAACAAGTCTTTCTTTTCTGCAATCCATCTTGATACCATTACACTGTCAGACAGACCATTAACAAACAAACTGATTCATTCTGGGTCAGACAATACTGATAAAGTGGTCTTGTTTCAACAAAGCCAGCAGACTGCCAGAAAGATACTGTATGTGATTGTTACGGAAAGAGAACCAACTTGTATCCAACATGAGCTGATAGACAGACAGATACACACACACGGAAAACCAGACAGACAGGTCCTTATGCACAGAGAGTCCTTCTTGTGAAGCTGGGTGTGTAAGACAGGGAGTGCCCGAAACGCGCGCACACGCACACACACACACACACACACTCAAACACACAAAAACAAATGTGAAAGTACAGGGTTAGAATTGGTACAATAAACACTGAGTGGAGTCACGTGTGTTTACTCAGTTTAAAGAGCATGTTGGATCCCGTTACTGACTTATGTGCACCAGTGTATATTTCACTCCACAAACAAGACAAAATAAATATAGTTGTTGTCATATTATTTACTTTGTTTTATGGCTGCGTGTGTGTATGAACTGGTATAACTGTGTGTGCAAGTTAATCTTTTTCATGGGAGTAGGAGACATTTCTACTCTTTGGAAACGTAAAATACAGCAATATTTTCTCATCATGCATATTTTGTTTATATTTTATTTTGTTTCCATAGTGTCTTTGAAGCTCTGCTCTCTATCCCTTATCATCTATCAGCGTTGTCTTGACTTCACGCTGACAAAAGGTCTCTATTTAAAGGGAAATTCCAGTTTAGGACAACTTTGTCGCTTATTAACAGTTTTGTTCACATTGGTAATGATGTGTATGAATAATGTGCATGATTCTTGAGATTTCTATGACATTACAAAAAAAGTCAGCGATGAGGATCTGACAAACAGTCAGATGATTAGAAACAAACCTCCCTGGTTAGTCTCTTAAAACAAAGACAAACATCCAAATGAACTATCTGTTGTAATCTACCACAGTTTAAAGTCCAACTTCCTCGTTCAACTTTGATCTACTGTACTTCACAAATAAAGGTCATTACTGACATTGTAGGTGTACATACTGTCATGTGTACCTCAAAGTGAAGTGGTTTAGTGGATCTGGCGAACAGCTTGTGTTTCTCTGCCTGTTGGACTCTATTATAGTGAGCTCACCATGTTCCCAGATCTCAGCAGTTGCTTTTGTGATTACAAGGTTATTATAAACGATGGAAATGATGATCAAAACTACAAAAATAAGACCCAACAGTAATTATGTTGTCATTGTAGGGTATTTATGGGAATATAAACTGCCTCTTCTAAAAATCTAGCTTCAACAAGTTTGCTTCATTAGATGAGCTGACGCGAGGAAACTGATTGTGATGAAGCAGAAATCTTTAGGAAAGTCAATCTGCCAGACTGCAGCTCAGAAACTATAGCAGTAGGAGTAAGCTTTCACAACAGATGTTCAGGCCCTGCTTATAGCTAACAGGAATCTGCAGTGATTGTGCATTTCTTGTCTGCATCTCTGTCTATAACAGAGTCAACAGTCGTAGATTTGAGATGGGACAGATTCCAAGAAACTTATATGTGAAAGCTTCTTTTCTTCCCACAATTTTGTTTGCTTCTTTCACTTTTCAGTTTCATGAGTACATTTCTTAACCACAGAATCCCACAAACTGAAAGCACAGAGCAGCAAATGCTTAAGAACGTGTTTGATAAGTGAAACGTGCAAACGTTACCTTATGGCAAATATGGTCAGCTCGTTTGTGTGAGGCTGCAGGGTAGATTTTCGTCTTAATTTAGACAGTTTCAGTAAGCCCAGCTGCTCCTGGTTCCAGAGAAACACACACAAACTTAGTTCTTTGAAATCCTCCCCCACACTTTTGTTTTCACACTTAATGACAAAAACATAAACCGCATTTCCCCTAAAGCCAGCACAAAGACTTAAAAACTAACTTAGGGAAATAGAGAGCTCTGGTAGACAACTAGCCACCAGTGGCCAGGCATGTTCTCTGTTGCTTGATCTTGTCTGATATGCTGTTACTGCTGGCCTTTGATGCTGGTCAAGTGATAATCAGGGGAACTACAGCATTTCTGGGTCACTGAAACTAGGAATGACTCAGTTAAACTGAAAAAACAGCATTTACTTGTGCATCTTTGTCGAGACAGCAAAGTGTGACATGACGCAGCTTATTAAGATCATTTCTTTGTATTCTCTTATAAGCACCATAAATGCATTTGATATGGCCCTATCGGGTCATGGTGTCTCTGCTTATAACGATTGTGGGCTATCAAAGTTTAACGCAATAAATTTCAACCTATGTCATATCTATTGTAAAGCTAATTGTATTGTGCGATGGTAAAAACCTACTAATCTCCAGGCCGTTGAATGACTGTCTGACAGTGAATATGCCCGAGTCAGCAGGATGGCATCTTTGACTGGCGAAGAGCCAAAGCATTTAAGCCTGCAGCACCTCTCTCCATATTGTTCTGCCACACAACAAAACCAGGGCCTGCATTGCAAAATATAGCTAAGAGCTGCAAACAGACGGGGCAGGTCAGGGGGCTGCTGGTGTACAAGTTGTTCAGTCACGCTAACATTTCTCTGCTTCTATTCGGGTTAGATTTGTTGTGTTGTGCTATATCTTGACCAATGACCAGCAAGGAGGAGGCCGGATTGTTTGATACCATGACGACAGCTGCTTCAGAGGTGGGTTAGTGTCTGTCAAGACTCTCTGAACTACTGTTTTTGTTGTGTTGGGCATTTTCTTACATTGTGGTAAAAGGATTTGGTAAAACAACATTTAAAATGTGACTGCTACAGGAAAATGAGGTTGACGATATAAGGTCCAGACAGGAAAAAGAGGAGAAACTGATCCTGACAGCCTGGCAAAGCATGGTGAGTACACAAAGAAAGAACATCCATATAACTGTGTCCCGAAAGACTTTCAATACATTTCAATGAAGTGCTGTTTATCAGACGTACATGAAAGTTAAAAAGATTTGTAGGATCGTAAAAACCCACAACCGTGGAGCTTCATCTGGCGGGTGGATCATTCACAATATCCCTCACTGGCTTCCCATATGCAAGCCACGTACAAGAATTGAGCCTCGGTCTTATTTTACCATTTCAAATTGTATTAGGTGTTTGGAAATGTTTTTTGTTTTCTTGTAAGGCTGTTGTGGCTCTAATGGCAAGTGTTGCACTCTATCTTCATGCTGGTATCGTGGTGGTAGTATAGTAGCAGAAGTAGCAGCACTCATTATTATTTGTGATAGCAGGTCTTTGTCCCGTGTGGTTAACAGACCTAAATTATAGTACGATAGTGTTTTCACTAACAGCTGACAGTTGCGTTTGACTCATGCAGTCTTCAGCTCTGCGGCAGCACAGTCTGTGTAAGGATTTCAGAACTCCAGGCCCGGCTCAGTCTTTCCTGGCCAAGCAGAGGCAGGCCACCCAGGCCAGAAGAGCACTCTCACCCTGGCTGCAGCCCCGGTAGGAGCCTCCATCCGCAGGGAGAAATGAAGGAGCTCAGCCCACTCATGGGCATGCTGGGAGGCCAGGTTGTGGAAGAAGGTCTTCATTTTCTGTACTTTGTTTTCATTGAATTACTGTCTGTACTCTCTTTGGTTTGCTGATATCACCTCCTGGTGGTCAATGTTGGAATCTGGAGTAATATTTGTGATTCCATATGAAAACTAAATAGTAAGTGCCATAAATCACAATTTGTATTTGTTTTATACCTAAATGTGGGCTTGTCAATAAGATTATCTTCTTCATTCCTTATTATATAATATTTATACAGATATTTGTACAGATAAGATACAGAAATAATGCAAAATGGTTGTGTTATCTCATTTGTTTTATTCAATAGTTATTTAAATTAAGTACAACAGGTAATTCATTAAAAATCATTTTATTTACAGTTATATTTTATGAGCCAATAGAAGAAAATAAAGTGAATAAAGAAAACTGTAGCTCATTTTATGTGTTTTAGCACCATTTTCAAAGTCCAAACTTTGGTTAATGCTAAAATACTAGTACAGACTTCAGGCAATAAATTGATATTCTTCAATATAATGTGCAGACAACTGGAAAACTGGAAATTGGTCTCCTCTCCTTTGTACACGTATAGCTTTGACATGTTTAGCCTAGATTAGCACAATGACTGAAAGTAGAGGGACATACCTAGCTTAGCTCTGCCAACGGTTCCTTTAAACAACTCCAAAGCTGTCTCACTGTGTTGTAGTTACTGTATTTAACAATCAGAGAAAAGAAAACGGAGCAGCTGGTTTAATTACTAAGAAGGTAGCTTAATTATTAAGCTAACTGCCACATGGCACCTCCAAAGTCCTGTTTCATGGTGAAGTTCTCGGCTTATAAGACAACACTGAACTAATATGGATGCCTTGTGTGTAGTTTGCTAGATACTAAGATACAACATAAAGAAACTTTTTATTTTTATTTTCCTTTTCCGATGGAGGCCAAACTCCCTCTGCATCTTGTCTTGGGGCTAAGCTAGACTAAATGTGATAAAACTAGTTTAGCGCAATTTAGCGAAAACATCTGAATTAAATAAACAGAGATAAGTATTTTTCTTCTCACAGACTCAGTGAGAGCACAGATCTTCCCAAAATGTACCTTTAAATACCAACATGTTCTTCCCAGTTCCCAGAAATGTAGTACAGTTCACATTTGACTTTCAGACACCATCAGTTAAAAAGGAGGGTAATATATAATATTATATTATAATATTTGAAAATATGGGGGAGCTGTTGCTTTCTTTAACATATGTGTTAAGTCTTCAGTAAAAGTGCTGCAGATTCAAAGTAAAAGTGGCAGCACAGTTTTGTATCTATGACTAATTGCCCTGGTGAAAACAAGAACAGGGTTTCAAACAGCCAAAGGTTCATGAGAATATCACAACCCATCGTCCACCTAAGACCCAGTGAGCTCTGATCCCATGCTCACACTGCGAAAGCGCTGACGCTCGTCATAAGACGGCACGGTGAGGAAGGACATTTTGTTTCCACCAAAGGGAGGTTTGGGAATAGCGGGCACGGCTCTGTTCTGGTTGATAGCCGGCTGGGAGCTGCAGTGCTCCAGACTGGAGTGGGCAGTTGGGTGAAACAGGAAGGCAGAGGGGTGACAGGAGGGGAAGGAAATGGCGGAGGCTGATTGGGTGGAAGTCTCTTTTGAGGACTGGGGGGGAGGAGGGAGCAGTGAGGCTGGAACTTGGGTCTCCCCCACTTTCCCTCTTTCCTCCCTCTGCCACTCTTCCACACTCATCCCCTCCACTGCTCTCACTCCCTTCTTCTCATTGGCAGCAGGGTGCCCTCCTCGCCTCTCCTGCTGCTCCGCTCCAAACTGAATCTCCAGCAGAGGCGTTCTAGCGCTCTTCTCCTCCCTGAAACTGCACACGGTGCTCTGTGTTTCCAGCCCCAGCCCTGACGGCAGAGACCCACCTTTACCTATTTTACCACTTTCATCATCCTCATCATCGCTGGTGCATAGGTCAATGCTGGGAGAGTGGCGTAGCCTCTGGAGTTGTGCTGAGGTGCGGCGAAGGGCCCCTCCCATTAAGCCGGTGGGGGAAGGAGCCACTTTGAGCAGGCGGTTGAAGAGGGCCATGTTGGGGTGATGACCGCCTGACTCCTCCAGGTTCTCAGCAATGTCCTCCAGAGGCTGGAAGTGCATCTCCTCTTTAGGGATTCTGTTGAGAAAAATCATTTTACCTCTTATTTTCAGATTATTTCACACTACTTTCACTTTCATCACCCACACTTTCCCACCTAGTGGGGGATTCAAACTGAAAGTATCACAGTCACAGGTCGAGCACACGTAGAGCGTGAAGATAAAAGCCAGAGACTTACGCCATGTCGAAAGTGGACCCCTGGAAGGAGGGTTTGCGGAGGACAAAGAGAGTGGCGGCGGTGTAGGGGGGTCTGGGGTTGGAATCATTCCAGTAGCGATCTCTCTCCATCATCGGCAGATCACCATACATCTCGTCCACCGCCATCATGGACACCTGCAGAGGAAATCGCAAACAGACACACACAGTAAATATACAGACAAAGGAGTTACAGTTATATTGAACTTAAATAAAGACATGACAGTAAAGCTAATTTCAGCCAAACAGCATTAACATTGAGAGACCTGGAAATTTCTGTCTATTAGCCAGTTGGTCTCAAAGTCATCGTCATCTTCTCCAAAAGGGTTGATCAGCTGCTCTGCAACCTTCAGAAGACAGAAAATGTAAATAGCTAACAACATAAATCATTGATTTTATCTTTGTATCATGCTCGGCTATCACAGCAGATGGTATGTGACCCTCTCTCTGACCTTGAGCCAGCCAGCGTAAAAGAAGAACTGCAGCAGGGTGAAGATGGGTACGTAGAGGTCGAGGTCATGACCTGGATAGCCTTGATTGGGGTCCAGGAACTGGCGACCAATCAGACACACCAGGAAAAAACTGTACACGGCCAACGTCACCACCTGTGGGAAAGATGGAGGCAATTGGTGACATGATACTATTTTTCATTCATATTTTTATTTGTGTATTGGTGCTGAAGCATAGTCGAGGTTGATGGAGGATGTTTCCCAGATGTTGTGTGTTTGATGTTGGATGCCGGCCATTTTATCTACCGAGATAATTGTTTTGTTTACATTCCTCCTGATGCAAATAATAACAAATGTTATTGCTTATAATGACAATAAACTGTCCTTGAATCCTTGAATGTGGACATATTGAAAATCACAGTACTTTAAAAATATAATATGTAATGCAAGAAGTTAGTAAAGAATGACTTTGGAGTTTAGCTAATTGCTTTTTAAAGTGAAGAATAGTTGTTTTTTGAAGATACATTTCTGCATCTATCTGACTTATAATAGTTAAAGATAACTTTCCATAATCATGCTCAAGCAATAAAACTTGTCTCACAGGTGCCACTAATAGCCTGGGCGTTGGGCGTAGTGCACACTGGCTCTTTACTGGGACAATTAAATTGAACAGTCATCAGTTACACCTATGCATATCCTGCTAAGACACAAGGAAGCCAGATTTATTTATTCTTCTTTGAACAATGTGAGTTGGTTGAGCATGAAATTATCTTCCATACATCGCTATATGCAAGTAGCTGTGATTAAAAAAATGGATTTATTAGTTAAAAGGTATAAGATGTTAATAAAAAATGTTGTCCAGAGCATTGTAGTACGAAATATCCTCAGGAATTTTTCACAGCAAACATTTTGACTTGACAAAGGTGTTACTAATAACATCAACAATGGCTCTGGTTCTGTTCACGTGTCCCTGTTAGCTAAGACAGTGTGTCATTTAAACATGTACTTTTCTTACTGTGACAGATCAAAATGTTTGTCTCTGAGAGATAAGATTCTGAAGCCTGCGCAGCTCATAACAGAATGAAAGTACGATTTTTGAATCAATAAACTTTTGGACTCAGGTATGCTGTACTTTTCGCTTGTATCTTTCCCAAGCAATTTTAACTAAGGCCGGCGGGAACTGTAGTATTAAGAACCAAAGCACACAAGTAATGTTTAAGTCAAAGAAATATCATCAGAAGCCATAAACCTATACTATTGTTTAACAACCCAGAAGATGTGAAATCCTTAAAGTTATTTGTATACTGTTCAAACCAGCAGCTCCATCCATTTTACAATTAAATAGTGGTGGTTGTAGCCAATATGCATATCAGCCAGTATCTCTAAAGCCTGCCAGTTCCAGTTTGTTTGTAAATTCAGCTGTAAAACATAGAGCAACACTTCTTCAGTACTAATGTAGAAAACTGACAAGTCTCCAGAAGAAAAGAAAAAAAGAGTATATTGGTGGTGCGTGAATGTCAGAGTTCAACTCAAGATGTGAGAGTGAAGCGGTGCACAAATCATGCAGCATCCCGAGCAGCAGAGCACTCACCTGAGTGTAGACGAGGGGAACGCTGATCATGTCATAATGAAACAGCATGCTGCACTTCCCTCTGAACGCATTCAGCTCCTGTTCACACACAGACAGAGACAGCATTCATTCAGCCAAACCCTCCTGCCTTCATGTCTTTGTGAATATACATAATGAACTGAATCTGTGTGTGTGTGTGTGTGTGTGTGTGTGTGTGTGTGTGTGTGTGTGTGTGTTGCACCTCCAGCAGTAGTTTGAGTGTGTGATCGTCTTTGATCCTGCCCTCGCAGCGGGCCGCAGCCGCCAAGTTGGTGAACCAAACGCAGGGGATCCAGTATTTATTATATGGAGAGTGGAGCCCCTCAAACTTCTTACGTTCCTCTCTTGACATGAATCCTGCACAAACAGCAAAAACGTCAAAATCGGCTCACAGAAAGAAAGGAATGAGGGTTCAATATTCTGTGATTACGTCTGAGATTGCCAGAACTTTGGGCAGTTTGATGGAAGTATTGAATCACATTCACTCTCGTTATTGTAGCATAATGAAGTTGTTGTTATTTGTACTATTCTTAAACTTGTCAATAGGCCAATTACTACTATTTATCACAAGTATTACTTTGATGCATTTCAAGTCGACTTTGTCACAGAGTAAAAACAAAAGTCAGATGAAAATGTCCTGATAATCTGTGTGAGAACTGAACAGAAGAAAGGAAATAAATCACAAACTGCGGCCACTGGGGGGCAGAGCTCCGTTTCTGGAGAGGTGACACTCAGGAAATAAAGGAATGTTCACTGGGAGATAATTTCAAGCACAATCAAATTAAGTATCATGGCTGCACGGTGGTGTAGTGGCTAGCACTGTCGCCTCACAGCAAGAGGGCCGCGGGTTCAATTCCCGGTCGGAGTGGTCCTTCTGTGTGGAGTTTGCATGTTCTCCCCGTGGCAGCGTGGGTTCTCTCTGGGCTCTCCGGCTTCCTCCCACAGTCCAAAGACATGCTGCAGGTTAATTGATCTCTAAATTGCCCATAGGTGTGAATGGTTGTATGTCCCTACATGTGCCCTCGATGGACTGGCGGCCTGTCCAGGGTGTCCCCTGCCTTCGCCCTATGTCAGCTGGGATAGGCTCCAGCGCCCCCGCAACCCTAATGAGGATAAGCGGTATTGAAAATGGATGGACAAGGCTGTGGTTATAATGAGTGTTTAAGTAGCCCCTATCTTAATTAATGACTGATTTAATTAACCACTGATAGAGCACACTACCTGACACAGCGGATCCTCCAGCTGTGAAGAACCTATACCTTCAGTGAGGTGTGTGAGGACTTTCTGCTGTTTGAGGCTGTTAATCCCTGATGTGGCGGAAGATCCCCATTCAGTCCAAAGCGTTTTGAATTTGAGGAGTGCAGTGGGACCTGAGAGGACGAATGGACTGGTTATATTTGTCTTTGAGAATGAAGGAGTAGAGAAGTTGAGCTGCCCTGCTGTTAAAGGTGAGTACAACAACAATACACTGTTGAACTGTGCTCATTTTTGTACAATTGTCTGAGCTTTGTCTCTTTTCTGGTTCATTCTTGTGAGACTATACTGAGGAAAGCAGTTGTAATTGATAATCCGTTGTATTCACAAACTGCAAAAGTGTGCCGTTGTTGTTCCCCTTGTGTATAAGTTAACATTTAATGCAATCTAAAGCTCTCTAACGCTGTTCTAATTTAACAACAGTTTCATATCATCACCCCCCCCCACACCCATACACACACACCTTTAAATATGTAACGCAGTAACGTTTACTCATAGTACATTTTAACTGACACGTCCTATTTTTACTTAACTGCAGGAGTTCAATACTTTAGTATTCTTTTTTTGCACCTCTGACTATTCGTGGAGTCTAATTTCCAATTAAATCTTTTTAAAGTGAGTGAGAACGAATTGTGTCAAGAAAAGACTTACTGTGTATACTGTATATTATAAGTGTTGACATTGTGTTTGCAACTCTTAAAGTCACACAGTGTCAATCCTAAAGTTGCAACATGGAAGGAAACAGTGAGGAGAGGATTGCTACACCAGCGTCTCGTGATCTTGTAACTGTCGTCAGATACATTTCTTTTATCACCAGTGCATTTCAAGATGTGCCTGTCCTTGTGATTTCTCCTGTTCACTGGTGTAGAAAATGTACTGGAGAATAAACAACACACACTGATGACGTGAGTGTGACTGATCACATCTCTCCAGCTACAACACTAGCCCGTTCTCATTCCGAGGAAGTCAAATAGTGATGCTTAGTCACGGCCCACTGCGTCGGATATGAGACGCAGCGGGCTTTCAACTAACTGCAATGTAAACCCATCAGTGTGATTATTACACCTATTCCTAGATGCAATTCAAACGAGCGAAAGTCCAATTGTTCCAGTTTTCTCAGTGAAGATGTCCAAACTTGCTACGCACCACTTCAATATTAATTTCAAGTTTTACTTAAAATATTGTTTAAGATCATTCACTGCAAAATCCCAGTGAGTGTTGTTGGCTAAGGATAGACCCCATCACCACCATCACTACCACCTGTCCTAGTACCTACTCACCCGCCTCCACCACGTGGTCCATGGTGGGGAACCGCTTGAATACGGCCGTGCTGACGGAGCGGAGGATGAGCAGGGCTGACAGACTGGTGTAACGCATCATGGTTCGTCTCAGCAGACGGCCACGCTCATCGGTCCCCTGGAGGCCCCCCGACAAGATGCACATGAGCCTGTCAGGGAGCGGGATGCTGGTGTACTGGCTCCACCACCGGTTCACCACCAGGGTCACATAGAAACCTGCAGACAGCAGAGCAGAAGAGACACAAGTCAGACAAGGAACAGACCTGGAATGAGGGGCTGAAGGAGTTTTTTGACATATTTCTATCAAGAACAGTCATTATGTTTAAAGAAAATATATTTTCCTGTCAGTTTTTTGCCACAATCAAAATAAAAAAATATTTTGGCTTTACTGTTTTCTGCTTTTGAGCTCAACTGATGGATCAGAGAGACACTATTATCATATAACCATATCACATATACTGTCTAAGCTATAGCAAGTATTTTAACTGATTCATGCAGGAAAAAAGAAAGAATGAAAAACAATCAGATTAATAAATAGAAAAGTGTACTGTGGAGTCTGTAAAAAGTGCGATCCTTGCAAAAATCATCTATCCATATTCTGTAGCTTAAATTCTGTCCTCTCTTCTGTTATCAGAAAGAATATCATTAGTGCTTACCCAGTACAAAGGACATCGGGATGAGACTGGCGTAGTGGTTGCAATAAATTGCCAGCTTTTCAAAATACCTCTTCTGATCATCATACAGGAAAAATCTAAAAGAGTAACAGTGATACAGTCATCTATTGAAGCAGGGATAAATGTGTCAACAGCCAGTGTTTCCTAAAGCTGTCCTCTCTATCTTACCTGTATGTGATGCTGATGGCGGTATACATGGCAAAGAAAGCCAGGAACTCTTTATATAAAACCTTGTAGATGCTGCCTTTCCAGGCCAAAAGCAGCTTGGAGAAGCCACAGAAACGGGCGTTTGCAACCCTGGCTGTGTAGGTGACAGTCATTGGTGACAGCCAGATTATAGCTCCTCAATAAAAGAGCTGGAAGACACAACCACCTGCTGTCGGAACAAACAAGCTCATGTAAGACGGTGGGTCAGAAGCCACGTACAGATCAACCTTGACTTGACTCAAACTCTCTTGGTCATGCATTTGATTCACGGATAAAGTATTTTCCCATTAACTTAAAAGAATAAATTACACTAAAATAACACACTATTCAATTATTTCTGATGTATTTAGTCTTGAAAGAATATTTTCTTACCTTTTCTCGTGTTTTGTTTCTTGATGAATGCGCCAATTGCTCAGCGCATCTCTGTGCGTAATTGGCCCCGCTGGAGAAGTGAATTCACATTTTCACTTAACAGTATATAGTCTTTCTCTGTGATCGCCAGTGGAGTTTTTTTCAAAGAGCTCATAACTCTGACATCCCCTGGCGTCAGCTCGGTCAACTCGAGGCTCGGTCGGCTGCATGGCAGTAATCCTCGGAGCCTCCTCGGTGCGTCCGTGGTCAGTGCGCCCCGGGGTAAAGCCCCAAAACGAGGAGGAGGAGCTCATTAGCGCGGCCCCCGACCGGGAGAACGCGGCTCGTGATGGACCACAAGCGACAGGCCGCAGCGCCGGGGCACAAGGAGCGCAGGGCCGAGCAGTACAGTCGGGAATCATGAAACAGGAGCCAGTGAACCATGGCAAACTGTCGTGTTAAGTGATATGAAAACAACAACCAATTTCAACGCTTACAGGTTTAGAATTATGCTTGTTGAATAACAACAACCAAAAGTGTCCTTCATGCGTTCATCTTTTTACTTATGTTTCTCCTCTCGCCAGTGGGGTGTATTAATCCCACTTGTTCCACATGCACTTTCCCACCGGGACATATTTTTCATAAATAAATGTTACGACTCAACTGACTAAATGACTTTTAGTAACTTAGGCTATGTTAAGCAGTGTGCATGTGACGTCATGAGGCCGACAATATTCCTAACCGTTTGCCTGGTCTTGTGTTTAGTGTTGCTGGGGGCATCGTTCATCGGAGTCAGTCCCTCCTGAACTGGGGTGTTGAAGGTTAACTGGGACTTCGTGCTCCGTCAGAGGCAATCTGCAATCAGGTCGGTTTAGGTCTGTGCGCGGACTTATGGAAAATAGCTTCCTTCTCCTCAAAATAACATAAGCAATAACTCAATAAAATAAGCAGCGCGCATGCAGTTTAACAAAAATAAACGACAAAAGGCTCTCGGCTGAGGCAATTTTAGTTTTTTAATTAACACTCGCAACATAAAAGAAAATCTATAGAAAACAGATTATTGAACAAAAAGCATCCAGTGACAGGAAGGGGGTAATTATGCATTTCCTTGAGGATGTAACAACCTGTTAACCAATCAAGAGTCCAGAATGTAATCACCAGAGGAAAGATGCTGTGATTTTACTGGAACAACTCACCAGTCATTTGTTCCATATTTGATCGAGCAACATTCAATATATTTATTATTAATAATGCACTAAGAATAAGGCTACTAATGTATTTCAATAGTGTTCCCATACAGTCGTCTGTAAACAGGGTGGACACAAAAAGTTTGACCGAGTGTTTGTATGGGGAACCTTTGGGTAGCGGGACTTCAGTTGTGACTAACTTTATCTTCCAGCCGCTCACACATTTTGTCTTTTGAATCTCATCAAACTAGTGTCGTCTCCAACCAAATACCACCTGAAGCAGCCGCAGTGGCCTAAAATATTTAACAGAAGCCATTAAGACTGTCCAGTTCAAACAATGACATCGCCATATATAGATATATAACTCCCAACTTGAGTTGATTCAAAATCTCATTGGCATTAAGTTACTGAATTTACACCAGGATCATATGGTGATGTGAGATCTAATCATTTGACACATGGTAAAATGCACACTACAGACTGATCTGAATTTCTTATTTCATATTTTGGGGAAATTATCTATTTTCATTGCCTTGCCATCAAACTCTGAATCTTGACATTTTGATGTCAGTTCCAGACGTGTGAGAGTTGAATTTGCATTCAATTTTGGTCAAAAGTCAAACTGGAGAATTTACACAGTCACCAAACCACACAGAATAAACAAAGCATTAACACCAACCATCTGAAAGCTGATTTATCCTGGAAACACTTTGCTTTCACAACTGAGGCCTGACTGCGAATGATAGACGAGGGAAAGTTTTTTTGGAAAAAGAGAAAGTTAAATGCTTCAAGTAGGAAAAGTACAACTGCCACACAGAGGACATGAAGGAAAGTGGAGGTGAACTGAAAGTAAGGCAGCACAAATCTGTACCGTCTTACTTCTGTAACAATACAGAAGGTTACGTATGTGTGTGTGTTTGATTTCATCAGCTCCCCTTCAACAAGGACATGTGTCCTGGTGTCGCAGTGCTCTGCTTGGGATGACGGACTGAGGAGTGAGTGAATCAACGTGAGGCTGTTACTGCAGGATTTGAGGCAGGTTGGGGGTGGAGCTCGGAGGAGGCGAGTTCAGACTGTAAAGGTGTGGTTTGCAGGAGGGAGAGGGGAGGTCCTGCAGGGAGGCAGTTCACTTGTTTGGGGGTTTGTAGGGTTCCAGAAGTTGCTGGGAGAACGTGTTGACCTTTTCAGCCCCTCGAACTTCATGGGGCAGCAGCGGTAACTTGACTATGTGGAAGTCTTCATAAAGGTCCTCCATCTGTAGGGAGCAGACAGACCATTAATGATGCAGACAACATGTGACATTAGGTGCAAACTATGCAGCCGTATTGACAAAACCCCATAGAACTACTGATTCGTACCTGATCTAAATATTTGGACTGAATTTTGTGGCGGGCTTCACACATTTTGCACGGCCTCTCGGATTCAGGGAAAACCAGTTGATTGACGATGATGTTGTGCGTGTCGATGCGGCACTTGGCCAGCTCTTGGATGAGCCGCTCCGTCTCATACAGAGAGAGGAACTCAGCGATGCACACACAGATGAAGGTTGTCTGTTCCTGATGGAGGTGAGGAAGGTGGGGAAGCAATTAAAGTTTACAGAAAGCTTTTAATACGACTAATTCATATGTTGTTAAAATATATTTTAATTTGAATATCTACATAATGTCCATGTAAAAAATAACATTTGAACACACACTACTGTAGAGTTGCAATCAGGAAAAGATATAATAGAAAAAGGATATTAGCATAATGTCTTAAGCAGTCTACATAAAACATATAGCTGCAGTAATAGTATATTTTATCCACATACAGATGCAGACAAAATGGAGATCCATAGTAATACAGAGCAGCAGCCAGCAAGGAGAATGTTTGCTAAGAAATTGTCATCTATTAGAGCAACAGAGCCTCGGCATGCAGATATAGAAATACTTTAGCAACTAAGTTTAATTGAAAAGGCATGTGATACAAAGAAAAAACTCAAAAACAACATCAAAACAACCGCGGGGACTTACAGGATCTTTGAACTGCTCACTGACTGAGCGGATGACTGGCAGGGTCTCCTCCAGCTTAGAGGCCAGCTGGTCTGCATTCATGTCCCCCAGACCGAGCATGTTACACATCTACAAACAGTGAAAGAGAAACACTAATATTTAATGTGTAAAATAAATAAATAAATAACTCCCTTGAATACAAAACACAAACTTCATTTCCCAGTTGTTTTTTTCCCCGTCCCTTTGCATCATTCTTACTTCAAGTTCAACAGTAGCTTTGTGGATTTTTACAAACATCTTAACTAAAATTGTTAAATGACTACAGACAATGAGTGACAGGACCAGCTTCTCTCTTCCTCACCTGGGAGATGAAAGGGCTGATCTGGTTCTTTATCTGCATGAGGCGGCCCAGACCACGCTCCACAATGGTGGGAAAGTTGAGCAGCCGGAGTGTGTGACCAGTTGGGGCAGTGTCAAAGACCACCACTGAGAAGTTCATGCCTTTCACTAACCTGGGGTACAGGTAGATGGCAGTGCTGAGTTAGTACAACACGGACTACCATTTATTTATTTACTCAGTCATACTACTGAAAAATAAATGCAAATCTGGGTCAACAATAAAAAATAAAAAAGTGTTATCTGGTTTTCCAGTGACCATGTTGTCTTACCTCATGACCTCCGCATAGCTCATGGCCTCGTCGATGCCAGGGAAGGCACTCATGGCCTCCTGCATCATCTTCTTACCCATGCTGAGCATGTTGTCCTCCTCAAAGAACTCATCAGGCAGCTCTGCCACACCCAGGCTTGGGTCAATCTCCTGCACACACAAGCACAAATAATGATCACTTTACAATCCGAGGTCCTGGGTAACTGTAAATTATTTCAGGGCCCCGAGCAAGTCAGTTTGATACACAGTGATGTGTTGTGCTTGAGACTCAGATGTGGAATGGACTATCCTCGTGATACTAAAGAGATAGTAATCTCATTTTCCATAAACGGCATAAATAAACCTCTTTGTTAACAAATGCTGCTATGTTTCTATCCACTTGTGCATCTATTTTTAAAAAGTAAAATGTGAATTATATGCAACATTTTGAGATGTCACAGTAGGAAAAGAACAGGTTACAAATAACAACATTAATGATGGCTGAATTTAATTTAGCTGCTTCAGTTTCAGGGTCCGGGTATTATGCCACACTGTTATGGCTGTCTGAACAGAACAGAGCCCTAACTGTGGCTTTTTCTTTTCACTCCAACATAATGTATTAGGGCTTTTTTATTTATTTATCTAATTCTGCTGTTTCCACTTTACTATCTTTACCGTTTAAATTCCTAGCATTCAAATTGATAAAAGGGACGTAGTTATCTCTCATTTGACAAGTGAATGGCCTAAAGGTGAATGTTGGCATACTGGCAAGGCTATTGAATAGAGATACAAATTAATGTCTGCTTTTTCTGCAATTAGGAGTCCACATTTCTGGTTTGAGAAATACCTTTTGGAACAGGTGAAAACCGTCTAAGCGCAACAGTTATCTGGAAAAAAAAAAGTTATTCTATAAAAAACCGCAGTGACTGTTTTCTTAATGCAGTGCCACTCACCATTGCAAAGAGGTTGTCATAGCCCATGACCTTTGTGGGCACCTTGGAGAACTTCTGGTCAAAAGCATCGGAGATGTTATGAGCTGGATCGGTGGAGATGATCAGGACACTCTCCCTGACCGAAGCGAGCTGCACAGCCAAACTGCAACTAGAAAAATGACACAGGAAATGTTTGTAATCTTTAAAGTTGCATTAAGTAAAGTGAAGTGAGCAAGTGGAGCGATACCTTCTCTAATTAGGTGGATGCTATGGATGCCTGTCAGATACACAATACCTTTACATCTGTACTATGTGGGCATTATCCAACGCGAGCTACTTAATGTTGGATGTTGCTTAATTCTGTCTTGTGGTGTTGTATATTCTGTATTTGGTCATATTCGCCTTCAACGATGGTAAAAGGAGGCGTTAGCATATCAGTTTAACGCTCTGTGCCAAACTGACAGCTAACGCTAGCTAGCTAACCAGCGGTAGTCTCTTCGTGACCCACGGAGGACAGATAACGTTAGACGTCCTTTAGTCGAGTCACACAAACGTTATCCCTTGAAGAAAACCAGCAGGCTGTCGGTGCCACCCTGCATCGTGAGTGTCAGCCCTCTTGAGAAAGTCAAGGATGCATGTGCCAGCTGGCTAACGTTAGCTCGTGACAGCATTCAATTCACTCAGCTATCGGCAGATAACGGCTCCCCGGCATCTGACTTAACCTACACGTAACGTAACGGCGACGATCTTCTCAAGCGTGCGCGTCTGATGCGTGTCACGCGAAGCGGCTGTCCATTAGATTCGTGTTGTGAGGAAACATTCGTTGACGGAAAAATCCACGTAAAAGTCATGGTGGCAGCTAATCTGAGCAAGCTAGCTCGGTTAGCTGTGTCAGTTTAGCTGAGTCAACATCAGGGGCTAAAGAGCATTTTGCCTTCAACGTACCTGCATGTGGTTTTACCAACACCGCCCTTTCCACCCACAAATATCCATTTCAAAGACTTCTGCTCGATGATGTTTTTCAGTGTTGGTTCTAACGGCTCCACATCGGGCGCGTCTTCAAACTCGTCTTCCACTGAAGCTGCCATCTTGTCTGTGTACACTGTAGCGTACAGCTCAGGTGGGATGCGCCCGCGCTGCTGCCTTCACTGCTCCTCGGACACCGCGTCACTGCAGCTGTTCAAATGGAGGCTGCTGTCAACCGGAGAGAATGAACTCTTGTCAGAAGTAATGTTGTTGTCAGAGATGTGTTGATATCAATCTAGCTCCGAGAGATATTGAGACAATACCAATAGGGGTGAGCGCAGTAATAAGGCTAGTGTGTGTGTGTGCGTGTGCGTGCGTGTGTGTATGTATATGTATATGTATATGTATATTTATATGTATATGTATATATATATATATATATATATATATATATATATATATATATATATATTATAATAATAATAATATATACATTATTACTGTTATTATTTTCATTTATTGCAACTCAAATAATCAAGACACTTATATTATACAGTTTTATTAGGATATCAATGGTGTAAATTAATAATGATGTAATACACTCAACATCGACCTGTGGCTTTATTCATTATGTGTGAAAAAGTTAGCAGATTGACTATTATTATTATTATCTCTCATCTTTAGTTGCTTGTATGCTATTATAATAATACAAAAGAAAAACATTCCTTTAGCAAAATTATTTTTCAGAATTGCCCAACTGGATACCATTTTCTCTTTGATTTACAATTTTAGGATAGGATAGATATTTCTTTTAGGTTGACATTTTAAAGTTTATTTGATAAAAAGCACACCATGCTAATTGTGGAAAACAGAAAAGAAAACAAAAGAGAGAGAATAAGTCTCCAGTGTAGTGAAACCATTGGTGAAAACATAGTGGAACCACTCATTTGGGAACATTTCCAAATCATATGAATGTATTACAACCCAAAAGTAATATTGGACAAGAGCTGTACCAAAAGACAGTATAGTGTTACTGACACCACACATGTAGGCCTTCTTGACTTTTGAGGAAAGCTTGTGATCAAAAGGTTATAAATTATAAGCCCCAGAATATCACAGAATGAAGAAAATGAATGAGTAGCCTTTTCAATAGTTTATCACTGACACTTTTCAGCTACTTACATAAAGCAACTATACATCATAGTGTTATTCATAAATCAGAGTGTTACTGGAAAAGAGTGATGCTGAAGAAACAAAATAATTGAACATTTTAGGAGAAATTATTTGTATTTAAATCTATTTAAAGCCAGTAACATAAATGTGCAACATCTTACTGAGTGATTAAAAGCAAATATGATTAGGTTTTGGAAAATCATTTGACATATTTTTTATTTAATCAATAACAATTCAATGTCAAATACATATGCATATAAACATCCAGCATATGAGGATTGAAAAGCTTAAGCTCCAATGAGAAAAAAACATTTATTTACAAGAACATGTACATGCTGTGACCACAGGGTAAGGCACGTGCCTCCATATACACCTTTTCATGACTTCACCTGTCCCCATCTCATTTCTGCCATCAGATCTGACCGATTTTACCCCTCTAGAAACATCTCCTCCCTCTCTGATTTCCAAGCAGTGCCAAGCCAGAATCTTTACGCGAGCTGTAAGAATTCGCACACACTCCATCCCAGCAGGAAAGGAGCAGCTTCTCACTCCATCTGATTTTTCACAATCAGTCTGACGCAGCCAACGTGGCGAGAAAAATGGACCCAGATCCACCCATTGGTAGCTCAATCCACAAGTGGCAGAGCGCACTAACCAGTTTCTGACTGAACTGGCGACATGTGAGGGCAAAGAACTGATATCTTGATCTGCAGCTTCCTTTCCCGGCATGATGATTTGATTTGCTGCAGCCTCTCTCAGCTCTGGAGAAGCACTCAGGTTGAACTTCTTCTTGGCAGTGGTGTAGTTGGGTAATTTTGCCGGCAGTGACTCATTACCCAAAGATTGACCATCCCGGTGACACCCAGAGACTTCAGATGGCTGCTCTATGGACATCCGGAACAGGTCAAAAGAGGATCCCAGAAGACGCAGGAGGCGTGAGGGGCGGCGGTGTCTGGGTTTGGGCATGTAGTGGTAGTCCTCAGCATTTGTCAGCAGAGTGTATGGAGGGACTGGCTGTAAGTAGGACAGCAGACTGTCTCTCAGCTGAATAAATGGTGAATCCCAGTCTGTGTCCTCCTCGTCTTGAACAACAGTCTTGTTTGCAATCTGGATCTGGGTTGAAATGTTCGAAGCAAACAATGCAGATCCATTGAGAAGGACAGAAACAGAAATCCAGCAGACACACACAACACAGTTGAATGGCTGAGGCATAGTTTTAGGTGCGGATGGTACAACAGAAGGACGAGTTATGGGTTTTCCTTTGGATGCTTCAGAGACTCCTACACCAGACATCCTTGAGCTTGTGAACAATAACATACTGAAATCAGTGCCTTACAACACAAACAACAGACATATTATTGAGGACGGCCAGAGCTCACCTCAGCTCCCACTTCTTTTTCAAGGTTCTGATGTTTTGGCTAGCTTCAAAGCAAACACATATGACACATCTGAGAAGCTAGGTTTATGTGTTGATTACTAGATTTAGTTTGATGTAATTCCCAGCAAGCATGAAGCAAGAAAAAACCCCAATAATTTGACCTTGATTTGGCTGAGGAGCAATCTCAAACACAATAATTGAAAAATACTCTCACACAGAAACTGCACTTAGATCAGTTATAAAATGAGCTTCAGGGTAAATTCCCATCATGGCAGCTTAGATAATGACATAGCAGACATACGTTTAAAAAGAGGACAGATGCAACATGTTTGCAGGATAATAACCCTATTTATTCTCACATACACAAGATATGTCTGGGTCAAAGGCATGATATCAAACATATTTGTGTGAATTTAAGTTTTTGTTGACAACAACATTATAATAATATATTTCATAAATACAGACATAGGATGTTTTTATACTTGCATAAAGATAATGAAGAGCAGGAATTAAGAATTATTGCTTTTATGCAATGAGTTGATTAGGCAGCAGGTCTGTGGTGTCAGGTTTATTGTGTGTGTGAGTGTGTGAGTGAGCTGGCACTGGTGAAGGGAAATATCACTGTAATGACAGAGATGCTGAATGAGCTAATGCCTGGTCAGAGCCAGCAAGATGATACAGAGCTGCTACAGGTGTGTGTGTGTGTGTGTGTGTGTGTGTGTGTGTGTGTGTGTGTGTGTGTGTGTGTGTGTTTTCAGAGGAAACCTGACTTAACACAGCGTGTGTGTGATTGTGGACATTTTTGTATATGAATATTAAAAATGTATGTTGACATTTACATCCAACAGCTTCTCTTGTTTGTCCTCAAACTCAAAGTGAGAAAAGCTGGTCTGATCTTTCCTGTTGCCGGGTAGATTGCGGCAGCGGTCTGGATGTGGAGGATGGCACGCTTCGAATTGCCTGTCCACTGGAGTCCGATGCCTTCGCCCGATCTTCCAGAAACTGATCAAACTCTGAAAGGCATAGGTGACGTTAGATGGGCGTGTATGTGCATGAACACATGAACACACAGGAAGTAGACACGAAGAATGAAACATTATGTTTACACTAAAATGGCAGCAATGAACCAGTAGACAGAACAACATACCTGCACTGGAAACTCCCTCACTAACTGAAGATTTGTCTTCCTGCACATCCAAACACAATAAAACAAATTAAAGATATATCATCCTGCAGTATATTACACATTATTTGAAAAGAACACCGTTTAATAGAGAGAGAAGCTTTCTCTTACGATATCGCAAGACAACCATTTGTCAACATCGTTCTGCGGAGAGTTTTTCGCTGATGGCATCTAAGAGGAAAAGTAATTGTTATGAGTCGACACTGTGTTTTACTTGTATTTAACAATTATCACGACACTTTGTATTTTTGTTCCACAGGAAATGTTTTATTATATTGCATGTCTGATGATGCTATACTCACCCCTCCTGTGACCTGCAACCTCGTATCCAGAGCTCCAGCAAGGCCCTCCACAGCTCCTGGGTCCTCATACCTGACACTGGGGATAGGATATATTGTAATGCTGTGACACAGTGTAGGCTGTATTAAACTAAATATTAATTTCAACACAGGTCTTTGCCCGAGAGTCAAACCTTGGACGTTGCAATTACATGGCATGCATCGTTTGATAAAGGAACCTTTTGTTTTGTGATGCAGTTACAAATAAATGCAAATTGCCAAGTGAAAACCAAAATTTGAATATAAAGAACTGCAAAGGCTTTTTGTTCCTCATATGGTGTCAAAAACTAAACTGTATATTTCATTGGCGGTTTAGTGGCAAAAATAACCTCAGGCTCACAATTTAATCTCACTACATTGACGTTTTTAATTAAATTATACAAATACAAGCACCAGACATGTTGTGACAGTTCGAGGTGTCATGATATGATGTGTGTCTTTCTGTCAGTTAGCATCGCTCACCTTTTCCTCTGGTCAGCCAGGGAGCTGCCTCTTGTCTGGGCAAACATGTCAAACTCCCCCTCCTCTTCTGCAAGATAGATTTGTACTCATTAAGTCACAACTGAATGAAAAAAAACCTCCTCCATTCTGTTATCTAAATTCATGTAGCAACACATCTTTTATAATTAAACCACAAACATGAACTTAAATACTTTCATATTTTATTCTACCAACATTTTATTATTTGTATGGAAACAGTGATTCTGTACCAATAGGCCACTTTCAAACACATCATATGCTCCAACAGTGTAATTTTCGATTATCTCCTGTTTTTTATTCTGAAACCACTCTTCTAAACTCTGAATTTCCATGTGATGCCCAGCCACAACATCCTGTTTTCTGCCAGATATATACGCCAACTTAAGAAAGCATAACTCCAGTTTCAGGAATGTTATATGTATGGATTTGGTGTTATAAAAGAGTGCACATATAAAGCAGAAGTTATACATAGTGTACTCACTGTGATCGTCTGACTGCGGTAGACTGGCGGGGGTGCTGCTGACTGCTGGTTGGCTGGTTGTTGTGATGACAGCCGGTTGGCTGAGGTTGACGAGGCTCGGGCTGGTGGTTGAGCTCTGCTAGAGTGAGGACGCAACACAGTGGGGCGTCACCTCGTGCGTGAGCTTGTTCTTACAGCAGAAATGAGGAGGAGCGAGTCGTCTTCTTACCTGTTGACCATTTGGAATTTGTGCCTTGTTCATTCTGTCAAACCTAAAAAGCGATGACAATACAATGAGCATGAATTAGAGAGATACTTATTGCACTTTTATAATACAAATAGTAATAATTGTATAATCCAAAACATAAAGCTAGGATGCAGCACACCTCTCATAGCGGATGAAGGCGTTGTTAAGGTCATCGTTGACCACAAGCAGCTCTTCAATAAACCCTTCATCCAGCAGCTGTGGGATGAGCTCCACCACTCGAGTCTGCATACTCTTACACACCGAGTACAGCTGCTGCTTGGACATTAGAGAGATTCATTAATTCTCATAAATCCAGTCCTAAATCCTGTACTTTTGTTGGTGTACCCAATTTTCTTCATCTTGCTTCATCTCCTTTACATTAATCGCTAGTTTACTACATTTCCCAGAATTCTTTCACAACAACATGATACCTAAACTTGCATAGAGTACAGAGCAATTGCAGAGATTTATAACACACTCTTGCAGGTGCTTCTGCTTCCTGCTCTGAGAGCCAGGAAAAGCAAACAGACCGGGGATTATTTCCTTGTTTGTACTTATGATTTCACAGACTAACACACATTCACACACCTCCACATAACTTTGTATTAGCCCAATACTTTTACTCTGTCACAGTTAGTTTCTGGTGCCAAGGGGATAAGCCAAATTATATATAGTAAAATCATAAGTTGTAACATTTAACTTGGTAACGATAAGTATAATAATTGGTATTATATACGGTACACACACACACACACACGCACACGCGCACACGCACACTCACACGCACACGCACACGCACACACACACCTGTAGCAGCTCTGTATCATCTTGCTGGCTCTGTCCAGGTATTAGCTCATTCAGCAGCTCTGTCATCACAGTGAGATTTCCCTTCACCAGCACCAGCTCATTTTGCAGCTTCCGTTCCTGGATAAGAAACTTTTTTTTTTTAATCAACAGCAGTCAAAAGCAACAACATAATGACGTTTATTCCATAAAGCCAGAATTGGGCATAGAAACAGCCTATTACTCACGTGATATTTTAGTTATATCTTGACATGAAAAAGCAGGAAAAGCACAGGTGGAACTAAAAGCATTAACAATGGCTCTGCTCCAGCTCAAGTCAAATTGTCATTTTCTGAAAACTTAATTTTCACTCCACATTTTTCCCCACGGTCACATGTGCCAAGTTTGGGAACCACAGACCTGATTTAAGATGCAGTTGAACTCTAGTCTATGCTGGTGGTTTAAATGCCGTTCCAGAGGCAAAACAAGAATCGACTTCAAGAGCTTAGAATTTGGGAAATATGCTGAATATTGAATGCACAACATTGGTGCCTATATAAGAACATTTGAAGAGTGGACATTTTCATGTTTTTATTGCAACACTGAATCACAATGGATGCATGTAGGATATTTGAAAATAAAAAGGTTCTTTAATGTCAAAGTGAAAGCAAATTAATCTCGAGTCTACAAATATCACTAACTTTGAAGCGTCATAGTTTTCTTCACCTGCTCTATGTACTCAGTGACTGACAGTGTTTTTCGGCAGCTGTACCTGTTCTGCAGAGAGGCAGGCTGGTCCCTCACTGGACAGGGCTGGAGGTGACATACTCATAGTGGGAACATTGGAAGGTGCTTGTGATTGTGACTGCTGTGTGGGAGCAGCGACGGGGTTCGTTTCAGGGGTCTCGTTTTCCGGTATACTCTGCGAGATGAAAGGAGAACATGCAATGTAGAGATAGATATCTGGAGATGCATTTCTTATGGTGTGCTAATTTCACTTTGTAGACAGTCTCACCCTATTGGGAGTGTGGATGGGGGACAGAGCATCCAGATCTGTCATGGGGAACTCCAGACCACGCCTCCTCAGGTCGTCATATACGCACACCACCCCTGCTAGGGAGGGAGAGCTACGAAACGCATCGGCCCACGACTGGGGATATGACGAAAAATATTATGAGAATAACGGATTCCTTATTCAATACCACAGTCTACTGGCCAAATGTGAAAAAAACACAAAGAAACCAAAAACAACAAAAAGGAAAAGGAAAGCGTGAAGGTATTTCAATCACAAATAACACTAAAGATAACATAACTGTACACGTCTGCAGACATTTTGATAATCATTATTTGCTGGCTTTATTTGTGTTTTATGGTAGTGCATTTAACATATTTGGGTTTAGAACTACTGGTTTAGGGGATAAAAACATTAGCAAGACATCACTTTTGATTTTGGTCAAATGTGACTGAGATTTTCTTTTTCTATAGACACGATTAATCCATTATTTAACACAACAAGCAGCAGACTAATTGCAAAGGGAAATACTCATTAGTTGCAGCACAAGTGACTACAGTTTCTGTCATATTGCACTCTACAGGAGCACCCACATACCTGAATGAGGCTGAGCACCCGATCATGGAGGGACGTGGGGGGGTTATATTTGGGCAGAATGGAACGGACCAAAACTCCTTCTATAAACTCCTGCGACGCCACAAGAATGTGGAAGCGATGGCCACAGTTCTTCACACAGGCCTCAAGAACCTGTGTGATGCAGTACAAATAAAAAAAAAGGTGCAAATGTAATTAAACATTACGGTCAAAATAAAGCTTTGTCTCAATGCGTACACTAAGACTTCAATGTTAAATTAGCCACAAACCATTGCAACTCGGCCACCAGCCAATCAGGAGCGTGAAAGAATGGATAGAATCATTGCACACTATCACCTCCAGAGGATTACTCACCGTGAGGGCCAACATGATCTCATTGAAGTTCTTGTTTACTACGATTTTCTTCTTAATAGCTTTGACTGCATCTCTGGGCCTGAGAAAAATATAACTGATATTTACACATGAGGAAATGAGCAAAGAATGGTAGGTTTGTTTGTGGTTCATCTCTGGGAGATCTCATAATATGGGCTTTTTACTGTATACATCTCACCACTATACATGCTGCATTGCAGGAGTACAGACATTTGTCTTTTAGCATTACAAAAGCCACACTGCAGAGAAACCTTTGAGATTGGCCTTAACCATAAGTAGGTCATTCAGTCACAACCCCCAAAAAATGTAAATAATGAAGGACGTGACAATAAAAAGCAACATACAAATAAAATGTGTAGCGCTACATACAGTACAGTGTATTAGTCAGAAGGGTGAGGCAATGTGCAGATGGGGACAGTTCAAGGCTTCTTGGTGAAACCACGTTACTTGCGTACCCCTCGTCTGTTTCGTTGATGATGTCACATATCTCCATATTGAGCCCCCAGTCCTCGTACTGCAGAGCACCGCTTGTCGCTCGCTCTGTCAACAGAGAGGGAATCACATAAAGTTACAGTTATATAGGAATACTGATAAGGTAATAGAAAAAGTATGCGATAACCAGAAGACCTGCTTCTGATATCATGATATCTGCAAGATAAAGGCCATTTCTAGCTGGTCTTTTTTAGATTTATTACAGAAATCATTCTTTGAGAAATGTGTCAGTTGGGATATAAATGCGTGATTCATATTATTAAAACACCACATGGAAATCTGATAATAATATCATACAATAAATAAGATATATTGGTTGTTTTATTTGTATCTGTGGATCTAATGACAGAATTCTAAAATGCATTTACAGAAGTGATACTTGAGGTTACACACCTGTAAATGTGTTTTTAAATCATTTCTATTGAAAACTAAATGTTTGCGAATACACAAGCAACAATTAACGTTAGAAGGGAAAAGAACTTGAAATACGAATATCAGATATGTGGTTATAAGTGCTCTATGCTTGTCAGATGGTCACTAGCTGTGTCTGCTCTGCTGTTTGTTGTTGTTTTGTCGCGTATACGCTGAAAGCAGTGATTGTGAAAAAAAATGGTAAAGTTGTGTGCCAGAAAACCACAAAAAAAACAATGAGCTGAAAGATGGCAAAACACATGCGTAGAGCTGAGGGGAGCTGCAGAGTCTTGTGGGTTTCTCACTACAAGAGACAACGTTCATACTACACATAATCTGCATGCGTATAATAGGGTCAAGGGCCTCTTTAAGAATAAAATCAGCTTATTGTGGACTGTGTTGACGTGGTTGGATCAATCATTCTGATTGGTTGGTTGGTTGAGGCCTCCACCTTCATACAACAAGACCCCATCAACTTTAAACCAGCCAGAGGAGCACAGACAAACATAAAATACTGAAATCTCTCATGTGAATTGAGTGGTATCCTTATATATATATACTACTCGTTTATAGTTATAAACTGATTGAGAAAGTTGGTTTTCAGCTGAAACATGTTGTACACTAAACTATTTATCAAAGCAAGCTTTCTTTGCACTCCACCCCTCACAGGCTCCTCTTAAATCTCTCAATCTCCTTCATTCCTCTCCACCATAGCCCCCCCCACACACTTCCCCAAACCCTCACTGCTTTTCTCAATCCCATTTAACTCCCTTCCCCTTTGCATCCTCCACCCCCTCCTCCTCCTCCTCTCTCCCTCCATCCACTTCATGTGACTGTCAGCTGCTTTCTGCTCTCATTGGCCCCAGACTCGCTGAAGCCTCTCTGACATTAGGCTACTGTGTGAGAAAGTGAGTGCATGAGGTAAGAGGGAGGAAGGCTTGGGATGGCTGTGTGTCAGCTTCTCACATCTCTTGACTGTCCTGATTACACATCTGTCATCGGCAGCTGTCTTAAGAGTTTGTTGAGGATGTGTTTGCTTCACAAAAAGCAGCAACCTGTTGCCACTGTGGGGGAACACTGCTGGTTTAAAAATTGTTCAATGTGACACATGCTCGTTAAAGAGCGTCAGTGACACTGGTGCATAATGGTGTGTTTTTGACAAAAACACATTGATCGAGGAAGTGAGAGGAAACACAAAGCGCCTCCTTAATTCGTCAAATGAATTGTCACTGAACTTGCAAGAACCAATCAAACGGAAGATCGGGAGGCTCGAGTCCCGCCTCTGCCTCGTCATTGGCTCTAAAGACTTATTTCTATGTTTCTGTCAAGTTTGGAGTTCCTTTTTCAACATTTTAGATCAGGAAACAAAAAGGAAAAGTGATATTAAATGGGTTTAGGACACGTCCCCGTGAGTCTAGTTGTAAAATGCTGAAACGTGTCATTGATTAGGTAATTTAAATGATGTCAAATTGAATCCAACGGTGAACAACTCCTAGTTTCAAAAGCAAAGGCGACTTACCGATTCTCTGACCGACCGGCGTTGAAAAGGGGTTTCCTATGAGGAACTCCATCTTCTGCCCGAGTGAAAACATCTTCGAAAATCACAAGCGTCCCCTCTAACTATATTAAAGTAATGTGGCAGCTACTGAGCTCAAAACTACGAGTGTTTCCGTTTGCTTTCAGCGTCCTCCGCTGCTTCAGAGGCTCACGGGCTCACTTTAGTGGTCACGTGAAAACTCCCACAGGGCAAGGACCCAGCAGACATCAACAGCGAGGCGCTCAGCCTCAGAGGCTTTTCACGTGTACGTTCGCTCAGTGCTACTCATAACCTTGTCCTGCATACAAGTAGTAAAGGTAGTATTACCAGCAAAATATAGAATGCATACGGTATCAAAAGTAAAAGGTATCAATTTGCAGAAGGAGAACCTTCCAGAAGGAAAACCATCTCTGCAGCACTCCAGTAAAATCGTTTAGTTTCCATTTTTTCCTCGATTGTAATTAATAACCACAAGTGACTTTTTAACTGCAGTGATTCTACCTGTGTCCTTGTATTGTATTTTATATATTGTTGTTGTATTTGTGTGTGTTGCTTTATGGTCTCATGAGTCTGGAATAAAATAAATATATATATATATATGTAATCTCTTGGATTATTTAGATTGATGCAGTTTTGCTTCCAACTTTTCCAGTTATACATTTCAACTTTAAGGATTTGCAGCAGTTCAGTTCAATGCTTTTGGGGTTCAAAACTTTTCATCAGGTAGTTTCCCTTTTCTGGATTTTCCGCTATTTTTTGATTTCTTCAAATATTTCAGCTTTCAGCTTTAAGCATTCGAACGCATTTTCAGCAGGAAATGCATTTTCTAGTTGATATACAGTTTCGCCTCACAGCACATGAAACACCGAGGGAAGCCATGCTCACATGGCATTACAGGTATATTGTGAACAAAGAGACCAGTTTTCAAAATGTGTAAATAAAACACTCTCTCAAGCTTGAAAATATTACGTTTCAAGGAATTATTTGCAAATGTAAAATTCGGACATTCTTTTATGTCAGCAGCACCATCTAGTGTCGTAAATGTAGCCTGCAGAAAAACTACCCAACAACATTTGGTGGAGAAGCATTTAGAGTTAATAAATCTGTTGTTGAGTTTTACTTCTGGCATCAAGAAGAACAGTTGCTTTCTCAATAGCTGCCACGTGTTAGAAACTACATTCTTATGGTTTAGGACTCTTACTGTTGGTTTCTCATCAACCAAATATCTATTTATCTGATGTACGCAAGACACACTATGGGTTGTTTAGGTTTATGTATTTTTGTCAAGAAAAAAAAACTGATTTCCCTCATAGTACTTCAGGTAAAAATCAAAATTTATAAGTTTAACGGGTCTATTAGAAAACTCACCGCATATACATTTTTTTACTAAAGTATTTTTGGGAAATCATGTGCCTTTATCTGAGACAGTAGAGATATTACAGTAAAGAGCAAGAGCCGATCCAGTTGACGAAGTGGAGATTACAACTGTGTACAAGTGAAAGGGCAGAAAGAGACAAAGATCCTTCTGGGCAACAGTTCAAAAAGAAGAAATCACCAGTTGTTGGTAAAAGAAGCTGGAAGCTTAGCACCTGAATGTGTGCAGATTTAAATAGGAACAGTTTCTGTTTCAGTGTTAAGTACAACTACAATAAGCTGGAATATTAACAGGTGTTTATTTAGCAAAGCTATTCTTAAAGCGTCACAATAGAAATATAAGAATAGTGTAGAGTTATCACTTTTGGACTATCAGCTGAACAATACTATGACTAACTAATCACAGTTAAACCTCTTCAATCGAACTGCTGAGTAGACTGCAGAGGGCACAAAGACAAACGGCTACCCAACATATTTAGATGAATTAAAGAAATTAATGTTTTTCTGGACTGACAAACAACTTTAAAGTCAAAAGGGTGTCTGGGCAGAAATGGTTGTTACAGTATTCTCCCATCATGTAAAAAACTAAGGGGAAATCGACTTAACATAAGTCTTCACAATTTAATTATTATTTTGGGGCCAACACTATTGCTAATATAAAAAATAAATTTGATGTCTGATTTATACTCTTTGTCTCTGTGAAAATAGTAATTATTGAACGAGATAAGTGAACTAGCATACTGCTTGAATTAGCTTGTATTCATGCATAATCACCACTAGGTGGCAGCATTGAATCTGAATGGACCAGTAGTTTGGTTTTATGATTTTTTCAGACAAGCAACCATGTACCGATCGACCATGGACAGTGAGTGGTGCATTACTAAAATGGGGTAATAAGAATCAGGTTTATATATTGTACAGACAGTCTCTTTCTTTGAGAGTTCCCACTAATGTAACCCTGACTGAGGGGTATTGTTAGAGTGATAGCGTCCACTTGTGCTTGTGATGAGAAATATACCTTAAATATAAAGTAAGAAAGAATCAAGGCATTTCAGCACAGTACAGCATCAGATTTAACCCTGTACAACCATGGCCTCTATGGCTGTCAATTGAATTGCTGACCTGTGGTCGAGCTACTGCCCATCCCATGTAATAATCACTATTATGTCAATGGGCTCTTTGGTTGTCTGTCCCATAACCAGCATCCTGTACTTCTAGGAACTGATAATGGTGATAATGTCGTGGTAGGAGAGTATGCTACCACAACATATTGATTTCATGTCAGACACACACCTGTCCACATAATAGATTTATTTAGAGAGTAGCTAGATAATGTAAAGCGACCGGATCCTTCTTGCAAAATGAACCCAGTCAGGGCGATTCAAAACAAACATTATTACTTACACGTCCAGCGGTTAAACTTGAAAATAGACGTGTTTTGAATCTTCCAGTAACTTGTCACATTCTGTGTTCATAAAATCATTGAGGAAGTGAAGATGAAAGCCTGTGATCTTCGACCTTTGAGTTACTCCACTCCGCTCTTGAGATAGCCTGGGGCCTCCCTGCGATGTGTTTATGACCGTAGTAAAAAGGAAAAGTGAAACAGCAATGGAGGCCTATTGTTTATTCTCAATGATCACATTTATGGATCTCTAAATCTTTTCAAGAACAACTTAATCCATTACTTTTCAACTCCCACATTGTTCCTTGAAAGGCACACACCTTCTCTCCTCTCATTCAGCAGACACACAGCTCTTCTCCGAGCATTGCGGGCTCAGTCGATCCAAAAGTCAGATTAGAAAGCCCAGAGGCCGGCTGGGCCACAGTGTGTGGTTGTGAGGAGGAGAAACCTGGTGTGTTATCTCTTTTCTCCAGGCTGTACAACCAGGCATAATGTAACAACTTCAAAACCCTCACACCATTGTTCACACAACACAAAGTCTGTATCAGGCCTCGGTGGCCAAAGGCATTCATGTTGCCTATAACGACACATTAGCAGGCTGCACAAAACAGGAAAGCAGGAAATCATCGGAAGGAAAAGTTTACATATGTTTGGATACAAAGCCATTTCAGAATGAGTATTTCAAGGAAACATATTTTTTTCCCTGAGATATTTCCAGTACTCGCTCCTGTGGTCGACGAGGGGGAAACGTGCAGACAACCACACACATAAAGCTCGTTTTAATTAAAGCTGCCACACAAGAAATGTCATAAACATCCATAATTTCAGGACACTAAGCCTTGGAAATAGCATGCATGTACGTCTGAATGCACTTGTGTGTGAACGTGTGTGTGGTTGCACTGGTTGTAAATTGATCCCTCCTACTCTCGCTGGTTCGTTGAGCAGAGGAGGGGCGAGGAGGAGGAGGAGGAAGAGGAGGAGGGAACCGAAGCAGGAAGGAAGGAAGGCGGAGAGGGAAGGGAGGCAGGCAGTGAATGCTAACAAGCACCGTCGTAATCATAGTGCTCCGTAGGTAGGGTTTGATAAAAAAAACCGTCTTGCCATGGAGAGGAACGACGACCACTATTAAACACCTACTATGCGCCAGTGCCGCGTTAGCCCTGTGCGCGTGCAGCCTCACCGTCGTCGGCACGTTTGATCTGAAAAACCGTATTTTTCCGCTGAGTGAAATGTATCGCGACTGCTCGGGATTCACATTCTGACAATGGAGATTGAAAATATCGTGGCCAACACGGTTCTCCTGAAGGCAAGAGAAGGTAAGCACAGCTGAATGCCAACAAGAAAGAATGAAAATGTCATTTTTTATTTTGTGTGTGTCCCCCCCCCCCCGGGCCCCCCCTCCCCACCCCCCGCCTCTACGACATGGCCACGGACGAGCCCGAGCTTTCGGCTGTCCTCCTCGGGGTTTATGTTTTCTCCGTGTCCCATCCCTGCTGAGCGCTTTGTCTCTGGGCAGACCCCGAACGTATTCCGTTGAAATCAGATGTTTACACACCAACAACACACACATTTACCGGCCAGGTTAACGCAAGGCCCAGCGGGCTGGAGATGAACAACGCAGGGAGTGTTTGCAGCATCGCGCTCAGATAGCAGCGTTGCATTAGAGGCGGTCGAGCACATTTTTTCACACAATCACCAGTGGTTTTGGTGGATATTTCCAATTTAACAATGACATAATTGATATTTAATGGTATTCACGTTACACGCTATTGCAATTGTTGGTCAAAAAACAAGCTGCGCAGTGAGGCTCGCTGCTTTCAGTGCAGCCTCTTTCTCTCTGTCATTGTAGGGTTCAATACGTGCGTGAAAAGCCCAATTAGAAATGTAACGTGAATTTGTGGTATTATTTGACGCATAAGTATGCCACTGCATTGCCGCTTGGCTATTGATAAGGACCTAGTGTGGGAGGGAAGAACATGTTAGAAAATGTTATAGTGGAGGTTTTAGATGCAGAGGGAGACTCTGAGAAGGCCCACCGTGTACCCCCGCGGCCCAGGCGCTAAAGCCCCGGGTGTGCACGCTGCTCAGTGGGCCGGTGATCCCGCAGCAGCTCACACCTGGAGGTGGAAAAGAAGCGAGGGTCCATCTGTTTTCCAGGATATGGCAGAGCAGCCAGTGAGTGGGCACAGGGTGGGTGTACAACACGGTATGAGCTGCCAGGGGAGGGTGAAAAGGTGTTATTACTAGTCAACGATTTCCACTTGTGTTTTTTTCTTCTTCTTCTCTCTCCATCTCTACCAATAGGATTGGACGGCTGTGGGCCTCAGAGTTTTTTGTTGTTGTTGTTGTCAAAGTTGATGCATTTTATTCGCTCGCAGCGCGGCTGCATGGCTCGGCGGTCGCGCTTCGGTGTGCGTATGTGCAGAGGCCTCCCCCTGCTTATGGTTTACATTATATTCGGACTGCGTTTCAGTTAAACACTGCTGTTAAAATATATTATTCACAGCAGCAGTGAATCCATGTCATAGCAGCAGCAGCAGCAGCTGCTCCTTACGAGGCACCAGGCTTTCCTTTACCTGCCTTTAAATGGTGCTTGGCATTGTCAGGATTGTTACTCGTGACGGGAACATTCTGCTGATCGGATCTAAAGCCTCAGTTTCTGTCAGTGTCCTCATCCAGAGGCCCTCAGTGGTGAGGATATGATGCATGCAGAGACCATATGGGGCCAAACGTCACCATTTATTCAGCTTCAATGGTAAAAGATTTGTGCAGAAACATTTAGTGATTAATCAGGTGGTCATTTGACATGAGTCGTTCATCACATTAAAATACCAACCAGTCATTTACATGTATTATCAGTATTATAGCATAAGTTTTATCAACAAATAAAACAGTCAGTTCTTTCAGTTTTAATTAGGATTTTGGATATATTTGGCGCCTGTCTGCCACCTCAAATATGTTGAATAAGCCAGTGTTGTTTTTATATTTCCCCCTGCTATACCATTCACTGTGTTAATTAGCACTCAGATTAAAACTGCTAATGGCACCCAATTTATCTTTTTAAGGTGGGCAGGAGACGAATTTGATTTTAATTAGGCTTTCCAGAGGTGGGTGTTTGCAGCTGTCAAAGTGTTTCAGTGTGTCACCGTGACAGCTGTGAACACTGGCAGCGTACCGAGTTTAAATGCACAAATCCAGACAGAAAACGGCTCCTGTGGATCAGAGATCAGCTGCCTTTTTTATTCAAGAGTGCCTCCTCAATCACCTTCGTGCTACACAACATCAAGGCCTCTGCGAGCAGTAAAGAGGTACAAGGAGTCTGTCTACCAGCTGCATCCCATCCACTGAGTCGGCAAGAGTTTGCCCTGCTGATGTGTCCTTGAGCAAGACATTAAATCAGTTTTTTCTGTAAACTCTCTGACCTCGTTGTGGAGACAGGAAATGACAGTTTCCAGCGTACTAAAAAAAAAATATGCACGGTGCATAAACGATCATTTTGTTTGCTGATACGCTGAATTAACTCTTGATTATTAAGGCTATCCTACATGTCTGTCAGTACCTCAATGACCTTTGAGTCTGGCCACAAGATGCTCAAAACGTTTACCTTTTTTAGTCAACTCTTATACACCTGTTGATGTGAAACTGGGTGGCCAGAAGGAGAAGTGTTATGATAGGGTGTGTCCAGTCTGTCACAGTTGAAATGACACGACAAGGGAAGTGGTTTCGGTGTTGTAGAGATGACACTGCTCTGGCCTCTCCCCACCTCATAGGCCTGTTTGGACAGCGGATATTGTTTTTTATCAAAGATTGTATTGGCTGATATTCACAGAAAACAGCACTTGAGATAATTTAGAAACAGTGTTATCATACTTTGTCCCGCAGACTCCACTGTTTACAAAACTTTGCAGCACCTGAGTTGGCGGAGCAGCCTATCAGAGCTGAGCAGATGGCGGTGTGAAGTCTGAGAAAATCTATGTTTACTCTTCAGCTTTAAAATATCCTGCCTCCATTACATGCATTTGTCAGAGCTGCTCAACAACCACATCGGAGGGTCCTTTTGATCAACTTAACATGCAAAAATATGGTTTATATGAGGTCGGCAAACAATTATTGATACAAACTGATACATTTCTTGTACCTGAACATACAGTTGTATCTCAATAAGAAAGAAGCAGTGTTGAGTAGCCACTGAAGCATTTACATTAAACATATTTTCCTCTCTCTGACTTAAAACTTTATACATAAAATTGAACTGCATTTTTAAACGTGACACAAGGAGCTTCTGTACAACGTGTCGGTTTTATATCATCTACTGAACGATGTTGTCTCAAACTATTAAAGTATTAGCCCTTACTGTATTGTATACTGCTTCGTTTTGAGTGAAGATGCACCACATAGACAACAGGAGGATCTGGATGTTGTAGTTCTTTAGGGGGAATTCTTGAATTGGACATTCAGACAAAATCAGGTCCGTTGCTGACCCCTAATATTGATAGCTGTACAATTTGGGGTTTGTTGTCAGAGCTTTTAATTCAGTTAGAGAGACTACGTTTCCCAGAGTTCCCTATGAGAGCCAACGTTTTCTTGGTGCCTTCAGCCAGGAGTTTTAAATATAGTCGGTGGGTGCATGGTTGAGTACGTCAGAAAGAGCTCTTCCAGGTGAGAAGTCAGTTGCACCCCCGTAGTCAAAGCACAGCATGTTGGATGTCTGCAATGCATTCTGGTCAATCAAAGTTTGTCATTTAGAACCGGATTTGAATGTAAAGTTGGTAAAATAACACCTGAGGGGTTTCCTCAAATACAGCTTAAGCTTTATTAAAGCTGCATTGGTAATGCATTGATGTGACTTTAAGTTATCTATGTCTGGGACTAAATAACTCCTCAAAAGTACACCGTTGCCACAAAAGTGTTTTTGGAGATAATGAAAAATATAATTTGGAGTTGATAAAAATGTGCAGCTATTCAGTGAAATAAACCGTTGTCTTTTCCATAGATTCATGCTTTGGTAGATACATGTGTCTGTGCTCAGAAGCAATGCAAATACCCAAAGTGCACAGAGGAACAGCGTTGAGATGTGTAGCTGAATGTTATTACTCTTTAATACAAACTTGTATGCGACAGGGACATGAACATATGATCACCAACATATTATGTTTCCACACATATGTTAATATTCAAATATAAAGAGAGACTGGACAAAAATAATCCCTCTTCCTGAATCACATTTCATTAGATCTTTTTTTCCGTTTTGTTTCTTTTGTCATTCCTACTGTCTTCATAAAAAGGAAGGAATGTGGACAGTCCGGTGCTCACATTCCCCGGACAAACATTCAAAACTAATCCTGCTTATATAAATTATTTCCACCGTACAAGCTGGGAGCTCTTTTTTTTTGCCATAGAACATAACATATGAAAGAGGATCTACGTCTGCTTTTGCAGTCTCTAACCTCTCTCTGCCCTCTGCCCCCTTTCCACCACCCTTCAAATTGTAGGCCAGCGGGTCCTCTCAGACCACTTGTGAGGGTTTTCCTGTGACGTTAGCCAGCGTAGCTTTATTAGTTTTGTGGTCATAGCTGGGCTAACACTTGTTGTCATCACTCTGGGGTGTTTCCTCCATCTGACGCTCATAAAACACATTGCTTTGTGACTGTCCCTTGATGTGGGACTCATTTTACAGTTATTACACTCACAAATTGGCTGTGCGGGGAACGAGATGCAGTGTGTTGCGTACGCAGGCAGGCTGCATGGCACTAGGAGCGACGCTTCGCTGGATGGCTATTGGGAGGTTCATTAGCACAATTTCTTGGCAAGCTGACTGAGCATGAAGAGGCACTTTTTGAGGCACTTTGTGAACATCATAGGGACGTTGTTCCAGCTGCCTTATTAAATGTTATATGGCCGTTCTTCCTGTGAGAACCCAGCTGTCAGCCTGAGTTTTAACAATGTGTATGGCTGAGTGTATTTGCAAGTTCTTATGGTTCAAGTTAAGATTTAGTTTATCTGAAAAGAGTTTTTTACGGTCAGTCAAAGTCTACTAGCAAGTGTATTAATTGTCAAAGGTCCTTCATATTTATAATGTTGCTTTTTTGAAACATTCAGAGTCACAATTTTTATTTTTATGTCAGTCCTTATATCAAACATGACTTGAAGGTGTTACCACAGATAATCTTCAAGGTGTAAAATGTGCTATGTGTTCCACACCCAAGGGCTCAGTGCTGGAGAGGCTGCTGTTGTGTGTTTGTGCTCTTTCAGTGAGGCTGTGAAATTAACCAGTGGGCCCTTCATCTGAGAGACAGCTGTAGATACCATATAGATGATTAACCTTTCAATCTGTCCTCTTACTCGATCCAACTCTGTGCGTCTTGCTCAAGTTTAGTCTCACCATGTTTTCTCGCCGTCATTCCCTCCCCCTTCTCCCTCAAGACGAATTGAAAACAAGGGTCAGTTTTCAAGCACGTCTCGGCTCGATTTTAATGGAATATCTCGAACACCGAGATATGGGGCAGAGGAAGGAAAGGTCTTGCAAAACACCACAGCACATCGCTGGAATGAGCAAGAGCGCATGTTTATGTGCAGCGTGTGTGTAGTTTTTATGCTGAAGTGGAAAAACTGCATATTCTGCCTCGTGTTTGTGAGAAAGGGCCGTCTGGCCATAAAGAATTAGAAAAGGCAAAACAAGAGGAGAAAACTGTTTATATGGGGGAGCGGAGGAAGAAGCTGAAGTAAGAGAGAAGAGGGAAAAAAAAGAGGCATGTGGGAGAGGTGAGGATCACAGGATCTCTCTCTCTCTCTCTCTCTCTCTCTGAGCTGATGTGCGTCTTTCAGTGCTCGTATACAGACGGATTACTTTATGCAAACACTGGGCCTTTGCTTTGAATGGGCAACACAGATACTCGCAGCTAATGTTTTCCTTATCAGGGGCTACTCCAGCCAATCACGCACTGTATGAGAGAGAGTGACTGGGAAAGCAACAGGCCATTCATTTATGGCCAGGCTCCATTGTGCCCGTGTGCATACTCATAATACAATGGGCCTAAACTATGCGTGACCCTCTCTCATTTCCTACAATTTAAATCATGTTTTTAGGGAGTACTATGGCCGTCCGATCCAAACATCCACCGATGTGACTGCTGCAGGGTGAGGGTCAGATCTAGCGAGGTATGGGCTCGTACCATCAGGGTATGATTACATTGGCCAAAAATAACTTGGTAAACATTGTTATCAGTGTTTTTAAAGTTAGAAAAATGGTGTTAGTGACTTACCAAACAGCACATTTGGCTTTTTACCTTTTCATTTACTTTTCTCTTAATTTTTATGCCCAGCAGATTTAAATTTAGGTTGATCTTTAACCACCACCTCATGCTTTTTTTTTTAAAGTTACTGTTCAGTTAACTAAGCCTTCTTGCATGCATTTTATGTCACTGTGTGCGAACGCGTAGCTGACTTGCCCTGAAGCAGATCTTATGAAGATGTGGCTGTTGGCTGCCCCGGTTGGTCTGTCACTGTCATAGACAAGCTGGATTCTCTGGCCTCGTGGCTGTTATTCTGAGTGTCAGCATGTGACATGTGTTCATCAGATGGGTCAGCGGCTTCTCCCATATGGTGATGCAAAATGAAGACGGGTTATGAAGACAGCAGCGCCACACTCCTGTGTTCACAGAAACATCTGATAAAGCTGGGAATCGCAGCAGAAGAAGTTGCCAGTTTCCCTTTATGAATGTTTTTATTTAATCAAAACTATCTCTTCAACTTTCACAGAATGACCATTTAGTCTCTTATTAGGGTTGCAAATGGTCGCTTCATGTGTTCAGTGAACACAGAGACGTGCTATTGTTTCGTTTGGATGACTTGAACTATATAAATATAGTAATGTTGCGAGTAATGTTTGTTTTTTAACATGTCTGCAAATTGTGAAAGCTCATAGTGGCTTTGTAAAATGTTGTTTAAGTTTTGGACTGTTGGTAATTCACTTTTTTTTCATACAAGAGAAAAAATCAGTTTGATCAAGACCGATACTATTTTGAGGCTGATGATACTAATATCGATATTTGAGATAATCAACACTGTTTCTATTACCTCAAACACACATTTCTATTTCTATCTTGCATGTTCTTGTGACTTATCAGCCAATATTGAGCTCTATATTTAATGAGATATATTGGTTGACACATCTGTTGGCTGATTTAGGTCTCGCTTCACCCGTTTCCCTATAAATTCAACAGATTGACAGCTTCTAGATGTTAAGTCATTTGAACGATTGAGTCATAAGTCACACAGGAATTTCTTCTCTAAGTTCGATATAATTGTTTTCACTTTAACTGTTGGATGGGAAATAAGTTGAACTTTATTTGAACTGTTTTTAAAAAAGTGAATAAATCTCAAGTCTGAATTAGTAAAAACCGGCAGGAAGTCTGAAAGTTTGGGACGGATGACTCTCCCTGAGACGATACTTCCACCGTCTCCTGTCTCTGGATCCTTCTTCCACTTGAGGTGAAAGAGACATGACAAGGCAGGGAAAGGGAGGACAGGGAGCGGAGCATATTTGGGATGGTGTTTGATTGTATTTGGCCTGCACTTACATTACGAGCATAATGTGAAAACAGAGAGCCGAGACAGAAGAGATCCATGGATGTTCATTTTTATATTCATTAATGCAGTCATAGCTCTCTCCAGACATACAAACAAAAGCTGCATAACAATATTCTCTGTCTAGTCCTCTCTCTGTGTATTTTGTCTTAAATACATCAAACTGGACTTTAAAAAGTAGGAAACGCACCAAAACCCACCTCAGACACAGTAAACATTGTTGGTATTTCCATCCCTAGTGTTGAAAGAGCTGCAAGTGAGATACAAGAGCTGGATTGCCCAGGGACGTTCAGAAATGTTGTTACTTGGTAATATGACAAATTCTTTGCAGTGATGCCTTTTGGCATTGTGTGTCCCTTTTTAAAAAAAAAAAAAAAGAACAGACTGTTTGATTGTATTAATAAGGAAGAAGAGGGCTTTGGTTTCCATTAAGTTGTTTTAAACATGTAATGTTTGGTCATCCATTAATCTGTGGCCAAAGCTGTCAAGCATTTTTTTAAATGGTCTTTTTCTTTTTTGTTGGATTGCTGACAGCAGAGAGTGACACAGGAAACATGGGGAAGCAGAAAGAGAGGGGGATGATGTGAGGCCAGTCATTGGTAACATGTAAACATGTCTTGATCTTCTGTGCGACCAAGAGGACCTCGCTCTCTGTAAATCTTTTAAGGAAAGGAATCCTTAGTTGAGAGGCACGTCTCCTGATTTGACACCAGTCTTTCTCAACATGTTCCAATATTTGAATCTCGTCACTTGCGCGATGATCTCAGCGCTGCTGGCTGTTGCTCAGCTATGAATGAGCGAAACCGCTCTGAAGACGGTGTTTATGGAGGGCCCCGCTCTCTCGGAGGGGAGAACCAAAGTTAAATAAATACTTGCTCCATCCTGTCTGCATTAAGGGCCTGCACACATGGCTTTGACGTCAGAGTGACATTAAACAGGGTGGGGTGGCCAGCCAACACCGACTCGGCATGTGCGTGCGTGCGTACACACACACACACACACACACGGTGTACCTATCAACACCCACTCTTCCATAGCTTGCTATTAAATCCCTGTCTTTCTTTTCGAATCTTTGTTCATTTAGTTGTTTTCCTCCAATTATTTTCAGTCTTTCCTGCTCTCTTTTCTGACTCCAAGTTTAGGTTACGTTTCTCCCTCTTTTTTCATGTACACACATTGTCACTTTCAACCTTTTATAGGCACTACTAATCTCAACACTTAAATGTTCCTCTTACAACATCTTCTGATCGGGAAGAAGTCAATCTATGACTGTTTGATACTTTTTGTTGAGCTGAATTGACTGTAATCATCAATCATGTATTTTTGGCTCAGGTGTGTGCACAACTGGCTATCATCAGTTTGTGTGTAATCCAACATTTTTGCTGTGACAAAAAAGTGTAACTAAGTCTGCAGTAATAGAGCGACGGTGGTGTTTTTGTAGAGGTGAGCGCATAAACACTATACATGCGTGTGTGTGTATTGGGAAGGTGTTTTGCAGATGTTTGACCACAGTGATCCCCTGTATGTGTTTGTGTTCAAGCTGTCGCATGTCACTGCCGGACCAGCTGGTGGCTAGTGAACTTTGGGGCAGAGGATTTCCCTCTTTGTCATCCTCAAACTGTCACAGTCTACGTGGTTCGCTCGGGCTAGTTTGTTTGCTCAGTGTTTTAAAACATCGGTTTGAAGTGATAGGAAACACAGCAGTGTGTGCCTAAAGATAGTTGAGGGTTTTAATCAGCTGACTCTGAAATCAGATGTGTGTCTCTGCAGAAGGGGCTTTCTGTCCTTAAAGGCAGGTTTTTGGTAATCTTGAGTGCGCTACATATTAAAAATCAAGTTAAGAAAGCAGCTTGTGGAAGACTGCGGTGACATGCAATGACTGCACCAGCAAAATACGTGCCGTCAGGCAAGCCAGTAGCATTTACTTGGTGTTAGATGAAATGTTTGGATGGACTTTTTACAGTCCTGTGGATAGATAAGTGATGTTTGTCGTCTTTTTTGTTGTTGTTATTGCATTTGATTCATTGATTGCTCTCAGGATGTAATGAGAACAAAGATATTGAATATATGTTTGAAGAAGATTGCCAACCCTGCCTTAATCTCCCTCTAATTTTCTAACAACTGTAGACACTGTGGTTTTTTTAATGATAGAAACCGGCAAAATAACTTGATAGAAACCCAAGAAGATGCCTTGTTTTGTTTTTTTTAAATGTGAAATGTGGCCCTATATTTGACAGTCTGTAACTAACTTAAATCCTAGTTTTGCAAACTTTATACTGTACTGCCCCATCTTAAAAACTTTAACATGTATATAATTCCTCAAAGTAATGTCTTGTCTCTTCTAAATAGTGCGACCGGTTAGATGAAAGTGATGGAAAAGGATAGAACTTTATTTTATAAAGAAAATTATATTTACAAACAAACTATTTATTAACTATTAGTCAAAACTGTCAAACATTCAATTTGATTAAAACATTACCAAGAGTCTAAACTGCCATTTCGATCATGGATGCTCACAAATTCACGTTGATCCCAATGTATAAGCTTTCCTCTTGTCTCTTTAAAGGTTGGCTGCTTGTGTGTAAAGCTGCTACTTTGCAAATCAACGCAGCATTTCATCAGAAAACTCTGCTGACTTTGTCCTCAAGGAATAAATACATCAGTTCACCACACACACACACACACACACACACACACACACACTAACGCACCTTTGCTGGTGTTGCAATGAGCATTTCAGTAAAACATATGAAGTGACCTCAGTCTTTTTGAAGAGCACTGTTGTACCTTGAGGTCATTTACCCCTCGTGTTAAGGGCCATCTCATTTACCGAGAGGAATCTCCATTGCCACCGTGTGCGTGTGTGTGCGTGTGCGCATGTGTGCGTGTGTGTGTGTCCCATGATCTTTAAAGCTGTCAACATTCTTCACCCCATGCTCGGTCATGATGCATAGAGGCGTCTGGTGAGATGGACCAGCTGTCTCTGCCTCTGGTCGCTGCAAGGTCAACATGCTCGCACACACACTAGGCTGGATGTACTCTTGTTCTTGTGTTGACAATGCCAACCATTAGCTGTGGTTAAAGACTCCCAGAGCAATGTTGAAACAGTGACTTGATTGATGGACTGATTGAAATGTCTCTGTCTCGCAGGTGGAGGAGGGAAAAGGAATGGTCGCAGTAAGAAATGGAAGGAGATGCTAAAACTCCCACACATCAGCCAGTGTGAGGAGCTACGCTGCTCTATCGGTAAGCAAAAACGCATGCGTGCGTGTGAGGCAGAAAGATATGGTGCCATGCTGTGTCGTTGGGGTGGGTCCGACTGCGGGAGGAAGTTCAGATTGGACTTCCTTCCTGTTTCTACCCGTCTCCACCCGCAGTTACAGGCAGGGGACAGGAAACGGTGTGTGTATAGATGTGTGTTTGTGTTCTTGTCTGACTCTGGGAATTCGTTTGCACAGCCGTTTCTTAATCCCAAAGTCTCTCCGGACATTACGTGCGTGTCCCACTGACTATCTGTCTGCTTGCACACCAAATCAAAACGTCTTCACTCCTGCTTCCTTCCTGTTCTCCACATCCAGGTTTGACTTGAAGGTAGGGACAGGATTCTCTCTTTTGGCCCAGACAAGTGCTCCACTCCTGGGCTTCATTATCTCCTCGTCCTCGTCCCCATCCGCACACCCTGGTCCTCTGAATGCAACAGCATTTGTGTGTGTCCGTGCGTGTATGTGTGTTTGTAGAGGCCTGTGTGTGTGTGTGTGTGTGTGTAATAGTGCGTCACTGCTATCTCTGCCAGAGATTGCAGTGCTACCCTCCCCCACACACTCTCCCTCCATGCCTCCCCCTCCCACTATCTGCATCTCTCTCTCTCCCTCCCTCTTTCCACCACTTCAGAGGAACATAAGAGTTATGGAGAGAGCGAGTGAAAAACAGAAACAAAGAGAGGCTTTTACCATGGGAGGAAAGATCTCTTAAGGACAGGAGCGAGTGGGAGAAACAACGTAAGGAAAAAAGAGAGGCTGCGTGAAAGAGAGGAGCATAGTCCCTACGGTGATATCTCTCACTCAGCGACGATTGTGTTCCTCGTCGTTCTGTCTTCATATCACAAATCATCACTCGCAGATCTAATTATCATAAACTTAAATGCGTCTATCGTCGAGGCGGGATAGATTACCTGCTTAAAAACAGCAGCAAATAAATGTCACCATAAGTGTGAAGAAGCATCGTGCTCGTCATATTTTACATATTTATTCCCTTTCGGATTATAACTTTGCAGAGGATTCTAAAATGAGCTGTTGTGTGTGTGTGTGTGTGTGTGTGTGTGTGTGTGCGCACACACACACACATATACACACACAGCAGCTGTTGAGGGTTATGTATGTCACTATTGCACAGATAGCTATTGCGTAATTTCCCTATCACACCGAACGCAGGATCAAAATAATCCCTTTTGCCTACTTAAACACACAGACGTGTAGGCATGTGCGTACACACACACACACACACACACACACACACACACACACTTGTGCATACCCATACACAGTGTAGGCACAGTGAATAGAAGGCGAGTAAAGCGACCGATAGTGTCTTTGTTGTGTCTTGATAATGTCAGGCATTTGACCTTAGCCTTGATGAGTGTGCAGTACTTCTAGGAAGCCTAGATTACATTATGTGGGCTGCTGCCACTTTGTCTGCGAGCTTTAGGCCACTCTTCCTCCCTCTCTCTCCTCTCCTTATATCTCCCCTTCCCTTTCTCTCTACAGTGCACCTATCATTTTTCATCTCTGCCATGCCGACCTCAGATGCGTGCACACCCATTACACACGTGTACACTTGTGCACATTTGGCCATCAATGTCTCCCTAACTCACTCACTCACTCTGGGCCTAAATTGGAGTATTAATTAAGTTGTAATTGCGGCTTACTTTCCCGGCTCAGACGGTTGCTATTCCAGGCTCTTTGCTGTCTTGTATTTTCTCTCTAGTCTTACTTTCACAGTCTAATGCAAAGAGGACATTTTTCGTTAGTCGAAGGTCTTTTACATTTTTACATTACATTTGTATATTGAACTTGGACACGCGCGTGCACACACGCGCGCTAACGCTAACCCAGAAACTGTTGGTTTATTTTCAGGCAGTAGGTCATTTTATGTTAAAAGTCTTCCTTTTTAAACCGATTCCTTTGTTTGGCAGGTGAGCACTTTGTAGACTTCATCTTACAAGATAAAGAGATACTGTGCAAAGACATACATAGGCATTAGCATTGTTACATTTTTCATATTTTGACTGGTATTGACAGTTATTGTGGAATAGTCAACCCCATTAAGGTAAACTATATAATTAACTTGTTTATTTATTCATTTCACTCTTTGTTGTTATACAGTTAGTTGACATGAACTCCCTCTGTAGTATTTGTTGCTCTAAAAGAAATGTACTATGTTTTAGATAATTTCACTTGTTTACCATTTAGTTATGAAAACATGGATACTGTGTCCCTGGTTTTAGATTGTTGCCAAGTCCCAGTTCTCTGTGTACCGGTAAAATGTAAACAAATTATGACCGATGACCCCCCACTATATAAAGGCGGTGTGCGATAGACGAGGCTTAACCCTATCAGTATGTTTTATTTGTGTTTTTTTTGCCAGAAGGCTCAATGTCCTATATTTTAAACACAATTTATATATATTTATCTCTGGAGCAGAGACTTGATCTTCTACCATTCATATACACATATTTGTGGTAAGTTGAAAACCTGTGGACAAATAGGTAACAAAAATCAAAACAATTTCAAATGATTCTAGAATAACTGTGGCATGCATTACTAATAAGTGTCTATACATAGATGTCATAAAAACTGAGCTAGGGTTTATTTAAAACATATTATCATCCTGAAACCATCTCATTTCTTAAATTGTATCATGTTGATTGACACATGGATCATGTTGGCGTCACATACGTTGCCCAATGTCTCTGTTACTTAAAAACATGGAAATCCTTTCAAGAACATTGCACAACAGTTTCTGTGACTGTGTTTATTATGCAAATTGGAGTGTTTCACCTCAAAGAGCGACCAATTGTGCTGTGATTCAGCAGGAAATACGAGCAATTGGATTGAAACCACCCTAAAATGCTCACATCAAAACCAGTTCTGGAGCAAGACACTGAAACCTTATCAGGAGGCTCATTGTAAACTCGAGCGTTGGCGTAATGATATGCAGGAAAGGCTGAAGAAAATTCCTGTGAGAAAATATGAACTAAAATAAAGAATCGGTAATCTCCAGATATCTGGATGCCGAGAAGCAGACGCTAAAAAAACTAAGAGAACATTCAAAGATAATTTTCATCTGAACCAGAATGGAAAAGTTGTTTTTAATTTGGTTTGTTTTGGTTCACACTGCCCATTTGTAAACAAACCAGCTCATAAACAGAAGTCACATGTACAAGAACCGTCTTTATTGGACAGCATGTTGACAGCCTGTCTTTTGATGGAAATCAACACATGTGGTTGCATGGAAGTAAAAAGAGAGCCACATTTGTAGGTATTAATGACATTGTTCTCACCTTTCCAGATGAATCATCTACCTCCCAAAGTTCAAATAAATGGTTCCAAACATTTTTGCTTGATAGATTCCCTAAAATATAAATTATGAGTGTGAGGGGCTTTCCCAGCTCCAGGTCACAACTGATAGGGAAACACCAATAAAAGAAAAAAAGGCATAGTCTGAAAGCAAGTGAAAAGCAGTTAAAGATCTCTCATTGAGATTTTCAGAGTGAGCTTTTGATCTTCAGATTTAAAACACAGCAGCCGCCGATGGAAGGGGAAGCAATAAAAATATCATATTCTATACACTACTGTTTGCTCACGAAAGCGATAACTTAGGTTCTGTGGTCGTATAAGTGGTGAGTTTGAATGAGAAGCACTGTGCTGCAGAGCAGAGGGGGCTGCTGTGTAATAAACAGTGCAGCTGGGAGGACTGTTGTGAAGATTTGATTTATCAGAGGTTGTCCTGTGGATGTCACCACTCAGACATTGTGTGTGTGTGTGTGTGTGGTCAACCAATGATGGAAAACGTCCTGGGTCTTCTTCCTCATTTTGTGCGAGAGGAAATATGACTCAAATAGATGCCATTAGTCTTAATAGGCCAGCTGCACAGAAGACACACACACATAGAAAACACAGACATGCAGTGTGTGTTTGTTTTTAGCATGTCGTAGCATACGTAAACATACTAATTAAGTGACCGCTTTCTTTTTTTCTCTCTCCCATACTTTTTAAAGTATGTTTGTCAATGGGATTAGTCGTTTTTTTTTGTTTTTTTTGAAAGTTAAAGCATTCAACATCTCCAGCTCCCATCTGTTAGTTAGCTTATGACCGTTTAACTTGTAGGATATTTTGTTATTATTATTATTATTATTAGAGGGCTGAACGGTTAAAACTGTCCAGTACAAAAAATACAAAGGCAAAAGAGTGTGGAAAAATAAAGATTTTTTTACGGAGAATAATTTTTTCTGTAATTCCTGCTTGTTGGGTCGCCAGGTTTAGATCCACTGTAATAGTATTTTTCTAGTGTAATGACGTTCCTCCATCTGTCTCACTCCTCACCTCAGACAGGGACTACACCAGTTTATGTGAGAAGCAGCCCATTGGTCGGCTGTTATTCCGTCAGTACTGTGACACCAGGCCAGAGCTGAAGCGCTGCATCGAGTTTATGGATACTGTGGTAAGACTTTGACCATTACTCTGCTTGTTCTCTGATGTTCTTTAAGCTATCTTCTCTTCACACATCCTCTTTTACTCTTATGTTCTTTGGTCTCGCTGCAATTTCTCCCACTACACCAGCCTGAATCCGGCATGCAGAGCAGTAAACAGGAGAGGAAAGTGGGAGCTTGGTCGTTTTCCTGCTCTTGGCAGTAGCTCGGGGTGGTGGGTGGGGTGGGCGTAGGGGAGTGATTAGCGACTTAGACAGGCTGTCAGAGAGCAGACCCCCACCCCTCTTCCTCCATGCACTCCTCAATGAGGTCAAGCCCACGTCAGAGGCAGGTCCCCTGGGTGAGCAGGCAAACACAGGCCCGAGCTTGTGTCTCGGCCCCTGGAGGTATGCGAGAAAGAAAAACAGGGGAGAATCATGCTTTTTAAATAAGAACCCACGTTAGTCTTTTTCAAAGCAGGTAGACAGCCACGTAGGCACAAACACAAACTCACACTTACTGACACAATTACAAGTAATGAAACAAGCAAGTTTGTTAGTGTTCAACATGCCATTAGTCTCACTGAGGGCATCATGCCTGGGCTGTGATGCACAGTCGCATTGCTCGGACCATTCCTCTCCACTGGGTTGTTTCAAATAAAACACACGGCCTAAAGCGGCAAAAAACTAAGGCCCATCTCCCTATGTACATATTTCCCCACCTACATATTTTCCCAAAAATGCAATCTGTAATGGGGTGACAACTGAGGCCTCGTCCTGGTGGGTTCCAGATGTAACGGGCGAAGCGTGGGGGATGAACATGGTTGCCAGTTTGCTGCCTTGACTCAGATGAGATGTTTTGTCACCAGTACCATCTCTCTATTTGTCTGCAGTCATTTCTATTTAGATTTCTTCCTCTCTTGTTCCTCATTAACCCCTCTACCCTTCTACCTCTCTCTCGCTCTCTTACTCCTGTCTCAACCGTCCTCTCTGCCTTCTGCTGGCCGTCTCTCTCTGACCTTATTTGGAGAGATATTAAAGATGGCTGGATGAGAACGGCTTTCTGCGTCGTTGTGGTTGTTCACGTGTCTGTTTTTCTCCGACAGGCGATGTACCAGCTAGCTCCTGACGAGAAGAGGAGGGATTGTGGACTGAATGTTTTAGACACATACTTTAATAATGGGGTACGTTGCACGCACACTCACTTCATAACAGGGCTGGACGATATAGACATAACATACTATTTGCAAACGGGCTAATTAAATTTTCCAGTTCTTATTGAACTGCAATATTTTATTTAGTACATTAACACTGTCTTTTTAAAACAATGTTAGTTTGTTTTTAATATTACATATATAATTTTGAATGACTAAATATTACTCAAAGATGTGTTCCCTTAGCACTAGTGCAGCACTATTAGTATTATGTCGTGTTTAGACTATTTTGGTTCTCTTGGTTGGTTAATTACTATTTTTGGTCGAGATTCAAATTTCTCATAAAACATAGAGAAATAGAGTAAGGAAACTGTAGCCGGTAGAAATGGGTTGAGTATATTTGAATCTATGATTGTGCCACCCATATCACACACACCCGTGTGATATGGGTATGTGTGGTTTTGCCTTGTGTTCACATCACAACCACATTGTCACCACTATATGAACTGGACCAAACTAATAAACGACCCAAAGATTCAGTAAGTTTACATAGTGTTTGAAAATAAAAACAAAACGGTAATGTTAAGGAGTCAAAAAGGCGAAGTGTGTCCAAAGCCCTGATGTCATGCCCCACCATTCAGACTGTACATGCAAACGGAAGGAGTTAATCATGTTTTGATCTTTTTTCTTAGACTTGATGCTCTGCAACTTATCTTATATCACACCATCACCTCACTGTATCTGTCACCCTCTGGCTATCTGCCTGCTTCACCCCGTCTCTCTCCATGTCACCCTCAAGTCGGCAGCCCATCTGCCAGACGTACCCCAGGATGTGGTCGCTGGGTGCCGGGAGAGGCTGGAGCAGAGTCCTTGTAAGGAGCTCTTCAATGACTGCACCAAGTAAGTCTCATTCTGGCACATAGATTTTATGTTTTTGATTGAGTCTGGCCATTAAAGTGCAGCAGCACCAATAGAGTCCTGTTCCTTCAGAAAGTATGTGTGTTTGTAATTTGTGTGTGGACTAGTGCACCCTGTCACTAGTAATGATGAGGCAGCTGGCACCTGGTATGCAGTGTACACACACACACACACACACACTTGCAAACACACTTGCAAACACATGCACAGTGGAGGCGAATGAAATGGGCAAAGAGAGCATCCGGATGGCTGGCATGAAAACAACAACTACCTCAGTGTTCCACGTAAACACACCCCCACACACTCTCACACACGCAAACACAGATTTACAAACGCACAAACACTTTTGCAGGTGCTTCTGCTTCCTGCTCTGAGAGCCAGGAGAAGCAAACAGACCGGGGATTATTTCCTCGTTTGTACTTATGATTTCACAGACTAACACACATTCACACACCTCCACGTAACTTTGTATTAGCCCAATACTTTTACTCTGTCACAGTTAGTTTCTGGTGCCAAGGGGATAAGCCAAATTATATATATTAAAATCATAAGTTGTAACATTTAACTTAATGTAGTAATTGGTATTATATACGGTAGTCCATTCTATTTTATTTTCCATGTTTCCTTTCTTACCTCTGATGTGTTTTGTATTGATTATTGAGCAGTTAAAGATAATTGATTCTGAAGTATACTGCGTGTGGATTGTTGGGCTGCTTTTCCTCGTGTAATTAAAGTGAAAGTCCTCACCAAAAAACATTTTTAAAAGCCTTTCATAGACGAGTATACTCCAAAATGTTGCTGGTTTGTGTAAACTGGCATGAAATCCCATGTATCCCAGGCCTTCTGCCCTACGACAGATTTATTTAATAGAATTTGTTTGTCAGGGACCATAAACAAAAATATCGATACATAAACTGTACAAGCCCCTTTTCAGTTGGATAAAAGAAAACAGACGTTTGCTCAGTCCTGGCAAGAGCAAAAGAATTGCTATGACCAGCCTCAGATTCACTCGAGCTTCCCCGGGGAATACTGGAATCTGCTCTTTGGAAGGCTGGAGAAATGGGAATCACTGTTAGGAAACTCAGTTATGTTCTCGGCCTGCTCTCCTGCTGTGGCACAACCCATTTAGAGAGCTGCTGGAATCAGTGAGGTTCAGAAGCTGCTCTCTTGCTGTGAAGAACAGATGAACCGTTGGCTATTTGATTTGTAATTATTTTTTACATCCACTTGTCTAGACCAATAGTTTTGTTCCAGTTTGGAGAGTGACAAAATGAGCAGCGCAGAAACATGGCGTCTTGTGATAGTGAGAAAAGAAAGTAGCTTGTGTGTGACTGGAGCTGGAAACACCAGTGTTTGAGGATGAACACAACACACCTGTCTTTGGCATCTCGGGTCGTGTTCTGTCGGCCCTGTGTCCTTCCCGTCTGCATGCATCTTTATTTTAACACCTGTGGTAGTCAAAAGGGCACTGGGGAGGGCAGAGAAACCGTGCTGAAGCTCCACACGTTTTGCTGTGGGAAGCATCCAGGCCATTCAGATTGCTTGACCGGATTGAAAATGTAGCGAGCTAGGAAAGCGATCACCCGGCAGAAAACACAGCAAGAGGGGACACGTCATAAACACCCTCGGAGAGTAATGGAAGGAGAGCAAAGAAAAGAAAAGGAGACATTTGGGTAAAGTGCGGAGAAACGTCAACGCGTTAAGGAAAGCGGGGCCAAACCACAGAGGACAACACAGGCACATGTTTGTGTTATTGAAGGCCTTTGCAGCCGTAGCTCAGATGTTTTTGAATGGGAATTCTGTTCAAGTTTGGTCATCAGTCCTTCCACTATCATTATTATTTGCACTCCGTTATTCCGACATGTCATTCTGTCCCAGGGCTTATTCACTTATTTCTCAGAGGGATAGCTTGTAGGAAAGCATGGTGCTGCACGTGGAAATGTGACGTTAGCCGGAGCCACACACCCACAAGCAGAAGTGTATTAGCTCACTCGTGGATTTTCTTCTGCTGCAGTGGAACATATGGTTATGTCACTCCAGGAGTAAAGCGGGGCCCTTCAGTACATGAGTATCTTGGATGTTTTGTGTATCACCGCGCTTGACAAAGGTCATTGTACTGATTTTTCTCCTTTTTCGTTTCCTCTCACGCTCTCCGCAACAAAAGCCATATTGTAGCTGTGTTTATTTCTACTCCCAATGGTGTCTGTCTGAGGCTGGTGTCTCCTGTCTTACTACAGCCCCCTTACTCTAACTGTTTTTGTCTTCCAAGACTGAGGGAAGTCAGTTGACATGATAAGTGAACATTGATAAGAGTGGAGAAAATGTAGCTATTCAAGGCATGATTTGAGGTTTGAGACAAATGCTTGTATTGACATTGTATCTGTTGAGGTTTTCATTGAGCTTTTGTAGAAACCCTTGAGCTCAGGAACAGCAGAAGAGAGATAAAGTCCCAGAAACACTTTACTTCTTTCTGCGAAGACTCAACGTAGAGTGTTGTAAGATGGAATCTCATGTACAAAGCAACTGGATACCATGATGACATAATTCAGTCTTCTTTTAGACAGCGGAAGGTGCTCCCCTTGTGGAAACTCTCTACTCTTGAGCCTTTTGCCAAGAACCGCCACCCCAGTGCTGTTGGTAACCGCCGGCAGCTTTCCTCATCCTCCTTCATGATGAAGTAATTAAAAAATATGGTTAAGGAAAATCTCCCCGTCAAATATAAGCATCCCTTCAACAAGAAGGCTGGCAGAAGAGATGTTTCGCTCACTGGTCGGCAGGAGAGAATTTAGTGCTGGTGTGACTGTTATTCTCTGCTTTTTTGGCCAGATATAGAGGTTCTTTAGATTTATTTCACTTTTGAAGGCTTTAAATTTTAGGCGAATGCAAAAGTGGATTTATTTCAGTGTTTTGGGATCATGATACTGGTTGTCCCCTCTTTATTAGATCTTTCTGTTTTAATCAAATTAGCTTAATTTCTTGGTTTTATTGTGAACATACAATTCTGTACAATTAGTTAAATATTATTAAACAGATTTTCAATATAGGGAGGCACCAATTAGATTTTAACATTATAGGGCAGTAACATTATAAGAAATTGTGACCCCTATCGACTATCATATTCTTTTTTGGACTGCGAGTACAAATACAAACATAATTATCTTTTCTGACGTGCCTATCTTGACGTAATTAAGTGGTACAAAGTTGTGTTGAATACATTTTCTCTACCTTGAGAAAACCTGCTGACTCCTATGTGTTGATCAAAGAGAGACATGCAATCAAAACCTACACTGTGTTGTAGTAATCTTTTAATATCTGTCGGCAACACCAACAGCATAGACAGTAAATTTGGCGCTGTAGTAACCCCAACATTTATGCAGATCCATAATATTTCTCTCCAAAACCCTTAATGTAAAATGTGAGTTCTTGTCCGTCTGGTACAACAATGTCAAAGAGGACATGGTGTTTTGAGTCAAACAACATCTGTAGTCAAAGCAGTGAAAAAGGACACTCGCATGAGAGGCGGGCAGGGTCATGTCAAAGAGTCATGTTCTTACAACTCTCAGTGGACTGACGGTGGAAGTATGGTCAGGAGACGAGGAGGCTCAAAGATCTTTTATTTTTGTGTCCGTTACATCAATCCTTTGACCTACAGCAGGGCCTTTACACAATTAAGTGTTTTTTGTGGGGTGATTACGTCTGAATATAGGACATACTCGCATAGATTCAGACTCACTCCCACATTCACGTGTGAGGAAAAATGAGATCAACCTCAACCTCCTGCTCAGTGGAAATGGTAGAGTTGAGTGGAATGTCTCAGTTCAAAAGGATTTTAAAAAAATGTTCACGGTGGTTGTACCGGCACTGAGTTCTTTCACTTTTTCCACTGAGAACTGTTTAAAAAAACACTAAGATACATATGCAAACATGCACACACATGTGATTTAGTTGGTGGTCAAATCAAGACAATGTGTGTGTTTGTAGTCATTGTAAAGGTTAGAAGGTGTTCTCTGGGGAGAGCAGGCCAGATTCCTGTTCTGTTGTGTAAAAGATTGAGCAAAGTTTTTGACATGTTTGATTGGTTTCTTTCCTTGTGACATAAACATCTTTATTACCTTGTTATTAAATGATCACCAACTCTCTCTCTTTTTTCCTCCCTACAGAATAGTTCGTGATTATCTGAGTGGAGCTCCATTTTCCTCCTACCAGGAGTCAATGCACTTCTCTCGCTTCCTGCAGTGGAAATGGTTGGAGAGGTGGGTAGACACTGCAGATTACACCCTTTGTAAAGCAAACATGCAAACCATTTATTTTTCCCAATACAAATGACACCTGTGCTCGTATACACATTCAATATTCTCCATTGAGGGTTGCATCATTCACGCCACTTCTTTGTTTGCTAAGGGCAGCAAATTGTCTCCTTTTAACTTCCAGCACATAATCTCTAGAGGAAAAAACTACAGATAATAACGAACATTTTTAATGAATATGATATGCAAATAATGATAACATTATGTTAATTAATGACAGAAGAAATGCACACAACAAGTACATGGAGAGAGACTTGTCACAGGAAAGATGTTTGCACTCGAACACAAAGGTGGTGCAGCCAGGGTTTTGGTGTGCGGGGTAAATTATTGATGATGCTTTGCATAATGGCTGGCTTAATGTAACGGGTTGGAAACGGCAGTCATCAGGGTGGATTAATAATATATTGGTGCATTACTCTGACTGCACGCTCACATGATCAGATCAGTTATTGTATGTCTCTTTTTGTCATTCTCTTTATCATTTCTCTCTTTTCTCTTCTTTCTGTCCCTGCAGGCAACCAGTAACCAAAAACACCTTCAGACATTACAGAGTACTAGGAAAAGGTGGATTTGGCGAGGTGAGTTGGAATAAGTTACTGTATTTTTGTGATGGATACTGAGCCAACTTTAAGGTCCCTTACACAGCACGTTTTGGAATGAGATGTTAAGGATTTAAGTTGCTCCAAGTAACCTTTAACAGTTACTTAATGTCATGCTGTTTATGAAATCTGTAGTTTGACATATTAACTTCCATTAGTTATACTTTGACTGTGTGTGTGATTTTTAGGTGCATGTGTGTGTGTGATCATGTTTCCTCGCTGCTTGTTTTCCAGGTTTGTGCCTGCCAAGTACGTGCCACCGGTAAGATGTACGCCTGTAAAAAGCTGGAAAAGAAACGAGTGAAGAAAAGAAAAGGTGAAGCAATGGCACTAAACGAAAAACGCATTTTAGAAAAAGTTAACAGTAGTTTTGTAGTAAGTACTACCCTTTTCTTATTCAACCTTTACACAGAATTGTACCTGTTTTTGTCTGTCTGTTTTGAGTGTGTGTGTGCGAGCATTGTTTGTTGTGGCTCCAGGATCCTGCAAATTAAATTGAATGGTGTCTTTGCAAAAGCTGTTAATCAGCTGTTTAAGACAGTTGCTGTGACTCCATGCCTGGTGGACGAGCGTGTGGGTCGCAGTGGAAAGAAACATAATGGGATAGAAGCACAAAGCGGGGAAAAATGAACTGACATGATATTATTGACCAGTTGCAGATGATTGCATACAGTTAGCAATGATGGGCACAAAGGTCAACAAGTTCAGCTGAATGAGCAGTAGTAATACAAACCAAATGCACATTCATTTTCGTTACAAAACTGCTATTTTGCCTGTGCAAACATGCCAAATTTGATTTTAATTTGGAGCATCCTGTGAGCAGTTAATCATCTGTGAATGTATTTTTACTGTTATATGCATTTTTTTTACATGATCTTCATGCTGTGGTGTTTAAGACTCAGATATACACATTGATAGTTGTATATATTTGTGTACTTGACAGGTGCATGTCATATAGATTGTGAGGGGGAAAACACACATGCCTCTACACTTATACTTTCTACTTCACACATCTTTTAATGTTCTACATTTGTGTGTAAATTGACATCATCATTGTATTCAGGCTAAAACTTACTTAGCTGAAAACAAAACCAAGGTATGATAAGAATAACAACTTTATTAATCCTATTTGCAGTGACCCTCAAAACTGTTCATCTCGATTCCTGTAAGTGTCCAGAAGTCTCCACAACTTGAGCTCCTTTGAGGCCAAATCAATTGTTGGACATGATATTAGAACAAAACATATCTAATACCAAGCCTGAGCGCTTTTGAGGGAGTCACCTAGCTTTTCATTTCTTCCTGTACCAAAGTACTGAACGACAGAAATGTACAGTTAATGGTCCATCAACATGTAAGATGATATATTAAAGGAAAAGTTCAAGACCTCAAAAGGAGATGGCAATAAAAGTCTATGTGAATAGAATAACCATAAATGTTTAAGTTATGTTTATTTAATTTATATGGTAGCAGTGGCTGACATAAACCCAAAATAAGGAAGATTGATTTAAGCTGATACTTTATTCGATAAAATATGAGTAGGAAGAACAGAAATTAGTCGAATTCCAAAATATTAACCATCTTCACTCTTTTTATCTCTCTGTGTGCATGTGCTGCAGTATATGTATTCCTGGTGTCTGTTTTTTTACTCTGCTATCAACACTCCCTGTTTATATAAATTTAAATGCCTGAATTTCAATCCTGCTTGACATCAGGATGTGCATCTAGAAAATTAGTAACGTGTGCTTCTCTTTCCATTCTGTCCAACTGTACGCACAACAACTTCCCAGGTGCTCTTGCAGAAAAAGAAAAATTAGCTCTGTTTCAGTGTTTTTTGCTCTGTTACAAAAAAAAAAATTGTTCCAAAGACAAGAACATTACAGCAAGTCCTCTTTTAACATTCATGGAACATTACGAGGAGCGACTGGAGGGATACACATGTTAATTTCTGCTCTGTGGGGCAATGTGTACTTTGTATATATGTATATCCTGTCAAACCCGGTGTTCTACTATTTAATTGTACAGAACAGAGATATTGATCTGTAGTACAGTACGAAGGAATGTAAGGGAGCAGACCCTCAAAGCCTCTATGTTCTCAATGTGAAGCTAATGGTCGTGTTTGAGTTTGTGTACTACGTTTCTGGATAAGTCTGTTTCTGATGCAGTGTGAGCTGTGTTGCACGTCCTTGTTTTGAGTGAGTCATGGCAGAAGCATGTGTATGGGCATGCGTATGTGTGCAAGCGCACGCATATGAATACACACACTACACACAGGCTGGAGTGGGCTTGTTACAGAACCTCAGACTTGGTGTGTGTGTGTGTGTGTGTGTGTGTGTGTGTGTGTGTGTGTGTGTGTGTGTGTGTGTGTGTGTGTGTGTGTGTGTGTGTGTGTGTGTGTGTGTGTGTGTGTGTGTGTGTGTGTGTGTGTGTGTGTGTGTGTGTGTGTGTGTGTGTGTGTGTGTGTGTGTGTGTGTGTGTGTGTGTGTGTGTGTGTGTGTGTGTGTGTGTGTGTGTGTGTGTGTGTGTGTGTGTGTTGCAAGCAGAACTGATGACTCTTCATGTGCCTCTCTACCTACCAGAGCAGCTCTGTTGCATAGCAACACTGCCCAAACAGCTGTAAGAGGAAGAGTCAAGTGCTCTCTTAAACCCCTCATTTCTCTCTCGCTATTCCTCTTTACATTTTTTTTTTTTAAATATATATTTATTTATGTGCGACAGAGGGCAGGCTGACCCTGTTCTAAAGTCTCCGGCAGCTGAGACTGAGGTAGATTTTCCTCGATCTGATGCTGATTTGGTTGCCTATAATGTAAAGAATCAAATTTTTTTTTTTTACCTTACATAATAAGTTAGTCTTCTCATTTTATGTTGCCTTAATACACACTTCCTAGAATAACATTTTATTTTTAAAGGTATGAGATAGGGCAGTATGTTGAAATTATATTGTGATACGAGACTATCGTAGTGTTGTCTTTTCCTAGTTTTTAAGCAATATTGAGGTATTTGGTAAAGGAATATCTTGATATTTGATTTCTCCATGATGCCCAGCTCTAGATTAGGATCATACATTTATACAAATACTGAATTTAAATTTGGGATGGACCAAAACTACTAAATTCTATGTTTGTCTGATTACGATGTCATGCGTCAGCAACACGCCAACAGACCACACAGCTGATAAACATCAAACATGTCAGCTGTTTGGAGATAGTTCCCACTTCAATAATAAATAACAATTCAGTACATTTATATCTATGTATTTATTTCTTACATTTACTTTCACAAAGTTAGGTAAGCACTATTTAAGTCTAAAGATTTCTAACACGTAAAATAATGATCCCCGTCTTCCACACAGTGAGGCATACAGCTTATTAATTTAACACTTTGAACTTCTTTAATTATTTGGAAGCTTTGTGCATTTAGTTTTCTAGTATTTTTAAGAACATACGGACCAAGTATGTTCAAGTCCAGTGTGAGAGACATCTTTTTTTGTGGTACCAAGTTCAATAGATTGGTCCATTGCTAATGCATAAACATATAACACGTTTTATTTAGACTGTTTGCTTTGGCTTATAGTTCATGTTTGTTTAGGGTGTGTGTGTGCTGTTCATGAGAATTTGACCCATCCCCGTCTCTGACTACGTAGTCCAGAGCAGATGGGATTCCTCCCGATGGCAGCAACATCCTGCATGTGCTCAGCACACATGCTCACAGACTGTACCCTGCGTGTCACTGACCCACAGGGAGGAGAGGAAAGAGAAGGGCAGGCTGGTGGGAATGAAGGGAGAGAAGAGATAGATGGTGGGATTAGAGGAAAAGCACACAAAGCAGTGGAGAAGAAGCTTCTGTTTTTTTCCATATCTGTGACATATATCTGTCTTTGTTTCTCTTTGTGTACATTCCTGCTGTGGATGATTATTTGGGGCATAGAATAAACCAAATGTAACAATCATTTTGCTCTAGCCACCCTGTCTCTTACCACTGCTCTTCCCTCTTCCTCCTCCTACCCCTCCCCCTTTCTCTTTTCTATACCAACTCCTTGACTGACCCTTCACCTCCCTCGTTATCACTTCCCCAAAATGTTCCTCCCTCTCCAGGTTAATCTAGCATATGCCTATGAGACCAAGGATGCGCTGTGCCTGGTGTTGACCATAATGAATGGCGGTGACTTAAAGTTTCACATCTACAACATGGGCAACTCTGGTTTTGATGAGCAGAGGGCCATCTTCTATGCTGCTGAGATCTGCTGTGGCCTTGAGGACCTGCACCGTGAGAGGATAGTATACAGGTTAGACCACATGGGGGCAGAAACTGTTTTGGGGAGAGTGTAGATGGTTAATCACTTCAAGAAGATTAGACTAATTCATTCTTTGCATATTGTAGGCGGAGCCAGCATTCCTAGAATGTAGAGGCGTAAGGTCATTTTTCAGGGGTATTTTGAGGATCTCTGTCTCTGAGGACCATTTGAGGTTTACAGTACAACAACATTATGTAAGCTTGTTGTTGTACAGGAGAATTTTTTCGACAACTGGCTAAATGTCCTGGCCTTTAAAGGATCACCCTCTCACACCGGAAGTTTAGTTTGTCATGAGAAGAACGACTTGACCAATAGTCGTATATATATATATATATATATATATATATATATATATATATATATATATATATATATATATATATATATATATATATATATATATACGCACGCCATAGGAGCGTTTGTGTTTGATTGGCCTAAGTGGAAATGGAAAGACCTGGATAATGAAGTGTCACTGGATTAATGTAGTACTGTCATGCACCTTTCTCACTCAATGGAGCCTCAGAGTAATGTTAAGGTAAACACTGGTGTTTTTGGTGGATGCACGCACTCGCATAGACATGGCCCATGTGGTCATATAAACACACCGTGTTCCTTGATCTCTGCATGTGTGACAATGAGTTGGCTAAAAAAGAGGGTTCAAATACAGTCAAATATAAAAATTAATTGAAAAAAGGCTTGAAATAGGCCATATACATATACCATATACATGAGTTCTGTGATGAGAAAATTCATCTCTTGTAACACTATTGAAAACTGAAATATAGCTCGGTACAATATATTGCATGATAACAAGTAAAGCAAATAAAGATATGTGTGCAGGTAAGCCATCTATTAATCCACATGAAAGATTGTAGAAACACACGGGCAATAAAAGACAATGAAATGTCAACAACATGACAAACTTGATAAAGGATACAAATATTTATATTTTATTGTCAAATCTTCCAATGTAATTTATATTTGTATACAAGAATTACATCAACGAAATGACACCATTACATGTTTTGTTTTTTTTCTTTAGGGATTTGAAACCTGAAAACATCCTTCTGGATGATCGTGGTACGTTCCAATTTTGTTCCTCTTTTTAAGTAACCCAACCTCACAAGACACGCATGCAGTTTGTTACTCGTTACATTTCTTGAAGTTCTTCAGTTCACGCTCTCCTCTTCTTCTGAGCCATACTCCCATATCATCTATTTTCTGTAACACTGTCTTATCTTGAAATGGAGGAATCTCTTTCATGAGATCTCTTGCGCTCGTACTTTTCATATTCCCTTTTCTTTTTCACTTTTATCATAAAAGATCATTTTAGTGTAACATGGGTAAAGTCCATGGCTTTAACCTTTGCTCTCTTAATGTCTAGAAAAGGAAATGTATTCCTCTGTAGAGTATATTTTATGTACAGTACATTCAACATCATCTTAGTTAGGTTATTAATCTGTAGGGTTTTTTCAGGACACATCCGAATTTCCGACTTGGGCCTTGCTGTTCAAATCCCTGAAGGAGAGACGATACGAGGGAGAGTGGGCACTGTTGGATACATGGGTAAGAATTTGGGTAACTGATACCCTCTTCTTCCTCCTCAAGCCGTCATCCTTCTTTGCGAAAACTACTGCAATAAACTTATCCACTTGAATTGAGCGCTCTTCTCTCACTCCTCATCCCTGCCTCCCTCAGCTCCCGAGGTGATCCAGAACGAGAGCTACAGCGTCAGCCCTGACTGGTGGGGGCTGGGATGCCTGATCTTTGAGATGATACAGGGCCAGTCGCCCTTCCGAAAGCGCAAGGAGCGTGTCAAGCGGGAGGAGGTGGACAGACGAGTGCGCGAGGACCAGGAGGAGTACTCTGATAAGTTTGCAGAGGAGGCAAAGGACATTTGCAGACAGGTGAGATGGAGGTGACGGCTGGCAGAAAAGGGTGGAGGAGGAAAGAGGACAAAGGGAAGAGAACACATTAACACATTTCTTTGAGACATGGATGGATGTAGCTATTGAGAGAGGAACTTATTGATGGATTTCCGTTATGTATAGTCGCAAAACTGATGAAGGTCTCCACCAATTCCATAGAGAAATAGCTTGCTCTTTTGCTGCTAAATGCTCTTCTATGTTCACCAAGTTGTCACAAACTTTGTCTGTCTGGTGTTCGGTGCCGGACAGGTGCTACACCTATGTGTTTATCTGGGTTGAAAACAGTGCAGAGGAGAGCAGTGAGACTGAATCCTGAAAGAACTATAAATGTCTTTAAAACCAGAACAATGAGCTGAAATATGCTAAATTACTCTGCAGATTTAATCATTCTGCTATATACATAGTCATTTCACCCAGTATAAATATGGATTGGTGTATCTTTAAGGAGATCAGTTGTTTATTATAATTTAGCTTGCAATCTTCCCATCTCTCCTCCACATTCTGACCATTCTGCAACAGGGAGCCACTGTGCTGCTTTGCCTCCTGAGCAGGACGGGACAGGACATTGATTCGTGTGACGTGGTGGAATATAATGACCCGAGGTTCAGCAGATTCATAATCTCCCCAAGGAGAGGAGGAGGAGGGGGGAGAAAGGTTTCAGCAAGAAATGTACGAAAGATAACAAGGAAGGGGAGACAATACAGCTCAAAATAGACAAGTGATCCAAGTTGTTAAGAGCAGAAAGTGAGAGTGAGACCGTGTTGTAAGTTGGGCAAAGACAAGAGAAACAATTGGGAACTAGGGAGAGAGGGAGAGAGAGAGGGAGAGAGAGGGAGAGAGAGAGAGGCTTTTGTGTGACAACAGGGCCAGTGAGAGTGTCCACTGGTAGCTAAACCACTAAACAGCACTCATCCACTTCACAAGCCTGCTGCACTGTAGGTGGTGCGGTGGTAATATTATCGATCTCATAGAGGCGGCAATGGCGCTCTCTAATTCTATCCATGATGGTGCTGCATTAACCCCTGAGTGCATGGATTTGTATCGACCTTTATTAGATTACATTGGGTCAGACTCATAAAGGCAAAATGTAAACTACAACCATGTGTGTGTTTTGTATTCATCACACTAGAGGTTAGGTTATGATTCAAGAATCGGGCTTAAATAGAGGCTTTGTTCATATTTTTTTGTGAGATCTATTTGGGCTAGCGCGCACATCTTTAGGGTTGTAATGTTTAAACCTCTCCTGCTTTTTCCTCCTGCTGCGTGTCAGCTCCTGGTTAAGGACCCCAAGGAGCGACTGGGTTGTCAGGGTCGAGGGGCCATAGAGGTCAAGCAGCACCCCATCTTCAGAAACATCAACTTCAAACGGCTGGAGGCCAACATGCTGGACCCTCCCTTTAGCCCTGATGTAAGAACAGCACACACACACACACAAACTCAATTCAAACCCTGTGCACACAGGCTTGACTTGAGTCTAAAACCTCAGCGAGCAACAGTTCAGCATACAGGAAATACCATTGTCACAAATAAACAAACACTTATAGTACAAGCCAGTTAGCAAAAAAGCGATTAAAACAGAGTTTCCCTGTTTTTTGGTAATCATCACTGATACTAATACCTCCAGTGGAGCTTGTGAGTAGTAGATGGCTGAGGTACCTTCCCTAGATAAATGTAGCTCAACCAAAGACACTTTTAGCTTTTTTGTGTGCTGCACTCATAGAGTTTTGCCTCCAATAACAAAGCTGGTCATTGACAGAATCATACAATTATCAGTGCCATAGATAGACTGAGTGAGGGAGAGGGACTGGCCTGAGGGGTTACATCAATAGCTGAAAGTAGATAGTGCTATCTGGGTTTCTATTTTGGGTGATTCAGGTCAGTAGGGCCCCGTTGAGGAAAACAGAGCAGCAAAGAGTCGTTATGCGGACTTCCATGTTATTAAAATATCCATCCCCCTTTCATCCAAAATAAATGCACATTTCACAGTTGTCTACTTTCTCTCTCTCAGCCTCGGGCCGTGTATTGTAAAGACGTCCTGGACATTGAGCAGTTCTCCACTGTCAAAGGCGTGAACCTTGACCCCACGGACGACGACTTCTACCACAAGTTTGTCACAGGCAGTGTCTCCATTCCGTGGCAGAACGAGGTACTGCATGCAGATGATGTCATCATTCAGTACCACAATAGACACGCAGTATGCGGTACAGCAGTGGTGCCATAGAAACACCTGTATTAAAGAAAAATACCTTCCTTTAAAGGACATTTAGTATGCTCAATTCCAGGTCCATACTTGTATATTGGGTTTCTACCAGAACATGTTTACATGCTTCAATGTTCAAAAAGCTCAGTTTTTCTCACACGTCGGTCTGAATATACCTGTATTCTTCACCTTCTGTCTGAAAAGCGCTGTTTTAGTGTGTTTCAACAGAATTGTGTTGCTAAGCAACAGCTTGGGTCCATGTTTACTTCCTCAGCTGATATTATTCACATATGAAAAATGTCGAAATAAACTAGGACACATTCATCAGGTTTTTCATTTAAAACTGAAATGGTCCATACTTTGTATAGTTGTGACATCACACAGCTTGTTTAAAGGCACAGTTTCTGAATACAGTGTTTCTCCATGGATTGAGTGTTATGAATTTTTTACAGTATTTATATAGACATTATAATATAATGCTTTATAATAAAAAATGCAAAAAACTCACTTTTCACAATGTGGGACTTTTAAGAGTGACATAGAAGGATACATCTGTCAAAATGCTTTTAAATGTGAATTTGCCATTGCTTACGAATGAGTCAAGTTTTCGAATATGTATGAGACACAGTGTAGAGGTGTTCAGTTACAACCTAAATGCTCAATTCAGATGGACACTTAAACAGCTACCTGTAGATGGCACCCTCCCTTAGTACAGGCCTTTTGGACAATCGAACTCCCTGAGGAAGTGAAAGTCATCAGGATGGATAACTCACCCTCTCGTCCTTTGTAGATGATTGAGATGGAGTGCTTCAAAGAAATCAACGTCTACGAGACTGACGGCACGCTGTGCTCAGATCTGGACGTGAATCGGCCTAATCCTCCACCAAAGAGAGGCTTCTTCTACCGCCTGTTCAGAAGAGAGGCAAGTGCTAGTGCTCCGGCAACTGTCCGAGGGGGTGGGGGCTAAGGTACTTCTTCTCTTCCTTCTTTCCTTCCTCCCAGGCCTTGTCCAAACTCAATATGTGAAAGTGTTAGCCCTGAACCTGAATCAATTTGTAGTTTCCAGTTATGTCATCCCTAGTTTAAGTTGGTTAGAATAAGGCCTCTCTGTTTTCTTTTCTTCCCTTTGCATATTCTTTTCTGTATTTGTTGCTGTACCACGTTCTCTCGAGCATGACACGTCTTGTCTTGAGAGAAGCTGGTTTGTGGTTGTGGGAAGACTTACTATCAAGCTTTGCTTTTAAGAGACAGTGTTACAAAATATATAATAACTTCATTTATAGGCAGCAGCCACTACTCGATTATTACTGAAACTGTCAATATGCTGATCTCATCTGAGTCAACCTGTTTTAAGGCAGCAGTGAACGCCTCGTGTATGTTTTTTCACCCTGTGTCTTGCCTCTCGGGGTACATACAGTCAGCTTTATTTTATTGGAAGACGGTGTTGTGGCTGTATTTCAAATTTAGTGGACACTAGTTTATTTCACTCCAGGAATAATACTTATGTGGTAAAGTCAAGGTCAGTGTTTCAGGAGAGTGTGAACTCATCCTGCACATGTGAGGTGACGTATCTTCACTTCTGGTTCTTCTCAGGTCTGTTTTAAGAGCAGTTACAGCGACGACGAGATCGAGGAGCCCTCGCGACTTTAAACCACTCCCTCCACCTGTCGCCTCCTCCTCTTTCTCCTCCTCCTTCTCCTCCTCCCACCCCTATCCGCTGAACTTCACCACAAACTCCAACCAAGCGCGAATCTTAGGAACTCAGTGAATGTTGACCTGTATTTATGAGCTGTATTAAAAGTGTATTATAATTAAAGAAAAAAGTATGAGTTTAAAGATTTTGTACATTTGTACTTGAATTTATGTCTAGATGTATATTTTCACTAAAGGTTGTATTGTACAAAAAGCCATAAAAGTACCACTTGAATGCATACATTATGTTTAGATTTCCGTTTCTTTTTCTTTTGGAATGAGTATGATGATGTGTATCGGGATTTAAATATTTTTTTTTTTTAAAGAAGCACAGTACCAGTTTTTGTTCTTTTTTTTCAATTTCTTTTCAATGTAGCATAAGGTCTTTTTTTTAACATGTGCTGTATGTTTGTCATTGATTTGGTCAACATGACGTGTTGTTAGCACATCAGATCCACCCGGTTCCCAAACTAACACTTAGCCTCTGCCCCCTTAAGGCTCAGGTAGATCTGAATGAAGCACATTGATCCAAATGGGAGAAAATAATTCCAGTCTAGCATTGCTGTGTTGATGCCATGCTCCACCTGCCCCTTTTAGACCTAAAATTGGTTTTGAAGTGATGATCCACACCCTTCCATCAGCTCAGTCAGTTAGGTTGCTCTGGACTGTATGTCAAGTGTCGTAAACCGTCTTCTAGGTGCCTGTACCTACTACATTTTTGCAGAGATAGCATGGATTTATTTCCGACAATATGGAATCAGCAAGTGCACCAACTAGTATATTTAAAGTAAATATCACAGAGGCTTTTTTCGGTGAAAGAAGGTCTGATAATTATTATTCCTGTTTTCCAAAATGTTCTCATGGGCTTCTAAAAAGCTCAGATCTTTAATTTCAGACCGTTTCCTTCTGGAGAACAGCTGTTTAAAGCCTGTTACATTATTCACTCAGGCAAAACATGTCTTTTGTTTATCTTTATTCCTCATCACTTTATATATATATATATATATTTTTACGGCTTCTTTTGTTGTACTATCTGGCTTTTCTTTGTTTCTTTCTGATGTGTCCGGTTATTGTTATAAACCTGTTTCATGTGCCGAGCGGAAATCCTTTCCCCTAAAATATCTTAGTAATTTGCCACCCATATTTTCCGTGTACCAGAAAGCCAGGTGGAGTTGGAACACCTGACATGATGATAATGGTGGTGGCACTGTATAAGAGATCTGATTTGCAGCTGACGAGAGCTTCATCTTGATAACAAATTGCTGTTGCATCAAATGAACTTCCATTGATTAGGCTGTAAGCAGCTATTAGCCTCTGTCAAGATACAGCCTGTTGATAGATAGCACGATGCCTGATGGACACACATCCCGCGAGTAGACCTGCAGTTAGATCCTGTGGCTTTGGCTGTGTTTGTACTAGATGAAAATACAATTATTTTTTTTTAAAGCGTAATAGCACCCACCGTTAACTATTCCATTTTAAAACCTGTATGTTGTGACGTAGGAATGGCTTGGAACAGTTGTTTGTATGTGTGTAGACCGAGAGGAACAGGGGAATAATGTTTATTAGCATCCTGCAGGCAGAGTTGCCATCATGTGTGTATGGGAACAGTGGTCCACTTGCAGAACCACAGCTGCTGTGCACTTTTGTTTCCTCATAGACTGAGTGTTTACTTCCAAGTTAACCAGTCGTGAACAAATGCATTCGCTGTACATTTCTCAGCATGTTCTAATTGTTTTTCTCATTTGCATTTCGGAGGCATTTGAAGCCGTTTTGCTTTTGAATTTAGCTTTTAAGGCAGTTGCTGTTTGCTCCCCATCACCTGTTTTTAATGCTGTGAATAACTAATCTGGACATGTTCACTGTGTGTGTGTGTGTGTGTGTGTGTGTGTGTGGGGGGGGGGGGGGGTCATTGTAAGCAGATGCAGCTTCTGTTCAATCTGATGCATTGAAGTACAACAATACAATAGTTAGAAATGTCAATGTCACTCATTCAAAATTGAAACCGTTCAAGACATTACAATTAAAATGGTACTCGTAAAATTTACCATCCTGATATCTAATTTGAAAAGTTGGCTTGTTCTAAACATGTTGTCCCCTGCTGCACATTCCATTGTCAAAAATCAGGAATCGAATGTGTTCATCTGTTGCTGGCTCGTCATCACTTATTATTTTATTTTTTTGCTCTCAGGCACATTTTGAAGCTGATTTATCTTGCCTATGTAGATTTTAGCCTTTTAGCTCTTTAGCCTCAAAAACCTTGTAAATGATGTATTTATAACATGAAACTAAGACACACTCACTCTCACAGGCAAACTGAACTGTGTTTGCCACCCATGCCTCTGTCATTGTTTGAACTTTGCTCTTATACCATCCATATAGCAGTAAAGAAAGTGTTTAGTTCATTGCACTATGGTGTGTTTTGACTGACTATAGGAAGTGTCTTTAACTTTTTTGCCAATGATACCAAAAGCAACATCAAGTAAATCAAACTTGTCTTGTCTGAAAATTTACTGAAGAAAGACTGACAGCCTTTATTATATGTGCCAGTTATGTTCTGACATCCCGCCCCTTTTTTTTTTTTTCAGCCTCTTTTCTATCATTCCGTCCATTCTGAGAAATTCCTTCACATAAAGGAACTTTAAACAGCTCTACAGGTTTTGAATGTCCGCACTAAGTGCATTGTAATGCCTGTTTTAAAGAATACATATGTTTTATTACTCAAGCATGTATTGGTTTGTAATACTTCAGGTTCCTTGTATATGTAAATGATGACCTAGTGCCAACATATCTCACTGGCATCTGAGGACAACTTTCTAAATGGCAAGGTGACCAGCTGAGTTGGCCCCCGTTTAAATTCCCAACATGCATTCCTTCTCTCCTGCCTTACTCCAAGGCGATAGTGGTGAGTTGGGAGCTGGGATGACGCTCATCAGCAACGTTTAGACGTGAGAGATCCTCAGTTCCTTGACGTCACTTTGGAATAACCACCGATTAAATGCCTGGAGGTTCTCCAGGGTTTCCCACTCTTCTGTCCAGATATGTCAGATCAGTGATAGTTTCAAGGAAGGGAGGAATGACAAATGCATTATTGGTATTCAAACGAGGCCTCGGACTTCTTGATTTTTCTTCTTTTTTTGTATCTGTACAGTCATGTCGTTCAACCACTGCAGTCATTGTTAATTCTTGTACAAGTTGTATCACTGGTTGTTGTACCATATCTGACATTTGTAATTATGAAATAATACACTGCCATTTGTATAAAAAATACTTGCGTCTTGACTTATTTGTGTCGTAAATTGATTTGTTTGTTGTGAATTAATGTGCATAGTGTCATGCTGGTAAGACATAAGAAATGCCAAAGCCACAATATACAATCTGCATCGGTTAGGGTAGATGCTGCCGGTGTGTTGTTTTGAAAGCTTTTCCTACTTCCTTCACCCACTACATAAAGTTAAAGGTCTAAATGTATTTCTAATGGGTGGTTGTGTTTACGCCATTAATTATTTTCCAACTGAGTCAAGGGTGTGTAGGACTGATCAACGTAGGTATAATGTGAAGGTTACAGACAAATAATTTAGATGTTCATGCACATGCTTTTCTCCACGTTTCCCTTGTTTCTTTTCCTTCATGCATTCCTGGTAGGAGGAAGAACACAATACAAGGAGAGAGGAAAGAAGGAAATATGTTTAAAGAGAAATGAGACGTCCTTTCCTCTGAACAGTCTCGTTAAGCAACGTCTGTTTCTGAGGACGGCAGCTGCTGATCACAGCTGGATTGGGCCTTGGGATGTATCCCTTGACTTGATTCACCGGAAGAGAGCAAATGGATGACAGGATGTTGGTATTCCTGATTGAATACTAAGGTTCAAGAGCTACAACTAACTTGTATTTCCTTTGTGAGTTAGCTAGACACATCAGCTCTGCTTACCTTCAGTGGTGTAAGAAGTATTCAGATCCTTTACTCATACCACACCATCAGTATTAGATTTCTCTCATAGTGTCTCACTTACAAAAATCTGAATGAGTGTTTGTAAACAGTAACCCACTTTCTTTTTTTTGTTTGCTGTGATCTCTCATGGCCCTGCACAATCTGATTCAGACTTGCTTCCAACAGGATTGTTTTTTATGTCATTGGTGGAACGAGCTCCCCATTGACATCAGGACAGCAGAAAGTCTCTACATCTTCCGTCGCAAACTAAAAACACATCTTTTTCGACTATACCTTGAATAGGTAGCACTTAAATGCCGTAGTAGCACTTAAATGTCCCTTACCGATAGCACTTAAGTAGCACTTAAATGGCACTTACGGATAGTACTTTGTAGTTTAACTTTATTGAAGAAATTGTACTTGCTTGATTCTTGTTGTTCTGAGTTTGGACTCATGGTTTAATGCACTTATTGTAAGTCGCTTTGTCAGCTAAATGACATGTAATGTAATGTGGAAAGTTTTTCTTTTTCTTTTCTTCGTACAAGACTGAGAAGCAGTACCATCGAGCCACATTCTAGACTGGAAGACCTTCAGACTTTTCAAGATTGAGCAACATGTGGAGAACATTGTCATGGCTAAGGCAACCCATTTAGGCCATAAATTGTCATTTTAAAAAAAGTCCTGCATAATTTTTTACACATTTAGTATAAACTAAGTGATCTTCTTTAATTGATGCTAGCCTCCTCACTGTCACTCCTACGCAGATTTCTTGCTGCACTGATAAAAGCCACAGCTACACCATTGCTTAAATATGTTTCTACAATCTGGATTACAGCGGTCCCGTGACAGCAACAATAACAACATAGGAAGAAAGATACCCGAGTCACCCATTGGCTTTTTCACAAGTCAATCAACGTGAAATCGCAGTCTGATTGGCCACTGAGTTCACGCCCCTCCCCTCTCTGTAAACTCATAAATTCCACTTCCTGGTGGGATTTGTCGGGGGAATACAACGCTGCATCAAAGATGGCTTATTATCGACCAACATTTAGTTCATTTAGGATACAGATTGTGAAATAATAAGAGATATCTTACACGAAGAGAAGGCGGGGGGTCGGTGGTAGTCGCGAGCAGTGTTATCACTCTCGTCGCACTACGCACCGCTTGCTCTCTCTCCTCGCGTTAATTTAGCTAGTTAGCTCACACTGTAAATATTAGCTCGTCTAGCTAGCGTGCTTACTCGTGATTGCTAAGATGGCCACCATGGAGAAATTGATGAAGGCCTTCGAGAGTCTGAAGACATTCCAGCAGCAACAGGGACCGCCGACCGCCGAGGAGCTCGTTCAGAGGCAGTAAGTGGATGTTTGTGTGACGAACACTGCACAGACAGGTTAGCTTAGCTTCGTGCTAACGTCGGAGCCTCTCGGATAACGTAACCAAGCTATCGTGGCTTGAAGCCGGAGACGCGAACCAGCAACCAGATGCTGGTAGTTCAACTTCTCTGCTGTTTTAGATTTGACATCGCTAGTTTTCAGATATTACACCAATGCCCCGCGGAGCTTTGTCGTCTGATATTACCATTATCTGAGTGTCAGCCCGGCACATCTTCAATGAATGGTTGCTGTTACTGGATGACCACGCACCTGCTGAAGGCACCGGGGCCGATTAAAGTGTTCAGGCTCGGCTTCAATAAGTTGCTCTCGGAAGAATACTATTTGGAAATCCGCGTTCAATCGTTTTGAGTGTCATTGTGTAGTTCATTGTTTTGTGTTTGTCCCTACTTAAGAAACCACGCTTTTGTTATCACAGGAACACATGCCAAACACTACATTCAATTAGAACAGAGTGCATGCCAGATACAATAAGAAAATAACACATATTTAAGGACCTTTGGGCTGGCAGATGAACCCGATGACTCTGCTGGTGCTGTTAGTTGTTATGACTATACACATTTAATTGAAATGATTGTCAATTGGCTGAATATTAATACATTTGAAAAGGTGGAAAGGGTAATATTGGGGTTCCTTTCAACCCGAATGGGGATCTCTTTAGTTGCTGTGTTTCAGTGATATCGACACAGTTGACCAGTGTTGATGTGTTTTCTTATGTAGCACAGACTTCTTAATTGAAATATTCCATCCATTGTGCTGTTTGGTTAGTACCTAGAAATTTACACCCAATTTTTCTATCTTATCGTTCTTTCTCTCTCTCTTTGCTTCTATATTTTTTGCTTCTTGTTGTCTGTCCCTTCTTCTCATCCTCCCCATGTTTCCTCTTTCACAGGAAAAAGGAACAGGCTACCACAAAGAAGGACAGGGTCACACACTGCCTGACAATATGTGAAAACATTGTGGCTCAGTCTCTGAGGTAGGCCTTGCTGATTGAACTTTCAATCAAGTTTACATTTAACTTTATATTTGTGAACAGTGACTCAAGATAAATACAAGTTGGATTGCATTGAGAGTGCATGGCTTTTTACCACTTCTGATTTTTTTTCTACCTTGGGTGGACAGTAAGCACTTGTTTTATTTTTTGTAAAGCATAAAAGAATCGTTGCCATATTTTTAGAATTATACATATTTTGCTGATCTATTTATCCACTGATCTGCTGTATTATGAGCCACAACAAGCTGAATTACTAGCTTCCTTACTTTGCTTTTGTCTTTATCACTGTCATGTGTTTTTTGGTGATGATTATGGTCATGTTTTTTAACCCCAAAAAACATGACCATAATCATCAATAATTCACCATAAAGTCTCATTAAATCTGATATCTAGCTACTCCAGGACGTGTGTGTCAGAAATTTAGGATAGCCTCTGAATAGCTTGTGATTGAAATATAGCTGAGTGGAAAATGGCATTTGTGTGTGTTCATGTCAGTGTTTCATTTGTGAACAGTTCAGAATAATGATCATGAGTTGCATATACAATGGCTGTTGAAAGATTAATATGTATGTGCGTAATGACATTTGCCTCACGTTTCTTCTCTATGGTCCTGGGAGCAGAACGTCTCCAGAGTTTCAGAAATTGCTGGGCATCGCCATGGAAATGTTCCTGCTCTGCAGTGATGACAGTGAATCAGATGTCCGGATGGTAGCTGATGAGTGCCTGAACAAAATCATCAAAGTGAGCACTGAGCAGCGCCCCATACTACTCTTTTCTCTCCACTTTTCAAAATTGTCCATCATTGTTTCTTTAATAATAGGTCAATAACGTTGATCATCAATTCATTTACCGTTGGTACCCACTGACGACATGATACAATTACAGAATAATGAGCCTTGATTTGGGTGTGCATGATGTAATAAAATATGTTTGCACCGTGTCAATTTTTTATATTTATTTTCAGGCTTTGATGGACTCAAACCTTCCTAGACTGCAGCTGGAACTGTACAAAGAAATTAAAAAGGTATTAGATAAGTGTCTGTGCTGTTAGTCGTCTTTTTATGCAACCGTTTTATCCTCACAAATGATGACGGTTTGACATTTGTTTCATTTTTAGTGTGAAAAAACAAACACTTGTGACGGTGTTAATGAACATTTGTGTATCTCTGTAGAACAGTGCCTCTCGGAGTCTGAGGGCAGCTTTGTGGAGGTTTGCTGAGCTTGCTCACCTCATCAGACCACAGAAATGCAGGTATGCACACGCACGCAATGCCTGAAAATGGCTTTCTACTTCATTCACATGGCATCAATATTTAAATTATGTTATGCTGAACTCATTACATGTCATTTAGCTGACGCTTTTATCCAAAGCGACTTACAATAAGTGCATTAAACCATGAGTCCAAACTCAGAACAACAAGAATCAAGCAAGTACAATTTCTTCAATAAAGTTAAACTACAAAGTGCTATCAGTAAGAGTCATTTAATTGCTACTAAAGTGCTACTACGGCGCTACCTTCCCTATTCAAGGTGTAGTCGAAAAAGATGTGTTTTTAGTTTGCGACGGAAGATGTAGAGACTTTCTGCTGTCCTGATGTCAATGGGGAGCTCGTTCCACCAATGAGGAGCCAGCACAGCAAACAGTCGTGACTTTGAGTGTTTAGCTCGAAGTGACGGAGCTACAAGCCGATTGGCAGAAGCCGAGCGAAGTGAACGGGCTGGGGTGTACGGTTTGACCATGTCCTGGATGTAGACTGGAACCAATCTGTTCGCAGCACGGTACGCAAGTACCAATGTTTTGAAGCGGATGCTGGCGGCCACCGGTAACCAGTGAAGGGGAGCGGAGTAGTGTGGGTACATTTCGGGAGGTTGAAGACCAGTCGAGCAGCTGCATTCTGGATGAGCTGTAGAGGTCGAATGGCATTAGCAGGTAGACCTGCCAGGAGGGAGTTATAGTAGTCTAGGCGTGAGATGACCAGAGCCTGGACCAGAACCTGTGCCGCCTTCTGAGTGAGAAGGGGTCGTATTCTCCTGATGTTGTACAGCATGTACCTACAGGAACGTGGAACCCGGAGGGGAAAATCACGGGATGGCAAATTAAGTTGTAGATTTTAAATGTGTTATCTACAAATCACTAGTTGGTTAATTAGAGACTCACATAGATAATTTTTTTTGTTTTTTAGGTAGTTGTTAGGGGGAGATAGCAGGTCAACCGTTTATGCAACATAAAAGTCGTATAAATCATCTGAAAGCTGGGAACCTGGAGATTCATTTGAGATACAGCTCAGCTGTGTGTGTGTTATTTAAAAATAAATTGTAGAAGTGTATCAGGCCATAGAGCATTTTGATGGAGGTATGAGCCCATTCTCATGCTCATGTTTCATAAGTTATTGCAGTAATTTTCTTGCTTCATACCATTTGTTACATAGATTTAGTGCTACATTTAACCTCTTGAGAATTTATGTATCTTTTGCATCCCTCAAATAAGACACCAAGACCTTGTTAAACCACAGAGAAAAACCAAAGCTGTGATTTTATATTAAAACTTTTGACATTTGGAGAATTTCGCAAGAATTGCATTTTTCGGCGATAGGATGGCGAGCACTTCGGTTCTGGAAACTGCTCAGAAACCATCTTGTCAATGTACCTAAGAAAGTACATCCTCTGAATCCCATACCATCATTTTATACAATAGAGTTTCAAATAATGGTCTCACTATGTAAAATGGCTACGATGAACACAATTGATCTCATTGGATTTAGCTAAATGAAATGTATACTGCATGCAGAATACCTGTATAGTTTTTGCCCCAGACTAAATGGGTTTATCATAAAGTAGGCACGTCTGTAAATGGGATACTCGTGAGTATTATAGGTGAGTGATCAAGGGACCCCGATGAATATGGCCATTCCAGTTCTTCCCTCGCCAAAATGTGTAGCCTTATTGTGCCTTCATGTGATGATGCCAAAAAGCTTTAAAACTCAGCCGGCTACAGCCTCTTGAAGACAGTAATGTCAGCCGATCGCCGGCATGCCTCACAATCAGCTATGGTTAGGGGGAGGAACATTAGTGTCTCCCTCAGTTTAAAATGTTTTTTTTACTACTTTCTTCTGTTTGCATTCTTATCCCTCTCTCCGTCTCATGTGGTCCAGACCCTACCTGGTCAATCTGTTGCCATGCCTCTCTCGAATCACCAAGCGGCAGGAGGAGACAGTCCAGGAGACTCTGGCAGCTGCAATGCCCAAGATCATGGCCGCCTTGGGGCACTTCGCCAATGATGGCGAGATCAAGGTATCCACACATCAAAAACATTGAAACTGTATAGTATGGAACATTAATTTGAGCGCAGATAACTTTTTCCTTCGAATGAAATCTTGCTGCATTATTTGTCACTGGAAATGTTGTGTTTCCTCTCCCGTTTCTTACTCTTCCACTACCAATTTATAGAAGCTTAAGTTAAGCCGTTATTAAAAAATCAAAATGCATGAATTTCCCATCTTGGATCCACAAACATTACATTTTGAAGGATTGCTCCCTTCCAGCACTGTCAAAAATCTATAATTTAAAAAGTTAAGATCCAACTAATTTAACAAAAATGATATACAGTAATTCGACAGGGCCTAGAGAAGGAAATATGCACATCTTGCTTTCATTGTAGTCCAACCATTTTTGTCCCAGGTGCTGCTAAAGTCGTTTGTGGCCAACCTGAAGTCCAGCTCCCCCACCATCCGACGGACAGCAGCCAGCTCAGCCGTCAGTGTGTGCCAACACTCCAGACGCACCAGCTACTTCTACACATGGCTCCTTAATGTGCTGCTCGGTAGGGCCACACTCGCACACATACTCTGACTTAACAGTTAAGAATATTTCAACTAACATAGTAGTGAGCTAGTTTGACATCAAGTGGCTACAGACATTCAAAGAGGACAAGTAATCACACACCCTGACCTTCAAACCGTTTCTAGGTCTGCTGGTTCCAGTGGATGAAGAGCACCCCACCCACCTAATTCTGGGGGTGCTGTTAACCCTTCGCTACCTGATGCCTCTGCTGCAGCAGCAAGTCAACACCACCAGCCTCAAAGGAAGTTTTGGAGTCACGAGGAAGGAGGCTGATGTACAGCCAACACCTGAACAACTGCTGCAGGTAGAGAGTGATTGTGTGGATACCAGTGTTTCTATGTTGATTATATAGATTTGACTAAATTTAATATGCACGTGTGTCTGAAGGTGTACGAGCTGACCCTACACTACACACAGCACTGGGATCACAACGTGGTCACTGCAGCGCTGGAGCTCCTGCAGCAGATGTTCAGGACTCCCCCACCAGAGCTTCTGCACATGCTCATCACCGCAGGCAGCATTCTTCATGGCACGGTTTTCCGCCAGGACACAGAGAGCCGCGCGCGCTCCAGCAGCATCCTCGAGCTCATTGGTAAACGCACCATTCAGTTGGGATTGTCTTCATGAAGCTTTTGTTCAATATATTGTGGGCTCTACAGGGTTTTACATAGTCACCACCTGGCAATGTATCTGCTTCAAGTAGCTTTTATTTCATTAACCCTTACTGATGGACTTTTGGTCGACCAGGCTGTTTTTTTGTTCGACTCTCGTTCCTGCTTTGGTCTGAGTTTACAGCCTCTTTCTTTGCTTGGCTTACTTCTAATACTCTATCGCTTGTAAATAATAGTGGTTTTCCTATGACTTCCTCTGAGCTTTTCCTGCTTTTCTCTTCCTTGCCTCCTGTTTCTACTTCCTGTTTCCTGCCATTTGTAGCGGGGGGAGGGTCCTCATGCAGTCCACTCCTTCTCAGGAAACAAAGAGGTGACTGGTCTATTTATCATCTCGACCCTCTAACTGATATTTCAGTCAGGGTTTGGGCAAATTATCCTCCGACTGAGTCAACTAGGGTGGTTGATTGTCTTCTAAATTCATGATAAATTTGCATCATAAAGGTTTTAGTCTCTTTCCCTCTTTTCAACTAGTGATGGTGTTATTATGTTGACACAAAATCTGTTTCAAGGTAAAATGCTTTCTGGGGAAGAGGAGGGGTTGGATGATGACGCCGAAAGAACAGAGGTCACCACTGGTGTCTTCACAGGTAAGACAACAATCACCAGGAGGCAGAATGTATTTGGCAGCTGCAAACTAGATGGTAAAGCCCCATGCAACAGTTATAAACAGGCTTTGTGTGCGTCTTTCCTCCAGCAACAGTTGTTGGTGCAGACGGCTCCTCTGCAGCCCAGGTGGACATCATCACCGAGCAACCGCGCTCCTCCCAGCATACCCTGCAGCCTGGCGAGTCTGTGGACCTCAGTGCCTCCTCAGAGCAAGGCGGAGGAGGGACATCTGCATCAGACACTCCCGAATCACCCAATGACAACGAGGAGGAAATGCTGAGTCGGAGCTCCAGCGGTGGGGCCAATATTACTCCAGAGACGGCTGACTATACCACACCAGAGACGGAGGGAGGGCCCTTGGGAGAAGGCGCGACTCTGCTAGGCACTAACGATCGCTCACTTCCACCCAGCGACTCCTCCCAGACCACCACAGAGGGACCAGACTCGGCTGTCACACCTTCAGATGTAGCAGAGCTGGTCAGTGAGACTGTGTGGGCTTGCTACGAGTGAGATTTAATTTGGTTAAAAGATGCAGCACGTTTGTGTGGGGGGGCGGCAGGCTTCCCTCGGCACTGAAAGACTTAATTACCATGCAATGCTATAATTAACTATGAACCCTAATGTCTAAAGGCATAGTTCCCAGTTATGAATGATGCTACACTTCATAGTTAGGATTCGTAGAATGGACAATGTTCAATGTATAATTTTATTATTACCATTTAAAGTGTTGGTGTTTTAGACCATTTCCTACAAATTGCATATACTGGAAATTACTGTAAAATTATCTCGTCTTTCAATTATCTCGTCTTTCAAAGTTGTAAAGTATTTAAACCAACTTTTTTGTGACAGCAAGTACTGGAGTATAAATATAGACAACAACCCTTTCATAGAGATGGTATCCTGGTTTTGTAATGTCCTTTTTCTACAGGCCTGCTGTACTGTGCCATCTAAAATATTTGGGAGCTGGTTGGCAGTTCTTTTTAATACATTCATTTATAAATAATTGGTCATCTTTCACATCTTGTATGGTGTGCATGCACTATGATATAATAAAAGTGCTCCTTAGAATAAATGGGATAAGAGGTGCTGCCGCTTGATTCAATCATTTAGGTTATGCTGCTCCTCCTCAGACTTCTTGGTGCGAGATAGTCTACTCTAACAATTCTACCTCTATGGTTTTGCCCCATCCCCCTTATCCTTCTCCTGCTTCGTCTCAGTCGCACACTCCATTGCCGCAGGTGATTGAGCCGTCTCCTCCCTCACCAACTTCCACCGAGGGTCCCGATGCCACAGACAGCGACTCTTCTGTCTACACTGCTTCCTCTTCTTCTTTCTCTTTCTCCTCCTCTTCTTCCTTCTATGCCACCTCCTCTTCCTCTAGCACTAGTGACAAGGTCAGCCAATTGGACACTTTGAACGGAGGGGGAGGGGCTTGCTTGTCTGGAAACCTTTGGCTTTCTTGATTCTTTCTCCTTTCGTTCGTCACAACCCATGCACATAATTTGCCCTGCGTATTGCTACTTTTCCCCTTCTTGTTGTCATTGACAATACATCATGCCCCTTCTTCCTCATCTCCTTGTTTCCAGTGACCCCCCCCCCTCAAAAATGAAAGACCTTTGTAAATCAAGCAACCCCAACATCCCATCTTGATGGCTTAGAGTTCTGATAGAAGCATGAAGGCCATCCGTTCCTTTTTTATTGTTCTCCTTCAGATTTGGTTCTTTCTACCTTTTTCAAGAGACAGGCTTTTGTTCCAGCCGAGGCCTAACCCAGAAAAAACCATTATCTATATACATTTTTGGATTAAGATTACTTTATACATCTTACTAGGAAAAACGTGTTCACTGTAAAATGTTGTGTGTACCTCATGCAGTCTATGTATTGAAAATACTCACTTTACTTTAATTAATTTCAAAGTTATTAGTTTGGATCAAAAGCTTGCGCTTCCTCTGGTGGACTGTGGCAACCAAAATCGTTATCGTTATCAAGCCTGTGTTTTTTTCCTGTGTGTAGTTGATTTGCTGTAAATGAAGTGACCCAAGCATGATGCAGTAGTTTTCAAACATTTGTTTGACTTTACAGTCATTGTGTGTCCTCAATCCAGCAAATCTAACTCTGTAACGAATGAGACAGAACTAACTAGGAATCCTTTGCATGCGGTAGCATTTCCAATTTGTTGCATTTTAGTGGTTTTGTAATGTAAGTTTAGTTCCTGACTGGAGGTGTTTGCGCTGTGTGTCTATGCATAAGGTGCTGGATGGCAGTGAGAGCCAGTACTCTGGGATGCAGATCGGGACATTACAGGATGAAGAAGAAGAAGGAGCAGCACCTTCCTCCCAAGAAGAACCACCGGAACCAATCCTGCAGTCAGCACTTGGTAGGTTTGTGTACACATGTTGGCACACACACAAACACAGAAACCCTGGTTTTAATCAAACAGGTTCTCCTTATTTAGTTTTACTAAGCATACTTATTATTTATGTGTGTGCTTGTGTGCAGCACTGAGCAAACCTCATCTCTTCGACGGCCGAGGTCACAACCGGCAAGGTTCAGACAGCAGTGTGGACCGCTTCATACCAAAGGACGAATCGGCTGAACCTGAACCCGATAATAAGGTAAACGCACACTAAAACAATCATGGCAGTTTTAGGTAAAGAAATCAAAATTATTATTAGTCTGTCTTAACTTTAACTCCCTGCTTCTTAGCCATCTCGGATAAAGGGTCCAATTGGACATTATACTGACCAGGGGGTGGAGCCGCTGGTGCACTGTGTACGGCTTCTTGCTGCTTCCTTCCTACTGACGGGACAAAAGAATGGTGAGTGTTATAAAAACTGCTCAAAATTAGACATGGGTGTCATTCTATTTGCCTAAGTCTAATTAAGTACCAATCACACTAGCCCAGTTTTTGAGAACTATCAATTTTCAGGTAAACAATCACAGCACATAGAGAACAGATATTAATAATACATATGAAGAGCATACAATGACAATAATAGAAGACAATGACATCAAATATAAAATCAGGAGTACAGATGATGAACATCTTCAACCGGAGGTTGCAGGGAAAATGTTTCATGATTTTCCAAAAGCGTATTACTTTGTGTTAATATACACTGAGTGATTCAGTTTTAGGTGAAAAGTTGAGAACTTAAAAAAATTCTGGTAAACAAATTGCATATAGAATGAAGAAATGGATTGAGAGCACCAACATCTTGATTATCATAGTACTATCGAATATCTCCAATGTTAAGAGTAGACAGAATTATTAGCTTCACAAAAAGTTGTGGGAAATTCACAATTTAAAAAAAATAAAAAATAGTTTCTATATGATTTTTGGTATGTTTACAAAAGGTCAGAGAAATATAAATGACTTGGCATTAGGACCATTAGCAGGGTATGTTTATTGATTAGTTTGATCAAGGCAAGGCATGTCTATGATGAAGCCCTTAATAAATAAACTTAAAAACGGCAGACGTTCAGTAGTGTACATTTGATTGACACGGCTATGATACAAAACCTATGAACTTTGTTTTTACAAAACTGTATTTTAAACTATGAACAACATTTAGAGACACAGCCTCAACTTAATGTTGTCGGTGGTTTATCTGACTTGTGTGTGTGTGTTTCCAGGTCTGACCCCTGACAAGGAGGTGCGAGTGAGCGTGAAGGCTCTGGCGGTCAGCTGTGTTGGGGCAGCAGCAGCGCTGCACCCTGAAGCCTTCTTTAACTCCCTCTACCTGGAGCCGCTGGACGGCGTTCCAGTTAAAGGTGAGGGCTTAAAGCCAGAGGACTGAGTGTAATGTTTGTGGCAGGGGTTTCTGAAAGCCTTTCTTAATATCCAGCAAAACAATTAAAATAACTTTTTTTGCACAGATATAACTAATAATATTACCTATGGCATTAGATTGATTTTATTATTTAAAATGTACTTTTTCATGTCCAAATATTAAACAATTCCTTCCATTATTTGACAACTGTATTTTCTTCAGCACTGTCTTTGACCCTGCTCTCTCTGGCTTCTTGCAGAGCAGCAGTATATCAGTGACATGCTGGGCCTCATTGACCATGGGGACCCACAGATCCGAGGGGCCACAGCCATCCTCTGTGCAGCCATCATACAAGCTGCACTCACCAAAACACGTTACAACATACACACCTGGCTGGCCAGCGTGCAGAGAGCAACAGGTTTGTGTGGGAGGCGGGGATAATTTTCTTTTATATGTTTACCTTACACTTATTGCTATTGTATTCTATTTTGCAATAGTGTCAGTATTTATTTTACACTTAATAATTGTTATTATATTGTTCATATATGTTTATATTTGTATTCTATTGTTTTTCGCTATTCTATTTTTGTAATCTTTAATGAAACTCTGGCACAAGAATTTTGGGATTGATAAAGTATCTTATCTGTACAGGTGTGTTTTGGTGCGGACATAATGAAAGTTTTGATGGTATTTAATGATCACCTGCATGACACGTTTCTCTCCAGGTAACCCTGTGTCCCTGGTGGACTTGGTGCCTTTGCTTCAGAAAACTCTGAAAGATGAATCCTCCGTCACATGCAAGATGGCTTGCTCTGCAGTGAGGGTACGTTTATCTGTATGAGTGTGCTAGTAGTCTGTGCTCTGCATGTGTGTTTGAGGCTAACCTTTTTTTATGTGTGTTTCAGCACTGCCTCATGACTGTGTGCAGCAGTACCCTGAGTGAGCTAGGCCTGCAGTTGATGATAAACCTTCTTGCTCTGAGGGACTCGTCCTATTGGCTTGTTCGCACAGAGCTCTTGGAGACCTTGGCTGAAATGGACTTCCGGTAAAATCTATTTCAATCTTTTCCTGTGTTGCTAGAGGTACTTGCTCTGGCATCTTGCTGTCCCGATTGGACTACACTCTATACATCACTATATCCTACACATTAATGATGTTTGAATGAAACACAAATATTCTGTGATTGCCCATTTAACATATTTACTCTTTCTTCTTTTAGGTTAGTTAATTTCCTCGAGAGGAAAACAGAGACTTTGCACAGAGGGGATCATCACTACACTGGGGTAAGTTCTCCTTGCTACCTTTCCTGTAGTCTTCACGTGGAATTGCCAGTCGTATTTAGACACAAACACGTGCCGTGTGTATCCTAAAAGTTTTTAACTTGAGTTGCTGACCCTAATTCCACATTCTTCTCTATGTAGCGGCTTCGGCTGCAGGACAGAGTGCTGAATGATGTGGTCATCCGTCTGTTGGGAGATGATGACCCCAGAGTCCGGCACGTGGCTGCCTCTGCTGTCAGCAGGTATACTATCTCATCGCTTCTCATATTCTGTATGTGTATATTATACTGTATTTTCTGTCTTTCTAATGTCTCCCGCTTAATGTTCCACTCATTCATCCCACATGTCTTTGTGCCTCTCTCTCAGGCTGGTTTCCAGGTTGTTCTATGACTGTGACCAGGGTCAAGTGGACCCAGTAGTGGCAATTGCCCGGGACCAGAGTTCAGTCTACCTGCAGCTGCTGATGCACGAGACACAACCCCCCTCCCAGTTCACAGTTAGCACCATCACAAGGTACATGGACACACAGACATCTAATAGGCACTCAATGTCATTCTATTGCTAAGAAATGATGACGAGAGCTTTGAAATGAAGTCTAAATGGTTCAGTGACAAAGCTAAAAATCGCAGACCACAATCAATGAGGATCTCTGATCTTTTCTCTGTCTGCTAGGACGTACCGAGGCTACAACTTGTCCAACAATGTGTCTGATGTCACAGTCGAGAACAATTTGTCCAGAGTCGTTACCGCCGTCTCCCATGCTTTCACCTCCTCTTCCTCCAAAGCCCTGACTGTGAGCTTTCAGTCACACATACCACTTCTCTGCCTGCTGTATAAAATGTATCTGTTTTTTTGTTTTTTATGATAACATGTTTCAATACAAAATAATTTCTGTTTCTCTGCAGTTTGGCTGCTGTGAAGCCTTGTGCCTCCTGGCTATACATTTTCCAGTGTGCACTTGGAGTACAGGCTGGCACTGTGGCTATGTTAGCTCCAGTAGCAGCTTTTCTTCCCGCTCTAGTCTCAGCCGCAGCAGAGGCAGAGCCCTTAGGTTTGTGTCCCCGCTCTCTTTTATTCATCCTTTGCTTGTACATGTAATCCCATCATAGTTGCATATTCTGCCAGAAAAAAACATTACTCTCTCATTTAATTTCCTTTTATTTCTTGTTCTATTACACCTGATTAACTTCTGTCCTTGTCTCTCTGTTCTGCAGTTTGCCTAGTAGTGCTCCAGCCTCTTCCACCACCTCTTCATCTGCACCAGACAATGAGCGGAGGACTCTGACAGTAGGAATGGCCAACATGGTCCTCTCTTTACTCTCCTCCGCCTGGTTTCCACTGGATCTTTCTTCACACCAGGATGCACTGATGCTTTCTGGCAATCTGCTTGCTGGTGGGTAATATATGCATACCGATCTTACCCGTAGCTTGAAATTAAATTGTATTTATAAACATACCACCATTCACTCAAACAGAACTTTAAGACAAAAGCTGTGTTCTTATATCGATTAACATGTCCCTTAATCATGTTCCCAGCTGTGGCCCCTAAATGCATGCGCAACCCCTGGGCCGGAGAGGAGGAAGGCAGCAGTGGTAGCACCAACCCTAACCCAAATAAGATGGACGAGCCATGGGCAGGTCTGTCAGAGCGCTCCCTGGTGGCCATGGTGGAGCAGCTCTTTTCTCACCTACTGAAGATCCTCAACATCTGTGCCCATGTGCTTGATGACACACCACCGGGACCAGCGGTTAAGGTAACTGTCTATAGAGTCTTTGTTTTGATCGTCTCAAAGTAATTACTTTAGTCACATTTTACTTTCTTTGATCTGCTTATGACTAAGTTGCATCCACAGGAAGGCCATTGTATTTAGTTAACTTTCTATACTGTTTACTCCTGTTTTCTTTTTTTCCTTTAGGCCACCCTCCCATCCCTGAGCAACACCCCCTCCCTCAGTCCCATTCGCAGAAAAGGCAAGGAGAAGGATGCTGCTGAGCCCAGTGCTGCGCCTATGAGCCCAAAGAAAAGCAATGAGATCAATACAGGTACATGCACACCTGACCAGGTCAACATCACTGACGTGTCTGTGAATATATTAAAAGTTTTATGTTTTGCTTTTTGTGAGCAGGTAGGCCAGCAGACGGCACTGGGTCAACGGCCATAAACAAATCCACCACCTTTGGCAACTTCTACCATCTGCCACCCTACCTCAAGCTCTATGATGTCCTCAAAGCTACACATGCCAACTACAAGGTCAGAACACTACTTCCTACTGACAGAAAGTCAGTCGCCTGAATGGAGGTTGGTGGTGGTGGTGGTCATTTTAATTTTGTATCTCCTAGGTGACGCTGGACCTCCACAGCAGCCAAGAGAAGTTTGGAGGTTTCCTGCGTGCCACTCTAGATGTTCTGTCTCAGCTCCTGGAGCTGGCCACACTACATGACATCAGTAAGGTAAAGACATGACGTCGGTGCTATTGGAGATCAGACGTATCATAATTTGTCACTACTCTTAACTGAATGAATCAATTGAATACAACCATGTTCTTTTATTTCTGTCAGTGTGTGGAGGAAATATTGGGCTACCTCAAGTCCTGTTTCTCCAGAGAACCAACCATGGCTACTGTTTGTGTACAACAGGTCAGTAATCTACTGTTCTCTGGTTGTAGATTTTGATTTATTGTATTGTCACATTCATTGTGTGTGTGTGTGTGTGTGTGTGTGTGTGTGTGTGTGTGGCAGTCTTTATGGTTACAACACTGAGCAGTGTGCTGCAACCGGTGCGACTCCACACAGAGTGAGACTGGTTCCTGCCGACAGGGCCTGTAAAGGCTTGGGTTTCCCTGTGCGATGGTACCATACATCTTTATAAACACACTCCGTTATATACTAGCTGGTTGTCATCTAGACTTAGCCTTTCAAGACGCAACACATTCCCAAAACATAACTCCTTGCATTATAGTGACTTTAATTAATTCATTACAGAATTTATTTAAAAGAAATCTGAATTATTTTATTTTTTCTCAAACAGTAGATAAGGTCCCCCCTTCAGTAATCACTAAAAAATGTAAACACTAAGAAACAAAGCTGGTCATTGGCAATATTCTACAAAACACTCTTGGAGATTAACTATGTTCAAGTGCAAAGAAAAGGTATTTACTTTGCATATAAAGAATGTTACATTTTAGACATTTGAGAATCGACATTGGAAATTGAATCCAAATGGAAGAAATGTGCCTGAATGAAATAAAGTGTACAAGCCAGTTTGTTTTAAAAATACTATTTGAAAATCTAAATAATAGTGGATTTGAAACTATTGTTTTTTTTATTCTTTAGTAACTTAAGACCTCTCTGTCTGTAGCTGTTGAAGACCCTTTTTGGTACCAACCTGGCCTCCCAGTGCGAAGGCATCTTGAGTGGACCCAGCCGCTCCCAGGGTAAGGCTCTCCGTCTCGGCTCCTCCAACCTGCGACCAGGCCTCTACCATTACTGCTTCATGGCGCCGTACACTCACTTCACTCAGGCTCTTGCTGATGCTAGTCTTCGTAACATGGTGCAGGCTGAAGAGGAGCAGGACACCTCTGGGTGAGTTGTAGCACCACACCGATTAGACACATGAGCATGAAAAACATACTTCCAGACAAATACACAGACATGCAGTTCAAACATTACAGAAACTGCCTTCTTGTTCCTCCTCTAGATGGTTTGATGTGACGCAAAAAGCTTCGAACCAGCTGAGGTACAATATTGCAAATGCAACACGCAACAGAGGAGACAAGGTAAACTGTTCTGCTCTTTTTTTAGTTAAGATTGTGAACATCTAAAAGTGAGGTGCTGCTGTTCTGAAAGCTCTGGCCTCATCTTTGCTTTTTTAGAATGCCATCCACAACCACATTCGGCTTTTTGAACCACTGGTGATCAAAGCTTTGAAGCAGTACACTACCAGCACCTCTGTGGCCCTGCAGAGGCAAGTACTAGACCTGCTCGCCCAACTTGTGCAGCTTAGGGTCAACTACTGCCTGCTTGACTCGGATCAGGTAACAAAACAAAAAATGCACACATATGCTTTTGCATTAGTTCATCTTCACTTCAGCTCACTCTGTAATATTTCTTTCTGTTTCAGGTGTTCATAGGTTTTGTCCTGAAGCAGTTTGAGTACATTGAAGTAGGACAGTTCAGGTGAGTTTTCTTTATGACTCAAATACAAGGGTAATGCAATGTGGCATTTTCAGAACCCATGTGTGCCTCAGGCTTTTCTGTAGTATCTTTTTCTTCTATGTGTTACATAAGTGGTTAAATCAGGCTTTCACTTAACTGTAAATTAGCTCAAATATTCCATTGCTGTCCTTTGACCTAAATAATACCTGTCCTTGCACAGAGACTCGGAGGCCATCATTCCCAACATCTTTTTTTTCCTGGTGCTGCTGTCTTATGAGCGTTACCACTCCAAGCAGATAATCAGCATCCCCAAAATCATCCAGCTGTGTGACGGCATCATGGCGAGTGGCAGGAAAGCTGTCACACACGGTAAGAGGAACTCAAGCAATACACACAACATGCATAACCATTTATTCTACTTGTAAACACACTTCCCTGAAATGCACTCCTTTTTTAAATTCCTCAACATTACTTTAAACAAACGCATAATCTCAAAAGCACATCCTCACTGGAGCTACATAACCGACATGTTTGTTTTTCTTATCACCATGAACAGAATCTTAAAAACAGACATGGATATAGAGTCGGAAGTTATTTTATTTTATTTTCCTCCTTCCTCCACAGCCATCCCAGCCTTGCAGCCAATAGTCCACGATCTGTTTGTGTTGAGGGGCTCAAACAAAGCAGATGCAGGCAAAGAGCTGGACACACAGAAAGAAGTGGTGGTCTCCATGCTGCTTAGACTTGTGCAATACCATCAGGTACGGTCCCAAATGGATCCAAACAGACACGGCATGCTAATGTCACGAGAGCATTCCAGCAAATGTTTTCTCTGCCTGACATTTGCTTTGACATGTAGGTGTTGGAGATGTTCATCCTTGTTCTGCAGCAGTGTCATAAAGAGAATGAGGACAAGTGGAAGAGATTGTCCAGACAGATTGCCGACGTCATACTTCCTTTGATTTCTAAGCAGCAGGTAGGAAAATGCTCTTTCAAATCAAGCTAGTTGTACTGTAAGACAAACATGTTAGCGTGCACTAACGCATTATTTGACAGTGAGACTCCAACATATATGACATTAAATGGTGTGATCATCAAAAATGTATGCAAGTCATAATGTTCCTCCCTTTTCATGCTGTGTTGAGGAATTTTATGTACACATTTCAATTGATTAAATAAATAAAAAAATAATTCTGGCCTTAACAGAGCCAACACAAGATGCTCATTTAGTGTTTTTATGTTTGGTGTGTGTGTGTGTGTGTGTGTGTGTGGCAGTCTTTATGGTTACAACACTGAGCAGTGTGCTGCAACCGGTGCGACTCCACACAGAGTGAGACTGGTTCCTGCCGACAGGGCCTGTAAAGGCTTGGGTTTCCCTGTGCGATGGTACCATACATCTTTATAAACACACTCCGTTATATACTAGCTGGTTGTCATCTAGCCTTAGCCTTTCAAGACGCAACACATTCCCAAAACATAACTTCTTGCAATATAGTCATTTTAATTCATTTATTACTATGTTCAAGTGCAAAGAAAAGGACATTGGAACAAATGTCTCTGTCTTTTAACCACTATGGACTTGTAAACTGCAATGATTTTACCTTTGTGATGGTGTCCTTGTGTTGTATTTATAACGTTGTTTTTTTTTTTATATGGACCCATGTGTCTCAAGTAATGTTTAATTTATTGCTGTCTTGTGTGCTCACAGATGCACCTGGACTCTCCGGAGGCATTAGGGGTGTTGAATACTCTGTTTGAGACTGTAGCGCCCTCCTCTCTCAGACCTGTAGACATGCTGCTCAAGAGTATGTTCACCACCCCGGTAACCATGGTGAGACTCCTCATCTGATATCGGAACATGCATTAAAACCTGGATAGACTTTAGACTATCTGTCTGATTTACCTCAAGGGATAGTTGAGATGCTTTGTAGTCGGGTTGTATGAGGTACTTATCCTCAGTCAGTAGAAAGAGGAGTATTGGGACGGAAGCAAAGTAATGTACAGTATAGGCCTCTATGCTCTCTGGAATTTTGTCAAAAATAGTCATTTCACATTGCAGAACACGGAAGTTGCTTGTCTGACGCTGCCGCAATTGCTTAATTTGTTTGTGTTTATTGTATGATTTAGATTAATCCAAACTAACTCTTTAAAAACACCTAAGTCGCGCAATATCACAAACTAACAGACGGTAGACCAGCATTACGTTTTCAGACAGGTAAAATTACTTTTTGTCAAAGGAGTTTTGTGGATTTGTAGAGCGCGTCGATTAATTTTTTAGCTGCTTCAGTTCCCTGGAAAAGCCTGTCTGACGGCAATGTAAAGCAGTGGAAATATTACAAAGACAGCGTACACTTGAACTGAAAGTTATATTTTTAGGTGGGTTTTTCCTTTTTAAGGTGGTATAAATATGTTTAGCTGCTGCTCCCGTCCACAGCAGTACATTATCTTGCTCTTTTTCTGGTTCTCCTGTCTGTCTCTCTAGCCTGGAGGCGAGCTGACCGCCATCTACTGTAGATATTACTACGGATAATTACCTCATACAACCCCATTTCAAATCATCCAAAATGTCCCTTTAACATACCGTGTCTTCTTTTTGGTAAGTGATTGGAAAATATATATTTTGGACTTAACCTCAAACCTCTGCTCCTTCAGGCGTCGGTAGCTACAGTCCAGCTGTGGGTGTCCGGTATCATGGCGGTGCTCAGGGTACTCGTCTCTCAGTCCACTGAGGACATTGTCCTGTCACGGGTCCACGAACTCTCGCTCACCCCGCATCTCCTCTCCTGCCACACAATCCGTCGCCTGCATCAGCAGAACCTCTCCCCAAGTGACCCGCCCACTGCTGACACGCTCGTCAACCAGGAACCTATTGGTGAGGCACAAAAGGCCCCACCTGAGGAAACCTTTGCCAGGTGAGTGCCTGTAGTTTTAGGGTGTTACCGACTTAAGGATTAAGGGATGTTTTTACCCTTTCCCATACTGTTGCTTTCATGCGTCTCTTATGTTTTCCTTCTCACTTCACCGATATTATTTATTAATAATAATACATTTTATTTGTATAGCGCTTTAAAAGGTACTCAAAGGCACTTTTACATGGTAAAAACAGAAACAATAAAAGCAATAACAATATAAACCTATGTCCCCTATTCCCTTCTTTCCAGGTTCCTTCTCCAGCTGGTAGGAGTGTTGCTGGATGACATTTCCTCCAGACAGGTTAAAGTGGACATTACAGAGCAGCAACACACCTTCTACTGCCAGCAGCTGGGCACACTGCTCATGTGTCTCATACATGTCTTCAAAAGTGGTGAGCTTTACATAATTTCAATATTTTAAAACCATAGATATTAAGCTTTAGATTGAAATTCATTACATTTCACCAAATCGATTGCATGATTTTTATTTAATACTGGTCTTTACTTGACCCATTTTTTTGTTTTCCTTTTGCTTTCAGGAATGTTTCGCAGGATCACAGCTGCAGCGAGCCGTCTCCTAAAGGGTGAGGGTGGAGGTGGACAAACCGGCACAGAGGCCGCTCTGTTTTACCCCTTAGAGGGGCTGAACAGCATGGTGCAGTGCCTGATCACCACCCACCCCTCTCTTGTGCTGCTTTGGTGCCAGGTCCTCCTCATCATCGACTACACCAATTACTCCTGGTGGGCTGAGGTGCACCAGACACCCAGGTAAGAACAGATGGTGTGAGTGCCTCATCAGTGTTTAGTTCCACTACAGGGTGTATCGTATCACAAACAAACATAATTCCATAACTCCATCCGTCTCTCTCAGGGGACACAGCCTCTCGAGCACAAAGCTGCTGAGCCCTCACTCCTCAGGGGAAGGAGAGGAGGAAAAGCCCGAGATGCGGTTAGCTATGGTCAACCGAGAGATCGTACGCAGGGGAGCCCTCATCCTCTTCTGTGACTATGTGGTGAGAGTCTTACGAGTGTTTCACAATAGTTTATCACCGTTGGAATCAGTCACAAAAATGAACCCCTGTAATGTAATTTTGATTTTTCTCACGGAAAAAATAGTGTCAGAACCTCCATGACTCGGAGCATCTGACCTGGCTGATTGTCAACCACGTGCGTGACCTCATCAGTCTTTCCCATGAGCCTCCAGTGCAGGATTTCATCAGCGCTGTGCACCGCAACTCAGCTGCCAGTGGCCTCTTCATCCAGGCCATCCAGTCCCGCTGTGACAACCTCAGCACTGTGAGATGACACCCATTTAGCTCCCCCCTTTCCATCATCCCTTTTAACTACTCTTTCCCTACTCTGTTAAAGTTGCCCAGTACGTCTCACTACTGAAAATGATCTTCTTCTATTTATCTATCTTTCACCTCGTGATTTGGTCGCCAAGTGCTCTCCTGTCATCCTTTTTCTGCCTTCTTAACTGACTATTCTCCTCCTTTTGCAGCCTACCATGTTGAAGAAGACTCTGCAGTGTTTGGAAGGCATCCACCTGAGTCAGTCGGGCTCCCTGCTGATACTGTATGTGGACAAGCTGCTCAGTACACCCTTCAGGGTTCTGGCTCGCATGGTGGACACACTGGCGTGTCGCAGAGTGGAGATGCTGCTGGCTGAGACACTACAGGTACAGCTTATGGATTAGTTTGCATTTTCTTTTCACAAGCTAGTTTGCTTGTAAACAAAAGATTTGATCAATTCTATTTTATCATCATGAGTCCATAACGGACAATCCCCACTGAAAGCATTTTTAAAAGCGTTTCAGACGTCTACCACTCACACACCTCATGAAACATATATATGCTTTCATTTTCTTAAATTTATAAATACACATTGAAGCTATAAGATGCTTGTCTGAAAGAAACCCCCTACATTGGTTTAGCTTCAAGTCTATTTTGGTTGCGTTAAATGTATTCTTCGTAGACTGTTTTAAATGAAACATATCTCACTGTATATGTGTTTTGAACATAACCATATTTTGTATACTATATTTATTGATCACAGTGTCCAGTCTGTCTGTGAGCTTGTTTGTTTCACTACAAGCAGATTCCCCTCACACATGGGAAATAAAATCTATGTATTGAATAGAATTATTCAATACATAGACCCATAAAACAAGGTTAATTTCTTGCCATGGAGCCAACATGAAAACTATTAGATGTTTGCTGTCAGTCAGCTTTCTAGTAAGTTGATCATGTGTTGTGTCCTTCCATCCTGTAGAACAGTATAGCTCAGGTGCCTGTGGAGGAACTGGACAGGATCCAGGAATACCTCCAGACCAGTGGCCTCGCTCAGAGGTAAAGCTCTTCTGTATTGCAGCCAATTTGAGGGAGTTTGTAACTTTTGCACTATGTTGCTCATTTTACAGTTATTAGTATCTTGTAAAAAGTAGAACAAACATCCATATGATAATAATGATAAACACACCAGTTAACTAAGCAAAAAAAGAAGATGCACAAGTCAAACTGATTTAAACATTGCATTGCCCATGAGTACGTACAGCCAAGTACATATAACTTTGAGGCGTTTTTTGTTGCTTATATTCCACAAATAATGCATGTATAAACCGCTATCAATGTACCATGTGGTGTGTCGGACCAAAGTAATTTAACATTTCAGTGGGCTATTCAGGGTGCCAAATATCTGCAGGATTTGGAAGTTATGCAACTTAGAACAGATTTATATGAAATTTGATACGACAATAACCTCTGTACATCTCTTTTGATGCAGGCATCAGAGGTTTTACTCCCTGCTGGACAGGTTCAGAGCCACTGTTGCTGGCACCAGCAGCCCCACAGCTCCTGTGACTACACACCCCTTGGATGGGGATCCACCACCTGCCCCTGAGCTGGTCTCTGCAGATAAGGTGAGTAATTGTTTTTTACTGTGTCTATGGATCCTGCGAAGTAAAGAAAGTCAGATCAGGAGGAATACATATTTTCTGTACTTTGTTTTCAGGAGTGGTACGTGGCTCTGGTGAAGTCTCAGTGTTGTCTTCGTGGAGATGTTTCCTTGTTGGAGACGACAGAACTCCTCACTAAACTACCGCCCACTGACCTCTTTGACATCATGAGCTGCAAGGTGACAAAGACTGCAGTGCCCAGATCAGACCTTGAGATAAATATTCTTGACCATATTGATTAATTCAAATTGGAATATGTTTAATCTGAACCTGACTTTTGTCTCCCCCCACCCCCAGGAGTTCAACCTAAGTCTACTGTGTCCATGTCTCAGTATGGGGATGCAGCGGTTAGCACGAGGTCAGGGGTCGCTCTTGTTGGAGACAGCTCTACAAGTGACACTAGAACGGCTTGCAGGGGTCACCGGGTCACTTCCGGTCCCCCACCAGTCCTTCCTGCCGCCCGCCCAGTCACAGCCATACTGGAACCAACTAGCTGCTGTGTATGGTGAGAGTGGGAGGGAAGGAGGGATGGGTGTATAAAAATACACAAGTTAGAAGTATATCATTTTGTATACTGTCAGATTGAGTAATTTCTCTTAAATTGTTAGCTCTTGTACAACGGGAACTTGAAGTGACTTTATTGAGCATTAATTTCTTCTTTGAACCAGTCAGTGTATAAGAAACAGGAGAATGCTTGTTCGAAACCTAAATCTGAGGAGAAGAAATGTAAGAAATGTTCTCCCTCTACAACTACAGTTTTAAATATTGTTTATATTTAAGTCTTTGCTGTCTGTCTTTCAGATGAGCCAGGTTTCTACCCCCGGGTGTTGTCGCTCTGTAGAGCTCTGTCCCAGTACCTGCTGAATGTGAGCCAGCTGCCCTCCTCACTACACATCTCCTCTGACAAGGAACACCTCATCACTACTTTCACCTGCACTGCTGCCGAGGTAAAAGACTACATATTGAAGTCCCACCGAAACAGAATATTTGAGCAGTGTACAGTTACAAGACCGATATAAATCAAATCCTTCGAATTTTATTGAACAGCATTATTTTACTATAATGGACTTGATTTCTTTGCATATATTGGTCAAAATATGACCGTAGATGTGACCTAAAAGGGCTAAAACAACTTATTTTAAAAAAAATGTAATCGACTTTAAATATGTGATTTTGTTTAGTTACTTGTTTGACGTTCTTGCTTATAGATTCATATTTAATCAAATAAGTTGAGAGAAACCTTAATTTCCCCAGTTTGGTAAGTTTTGCAGGCTTCTTTCTCCATCATAGAATAGTGGTAAAAGTGGTGTAATAATGGATCTAATAAATTAAGACCCCATAGTTTCATCTTCATCCTCCAAGTGATATTCTGATGTTGGATGTGATCACTTCATCTTGTATTTCTCTCTCCTCATCCAGGTCGTAGCGTGGCGTCTCCTCCAGGACAAGTTGCCTCTGAGTGTGGACCTGCAGTGGGCTCTGTCCTGTCTGTGTCTGGCCCTGCAGCAGCCCTGCGTCTGGAACAAGCTCTCTACCCCAGAGTACACCACACACACCTGCTCCCTCGTCTACTGCCTACACCTCATCATTGTTGCGGGTGAGGAGGCCGCCGGGACATGCTTGTGCAGCCTCTATCATTTTAGTATTAAAGTTAAAAATCGAAAGTTCTTTTTTTTTTCTCTTGCATGTAGTGCTGCTCATCAATCCAGATTGTTTTGGAGCGATGTCTGCCTTCTCACTAATATGATGGCACGAGATAAAACGTGGCTTGTGGTGATTTAAGCAAAATCAACATGTCTCTTGGCAGAAATCATGACTCATACTCAAGATAATAAGTCTGCACGGCAGTTTGTAGAAAGAAAATTGTTCCTCGATTAAAACTTTTCACAACAAGGTCTGTGGATCTTGAGTCTTCTCTAGTAGAAGAGACATTGCTGTTTTTTATTTGAATGTTTTTATTTGGCACTTTGGGCAACGAAAGCCGAATATTATATTGTCCATTACCTTCAAGAAAAAGCAGAAATGTTCACAGCCTTCTCCAAAACTCGACGACTTACACCAAAACAATCTAGATTGATAAATAATACCACAGTTAAGAGGAAAAATAAGTATTTTTGATCTCTGGCTGAACTGTCCCTGAAGATGATAAAAATGTCTGTCATTTCATTGCTTTTTTCTTGGCCTCCCAGTTGCTGTGAGTCCTGGTGACCAGCTTCTGTATCCAGAGAAGAAAAAGACGAAGTCAGAGAGAGATGATGGAGATGAAGTTGACTCTGCGCACGCTGACCGTGAGCACTTTTTTTTTTTCTGAAAAACTGCTGGTTTGTTTTATGTTATTATTTAGTATTTCAGGACTTTTCTTTGCAAGGCTGTTTTGATGTCTAGTGGCATCATTTGTGCCATCAAATATGCCCCAGAGCTTTCACCTGTATGTTACAGACATGTGCGAGTGGCAAGCGTGTGAGATTATGGCGGAGCTGGTGGAAGGCCTGCAGAGCATCCTCGCACTGGGTCACCATAGAAACAATGCGTTCCCCCCTTTCCTCACACCAACCTTGCGCAACATTGTCATTAGTCTGTCCCGACTGCCTCTGGTCAACAGCTACACCCGAGTACCTCCACTGGTCAGTGTGTGAAAAATATAATACCTTTTTAGTTTGTATACATGAATATAATGGTCTATTAAAAGTGTGTGTGTGTGTGTATAGGTTTGGAAACTGGGCTGGTCCCCTCAGCCAGGAGGAGAGTACGGCACAACACTCCCTGAGATCCCTGTGGACTTCTTGCAGGAAAAGGATGTCTTCAGAGAGTTCCTCTACCGCATCAACACACTGGGTACAGAAACACACAAACAGTCATATGATGGGCTTCTCCTTTATTGTCTCATGGTTTATCTCATCACAGGGAAATTGCCTAGTATTGATAACGTCACTCCGGATGTGCAGTATCCGATTGCCACAAGTACATCAGATTTTGGTCTGAGTAATGACTGATGCATTACTGTATTTTATGTAATGTAAATTATTTGGTTGCTTTATGTTTAGGTTGGAGCAGCAGGACTCAGTTTGAGGAGACCTGGGCGACACTGCTCGGGGTGCTGGTCACCCAACCCATCACTATGGACCAGGAGGAGGAGACTCAGCAGGAGGTACACACGCAAGAATATTGTTCAGATCCTTCACAGTACTGCTGGTTTGTGAGGTTGATACGACTACTGAACTCTTCAGTCTTGTATAAGCACTCATACAAGTTCTTACTTTAATGAGAAACGTGCCAGCATTTGTGTAAATTCCGAGTGAGCATCGGAGAAACATGACGCCTCAGTCACATTTTAATATATAGTGGGAAACTATTCTGAAACCCTCAGTTCCTTCTGTTTGTCTTTCCTATCTAACTCATTGTTTTGTTTCTCCTTTTGCCTCTAGGAGGACTTGGAGCGTACCCAGTTGAATGTGTTAGCGGTGCAGGCCATCACCAGCCTGGTGCTGAGTGCCATGACCCTGCCCACTGCTGGCAACCCTGCAGTCAGCTGTCTGGAACAGCAGCCTCGCAACAAGAGCCTGAAAGCGCTGGAAACACGGTAGCTATGCATCTGTTTGTTTTCATTTATTCTTTTAAAGTATCCAGAATATGCATGCAGTGATATTTCAATTTTTGTGTGTGTGTTCCCAGGTTCGGAAGGAAACTTGCAGTAATCAGGGGCGAGGTGGAGAGAGAGATTCAGGCTCTTGTGTCTAAGAGAGACAATGTTCATACACACCACCCGTACCACGCCTGGGACCCTGTGCCCTCTCTATCGGCAGCCTCACCTGGTAACGCATAACATTCATTCAGTCTCTAAATCTACCCACAGCGACTGCACTTACTCTTGTTTCTGATTTTATGTTGTAATTTTCTTTTGTTATCTTTTTTTTCTTCTCTTTTTAATAACTATTTACCCTACTCGGATTTCTATTTTATTTTGCACTGGTGTCATTATTACTTCTTATACTCTTAATACTTAATACGCTATCGTTTATATTTTTACTCTATTGATTTTCTTCCGTTGTAATCTTTGATCATTTAATGGCACAAACATTTCCTTCAGGATTATTAAGTTCTTATATTATCTTACATTACACCTTCTACTTCAATTTATCGTTAATTTTTGTTTCAGCGGGCACGCTGATCAGCCATGAGAAGCTGCTGCTTCAGATCAACACAGAGAGGGAATTGGGCAACATGGACTACAAACTGGGACAGGTTAGGGATGCATAACAGGAGCAAAAAGTGGATCAAATTAAGCTTGAGGCACAATGTGTTAAATGTTGTTCTTTTCTCTCGCTTTCCCCAGGTCTCCATTCACTCAGTGTGGTTAGGAAACAACATCACCCCACTGAGAGAAGAGGAATGGGGTGAGGATGAAGAAGATGAAGCAGACACTCCAGCACCCACCTCCCCGCCTCTATCTCCTATCAACTCTAGGTCAGTCAAATTAGACATTTCTTCAGTCTCAACACATGTACTGAAACAAGAATGCACATTGGGACTTATTGCTGTCTATCTGTGCTTTCAGGAAGCATCGTGCAGGTGTAGACATTCATTCATGTTCTCAGTTTCTCTTGGAGCTGTACAGCCAGTGGTTGATCCCTAGCTCCCCGAGTAACAGGAAGACCCCGACCATACTCGTCAGTGAAGTGGTCCGATCGGTGAGCTGCGTTGCACACGCTTGGTTATCATTTTACTTGTTCAGCCCTAAAAATGTATGAGGGGATCCATGAGAAATGGGCCATGACCAAGTTGGGGTCAGCTCTCCTCTCTCACTCTTCGCCGTCTTCCCACTCATATCCGTCTCTGTAGCTGCTGGCGGTGTCGGACCTGTTCACGGAGAGGAACCAGTTTGACATGATGTTCTCTACCCTGATGGAACTGCAGAAGCTCCACCCACCAGAGGATGAGATTCTCAATCAATACCTGGTACCTGCCATCTGCAAGGCAGCTGCCGTACTGGGAATGGTGAGTATAACTGTGTGGTTGATGTTGTAAGGATGTGTGATTGGTTACAATCACAAACAATTACAATTAACCCCTAATCTAACATTATATAAATGAAAGCTCAAATACAGCAATCTGATTGGGCCATATCGCTGACATAATAATCACAGACCAGCTATCACGTCTAATTACTCTGCACTTTCAGTATCACTGTGCAAAAAAAAAATTGGTCAGGGTTACAAGATCAATTCTTCTCACTGGGAACAAGTAACTTATACAAAGTAATAAGGTAAGCTGCTAAATCAAGCAGGAAGGCAGCAGAAATACACTAACCACTGCCTCCGCAACATCACGATTTAAACACTCTGATATGGATCTTGAAACAAGAGATTTTGTCTGCAAGAGTGAAACCTCTCCTAACTTGGAGAAAGTGGGGCAACATTCTCCATTCGACGCCAAGCAACACACCTCCGCCTAACGAGTAAAGACATGCCGAGTACTAGTCCTGCTGACGCTGGACAGTTTCTTTTTTTTCTTTCTTGGTTGCACAATAAATGGCAACATTCAAAATAATGTAAATAAAGAAGCCATATAATGAACTCAATATAATGCCAGCCTGTGAAGACAAGATATATAGGCTAGCTGCTAGTGTACGTTCCATAGCAAGCAACTGCCTAGGTATGTGCAGCCAGCACAGTAGGGCCTACTTTATTGTGATCATTAAAATTTATTGAAAACAAACTATTTCAATTAGAATGTATCTTTCATATTGCATACTTTTTTTTATAAAAGCAATAGCTCACTTTAATGCCATGGTGTTATTATAGCACAGCTAGGGGTTGTGTTTGGCCCTACATAAAGCGGAGGGATGACAACCCTGTTAACTATTGCTTGAGTGTATTAATAATCTAAATGTATATTTGTAGGACAAAGCAATAGCGGAGCCTGTTTGTCGCTTGTTGGAGACGACCCTGCGCAGCACCCACCTGCCCAGCCGAATGGGAGCTCTGCATGGATTGCTGTATGTGTTGGAGTGCGACCTGCTGGATGACACAACAAAACAGCTTTTCCCCACCGTCTCTGAGTACCTGCTGTCCAACCTCAGGGCTATCGCTCAGTGAGTAGCGTGCTCTATTCTCTCGGATGCAAAAACAGACACTAACCTCATTTCATCATCATATCATCTATTTTTTTTGTTTTAATCCAGTTTAGGGTGAGTGCAGATTACAATACGTCACGATTTGCCTTTGTCAGAAAAAACTTTTGATCTGAGACTAGGACCTAGAGTGCAGTGCAGCATTTGGCCACTATGTGCTGCCCATTACATTTCAAACTAACCGATTACTGGCCTTTTCTATTTTAATTTAATTTTGTTTTACTCACTCTGTACATCTCCTCTCTCTGTGCGCTGCAGCTGTGTGAACCTGCATAACCAGCAGCATGTGTTGGTAATGTGTGCTGTGTCCTTCTACATGATGGAGAACTACCCTCTGGATGTAGGAGCTGAGTTTATGGCTGGAATCATACAGGTAAACATTCCCTGTGTGTGTGAAATAACATGAACTTGACATGGTGATGTATGGCACCAATACATAATGGGATTCTTCAAATGTGTTAGTTTAATGCCTGATTGTGACAGAAATCAAATTCAAAATGATGGAGTTTTAATTTATTTTTTAAAGTGTTTTCTTTTTACAAACTCCACTTTTTATTTGATTTCTGCCACAATCAGTCTGTGCATTAAACTAACACATTTGACACTGATGATTATTAATTATGTTATATGCTTGTATTCCTCTTTACCCGTTAACTTATGCATCCTTTTCTTTTTCCTCTTTGTAAAAATGTCTACCTCTCTCCTGTTTTTGTCGCTGTCGTCCAGTTGTGTGGTGTGATGGTGTCTGCCAGCGAGGACTCCACTCCCTCCGTCATCTATCATTGTGTGCTGCGCGGTCTGGAGCGCCTCCTGCTGTCAGAGCAGTTGTCACGTGTGGACGGAGAAGCGCTGGTCAAACTCAGCGTGGACAGAGTCAACATGCCGTCGCCACACAGAGCCATGGCCGCCCTGGGCCTCATGCTCACGTGCATGTACACCGGTAAGAAGGGCTCTAACACAACTGATGCACCACAAATACAATGTAGCATCCTGCATTCTGCCTTAATCACCAGCATGTACTGTTTAAGAACTGGTGCTTGCATTACTGCTATTATAGCTATTGTTGTTCTCAATCCACTGCAAACTTATCATGGGGTTGAGCTAGCTGGCTAACTCACCTGCATGGGTACTCTAAATAGCAGTAGACTAGTTTATCATCAGTTAATCCTACTGGGGCATTGCTATTTAGTAATGGTTTAAACTTAAAGCTTTGCAAGCTTAACTCATTTATGTATTGCCTCAGCTTCAGTGAGGATGTGTCCCACTTATTTCCTGTACTCTCATCCTAGACTCATTCCTTTTATAATAGTATGTATAGTAACATGTAGTGGTGTCCCATTATCATATTTGACTATCCTCCATTCCAGTTACACTTTTGGCTTCTGCTGGTGTGTCCCTTTTACTGTGTCCCTCATAGCAAAGGGTGACTTAAGGGGAATGTTATGGGGCAGAACTGGGACTATCCTAATAATTCGGTAGGAATGTATTGCTTCTTTAAAGCCCACTGACATACTAACTATTTAGTTCACGCATGTTGTGCATGTCACCATTGCATGTAGCTTACAGTACACACTATTATTACAATTGTTAAAGTATCTGCCAGTTACAGCTACATCATGCACTTACTGGGAATCTTATTATGTAATACAAGTCTATTAAATCTCTCTTTACAGCATTCTACCAACCCTGTAATGATCCTTGTGACAGCATTAAACAACAAAACTGCTCGCTTTCTGCATGTGATGCGTGTATTCTATACCCTACCTCTAACCCCTACGTTGTCCCCTACTAACGCTAGCAATCCTTAGCGTATTGTCCATATGCTTACTGCCTAAATAACACTTTTTTGTTGCCAAGAGCTAGCCAGCAAATCCCGGCTCTTGAAAATGCAAACTGAGATATAACTTCTGTCATACCTCTCTTCATGTGCAGTACAGCAAAGCAAGCTGCAACACATTCAGGCCATGGGAGAGGGTAATCTAGGATGTAATGTACCCAGGAAACATGGCATTGAAAATCTCTCCTAATACTTTAAGCACCAGTCACTTACAGAAAACCTCCTTCTTAAGAAGGTGATTTGACTAAAGGTAACGCCCAGAATTCACCCATCTTCTGTTCGAGGTCGACTAAATTCTGATCTGAATCTTGTGATATCAGTGCCCACTCTAACGTCTCCCCCACTGGTTCAACCGGTGCCACCCCCACCCCCCCTCTCGTCCTCTCAGCGGTGCTTGCGTCGGGTTCAGACGTGACAGGGGTTAGAGGTCAGGTTGACTCTGCCGTAGCAGAGGCGGTGGGCGTCACGGCAGGTCATGTTGGTTTCTCCTCAGGAAAAGAGAAAGCCAGCCCCGCCAGTCGCCCCCACTCTGACCCTCAGGCCCCAGACAGCGAGTCGATCATTGTTGCCATGGAGAGGGTCTCTGTGCTCTTCGACAGGTAACACACACACACACACACACTCAAACTCTCCAGTGTACAAGTAATGCACATAGTTTGATTAATATTAAAACACAGACTTGCAACTTCTTTCACTCATCTTTGACCTCTGTCAGTTTGTGGTGTCCAAAACAATACGTTTGGACAACAGTAGCAACACTTGTTTTGTTTACCATCATTATTTGCTCTTCTGGGGTTTCCTGTTTGCAGGATCCGGAAAGGTTTCCCCAGTGAGGCTCGGGTGGTGTCCAGGATTCTGCCCCAGTTTCTGGACGACTTCTTCCCACCACAGGACGTCATGAACAAGGTCATCGGAGAGTTCCTGTCCAATCAGCAACCGTACCCACAATTTATGGCCGCTGTCGTCTACAAGGTCAGCAGCAGGACATGATAATGATCGCTCTATCATTATCAATGCATTTTAAGCCAAACAACAAAAAACGTAATAATATTCTGTATATGAGGTTCACCCAAATCAAATTATTCATTAACTTGTCCATTAATCCAATTCTTTGGCCACAGAAATGCTGGAAAGTTGGCTTCTTGTAAAGAGAATTACAAAGAATTTGACTGAAGTGCAGTCTCAGTAAAGTTGTTACTAGGTACCTTTTTAGTTTTGACCGCTCCAGCTTTGTTGTCCAATCAGACAATGTGTTGTCAAGACAACAAGCGGGAGCAAAGCGTGCTTTCCAGTTGTTGTTCAGGGATTTAAAATAAAGATTAAATGATATCTCTGCAATTATTAGGTTTTTCAGTAGAACAATATATGCAGGAGCATGGTTCTTATATTTACATAGAAGTTATACATAAAGAAAACAAATATTGTTCAAAAATCTAATTTGGACAGATTGTTTTGGTAGTCATCTAAATATATTTGTCTCTGTCTAAGTTCTTCCTTTTCCTCCCCCTCTCTCTGCACCCACCTCCAGGTTTTCCAGACCCTCCATGCCACAGGCCAGTCTTCTATGGTGCGAGACTGGGTGCTACTCTCCTTGTCCAACTTCACTCAGAGGACACCAGTGGCCATGGCCATGTGGAGCCTCTCCTGTTTCTTTGTCTCTGCTTCCACCTCCCAGTGGATCTCTGCCCTGTATCCTTCATGAATCCCATTAGCAGGACTGTGCCTGGGTTGTGTATATATACTGTATGTGGGGAAGTCGCAGGAAAGTGTAAATCTACAGATTATGGTGTTGTCTGTTGTCCTTAACCTGCTTTCAAACCAGACTGCCACACGTGATCAGCCGAATGGGCTCCAGTGAGGTGGTGGATGTCAACCTGTTCTGCCTGGTGGCCATGGATTTCTACCGGCACCAGATTGATGAGGAGCTGGACCGGAGGGCTTTCCAGTCTGTCTTTGAGACCGTGGCCTCGCCAGGCAGCCCCTATTACCAGCTGCTGGGCTGTCTGCAGTCAATCCACCAGGATACATCACTCTGAGGGCGATGAACTGGGAAGGACATGAATGCACAAAGAGAGGCAGGGGAATGGAGCACAGGGAGAAAAGTGGATTAGAGTGAGAAATGTAGTAGAGCGAGAAATTAGATAGCCATGTCGTACACGTCCTCGAGTTGCAATGAAGGGGAGGAACAGCATGTTTCATTAGAAAATCTACTGTAGCCTCACCCCTTTCCCTCCTTTACACTGATGTGAAATGAGTAGAACTACTGGAGGCACCGTGATGAATTCAGTGGAGTGAGCATTATGATTATTAGGGCGAATGTCTGAAGAGTGCACCTACATGAAGGACACTGGCTGCCAAACCTCCAGACTGTGGCTCTTCCACAGACTATTCCTTGAGATTAATGACAGCACCTTGAACACCTACCCAGCACCTTGATTAGAAACGTATAAAAAAATTAAAAAAACATAAATCAAACAAACATTGGATTTGTTTATTTTCCTCTGAGGACTTGCTTGAGTATTGTGATGTCAGTAAAGTAAAATAGAGAAGAAAAAAAAAAAACTAGGAAATGCAAAGTATTTACTATATATAAAGTTTCAATGCATCTATTTTTCAGTGCGTTCTGTTTAAAGATGTCTTCAGGTCTGTTTAGGACAGTGGGCTCTGAAATGCCTGCTTGTCAATAATTAGTATCTTTGAAGACCTTTTTTATATTTAAGTTACTAGTGTTCTCTCTGATGCACATAAGTTAAATAGTAAATATTTTATGTGTAAGAATGATCACTAATAGCCATAGTATTTTTTTCTTCCTTCCAATGACTGAGAACCAGAGGAAGGATGTGTGATTTGTCACTGCAGAAAGGGCAACTTGTTTGCACCATTTCAACAAGTTGTTTCTGTATCTGTGCAGTGGTCTAGACTGGATGTTATATTGAGTGGACAAAGAATTAGACGGGTATATATTTGGAGGTGTAAAAAAAAAAAGAAATCATATTCTTCTGCAAAATTAGACACTGTTTAAGGGCCCATATAACATTTAAGATGGTGAGAAATGTCGAGCAAGTAAAATACCAAAATTGCAGTGACGTCATCTTTTTTTAAAACCAGTAGCCGGGGGAGAAGCATTTCCTCTTATCGCTTATTGCTTATCTGGCTAGTCATTAATAACATTCATGTCTTGTATGCTCCCCCGTGCCCCTGAATGACTCCACGTCCATTTCTTGTATTTTTAAATTCTCAGGATGTAAAATGTGACTTTTGTTGTATGTAAATTGCAGTCATCTTTAAATGAAGTTACCTTCATACCTTTTGGGGGGGGGGGGGGGAGAGTAATTGTAAAGTTATACAAAAGCCATGGTGCATGATAAACATCCAAACTGTAAAGATGATAGACATGGACAGTAAGATCATTTTTCTTTTCTCTCTGTTTTAACACATACATGATCAGAAGACTGAAAATCTGAATCAGCAGACCGCTCTGAGAAAAGCAGAAAGCTGAGCTACGAGTATTTTATTGAAGACCTCGAGTTGCCTGGGAGTGTGCTGGGCGGCGTTACTCTGTACATACCTGCCTTAGATAAAGACTGCATATATGTATGTCCTGTACACTGAAAGCATGCTTAGCATTACTGCTATATTCTTGCATTGTCCTTAATACTGTATTTCTGTGAGTGCGGTTGCTATGACTGTTGTGTGGAAGAGATGTGACACAATCCAAAGGGAGCCTTGTAACCTTAGAGACCAACGACAGCTTTGACAAATCAACAGACGAGGAAGTGTAGAAAGGTGATGCCACGTGACAGCGGGAGTTTTCTGTTTTTGTTGCGCTTTAAATATTGTTTTGTCTCTGTTCAAGATTGGTAAATATTTAATTGTCTTTGTGCAGAATATTAAATACACCCAGCACTTAAAGATTTGGAAGTTCCTTTCATGTTGATGTTAGGCGCTTTCTTGATATGCAAAGAGTCCGACAGTGCATCAAAGTAAAAACATTAATGATTTGTATGCTTAATGTTCCCACTTTCCACCCTTCAGAGCAATGTGACTGGCTTCCTTTTGATCATGTTAAAAATAATGTCTTCACTCAATAAATGAATGACTGCAGCTGTCATTTCAATTCCATTGTGAGGCCTCCCTGTAGTAGATTAAATGGGCCGAAATGAGAGTCCTGTTTTTCCTCAGATCAACAGTGTCTTCAGTCAGTTTGAATTTGTGTTGTGAGAAAAGAAACTGAGGATGACTGAACTCGCCCCCCCACCTTTTTTGCAGTACTTACTTACAATGTTAAAGGAAATAATCCCACAACCGGATGGAGTAGACTATTCTTTTCATCCAGGCATAAGAAGAGCAAAAGACTGCCTTAGACCCCTGCAGGGGGTAATGCGATTACGCCGAATTTATTTTGTGGTTTGGGGAAATGGTCGTGGAGGTCATGTTCAACTGATTTAACATGCGTCTCTTCAAGACTTTGTTTTCTCCCCTTCAAGAACCAGCAGTTCAGAAGATAGTATGGTTATTGATTTTGGCCTACTGAAGAACCTGAGAATCGATGCAGTTTAATTTTTTCTCTTTCAATTAGTATGTTGTTGCTTGGCTTTCAAATAATACCTTTTGGCCCCTTTCTAGAAAATACAGTTTGGGAAGCACAACTGATTTATACAATGGTGGTAATAGGACATCATTATGTGATCCCCTTTAGTTTATTGTCTGGATACCCAACAGTAATACAGTAACAATATGTAGGAAAAAAAGATTGTATTTCAGTTCATGTCAATATTTTCAAGAGGTAATCACTGCATATGAGCTGTTGTTAAAAAATAAAATATTTAAAGATGTTAAAAGTGTGATGTTTGTAATATTGTATGACTTCCTTCAGGAGTTGAAAAATGCAGTTTGAACTACTATGAAGGGAAACTAGTAGAGGGTGTTTTCAGATGAAGGCGCTGCTCAGCACACAGAATCCACTGTGTCTATAACAATCAACCTGTGACGACACAGCTTTTAAAGGTTGTCCCACGCTGTGCCTCCTCTTCCTCTCTGTTAAAAAGAACAAGCTGTTGCCAGCTAACTCACCAGAAAGGCAACACATGGTCAAGCTGAGGGAACATTCTGGATTTACTAAACTGTGCATATTTTATTTGAAGCCTTTCACCAGACTTTAATCTGTAACTCTTAACAAACCTCTGACATGATTACGTTATTGCATTTTCTCCAATTTCCTTTTCTCAGCCAGGCTTTAATTTCCTTTAATAGACGCCACTGTATGATAACATATGTTGCTCTTTTTTTTTTTTTTTACAGCAACCATTAAGATGGGTCCTTCATGATTAAAAGGTATTAACAGGATTACCAGACATATGCCATATGGTTCATAAAGCACTGAGCACAGCCAGCAACTGTACAAAGGGCAACACGAACTAACACAGTGAACGTAGCAAAAAGCTGAACAGGTAACCGTTGTGAAAAGATAATCGGCTCATGTCCTGACGATGTTTAAGGATCTATATATTGCAACTTTAAATAACCTTTTGAAGCTAGAAAAGAAATGAATACATACATAACTCAACAGGTGTGGGCGCATGTGTTGTGCTGTTGTTGGTCTCCTCTCTGGTTTGAAATTACATTGCTAAAGTACATTTCTTAATGTGCTACTGGCACGAAGAAACAGCTGTTTTACTTTGAAGTGTCAGGTGCTGCTGCACCTCGCTGACTTGATGCTTTACAAGTTGTACAACTGTGTTGCTACAGTTGAAGGACTTTGACCCCCCAAAACAAGACGTGGACTCATTCCACTGTCCAGCAGTCTAGATACACCTCCCAGATAGACCACGGTGAGAGTAAATGTGCCTATATGTAGTTAAAGAACTGTAAAATACAACGTTCAAATGTATTTTCTTCATTACACTGCTTGAAGCCCCCCCCCCCCCCCCCCCCCCTGACCACCCCCCTCCGCTGCCCACTCTCCAAACACACCTCCCTCTCCTCCAGTCCTCCTCCTCTTAAGGCTACTTCGCCAGATGGTGCAGCCTTTTCTTTTGTTTACCCATCGTCTCCCAGTTTACCCAAATAGCCCTTGGTTACCAAACTATGGAAACTGCCCGAGCAGCATCGCCGCGTCGGACGCCGACACGTAAGTCGTGTTTCAATCCCCTCGAGTGAACCCCGCGGGAGCGACCATCTCTGTGGGAACATTAGAAGAGAAGCTGCATCCACCTTTTACTCGGCTATCCCCGCTTTACCACTCAGACGTAAACTGCCCAGCTGTTGCCGTTTGCCTTCTCGTTGATGGCAAAAGACAGATTTATACAATAAGACGTCCAATAATTACAACAGCGGAGCCAGGCGCCCGAGCTCGTGGCGCCGGGGTTTGACACCTGTGGAATGTGCTACTGTTGATACTTTTATTCGTGATTTCTCAAACTAACTTTTGTCAATTTATCCACATAACTGTTCGCGGTCTGACTGACAGTTCGGAAAACCAATGACTGGGTGTAGAAGTCTGTGTACACCGTCGTCACCATAGTTACAGACCGACATTCCAAAAAAACTGGATGTCGGGGGGCGGGACAAAGGGTTAAGCATGGTTGGGTGCACTCTGAACAGCGAGCCAGGGCAATACACTTTTTTTTGTAACTTTCGTGAATTGTCAGAGACAAAGCATGCACACGTCTGAATGTAGAGTGATACTACAACGTTAGTAATGTCTCTCAAAAGCGAGCATTGCAACGTAGTGCTAACGTGTCGCTCTACTAGCATGTTAAGCTAACGAAGCTAACTAACAGCTATCCTCTGCTCACGGTAACTTATTCTTTACAGTTTAGTGTTAGTGAATGTCTCAGACTATTTATGAAAAACAATAATCATTTAACTCTGACGGAAGCCACAGTCCACGTTGATAACAAGCGAAGTTAAAAGTTACCCAAAAAGTTAGCTGTTGGGTCTATCTAATTTCACCTGCATGCCTGGCAGGTACGAAAACGCCTCTTGTTTAAATAACACTCGTCCCATTGGACAGAGCGTCACTGACTCCACCCTGCATGTAAAGGAGGAAAGTGCTCTCATGACTGCCTTCTGTTGTGCTGCAGGTAACTGAGCGTGTGAATTGGAGAGAGAGAGAGAGAGTGACACCAGGATGGGAATACTACAGTAGCAAGGCTGTGCCAGAAGTGAGGAAAATCTTTCACCCCTCTGCTGCATTTAGAACCGCTACAAGTTTTTTCGTAGCAGCTTGACAGCAGAGCAGTTTGACAAGAAGACCGACCTGCCCTGCCTCCCTGCTTAAGCAGAGACCAGGAATATGTAATGACTAATTGACTCACTGAATCAATGGACAAGAGAAAGTACCTTGGTACAATGTCCAGGCAAGTGGATGCGTCATCCAAAAGACGCCCTTGTGGTGGAAGCGGGTTGCCCCAGCCTCCACCACCCTCCTCCTCTATCCAGCAGGGTCGTATCCGGGCTGTGGAGGTGGCGAGAGGAAGATCGGGGTATGGCTTTACACTGTCAGGCCAAGGTCCGTGTGTCCTCAGCTGCATCCTCAAAGGCAGCCCTGCAGACTATGTAGGTCTGCGCTCAGGAGACTACATTCTCTCCGTCAATGACATCAATGTCTCCGAGGCGTCGCATGAAGATGTGGTCAAACTGATCGGGCGCTGCTCTGGTGTCTTGAAACTGGTCATCGCTGAAGGAGAACGTCACAGGCGGCAACATCACCACCAACGCACTACCCCAAGTCGTCACCAGAGCAGCAACACAATGGCAGTATCTTACCTGGACTCATGCTCGAGTGATGATGAGTTGGATGGTTTCTATGACAACGGTGTTAATAACAACAATAACAGCAGGTCAGGCTGTGGAGCCCGTGGGGGGTGGTACAAACCCAAACTGGATTCTAAGCAGCTGGGCATCAACAGGGCAGAGAAGGTTGTGGCAGAGCTGCAGTCTGGAGGGATTTTTAACATGATCTTTGAGAACTCCAGCCAGTCCTCCAGCAGCTCAGACAAGGACAGACCAGGACCTAGCTCATCATCAAAGCCACAACCGCTGTCTGACCCAGAGTTCCCTCTGTATCAGAATGCCTCTCGTTCCCAGAGCAACCCCAACCTGCTCTCTGAGGAGGAGATGGCCCAAGTTCTGAATGACGACTCAGTCTTCCTGGAAGCAGACTTCCGTCATCTCCACCTCCAACAACACGAGCAAGAGCAAGACTTGGATGTGGGAGACTTGGGCCTAGAGCCCGGCGAGGGCATCCTCAATGTGGGCATGATTGTTGGCTATCTGGGCTCCATTGAGTTGGCTTCCATAGGGACGAGCTTAGAGAGTGACAGCCTGCAAGCCATCAGATGCAGCATGAGGCGCCTTCGGGCCGAGCAAAAGATCCACTCACTGGTTCTTATGAAGGTGAGATTGAATGTTTTGTGAACCATCTGATGATGACAAATTGTTTACTATATATTTTTAATTTAGTAAAAAGCTCAGATACGATTTGATCATACCCATTAACAGTTTGAGTGCTGGAACACTGAAAAATAAATGACAGGATTATTGTTAATAATATATATTAATATGTGTTAACTATATTCTACCAGGTCATGCATGACAGCGTGCGTCTTTGCAGTGACAGAGGTCAGGTTCTGGCCACCTATCCTGCAGAGAAACTAGCCTTCAGCGCCTGTTGTCCTGATGACCGTCGATTCTTTGGACTAGTCACAATGCAGGCCACAGATGACCACGACGACTGTCACTTCAGCAATGGAGGGGAAGAAGAGGGCAGTTTGAGGACTTCCTGTCACGTGTTCATCGTGGACCCAGATCTCTGTCACCACCAGGTACAAATAGGGAATATATTTGTAACATTACGGTGCTCTTTGGTATGGAAAAGAAAAATCACAGAAAAAAAGATGTTTAGGAAATGGGTGCAAGAACCAAAGTTATAATAAAAAGTCTCTATTTAGTATTTGTTTAAAATGCCGACCGGTTTCAACCTCTCGAGGTCTTCAATCAAGGCTGAAATAGTAGAAAAAGACTCTTTAACTTTTGGTAGTGGTGTCAACTCAACACCGTAGCTTTGCCACTGACACCAAAGCTATACTCTTTTTTTGAATACCTCCTTATAGTGGAATTTAAAAATAAAATAATTTGTTTTATTAACCAAACTAAGCAACATTTCTCAATATGCAGCAATGTAACATTTTGTCTTAACACTGAATAAACTATAAAATACCCAAATTATGATTGAAATGAGAAAATATCTTTTTATAAATAAGTAATACATTGATACAATAAATTTGATATCAAATCCTTATTGCTAATGTCTGATTATTTTGCAGAAAACCTGAAGATAATTTAATCAAGTGTCAGTGCTGCTAATCAGCCAGCCATACAGTATTAACAGCTAAATTGCATGTAATTAGAAACAGCTGGCAACAATTTTACGAGTGACGTACATTGTGGAAAATGTCGATCCCATCAGCTGACACTCCCACGGTGACTGTCGTTTCCACAGGTCCATTTAGGTGTAGCAAGGAGGTTTGGCTTTGAGTGCACCCCCGACCCAGACACAGGAGGCTGTCTGGAATTCCCTCCCAGTTCTCAGCCTCTCCTCCAGTTTGTTTCCGTCCTCTACCGGGACATGGGGGACAACATAGAGGGGGTCCGTGCCCGGGCCTTCCACGATCCAGACAACGACGCCCAGCAGAACCACAGCACCAGCAGCAACAGCGACAGCGGGATCGGCAACTTTTTACCAGAAGAGAAAAGCAACAGAGTGCTTTTAGTAGATCTCGGAGGTCCTCCAAACCACAACCACGTCTCTGGGCCACGCCACTGGGACAGCCCACCTTCATCCCAGCAGGCCTGGAGCCCCACCCTCGGAGCTGCAGCCCCTCACCCACCTCCTCCTCCTCTGCCACCTCTTAGAAATGGCCACTACCGTCACGAGCCACACCTGGCTGACCTCCCTCACCCTCACGCCGATGTCCCCAGCAGGCACTCTCGAGGAGTCCACCCACACCACTACTCACCAGGGAAGCAGGGAGGAGCTGTGGGGGGAGGAGAAAAGAGAGGGGGTGGAGGAGTAGGTACAGGGGTAGAGCCGCAACGGTGGCTTCCAGTCCATGTGCTGAGAGACTGGCGTCAGCAGCACCACCACAGCCACCTCCAAGGCCTGAGCAGCGATCAGGAGTCCTATGCCGAATCCACCGACGGATGGTCATCAGCCAACTGCAGCACCCTGCCTCCACCCATGAACAAGATCCCTGCCGACCGCTACCGGGCCCCGCTGGCCCCCGGGGACCACCTGCCACCACCTGGAGGGAGTCAACCTCTCCCTCCACAGCCCCACTCCCACACCCACCGGCTGGCTGTACAGAAAGAGGAGTGGGCAAAGAAGCTATTCGGTGCCGGGGAGAGAGCTGGAGCAGAGAGAGGAGAACGAGGGAAGAAACGAGGGAATGCAAAAGAGAGAGAGAAAAAGGTACGTTTTTGATCAAAAACATTAACATGACCTAACAAGTAATACCCTCAATGTTGTTTTTTTCATGCTGATCACGTATTTTATTCATTTGTAGTCCACATGTTCAGCCCATTCTTACAATACTGCATTCATTAATGTGTTATGCTGTGTCAGTTTGTGGGCGGTGGGCTTTTAGAAGAGTTGTGTTAAAACTGACCATGAGATGAGAAGCTCCGTCAGCTGGTAGCTTCCCCCATCACACACCCCTGCTGTGGAAATTTACTCTGACTAGAGTGTATCCAAGACTACAGTTTATTGAGGCTATAAATCCATCTGTTTTCATCCTGCTGCGCTCCATAGCATTCTCAACCTCTTCACCTCAAGACCTCGCATTTTACCCATTCGGTCCTTGAAGGAGGTTTCGCTTTCACTCGGAAAAGTACAACTTTTTAGTGGTTTTGAAAGTTGTGATGAACCTTGTTCACTCCACCAGTATAGCACTATCCCTTTACTATATTGAATAATGTGAGCACAGCTGGCTCTCTACCCAGAGTTGGTACAAGTAGATTGATAAGTTATTTATCCCCACTGCTCCAGTATCAGATCATGTATTATGCACTAGCCAGACATCTGCCTTCACCTGAAAACCACCTGTTTCCCACCGTCATGAGACTCTTGCAGCACAGCAGGCTTTCAAAGTCATCATAAAGAGTTAGTTAGTTTAGTGTTTGTTTGATTTAGTTCAATCATTTGTTTGCTTGCATATGAATATTAAATAGATTTAACCACATGGTTACATTAGTAAAGGGACAAGTAAATGAAAGCTTCCAATTAAGATTAACTTACAGTTAATGGGGGTTAATATCAGTTAAATATTGACTGATATATTGAGATATATTGGGAGAAGACATTAACAGTTCATTATTGACTGGCTGTTTATTGTTTCCAAACAATATATATATATATATATATATATATATATATATATATATATATATATATATATATATATATCTCCAGCCTGACTGGATTCCATAGACTCTTGGTTCCTTGATAGAAAAGGAGGCTGGTGCTTCCCCCCCAGTCATACTTGTGGTGGACAGGGTCCCAGGGGACAATCAGAGGAAGTGTTTACGAGGCCAGGTCCAGCGTAGAGGCTGACAGTGACAGGAAGGTGGATGTTAACCCCTCTGAACAATGTCCTCGGACTGGAGACAAAGCCATGATTACAGTCAGAATACAATGCTGATCCAGGTGTGACAAATGGAGCTTTGCTGTATTGATGTAGCAGTTCTTCTGTATATCATAAGAAACACTTAATTATTTAAGTATGAGCACTGACTTTATACTTGTAAATGGGTGATGCACAGTGTTGTGCATATAAATAGATGTTAAGTGTTTGCCACCTGGAGGCACTGTTTCACTATCTAAACCTCTATAAGCCTCCTGCACTCTCATGAATGTCCATGGGAAACTAATTTAGGTTTTCATTAAAAAAGCTATACATTAATTTTGGTACCTGAATCCCATTTGTCCACAACGCAAACATGTTTTTGATCTATTTACATGAAAGAAAACTGACATTTGACTAACTTATTGTGGAATTAAGTTAATTAAAGAACATTTGACTCCACATATTTACATGCAACAGTCCTGTCTATTATTTATTGTTATCTGTCCAGCTTTGTTGCCCTTGTCCCTAGCTATTATTTATATGTACTAAGTACATTATTCAAGTCAATACAGCTCGGCCAATAAAGCTGATTCTGAATTAAAGCCTTTGAATATGCTAATACAGACACAAACAGGCACTTGAATCCTGCCTCTTGAAATGTGATACAGTGATTGTTATGATTACATTTTTATGTATTGTGGAATTAAAGTAATCATTGTGTGACTTTAAGGCTTTGGGACATTTCAGCCAGTTATACTGCAGTTGTGTTATTTTTACAAGGAATAAGTGTTTGTTTTTTATGTTGACAGCTGTGCTGTTGTAAACAGGAAGGACGCCTCTTTTCTGTGTCATTGTGTGTGTGTGTGTGTGTGTGTGTGTGTGTGTGTGTGTTCGTTCTTGTGTGCGACTGGGGTACAAGATCATCTGCACAGATAAGAGCTGTGAGTTTTCCACTAAAATGTAGTCTTTCAGATGTTTCCCTGTCAAAGCTCTTGTGCAGCCACACTCAAAACAATCACTGAGTCAAATTAACACTTTATCATTTCCTTTTTAATCCAAATCTCATAAAACCTTTTGATGACTTTGTGCTTCATTGCGATTACAAACAAGACTTGTTTTAACAAGTTTATCTGACCAGGTGAAACAGAAGTCAAGTGAGCATGTTTGTGTCCACATACAGTATGTAAGTGTTCAAATCTGTTTTATTGAACACTCACACACAGACACACAGACACCGGGCTGCCTCCGTATCCAGGCAACGCCATTGGCCATCTCCTGATGGAACGCCGACTAGACCTGCTTCTAATCAGCCAGTCAGATTCAACATGTGTCACAGTTTGGCCTCTAGAGCCTGTCAGCATGGATTAATTACTCATTAGTCAGCTGGGGTTCACTGACATATGCACTTGGCACGGTATGAGGAGATTCACTAAATGCCATTTGAAAGAGGGAAGGAAATCTGGATTTTTCCGTTGTCTCTCAAGAAGAATGGACAACAGATGTTAAACGGCTAATTGTAGACTTGTGAAAGCAACGCAAGGCTTCGCTGCTTCTTCTCTTTGGTTTACAGCGGTACTCAGTGTGGTTACATCATTTTCAGATGGCTTTGGTCAATAAATCTTGATCACCCTGTGACTTATTTTCTCATGGGCTCATTTTATGCTGCTGTTTATGGCACCATCTAACAGCTGGCAAGTCATTACTTCACTCCAGTTAGTTACAACATTTCTGCACCATCTTGATTATTCTTTTTATATATTATTATTAAGTGGAAGTTAGTGAATACTAATAAACCCACCTAAAAACATAATGCAATCCAATTCAAGAGCACAACATACTACCTCCTCAGATACAGCTCTATAAGTGTTGTTGTCGTTACGTCCACCCTGTTTGTGTGTCGGTGTGTGTTTCTCTGTGCTTTGGCTGAGGGGGTTGACTAAAGAACTGTCTGGTAGCGCGAGCAACAGGACTGTACACGCCTGCACATAACATGTGGAATTTAACATTTAAGTGGAAAAAGAGAAACCCTTCTTGACTAGACATGCAAGTGTGACAGAAGAAAGCTTCAAGCAAACTGCACAAATCTCTTTCTGTCAGCTTCTGTGTAATACTGTCTGCATGCTGTCTTTATTTCAATTAGAAATGTCTTTTACTATAATATCTGTCCCACCATACACAAACACAGACACAGCAACCAGTGTTAGCGGTTTGATACTAAATTATTTAGTGTTTACTTTACATATTTACTATTTTAAGTTAAAGTTTCCATATTATAAGATGTTTAAGGATGATACTTATGCTAATATTAATGTGATAATAATATATTGTTCACTAGACCTTAAAAAAAAGAAGTAAACCCATAACATAATTATTTTTATTGTTAAACATAATTATTATTAAGTACAGTGACCTGGATATCTACTGAAGGGCTACAACATTTTACGATCAGAAATAAACCTTATTTGTCTGAAACTGCAATTGAGTAAATTTTCAACCCAAAATATTTCTTGGGCATTTCTGTGCTAAAGTTCCATGTTACTGATCATCAAACATATAAATCGGTTCTGATTTATCGGCTATTAGCTAATATCAGCCAATATGTTGGCTGCTTTTTAAGTCTTATATTTCTTTACTGTCATGTGATCGTTTGCTAATTAAAGTGATGAGTGACAGAAGGTTTGAGGAGAGAGAGGGTGATGGATGGCCTGCGATAGCTCAGACCAGCTAGGAAGCTTCATCCATCAGTTTTGTTTCAGTATTTCAAGTCAAATAGGTATTGTTTTCTGCTTCTTTAGACTCATTCAGTTATATACATTCACACCATTACAGCCTATCGTTTGCGGTTTCCTGGTCAAGGGATTAGGATGAGCAACCTTGTCTTGACTTCACGGCTACTGCCACCTCCGCCTGTATGTACTTTAGTGAACTGAACATTTGTATATTTTCTCTCCTCAGGGTGGTCGGTTCAGAGGTCTCACCATGGGCTTCCCTCCTCTCCCCCAACGCTCCTCAGCCAGACGCTCCTTTGGACGCTCTAAACGTCTCAGCATGGCCCGCTCTCTGGATGACCTGGAGGTAGGAGCTTAAGCACACGCACACGCACGCACGCACATGCACGCACACACACACCCATACACACACAGATACAGTATAGTACTTACATCTGCCAACAAAGTGAGTGTTATTAGTGTGTTAGCGCAAGCTCAGACCTTTGTATAATTGTCACATTTGAGCCACACCAGCACCATCCATCTCTAATAATAGCAGCTCATGCGCATCATACATCTTCACATGGCACACTGAGCCCTCTTCTCATATCACCATGGCAACATACACACAGTCATGGACAGAACCAGTGTATTGAAAGAGCCAACAGACATTTGCAGGCTGGTATTTATCTGGACTATGACTGCAGTGAGGCTTTAACAGCATTTCTTAACATTAACTGAGGTTACTATTTGATGTATCTATCAATTTAGCTGCTGAAGTATTTTATATTCTGCTCACTGGGGGCAGTATGGCTACACTACTGCAATAATCATTTTAGCTGCAATAAATGTCCTGGTATCCAGTCATTTGACAGCCATGAGTTTTGCAATTACAATATGCCTATTTAGTACAGCATTTTCTAAAGGGGAAGTCTGCTGTGGCTGCTCTAGTACTCAGGCAGGAACGATACAAAAGACTGCTGACATGCAGACATGCTGTTATGGCTACCACTGTAAATGGCCTTTAGACAAGGTTATATCCAAGGTTATATCCATATTCATTGTGTTTTAGTATACATGGCATTGCATTTTTGCTATTGTTGTCATCTTTATTTCTCTTAAAGTGAGTGAAAGACAGTTACTTTACTGGCTACTAGGTAATAATATTCTACATTTACATTCAACTAAAGTGGAACCTGCTGACCACAATTCATAACTGTAGTTTTGGTCCTATAAGATAGAGATCAGAAGAAAGCTAAATGTTTCCGCCGTTTAGTGGCTACGGAGGCTCCATGGGAGCAGATAAGCACATCCCTTACTGTCGTTTCAGTTGTATTTTTATTTTTTATATACATTTTCTGCATTTTTCCTTTTATTGGACAGCCCAGTTGAGAGAGACGTCGAAACATTTGTGAGACTGGGAGTTACATGCTCCATACATCCTTGGCTGGATTCAAATTAGAGATGTTGTTTCTTAAACTATTAAATCCTTTTTGTTTTAGTTAAAGCAGCTGTGTACGTTTTTTTAATGATAAAATCTAATAAAATTATTCGTAGGAAAAAATCAATTTGCAGGTCACTTGGCAGGAATTGGGTTTCACTTTGCATTCTGCTGTGTGAATATCCTTGTTGTACTATCAGTCACCACCCAAAAATTAATTTTCTTTTAATTATGACACAGATAAATAAAGAAAAAAAAGATTCATCATCAGGTGGTGACATCGGAAGTACCAGTGCATTCAGACATTTGAATTGCCCACCATTGTGTGTGTTTCATACAAGAGTAGATATTTCTCTGTGCCACTGCCAGACCATCTCATGCCAGGGTTCCCCCCCCCCCCCTCTATTATACCTTTTTCTTCCGGTCGTTAGGCCTTTTTTCTCTTGCTTCTTATGCGGTAATGTCCACAAACAGAAAGGGCTTTGTATATATATAGAGAGAGAGAGAGAGAGAGGGAGAGAGAAAGAGGGATAGAGAGGGATAGAGAGGGATAGAGATGTGGGGGGGTAATGGGGTTCGAAGTGTTAGCCTGAAATTCTAATGAGCTCTGATGAGCAACAAACTGACATTCCCCTCGTTAGTGAGGCTTCAACACAAAAGCACAGAGTATATAGACCACATGCACACCAAACGCACACGCCTAGGACGATTACACTATAATTCCTTAGACACACACATATACACGCACACACACGGTTCTCATCCATTCTCATTAGCTGTGCCATTGAAGCTTCTATGGTAGCTTATGCTGTGGTTGAAGTGTTTGTGTGCAGAGTACTGCATGTATGTGTGACTGCCTGAGCTTGAGGCTTGCAGCTTGTCTTGTGATGGGTCTGATTGTAACCCCTACACACACACACACACACACACACACAGACAATGTCTTATGACGGCACTGAGAGGAAGGAAGACGCTGTGTGTGTCTGGATTTCAGTTGTGATGTAAAAGCTGTTAAAAAAAATATCTGCTCAACTTTTAAAAGTACTAATGTTTAAAACCACATAAAGCTGTTTTAAACTCCACTGTCAACCCAATCAACAGCAGCCTCACACCCGGAGAACTTCATTAATCATTTCAAAGGATGCCGAAACAAGCAATTTTAAGTGGTCCTTGAGGGTTGAAATCTGAACAACAAAGTGATTGTGAGTCCCACCTCTGTATGCTGTTGAATGCACAAGTATAAGTGCCAAACAATGCACACAATATTCCATTTGCAAGGCTGATTGCTACCTATCATTATGTTGCAGCTCCACGATAGGTGGAGGAAGATTACTTTTCTCTCGAGTGCTGGTGGGAGAGATGATGAGGGCCAGTTTTAACAGTGCGGACAGTGTTGTCTTGATTGTATCTGGGCTTCTGATGTGCTGCTTCCTAATAACATAAAAAGGGTTGACTGTAGCCACTTTTTTTGCTGTCTACACATAATAGCCCCTTTCACACAGATATTTCATAATATTGCTGTCAAGAAGATCTGTCGTTCTTGCTTTTTCATTCTGCACAAAACAGCATAACTGGTGTGCTCGCCGACAACGCGGACCCAAAAGAGGCGTGGCGTTTAACACAGCAGAGTAGATGCTCCGCCGTCTTCAAGTACATTCCTTCTTAGGTTCAATATTTTAGTTTTGGGCGACATTGTTGACGTTCATTCTTGTTTTAAATGTTTTTGGACTGTTGTTGCATTTCTGACAGGATTTTGCTGGACACCCGTCTTGGTTGATACACGTGTTACTTTGAACAGGTCTGGCCTAAATCAACCTCAGAACTCAACGGCTATCTGTCTGATTAGGATTTAGCCTCTGGGGGCCACGCCTGGTAGTTCTAGGGTTCCAGTGCTCCGGATGATGGAGATCCAGGCCAAGACTTCCTCTACTGTGTGGTCTACTGGTCATTGTTTCTAGTCCGATTAGCAATTTGGGATGCGAGAATGGAGTTGAGAGGCGATGTAAACAACCTCTTTTCACAAAGCCAATTAGCCAAGCTAATAAAAAGCTAAATGGTTTTGGGATGATAGCTGATGGGTTCAGAGATTGCATTGTGGTCGACGTGCTCTCCACACGGACTGTTTACCCGCATGCAACCAAAGCCTGCTCAAAGTTGATTGGTCAAAACTACTTGGAATACAAACGGAAACCAGAACACTTCCGATACCAACATCTTGTCCCGTTGCCTACAGATTATTCATTCATATCCAGATATCTGTTTACGGAGATTAGGCCTATATTATTAAAAGCACATGCATTTAACCCCTGTGACCACGTGTGTTGCCAAATCCATCAAAATAGAAATCTTACAAACTATAAATTATATTCCTAAAAGGAGACTTCAGCCAAGTTTCTCTTGAATGCAGAGGTTTGGTTTATTTTTTGCTGGCATAACATTTGTAACACTTTTGATTTTCAAGGTTTGCATAAATTCTATACGTTGAAGCCAGGCAGATGCTACCTATCTATATATCACCAACTATATGGACCCTGTGTTTGTGTGCTTATGTTGTTATGTGTGTGTGCTTGTTTTTGCATATTGTGGTGGTTTGAATCTTTCACTGTCTGTCTATGGCTATGTTGTATATCTCGAGAACTGAATTTTGGCGGTTGAATAGCTTCGGAAGATTTCTTTAATCGATTAGTCATTTTCTATGCTTTATTGTTATTTCCAAGAAGCTCATCTTAGACACAAGATTTAAAGTGGTGCTTTTGTGTGATTCTTTGTGGAGAAACTCATTGTGGACAAAATCATATGAGCGACTCAGAAATGTCTTTGGTCGAGGTCAGCCCTAAACTAACTCTTCTCCCCTTTCCTGGATTAGACTAGGGATGAGCAGTTCTTGACAACATTGCAAGCAGCAAAACCCGGTCGCCAAGTAATCGGTCTGCTCCAAATGGAAACTCGCTCCGAGCGCCCCCACCCCAACGGGCACTGCAAACATCAAAGAGATGGGGGACAAAACAGTCCCAGTCCCTGTTCTCTGCAAAATTGCATTCTGACTTTCAGCTGAAGCTAATGTGAGACATTAGAAGTGACTCGGTTAAAACAAGTTGGTGTCTTTCCAACTCATGGTCATAGTGCAAGGTTCGTCACATGAGTCCCGTGAGTCGTTCATCAGGTAGTCGTTAATCGATCAATGTCCAATGTTCCTAAACCTAAAAATAAAGAATTAGTTTGAAATGGAGACATGAATGAACTTTGTTTGTAGTTGTCCAGAGCTCCCACAGTCTTATGTTAAAACAGGAGTACTTTAAAACACTTTCCAAAGCAGTTTTAAAGTGACATTTTGACCAGCCATAGAGCAGAAAACATAGTGTTCCTGTGGGGTCGACATTGAATGCGGTTGCCTCCTATCTGTATAATGCTCTCTTGGTTATTTATCATGGCTGAGTGTGAGTGAGGTGGTACTTCACCCGCTGTCCTCACCCCTTGGCCCAGTGGAGGACGGGTAGGAGGGGTGTGTGTGTGTGGGAGTGGGTGTTAGAGCGACTACCTCCACTGTGTGTCAAGGCATGTTGTAGGAATGCAGCTAATTCTTAGTTAAGTTGTACACAGCGCGGTCATCGCTACGGATTTCAATCAGTGCTGTCAACTTAAGGATCTGACCGTTATCCCCCCATAACTTTTTCGCTCGGGGGCACTCTTTTTTAAAATAATTAAAATGCCTTTGCGGCGGTTCGATCCCCGGCTAGCCCTAGTTGATGTGTCCTTGAGCAAGACACTTAACCCTGAATTGCTCCCCATAGCTGTGTCTACGGTGTATGATTGTAAGTCGCTTTGGATAATAGTGTCAGCTAAATTAAATGTAATGTAATGTAATGACATAAAAGAGGGTGCATTGGAGTTTTCGTTTGTTTTCTTATCCAAAAAGCACCTCAAGCACACTTTATGGTTTATAGTCCAGGAAGCACTCCTACCCAAATATGTTCAATCTCTCTGTCTTCTCTCAATCCTCGAGGATACATCATTGGTAATCACTCGGTGCATCCATTTCTCCATGTTTTGCCTATTTTGCCCCCCCACACACACTCTCCCTCCACCCGTCATGAATGTCAGTTTCCTCTGCATGCTCCAGATATGCATGTGGCATACTAATCAGATGACAGAAGAGCACCAAGGGAAACGCATTCAACTCTGTGCTGGTTTTATGTGTGGGTGTGTGTTCCTTAATCACAAGGGGTCTCCCTCTGCAGCCGTGCCTCCGCAGTTGTCTGAGTGTGTGTGTGTATGTTGGTGTCTCTTAACTCACAGCAGTGTGGGAGGAATAGAAATTATAGAAGGGTGGGTGGAAGAGCAGAGAAAAATGAGGGGAGGGAGCAGAGAGGCAGGGAGGAGGAAGAGGGGGATGACATAGAGCGAGAGGGAAGGGGAATCTAGCGACAATCTGTAGCGGTTTGAACATTTGAAAACCATAAAGCTTTGCCGCTTCGTCTCCTGCACGACACGCAGACGCACTCACGCACACACATACACGCACACACACACACACACACACACACACACACACACACACACACAGACGCAGACACACACATTTAACAGCTGATGACAATGTGTACTGAACGAAGCTTTCACATGCAGCGCTGAGGATTACTTGTCTCTTCCTTCATGGAGCAGCAAACTTTGACCGTTGATTCTGAAACGGCTGCTGATCCAGTGAGTAAATGAGCTGTGTGTGCACGTGTGTGGGAATGTGTGTGCGCGTGTGTTTGCTCTCCCTATATGTAATGCAGCCTATAATTGAGTGATGACTCCCTTGCTTCTGTCACATATAGCATGCAGGCTGTCTCACGCAATCGTGACTGTTAGACCAACATTGCTCGGGGAGTTGATGTTATATAAAGAAATAATACAAATACATTTCTTGTCAGCTTGAATTTAAATCCTTATCAAACTCTTGTTGCATATTGTGAAGCTTTATTTGGACCTTAATGTCCTATAACTGTTTAATGCCAATGTTCTCTTCATCTGTTCTTGTGGAAGTATCAATTCATGCTTATCATTCAGAAGATTCTTATTTATAAATTAAATGAAGTAAATGCTCTGAAACTTTAGTCGAAAGGCCCTATCTGTGGAATGATGGATCATGTGACCTGTGTGGGCCAATCATCTGAATTTTTTTTTTTTTCTGTTGCGTTAAAGGGAAACCTGTTGATTCTTAGGTTCAGCCCCATGGATCAGTTTAACTGCAGGAAGTGTATGAGCTTTTGTTCTATGGATCTTTTTTGAAGATGTTTGGCCGATGTGGGATCTTCTTTTGAAATGTTACCATTCCATATAGTTAGTATATGTCTAATTGCATTAAACATCTGTACTACTTAATGTATATTGTATACAATGTTAGTTCATATAGTAGTACATGCAATGAGGTCACTGTATACGAAATATTGTTTTTAAGTTTTGTAAAAGGTCACTAGTTAAGAGTGAGGGTTTTTTGACACTCTGGTGGAAAGCAGCACAGGACAGTATTGCACTAATCACAGCAGCGAGAAAAGAGCAGCCTGCAAGACCTCTGAAACACACACACACACACACACACACACACACACACACACACACACAGACATAAAAACTCATTCACATAACCAAAAAGCACACAATCAGATGTTTAAAGATAAGAACCTGACCACACATTTCTTCTACGTGTGTGTGTGTTCCTCGTGATATCCCCTAGGAGCAGAGTGTTTTAAGAAAGGAAAATCAGATGATGAGACAGCATCTATGTTGTTCCTGTACATGAAACACCTCCGGAGGTGCTTCTTTTTATCTTCATCAAGTGCCAGATGGGTGCAGTTTACCACGTCCGTACAATCAAACAGCGACATGTGATAAGTCAGTTGCAGGACTGGGTATTAAATTGATGCCAACACACAGTGTAAAAAGATTAAGAGAAAAAGCTTCCCGGTTTGAGGCTGTAGTTGTTAATTGAATACATATGCGGTCTGTCTGTTTGTCTGTCAGTCAGTTAATCAGTCTGTCGTGAAGGTCGAACACTGCTCATCTGTATAACGTGTTTCTGTTATTTTAGCCAACACATGTATGTTGACTTTTTGAATATAAAATAATGTGTGTGTGTGTGTTGTCAGTTAGATCTGCTCTCAGCTGGAGGTCTGTCCAGCACCTTTAGCTGTTGATGCTTGCATACAGTATGGATCCTTGATGGGGCTGATACGCTAACTCATCATTGATTCACTGTCTCACATTGTATAGTGAGACAATAGCAGTAAAAGAAAATGATCTGAAGAGACCATAAGCGTTGGTCTATTTAGTGCCTCACCTCCATCGTGACAGAAGAGGTCAGTGTTGAGTTTTGTTGAATTTATGTGTCTTTGTTGGCAGCAGAGAAAAAGAAACAGGGATGATAAACTCTATTCTGCAGAACAAATATGATTCTTTTGACAGAGATGGTTTGAAAGTGAGTTCACACAAGCCCTTTATTTTCACTCAATTGTTGGTTAAACCATTAAGTTGTTTTGCTCTATCTTGTTTCGACCAAGTACTTAAGTTAAGATCTTATAATTCTTTCTATTCATCATATCAAAGTTGGAACTTTTTGAATTTTCCTCAATGCAATCTCAATGTAATTTACAACAGTTCAGATCATAGAAATATATAAATTGTTTATTGCGCGGTAGCTAACCTTTTTGTGTTGTAAATCAGTGAGCAGGACTACTTTATGTCAATATTGTATGTCATTAGATTTACAGGATGGATGTGTCAATGTAATAAAGCTTGCCTTTGTCAGGTATTTAATTAACTGAATAAGCCAGGAACAGTCCTGTCAGTTTACTACAGTAGAATGTATTGTATTCCATTCATTGTTATTTATAGTTTTAAAGGCAGACCAATGGCATCTACAAAGACAAAGAGCAATCACAAGTTTGACATAACCAACAAAGATATCATGACAAATAATGTCTGTATAGCCTAATATGACCCACTGAAGGCAATACACTACAATTGAAATGTATACTTGTGCATAGTAAACCCATGTGTTTAGCTAACAATGCATATTTCAACCATGTAAATATATGTGGTTTGCTTTAAACTTTGTAGAGAGAGAGAGAAAGAGAGACATATGACAAATCTCTCCTTTTCTTTTCTTCTTCTTTCATCTCTTCCTTTTCTCATCAGGATGTGGATTTAGCCAATTTAAACTTTGTCACATCCCTCTTATCCCGTGTGATGTCCGGGCTTCTCTCTCTTCTCCTCCACTGACAGATATGTTTTGGGCTGAACTTGAGCATGGGTTCCTCATATACACTCTCGTAATTCTTCCTGGCCTGTCAAAGAGGTGTGAAACACCAGCGTGCTGCTTTGAAATGAAGCTCCCAAGGTTTACTGTCTTTTCAGGTGTATTTAAGTAGCTGAACCAGGCAAACTTTAAAGTTTTAAAAATGACTGGTCCACTAGGTGGCTTGGCAGCCTCTGGCAGCGCCTTCGGTCTGAGTGTGTTCCTGATGTTGCTATGATACAGGGATGTTAACATTAGCTTTAACAACAATACAGCACTGCTATTTGAGCTCAATACTCCTTTTTTTTTGGGAGGTGCCGCGTCCTATGAGGCAAGAAACTCTTAATAAACACAGACAAAATGCAACAAAAGACAGATTTCAATAACTGGACTGTTTTATATGCGGTTGAAAAACATTTCGATTCACTACGACTGGAGAGTCTGGCAGTCATACAAGTCCAGTTCAGAGAGGGAAGACAAGTGGAATCACAATGCTATACAAATGTTTTAGTTCCTCTCTAAAATGTGACATTTGTAGTTAAACATCCACAAACATAAAAACACAGATACTTCTTCCTTTTATTTGGAGAATCATGTGTTCTCCTATCATTGTACAGTACACACCAGTAAGTCATCACAGATAGAGACATCAAAAAGACAGACTGTAGCATTATAGGAGAAAGTGTCAAAGGAACTTTGCTAAAACAGGAATTTAGGGGGAGCTATAGGTGTAGGCTCAAGGTGTTATTATGCACAAATTCAATTGCAGCCTTTGTTTGTGTGTGCGAGAGAGGGAGCGAGAGTGTGCTACTTTGTCCTGTGAAGTGCCTTTATTTGCTCCACTTGACCTTTCAACAAACCTGCAGAAAATGTCATTGGTTTATTGAAAGCGGGTCCTAGAAAATTACCTCCCTTTTTGCTATTTTTGCATTCTCTTCTCCCTGTGTTTATAATACATGAATCAAAGACCATTCATTTACAAAATCCCTGGAAAACATCCGACGCAGTTGAGTTGGACATAAACCTGCCTAAATGTGATTCGAGGAGGGTGGAGAGGTAAGGGCTTTGCTGGAGCGCGATTGGCAGGCCAACCGTTGTTCCATCCCCCTTCTTTGTAACTGCTGCCTGATGGGGGTGTGTCACTATGGAAACGGTTCAGTGTGTGTGTGTGTGTGTGTGTGTGTGTGTGTGTGTGTCTGCGAGAGAATGTAACTACCGAGTCAGTCTGTCAGCTAAGTGTGTGGAGGAGTGTGTGAGAAAGACGAGACGTATATGATGGAGGAGGAGAGAACCATCTTGGTGACAGTGAGATACAGTATATCTACTTAACACAACTTTAACAGATAGTTAAGGCTAACTCTTAGGTGTGTGTGCGTGTGTGTGCGTGTGTGTGTGTGTGACAGATGTGCTGAGGCATGGCTCCATACAAGCCAGCTGTCTGCATGAATTTCCTGCCCTAGGTAGCTCCCGAAGAAGCTCTGTCAGCGCACATGTGTGAGTGTGACTGTTTCCACGTGTGTTTGTCAGGTTTAGACATGTAGATTGAGCAGTCAGTGGGTTTCCTCCTGTGTGAGAGGAGAGCAGCATGAGCCTGAGGAAGAGGCTCTCTTTCAAGCGAGTCTGGAACTTCAATACAGTGAGTAGTATGCACGCACACACACTGACTGAACAATGCTGTCTGTACAAGTGGTCTGCTCAGAACGAGTGCACAATTTGCCGTACTTTTTGTTTTGTTCATAGTGGAGGGAAGTGAATGGAAGAAGAGACTCACTTACTCATTTATTTATGTCCATTGACACAAACTTAAAAATATTCAAACACGCTCTGCTTTATAATAACAAACCAAAGTCTGTAATGCTGCCAAAGTGCCACGAGTAAGGGAAAAAGAAGTTTGCAATGTTCCTTCTGCACAGTTGATGACATAACAAAAATGAAATGGGAAGAGAAAAGGGGAGCAAGAATGTCATTCAGTGCATACCAGCGTGGTTCTGCTCGCTAAAGACGGGTAGAGATGGAGGGAAGAGGGGACTGTTGCCTCCAGCAAAGTACATGGAAAGAGAAATCCATTACCTTCAGACCATATGAGAGGGAAACACAGGGATGGGAGCAGATGCATATGGAAGGACAAAGTAGAGGGAGAGGACAGGAGCTCTTGGGAAAGTCAAAATGAACAAATGCTGGGAAAGTGTGTGTAAAGGTAAAGTGAGACAGAAAGACTAACTAGAGAAAGTTCTAGGCTGTTTCTTTTCCTCTCAAAGCCAGATGTGTTTCGGGCCAAAGCAGGAGATAGAGAGGAGGAGAAAGCCAAAGTTGAGACGGGACTAGCGATTGAGACAAATGGAGGCAAAGACAGAAAGAGCTTATTTTTTCTTGCCTCTGTGAGGTGGTTCGACGGCATGTGTGCATGCGTTACAGATAGTGAGGGAAAACAAACAGCTGTAAGACAATGGAAAGGTGAGCTGGGTACTTCTTGTGAATATCACTTATTTAGCATGTAGACTGCAGCTGTGAGTGTGCTCAGACAGGGTGATTTGATCAGATTGTATTGTGTTAACGTCTTGCACCCTCTTCTGTCTGTGTGCACTAAAGGCCAAGTAAAACAAACATTTATCACTGCCTCAGCCTCTGAGTCACATCCCCCGTGTGGCTCTATTGTAGGAAAACAAACATTGTCCACATTCCTTTCTTTCATAGAGACTGAATATTGATTCTTGAATGCATCGCAGGGATTTTTGGCTTTATCGCAGAATTCCAGTGCCGGCCACAGAAGATTTCACTTTTGGAATTAAAAAAAAAAAGGGTTTGAAATGTTTGTGGAGACGTTGAGATTGTGAACACATAGCTTCCATTGACCCTGAACTTTTCTGATCGCGGTACGTTGGTTTATTCATTTATTCATCCAGTTGTTTTTTTTCTTTTTCCTCAGGAAATAATTAGTTCAAATCATGGTCACACTTAAAACACCACAATCAATGCTCACACCTGCAGAGCCTCATTTGACTTTTGGATCATGAACCTAATCGGCTTGTCGGCCTCAGCCCGTCCTCTCTGAGTTAAACTGCGCTAAAGTTAAGCGGTTTCATGGATGCCAGTCCTGGCAGGGGGACTCTGATCCTCTCAATGGCAGCCACTATTCACCTCATATTCAAAAGTAAACACACAGCACGCACACATTGAGCCTGTTGGCGCAACAGCTTCCTCCTCAGCTGTGTGTGTGTCTGTGTGCGTTTACGTGTGTGCAGGGAAATCTGTGTTGTGAATTCTAACTCACCTTTTAAGGACAGCATGTGTGTGTCAGTTGTTCAGTTCTAGGTGTGGTCTCCTGTAGTGTTTACACGAGTAGAGGGAAGATATGTTCAGTGTTCGTCCATATTTCAGTCTCCATCGGCCTCGTGCACTTTCACACACGTAAAGATCTCATTCCTTTCCAAAGGTGGCAGTTGCAGCTCTAGTGTTGGAGCCAGGAAATGTTTCCTGTGGTACAAACAGTGTTGTCTTTGTGTGTGCGTGTGTGTGTCGTAACCCTGACAGATCTTCATTTACCCTGTCAAGTGTTACTGGCTGCTCTGTGTCTCATCCTGCAAAACAGAACAGTCTTTTTCCAGGAATCATCGTCCACCTTTACGCATACATCCACAGACGGAACATTTTCGGAAACATGAGATTGTTTAAGGAGACTGCTAACTTATTCATGTTATGATAGCAGGGAGAATAAACGGATGTAAATTGTAACTGGTGTTTTGCCATAGTTTGAACCCAACGTCCAGGCTTCATAACAGATGATGTAAGCCACACCTCTCCTAGTCACAGCTAATATAGCACTTGGGTCCTGTACGCACAGTGACCAACCACTCCCTACACACACACAGACACACACACACACACACACACACAAAACCAATGATGGAAAAGCCAGGCATGTAGCTACAAGGTGGCATTTTATGTTCAGGGAGGATGTTGGTGTACAAACATGTTGTGACCTGTGTACAAAATAATCTTGTTTTTGAACCGCACAAAATCCAACCGGTCATTTTAATGCTCCTGATCAACAAAGTCATAATGCAATTACAACACTACAGATCCCACTGGCACCGCTATCAGCAGCAGTGATGGGCCAGCAAGGGAAAATAGGCCAGGACATTTGATTCAGTGTGTGTTACCAGCGAGTGTTGTGAAGACATGTGATATTCAGCCGTCTTATCTTTTGTTGAAGTGGGTGTGAGAGTGTGTTTATTGCATAACTGTCCACAACACTGTATCGCTGTTCAGACCAAAGCACTTCTCAGTGCACCAAAATATTCTTATAAAGTTCTTCTTCTCAGTATCATTTTTTCTTTTATTCTTGTGAATTCCATGAATCACAGATATTTTAAGATCAGAATCGGCAGACTGACTGAAGTTCAAAAAATAAGTTAATGGACCAGTTACTAATGGGGCATTAAACAAGATTTAACATACCGAATACATTAAACAAAAAGATCTTCTAAATAGCTTCTCAAATATGAGTTTGAAGGTATCATCTTTTAGATTAAACTATTTATTGATGAATAGAAAATAATAATATTTTATACCTAAAAACTTTTTTTACTTTTGTTTGGCAGTGATGGACATCAATGATTATTCTACAACCTTTATAGGACTGCATTAATATTGTAGATCAATCAACACAAAATATTGAGTATGTGTTTCTATAAAAAATACACAGACTGAACCAAGGAAACCATCGTAGTTGGGAATTTTGATGCACAAGTCCGCCTGCTAGAGAGGTAGCACGTCGACATCTTTGCATTTGTAAATTCTCATTTCAAACTGCTATTCTACTTCATTGCTGACAAGAGTTTAAGAAAGTTAGTCCTATGTCTTTTGTTTTGTGTCTGGCCTAAAAATCAACACCAATTTAGCGAGCCTGTACACTGAAATGTAATAAAAAGTATTCCTTCAACTGACTATCTGTTTAAATGGTAACCAAATAATTGATTAGAAGAAACTGTTTGAACTCATAAAATCTATCACACCCACATTCTGAGGTTTTTGCTTGGAACCAAGTCCTCCACTTGTGTGGAAACCATAATTAGTCATGTGCTGCTGTGTCACCTTTTTTCTGCTGATCTTAACAGTGCATTTAGTGCATGATACTGTATATGGGACATAACATCCCCATTATTATCTGTGAACAATCAGCATCAGCAGGAAACAATCTCAGACAATATTGGGGCTATGATATTGGGGTTAATCCCTACTGCCAGTAACACTGAAGTAAAGCTCAGTAAGTTTGAAAGCAATAGAGGATCAAAGTAGAACGCTTGACATACTGTAGGGATATATTTCATATCATGATTCTCTATTATCAAGACATTGTTCTCTCTGGATAGGGGCTTGGAGAGAGAAGCTAAGGAGGGGAAGTCTGGAAAACCCCCAGTCATTCCCTCTGGGCTGTCAGGAATGACCTGGATCTGCCAGGAGAGGAGGAGGGAAACAAGGAGGGAGTGAAGAAGAGAATGACTTGAGTGAAGAGTGGAAGAAGAGAGGTTGTAATGGGGCACAAAGGAAGAAAGAGTGTGGAGACTGTAAAGGAGGGAAAGAACAAACAAAAGGAGGGACTTTGAAAATGGTTAGAGGTGGGGAAGGGGGGGGGGGGGGAGGACTAGGGGCCTCGATTAGGGGCCAAACCACTCCACCACGGAGTACGTCTGGAAGTGATCACATTGGAGCTGTTTGGGGGTGAACGCACACACACGCACAAATGCAGAACAACAGATGTCGACCTCATGTATACATAGCCTACACCATATAATATATGAAGCATGTCTTAACACACATGAAACACACGCACACACATCACAGACCGAATAAACGTTGTTAAAATGTGTGAGATGTTAAAATGTGTAGGAGTCTAATCAGCGAGGGGATCAGGTAACCAGTTTCCGCTGGTGAGGTTTCTGCCTCCGTCATTTTCCTCTTGTCCTGTGCGATGGTTCGACCACAATCAACTGCTATGAAGTCACATCAAATCTCTTTTCACACGCCAGTGCCAACCTCAACTCTTCCAAGGACAGTCTGAAATAGCTAATCCCAGTGATTACATTGGCTGTGCCATCTGGCCACGACAGCTTTGCTCAGCCGAGGAAAGATGCACGTGAATCAAACCTTCACATATGCTGCACCAGCGGGTCAACTCAATCACATTTGATTAGTTTAAGTGTGTACATCGACTCTTAGTTAGGGTATTGTGATCCACCAATTTTATTATGGTTCATATTTTTGAAAGTGGAATGACTAGTGAGTGACTTTGTTTACATGCACCAACAAAAACAAGGTGTTGAAAAGAATCAGGTTATGGGGACAACATCCAGGAGCACATTTACAGACACTGTGGTAACCTGGTAACTTTAAAATCTGCATATTCATGAAGCAAGGATGGATCATTCTTGGTGTGTTGGTGCCATAAGCTGCTGCTTCCTGACCAGAGAGGTTTTTTTTATTCTCACATTCTAAATATGTCTGAATTGTACAGCCTAGTCTAGCTGTAGAAACTGACTTAGTTTGATATACGTTTCTATTTTAAGTGTCAGTTTGAGTTCGAGTCATTTCATTGTTTTGAACTAGTAATGATTATTTCTTTTACCGGTAATATTCCCCCTTACTCAACTCTTCATGTATGTGTTCTTGTAAAAACTGCATTAGAAATGTACAGTATGTATATACTAAATTACAGTATACATGCACGCATTGCTGTGAAGTGAAGTTTTTCCAGCTCTGTAATGTTTTTCTTGTACACTTGATTTCTCACATATGAAGTTGAGACATTTGTAACTGATGACCTGGCGATAACCTCATAGAAACATCCCGTCAGACTCCCATGTGTCTGTACGGAGGAACCATGAGATCATTGACATTTCCAAATGAAAATGTGATTGGGATGTAAGAAAACTTATCAATGCATAGAATTTATGTCTGAGGACCATTTCAGATTTCTACGTCTAAACTAAGGAAGAGGCTGAGTTTCAAGGCATGTTGGTTTAGACAACGTCCTGTACAACTGATCCCGAATCACCAGCCAGGAAACAACTTGACCAGTTCTCCACAACCAAGCCCAAAATCAAGAGAATTCAAAATCAAGACAATTCAGATTCTAACAAGGCACAGGGACACACACAATACTTAAAAAAAATAGTTTTTTAAAACCAGTCTCCAGCTCTACAGCCCTGATTAATAGTTTACGTGCATAGATTTATGACAGTGGCTCAAATTGCACATATGGCATTGCTATGATATTGGATGTTACAGGGACTGAAAAAGTTAACATTGCTTTACTCCGATTTCATGCATAAGGCAATATGTTCTTAATACTATGACAGTTTTCCTAAAATTAGATTTAAAAAAAAAAATCACAAGCCTACATTTTTGCAAGATACTGAATATATTGAATTGTAACCCCTGTATCATGCTATTGTATCACCTATTTCTAGCCAGCACACAGCCCTATAATGTACTATATAAATCAAGCAGTAGCACGATTAGTGGACAGATTAAAAGCATCAACAGCTTCTCTCAGATTTACAGCGAGGCTGGATTATTTATCTAGAGAGCTGAGTGAGATCAGTGTTGCGTGTTTGACAAACACTCCTGCGTTTGCTTCTCCCCCTTCCTTCTGTCTCTCTTTCTCTCTCTCTTCCCCCTTTCACTCTTTTCCTCGTCCTCCACACAAAGCTATGTTCCATAGTTAGCTACTTTACTGATGTCTGTGTTGAAAGATCTCGTCACAGCTCAGCATGTCTGAAAGAAAACACACTGCATTGTGTATATAGTGTGTTTTCTGTGTGCTGTTTTGTGTCTACATTAGGAAAAATAGGATATGACTAAAGCAAGTTTGGTCTGTAAAGGTGTTTGTAGACATCTGTGTCTGTGTCTGTGATTAGATATGCAAGAAAACATCACACGTCACTGTGAAATTGGGGGCAGGTAGGCCACTCCCCCCCCCCCCCCCCCCCCCCCCCCCCCCACACACACAGAGTAAGCCTCACCTGTGAGGAGGCTTTCTTGCAGAGCAAGCACAGCCAGTTCACAGATGATTCCACCCACACACGAGACGATGAGTGTGGGTGTGCCGCAAACCTGACTGTGTCATGATTTAAAAGTGTCTGTGTGTGATAATGAGCCAGGTCCTGTGAGAAACGCAGTCAGTCTGTGTGTGTTTCTGCATGTGTCCAGTGCTGCTGCATGCTCGGACAGCTGCCTTTTGGCGCTCGTAATCTGTGTGAGCTTGTATGAACATGTGTTGTCTGCGTGATGAGGGAATTTCCTAATCCATGTCTCTCTGTGCTTCTTTACAGTCCACTGCAGTCTCTGATGGAGGTGAGTAGCTACGTCTTTGGAAAATCTGACACTCTCAATACCTGTTATAACAATCTATGACGTCTCTAATTGGCTTATATAATTGGCTTCCCTTATCCTTAAGTTGTTGTGATCTACTTTAAGGAACTTTTAATGGGATGAAGTAAACGGCATTTGTGTTGGGCCAGTTGCCCTTTTCTAAAGTGTAGGGATACAACCGTGTTCCTTGTGGACTCCTCAGTAATATCTGGCTGCTTTCTAGACAGTCTGGTTCGACCTGCTCAGCGTCTGCCCCACCTCGGCCTGCTCTGCGGCGTTTGGCAGGCTGCAACCTCAAATAGCCCCACATTTAAGAACATAAGCAGCACAACAACAACAACTTGTGGCAAATCACTGACATGATATGCAGAACATGGTGCTGTTCAGACTGCACAGTAAAAGGCTAAATTAGTGGTTTTGCATTAACCCTACTAGTTATTCTAGTCTGCTTGTGAAACAGCATTGGGAAATTGAATGTGATAGTTTAATATGTGAAAGTTCATTACCAATATTCTGTTGAATGATATAGGGTTAGTAGTTTTCGTGAGCATGTTCGGCATTGTTTATTATTCTGTATTTCCTCGTTGTTGTGTTGTATTGGACCTAGTTCGAGGTTGGTGTCATGTGCGTATTTAGCATGTGCCAACAATAACGAAATTGGTGCTTTCACGCTTCACAAATGCACATGAAAGACTCAAGTTATGGCAGATGGGAGATCAAAGAAGGAAGAGGAGGCGAGAAACAAGACTAAAGATGCATGGCCAACATGTTTACAGCCAGCTACGATGTAGAAGTGTTTATGGTCACTTGTTCACACCACGTGTCTGTTGAAGAGAGGATGTGTTGTTTGGGAGTGAAGTGGAAAGCTTGCTCTCTTTGCAAGTTATGTGCATGTGATGTAGGGAGCATGATGGTGAAGGGACCAGTGAAAATGTTTCATGGTTCCTCTCACTTATTCAAAGTAATAGTAGGAGTATAGATCAATATCACCAGCATATATAAGTGAAGTGTTACTGCATGTACTCAACAAGACACTTGCTCAGTTTTTATTGATTTATTGTGAGCTGGGAAACCTCTGTGTGTGGATTGGTCAATTTTTTGGGAAAAAAGCTGTGTATTTCTATAAATGATCTTGTTCCTTATTGTAACATCAGATAGCGTAACAAGTAAACACTAAAGAAAAGGGTTCTGATTGATAGTTTATGAATCCTTAACTCAGTGAGGGTTAAATGATGTTTTCTTAAAGGCAACACACAATTCTGAAAGATAGCAGCTATAATATGCTCAACAGTAAGACATACAATCTCATGATCAAAGACACACAGATCAACTCATTCACTGGATGAGAGGGAGACTTGTGATTTTTACAACAAATTACTTGGCCATAATCATTGAGACTTTCTCTTTACCAGCTGCAATTAGAAATGCTTATGCACCAATGCATCCCTAATTATAATCCAGCATATATATCATTTTACAATGAGCCATTCTGGATAATGAGTACTTTTACAGCTCAAGGTTATTGTGATGCTAAATATGTGTTTGCACTGTTCAGTAAGATTAGGAATGCAGGACCATTTCTTTTCTTTCTAAATACTTCCTGCCTTACAATTAAAGTGCTCTAATGGTGCTGATAATCCCTGTTCCATTTGAATTTGACCCTCTCATTTGCATGAATACGAGCTCTTCTAAAGCTTGTTTCCTATACGCTAGCAATAATAAAGCTACACACTGTATTTTTTAATACAACTAGGGATGCAACAGTCCGTCATTGATATTGGATACAGACTCACATTAATGTGTACAGTGTCGTGACAATAAGGCCAATTTATTTAATCCAATTTAATGTTTACGTCTAATTAGACGTGCACGTACTTAAGTAAGTCATGCGTCATCACACCGGTAGACCGCATAGCTGAGGGTGAACACAGCAAAGGTCAGCCAGAGGTATTTCGTATACTTGTGGGCTTGCTTTTAACAATATATAACAATTCCGTCAATGTATGTATCCATTTGTTTATTTGTTAAGAAATTAATGTTAAAGTCAAGCAGGCTGTTGCCTCACACACAAAAGAATGATGCCAGTGATTTACACACAGTGAGGCATGCAGCTTATTAATGAAGCACTGGTATTGGATCGGCACTGATGATACACAAAGCCCAGGTATTGCTATTGGGACTAAGTAAGCAAATCCAACTTTATTTAGAGTCATAGAAGTTTTTAGACACTTATGAAAACTAATGAAATAGTTTGACTGTACATTATAATTTATCCAAAGTGTTGAAACCACTTGTTGGTGTGGCTGGTGGTTCGACCCCTGACTCAACAGTCCTTGAGCAAGACACTGAACCCCAAGTTCCTCTCCGGGCGCTTCACAGCAGCTAACTGCGCCTACATCCTTAGTACTTTGTATATGACAATTGTTTTAATCTTAATGTGACACTAGAAAACTGCTCACAATAGTACAGTGTGTGTGTGTTTTCAGTGCAAAAAATATATAAATACAATATAAAACAAAACACACCCAACAAAAAAGGCATTTAGGCCTTAAGCGTTCAGCCTTTGAATTTGAATGTACATCCTCTGAACTTCCAACAATTCATACCATTTTTAGTTTTGCACTAAATGTCACTGTGTGACTGCATGCCTCATTAGTTCCAGTAGTGGCCTTCCTTTAACAAGCTCCTCATCAATACTGCAGTTTTTCTCTGTGTGTGTGTATATGAATGCTTTTGTGCTCTGGCGTTTTTAGTTCCGTCCTCCCTTGGCTCTGAATTATTCATCTCAAGTCCTGTGTGTGCTTGGATCACTTACCGACCTGGAAGCCCACAACGGTGTGTGCGTGTGTTTCTCTGTGTGTGTGTGTTTCTCTGTGTGTGTGTGTGTTTCTCTGTGTGTGTGTGTGTGTGTGTGTGTACGTACGCAAGTGCGTGTCTCTGTCGTGACCTGACTCTCTTTGTGGCCTATCAGGTTGTCAGCCAGGTTGCTCACCACCACCAACAGCCTCTCTCTCCTTCCTTCTTCTTCTCTCCCTGTTTTCCATCTCTCTCTCGCTTCCTTCCTGTGATGTCGTCAGCTGTGCATGTGTGTGTGTATGTGTGCTGCATCCTTCAACCTGTTGTGTTTGAGGTTTGGGAGGGGCCCTGATAGGGTGAGTATGGATGGAGGGGCTTGGTTCCCCCTTAGGATTCACTACCTGCCCCGCTGGCACCACACTGGCTCCTACCAGCTCTACCCGGGTGAGGATACAGCTGGTGGTTCAAGTGCTTCCTCTCCAACTAAAGAAAATGTAGATTTCATGCACGAGGAGCAAAAAAAATCAAATCATATTTGAAGCTTTGATGTTACTGACCTCTTTTTAAGGATTGCCAATCACAACGGGAACACGATGCAGATGGTTTGTGAAATTAATTGTTTTATTTAAACTACCAGCTGCAGGGTTAACCTGTCTGTGACTGTTGGATAGCGGCTGTACATTATTGTACCTTTGCTCTGCTGTTTCTTTTCTCCATAAAGGTAAAAGTGAGAGTAATAGGAGTAATACTCCTATTACTCTCACTAGTTCACTCTGTTTCTGAGCTCTGCTGAGCATTTTAACTCTAATTCACACATGGATTTAATTTTGCATGCTTAGCAAAGTATATCCTCCATGAAATGTAGATAGAAAATTGTTCGTAATAATCTTACTTAAAAGAACCCTAAAAAATGTTTTCAAATTAGTATTTCTTTATAACATTAAATATGAATGTTTTAAAGTTTCCAGGGCCTTTAAATCTTACTAAAGAATATATATACTTAATTTCAGTAATAAAGGTGGCAGAAATTGTCATCTCTTTCTGTGAAGCGCCATTTTAAATTGCATTTTCAATTCATTTTGCATACGATACTTGCATTTTAATTGTTTGCTTTCTGTTGGCTGTGAAAGGGAAATCTTTCACTAATAATAAAACAAATTATAGGAGGAAAATATAGAAATATTTCAACTCTGGGCAGTTATGGTAAATGGTGTCTTGTTGTTAATAACCAATTATGACTGTTATGAGGCACCTTTTTATAGTGTTGGCATGTGTCTGTAATAGGTGGGTGACAGGATCAGTGGTTAAAAGAACAAAGTGATTGCCCTTTTCTAAAGTGTACAGCAATAGATTACCATGAAGCAGAAGTCCAAGGAGCCGTTTACTAGCAGTTTGAAACTGAGAGTGAATGAGCCCAACAGTTGGAAAAGACGTAATTCTCAGTATGAAAACTGCCATTGATAACATCATAAAATAAGACAACTGTGCAAAAGTAGTAGGAATTATTCATTAATAGCCAAGTTTCTAAGTTTGAAATCCCACAGGACTAGCTGTGAGCAACATACTGGTCTTTCAGTTTATTTACACAATTTGCATCGGCTCGGCCACCTGACCGGTGATGCCTTCCCTCTGGCTGTTCTTGTTTTTGTTTTATCTCAACTGAGCAACCCACTTTCAGGCCTGGAGCGCTGTTATTCTGGTTATTCTCAGCTTCTCTCTGTGCTTTTGCTTTAGAAGTCCATCTAAACATGAGGAACACAGACGTACTGAGGTCTTGTGGTGGGAAAGATAATAAATTCTTCTCTGGATTAAGCATCCATGCACAAACATTTGGGAAATCAGTTTACTGTTGGAAGTTGTTGTTGTGATCAAACCAAGACTGTGACTACACATACAGTAGATAACGTGTAAAATTGAGCATGTTGTTCACGGTTCTGAACTGAAGGGTGGGAAGTTGCAGATACTTCTGTTGCATTTTGAAAAGATAGTACATTATGTTTTTGACTTTCTCTGGATTGTGATGTTGTGTAGTTTGACACTCCTCTCTTGTCCCTGACTACACTAGATTTTGTTTCAGTTTGTCTGATATAATGCAAAACAGTGGAACACAGTCCTTTTGTATTGTGAACATCAGGTTATTATCTCCGCCATGGAGGTTGGATTTTCCGTTTGGTGTTTGTTGTTCGTTTGTCAGCGGCATTATAGAAGGACGGAGCGGATACACACATACTTTTTCACTTTGCTCTCCAAGGGTCCTTTCTAGATATATCTGTGATTTTGCATGTATTTACTATATTGTGATATAATATAATATGTCAAACTGTACTGCCTTTCCTTCGACTGTCATGAAGTACATTTATTTACAACACAGGAGTTGAAAATAGTTTGGCAGATCAAATTTGTAATGTCAGTTTCGTAGGGATTGTTTGAGTGAAAGCATGCTGTCAGGTGTTGTGTTGCAAAGGGACAGAAAAAGCTACAGAAAACCACAGCAGGAACACGTGCGGATAGAGGAGGTTAAACGGGCTGCTACTCATCGGGATGGGACACACAATGCCACTGATGGTGCTGCCTTCAGGTGAAGCCCCTTCAGACAGAGTAAAACTAAACAACAAACAGGGAAAAATAAACATTCAATTTAAACCATATCACCCTTCTGAGATCAGACCAACCATAGATTGTGCTGTTGTGAATGTGCACTTACAGGAGAAAAAGGTATAGACATCTTAAACTGGAGATGCATCAAAACAAGTTTTGTAATCATTACACCGTGAATCATAATCAAATTGGGTGTCCTCAGCAACTTTTTCATGTTGTGTGTATTTGTGTTTGTTGTCCAGAACTTAACAGTGTGGAGCTGCAGGGCTGCAGCAGTGACAACAGTCTGAACAGCAATGCCAGCCTACCCAGCGTTCAGAGCCACCGGCGCCACACTGAGAGAAGAGTGGCCAGCTGGGCCGCCTGCTTCGAGAGGCTGCTGCAGGACCCTGTGGGAGTCCGCTACTTCTCGGTATTATCACAGCGCATTGCTGGTGCTGTACATTCATATAACAGATGGGCTATTTATTCTTTCAACTTTCAAAAGGACTTTTTTAAGCAAACGTTTGATCCCCATTTAATGCTTGTGATGCAGGAGTTTCTGAAAAAAGAGTTCAGTGAGGAGAACATCCTGTTCTGGCAGGCCTGTGAGTTCTTCAGCCACGTCCCTGAGAATGACAAGAAGCAGGTAACAGACATGCGGATCACACATTGATTGATCACGTGCATTCATTCATTCATTTACACCCCAATAAGGAGCAGAGATATTATGTGTTCCTCATCTTCTTTTATCACCTTGTCTTTTTGATCTAAACCTCGACCTCTCCTCCACCTCCTTCTCCAGCTCTCTCAGCGTGCCAGGGAGATCTACAACAGCTTCCTGTCCAGCAAGGCCACAACGCCGGTCAACATAGATAGTCAAGCCCAGCTCGCCGACGACATACTCAATGCCCCCCGACCTGACATGTTTAAGGAGCAGCAACAGCAGGTAGCGGATCCACCAAACACAAACTTAAGGACTTATTTATTGAAATCTCGAGGTGATTAGCAACCACTGCTCCAGGAGTTGTACTAAGATGATACTGACCTCTGACCTTCCTCTGGAAAGTGAGAAGAGGATTTCCCAGCGGGTCAAATTTATTATTACTCATAGATCTGAATGTGCTATTATTACAGCTGCTTTCAAGCATCATTCATATGAATGGCTTCTTACATGTGCACGTCGTGGAGTGAGGGAGATTTGTTGACAAGCTCTATCAATTTCAACAGCTCAGCTCCAGACGTGTACACACACACCACACACACCACACACACAAACCACACACACATACATTCATCAAAGCCAGATATGAGATTTCCCACAATATCCAGACACAAACACAATTCATTTTTGTAGCCTTGTGGATTTTATGGTTTGCCGTGAAGATGAACGACCTCAAGGGGCTGCTGATGAGATATTAGACTTAAATTTTGACATTTTGACCATGAGCTTTCAACATCCGTGATTATCGTTTTGTCATCCATTATTTCAGTCTTTGCCTCTTCCTGCATGTTTTGTAGCCCACTAATAACATATTTCCTTACTTTTCACCCCTTTAGATCTTCAACCTGATGAAGTTTGACAGCTACACACGGTTCCTCAAGTCTCTGCTGTATCAGGAGTGCATGCTGGCAGAAGTGGAGGGGAGGCCCCTGCCGGACCCTTACCATATCCCCAGCAGCCCCACCTCTAAACACAGCACCACTGGCTCCGACCGCTCCAATCTCTCCACACCCAAGAAGGTAACACAACACAAAGCCTCCACAAAGATTTGCACTTGGCTGCATCTGGTCTTAGTTTAATGTATGGATACCATGGAAATTTGGGAAATATATGGAAACATCTATAAAGTCTAGTTGTGTTAATTTAAAGGTAAACATCATTTTTTTCCTATGTGGCAGAAATCTGATCACGTCATCAGTGTTTAATCAGGATTACAATTTTTATATATATATATATATATATATGCGAAATTAAGCGTGAAAAAAGCATTCATGATTCTGGGTTCTATTCTATAGTAGAACAGATTATATATCCTAAATTACGAGGAAAGACACGTCTGTATGTATTTCTGTGTGTGTTCTCTAAAGGGGTTGCATTCATCCGTTAGTGGGTTTCTTTGTGTACATGTGTGTGTGTTCACACCTCTTCATTGACTTTGTGTGTGTCTTATAGGAGGACAAAAAGAGCAAGTCGGGCAGGTCTTTAAATGAGGATGATTCAGGAGAGCGGAGGAAAGGCATGTTCTTCTCCTGGTCCCGCAACAGGAGCTTCGGCAAAGGCCCGAAGAAACGAGAGCTGACCGACTTTAACTACAGTCAGTAGTTGAAAATGTTTTAAAATGTTGTTGATTTAAAAGTGGATGGTTTCTAGTTGGTGGCTATTTTTCATGTTGGATTTAGAGGTTTGGATTTCGTAGACACTACTAATCAGTTTATACTTTTTCAGATTTCTCTGGCAGCAATGGTCGCCGTGAATCCCAGGGTTCGCTGTCTTCAGGAGCCAGTCTGGAGCTGGGGACATCAGGGTTAGGGAGGAACGAGGTCAGTCAGGGAAGAACTTGCATGAATGGGCAGATACACATTAATTTCAGCTCGGAGCAGCTTTATCTCCTCAAACAACACTGAGAACACTGAAGAAATGTCAAACAACCTCCATTTGTCTCTATTTCTAACCCTTCTCCTACCCTCCCTGTCCGTGTCGCGTTTTTCTTGCTTCAGGGTGGTGGCTCAGTATCGGTGCCAACAGAGTGTGGAGGGGGCGGCGCCCCCTTGAGGCAGTGTAACATAAGTTTGCCGGACGGCTCATGTTGCTCTGTGCCTCTGAGGGCCGGAGTGTCTATCAGGGACCTGCTAATGGGCCTCTGTGAGAAGCTCTGCATCAACCTGGCAGCTATAGACCTCTTCCTAGTCGGAGGGGAGAAGGTATAACAAGTACTTTATTACAAGCCTCAAAGTACTTTATACAAATGATAAAAATCCCAACAAATCACACTAAACCAAAGCAAACAATCAATATCTTTATATAAGAAAGCGGTAGCCTGTAGTGATGAACCCACAGAATTACACAGACTATGCAGTTCTATGGAGTGCCTTTGTATCCTTCAGCTCATTTTTGAGAAGTTATATGGCCAACAAATGTACTGTTTTGATTCTCATTGCTCAACAGGCAATATATTCATAACATGTTATTCATATCAACTTCATATGGTCACAATAGGATAAACATGTTTTTTGATGGACTAGGCCAAAAGACATATGGAAGTTGTTTTAAACTACCCAAAGAGAAGCATTTCACAAATTCAGAGTATCTTTTGTTGTTTTATTTAACAATGAATAATCATATTTTAGCTGGACATCTTTAATGATGACTCTCTTATTCTCTGTCTCACTCTCTCAGCCACTTGTTTTAGACCAAGACTGTATGACATTGTGCTCTCGGGACCTCCGACTAGAAAAACGCACTCTCTTCAGGTACAGTAATAAACATCACAAGCTGTCAAACATTACAAGACCATGTTGGTTGTCTTGAAACCATCATTACCCTTTATGCTGCTACAGAATCATACAGAAAACAATAATTTGGTTTTCTTTCCAGACTCGACTTGGTCCCTATTAACCGCTCGGTGGGCCTAAAAGCAAAGCCCACCAAGCCAGTAACTGAGGTCCTCAGGCCTGTGGTGGCCAAATACGGCCTGCACCTCGCTAACTTGGTGGCACGCATTGTAAGTCACTCTGACTGCTTGTATATACAGAAATAAACAAGACAGACAGGCAGTGTAAGTGAAGACGTCACACTCATATTGTGTGTGTGTGTGTCTGTGTGTGTAATGCAGAGTGGAGAGTTGGAGCCATTAGATCTAGGTCTTCCTATATCTAACCTGGATGGGCTGCGAGTGGTATTAGATATTGCAGAAAACATCCCTGGAAAAGGTAAGTAACACACACACACATGCAGGTACTGTTGATACAAAATGAGTATTTGCTGTCTTTCAAAAACTGGTACATTAAGTATATCTTCGTCTCAATTGTGCATCTGTATGCTCCCTTTCCTTCATTCAGCAGACAAACAGAAAACGGCTCCCTCTAAGGGCCTCGTCCCGGCCTCGACAAGCAGAAACCAATCAACAACAGTAAGATCTCCCCCTGCGTCTTATTTCCCATTTTCTTCTTGCCTCTGGAATGTCCCATAACCCACAGAATGTCTTCACTTCCTGGTTGATGATGTCACGCTACTAAGTGTCTCTTTCGCTGTCCTCAATCACCCATGTCTGTTTGCAATGTGTTAAAAATGTGCGCGGATGTATTATGTGTGTCTCCGTCAACGTTTGTGACTGAATTTATGTGCGCTGTTGCTGTGGAGGCCCGTCACACTCTCAATGTTGCTAATGTTCCGTTATTGCGGTCTCCCTATGGCCGAGTGCATTGTCATCTTTTCTCTCTGGTTTGCTGGTTCTCTCTCTCCAATAACAAACCCAGTGGTCAGGCGATCGTAGTCTCACAACCCCAAAGACTCCCTCTGTGCACCTGCAAAGGACTTAGGTGGTGGTGGCATTAGCACTTTAGAATGGGCTTTCTTGTTATGATTGGGTCTTTAACCGGATTGATATCCATTTGTGATGGTCATTTATTGCTTTCTTGGATAATCTTTTGTTTCCCACTTAAAGGGCAGTAGTGTGGCTTTACCTAGTAGAAAGTTGGTCCCTCTGGTGTTATGGTGTGTGCTACTGCTACCCTACATGTTGGTGATGCTTAGTACACACAGTGCTAAGCATTGTGGTTGTCTGAATGGAACATCCCACCTGTCTTTAGATTAGAAGTTATCATAGATGTATGTTTTACGAGAAGTATACTTGTCATTCATTTATTAATTACACAAAACCAACAAACTCATTATCATAATTATGTTCATCCTACTTAACTGTCCTTCTTCTCAAAAGCAAAGCATCAAACTTGTGACCTCAACTCCCCCATCAAATTCTCATTTTAATTTGTCACCCTCCTCACTATCAGTATCACTGGTCGCGTTGTCGTTCCTTGTGCCCATACCCATACTTGCACCATGAATGACTCAACAGGGCTCTAATGCCCCGCTCCGCTCTCATTGTGGCCCCCAGGGGGAGAACAGGCCGTCAGGGACAGCCGGTTCAGCCCTCCCCCATGGGGATAATGGCAAGACCGGGCCCAGCCCTGACACAAGCAGCAAGCCCTTACCCAACCACTCTGTCTCTCTCCATAAGGCTCCGGAGAAAAGAAAGCAGAAAAAGATTAATATAGACGAAGCTGAAGGTAAAGACTGAACGACCTCCCTCTCTCTGTCTTTTGTTTCTGTAGCTTGGTTGCTGTGATCACACTAACCCTTTGGCCTGTCTGCAGTATTGCAGACGCAGCACCAAATGCTTTCAAAGCTAGCTAGCTAGCTACATGTAGCACAGTCACTTCTGCTCAAACTGAATGTAGCTTTGACTTGTCTAACTGATTAATACAACCCCCCTGCTGCATGTTTCTGAATTACAATGGATGTGTTTTACTTGTATTTACTCTTATTTTGGTGATTATTCATTTGTGTGTGTGTGTGTGTGTGTGTGTGTACGTGTACATGCACGTGCGTGTGCTTATGTGTGTCTGTACACCTATTTGTTGTGTGTGTGTGTGTGTGTGTGTGTGTGTGTGTGTTCCTGCAGAGTTCTTCGACCTAATATCCAAAGCTCAGAGCAACCGAGCAGATGACCAGCGAGGCCTGCTAAACAAAAGCGACCTGCAGCTCCCAGACTTTCTGCGCCTGTCGCCAGTGGCAACCAACCAGGCTGTGCCTCCTCCCTACGTCTCTGAGCCCAGTTGCTCCACCCCTTATTCCTGTAACCCCAACAATGGCAGCTTCCCTAGCAGCGGTCGCCGGGGCAATAAGGTGAACATCAACAGGGGGGGCGGCACCCACTTGCTAAACGCCAGCCATCAGTCCCAGAGCTTGGACTCTGCACTGGGAACTGAGAGTGGAGGGGTGAGGAAAGCCAGACCCCCTCCTCCGTTTCCTGGCACCATCTCCCCCATCCACCCGTCCCAGGGTGCCCAGCGTGGTCTCCTCCAGGACTCTTGCAGGGGAGAATCGGTCCAGATGCTGGAGGAAGACACGTTGTCTGATCTGACTCTTGTGGGAGAGGGGGACATTAACAGCCCCCGCCTCAACTACGTCACTCCCTCAGCCCTAGAGTGCACAACCCACCCCCACCCCCGACCCCAACAACAAGCACAGGGCAGTCAGCCTAGCTCAGGTACTTCCCCCATGTGAACTCCAAAAACTTTTGAACTTTCACCTCTTCCTTCACCTGACTGTAAGAGGGATTGGAGACCCAGTAAAGTCAGTTTGAAGTTCCTTGTTGGTCACAGTCGGCCCAGAATGCATCCAGATCTCCTCCCTTTATTTCATTATTCACTTTCTGCTGTCTAATTAATATTACGAGCACTTAATTTCAGAAGTGTAAAATACAATAAGGTAAAAGATTAAGCTCTCATTACATGCTTGAAAAATGTGTGTTAATTTAGTTAAAAAAATGGATTGCACTGCCTTCAACAGTAAACGATAGCCGTAATGTAAACTAGGTCAGACTCATAAAGAGAGGAAATGAATGGATGCATTAGGCTTGGACCTGCATGGTTTGTATCTGTGTGAACTTTTGAGCGCAGTGGATTACTTTCTAGAGACATTAGCTCGATGACCAGTGCCAACCCCCCCCCCCCCCCCCATGTACAGAATCTAACAAAGCACTTTAGCCAACAATTACAAACAAGACTTGACACATCTTTACAGATTAAAAAAACAAATTTTCTTCTTCCCTTTTTTTCACATTACTTTAACCTTTCAAAATGTCTGTTTCACGCCATAGGTGGTTGTTCCTAATCCACAGTGGGATTCAGGCTACTTTACACTTCTAAGTGACCCATATATTATTTCCTACGTATTTCATGCTTTTGAGCACACGCGGCAGGCCTAGACCCCATAAATACAAACATATGCTACAGGACCATGAACGCACACATTTGCTCAGCTGTTTCTTTGTCGATTTTAGTACAGTACATTCTGTGTTTCCATCCCTGTTCTCTCACCGCAGGCTTTTCTCGTGTCACTCCAGCGAGTGCGACCACATGCAAACTCGCTCTCCGACCGAATGATATAGAAGCGTCTGCACTGACTGTGATTGAGCAGTTTTCCTCTGTTCATCTCCATTTTTCCTCTTTGCACTACATCACATAGCAGCACCTATTTTTTTTATTTAGTTCTTTTCAGAGTCAAGCAACTCAACAGTGTTCTGAACCGTCTTTCCCTGCAAGATTTTAGCTGGAATAATTGGACTAACAAGTCAAACCGTTTAACTTTTTAAAGGTTTCACTCCTACTTTATCCTGTAGTATATTGTCAAGAAGACATTAATTTATCCCACGTCCTTTTTTTTATTTTTACAATCCATCAGTTAAAAGTATTAATTTGTATATAGTCAACTCTGTGAAATCACCGTATTGCTGTAGTTGAATACAATGCAGCCATGCTGTTTCTTCAGTTGTCACAATAGAAATACATTCTCCTCTTTTCTCATCAGTTGACTGTACTGTCTGTAAATAGATCAAATAAATGTTTTAAAGATTGAATTCTCTCTTTCTAGAGCCTCATGTGAGCAGCCTCCTTTCTTTTTATTGACTTTCAATAATATCCGGTTTGTTCTATTCCCCTCACTTCATTTGCTATGTATGTGTGTGCCTCCAATTTGTACAACTTCTCTCCTATTTATCTTACTTGATATTCCTCTCCTCTCTCTATAGCCTCTTCTCTCTGTGTGTGTGTGTGTGTCCAGGACGGGCTTTTGTTTTGGGGTACAAAGACTATTGGGGGACTTGGCTATTAGCTATGCATGGGTTCCCCTCTGCTCAACGCCTTGTTAGGCAAGCTTTTTCATGCTGGTCTCTTTGGTAGCCCACACACAAAACTAGCTTCTGTTTCTTCCTTGTGCACACACACACACATTCATCAAAGCCAGAGATGAGATCTCTGTTTGACGTTGATATACAATATATTCAAAGACAGAAAACTATAAATCTTTACTGGAATAAGTGCTGACATTTCTTCAAAATTAAGCCAATCTGTGGGTATAATTCTTGTTTTCATGCTGCTTCATTGATTTATCTGATTTATGCTGTAATTGCATGGGAACACCTTGTTCACTGAATCTGTTATATGAATACTATTGTGGCTTTGGTGCTTTAATTCCCTGACTCTGTTGGGATCATTGCCCATGTCCACTGGCCAACAACATAATGAGTGTACCAGCGCAATTTGACTTCTTATCTCAAATGGCTCCGTCTGCTGGTGAGAGAAGGAATAAAAAAAAGATGGACAGAATAATAGACAGGGAGGGGAAAGGGAAAGTTAACGGCTGAGCTCGGGCAACTGTATTACATTAAAACAAGTAATTTTACTTTCACGTGTAATATCTTGTACTCTTAGAGTGAGGAAGAAACAGTAGTATTGCATGTATCTGCACACCCGAACAGTTGATTTCAATAAAACCGACAAAGATGTAATTTTACCCTAGAATAAAGTTTCACAGGAGAGGGAGATGGCAATCAACTAGAGACACGCCCACACATGCCAGAGGAGGCGGGGCCTAACCTGGCAGTCTTTCCAGGCATTAGCTAAGTGGAAACACCTGTTTACGAAGGGTGTGTGGATTCATACCGCTATCCATATAAAGATAACACAGAAACCAACTTATCACAAGTAATCATACTTAGTTGGTAAGTAGGACGGTCTCGTGCTTTACACTGAGTTACTTCACAGTCTAAAATTCTGCTCACGGCACCGCGATGCTTTGAGTTAAATGTTAATGTTTAAGTTAGCTAATTAGCAGGTAAACAATGTTTCCTTGGATAGCTTAGAATGTTAGCATGTAGCATTTGCTAATTAGCATTAAACCGATTGGGAAGGTCAAAGTCAAAAGATCACTAAAGTTAACTATGTCCTGTCTGAAAACAAATTCATGGTAATTCATCTCTGGATATTTCAGTCTGGACCAAAGCATTGGACCAACCTCATACATGCAGCCGCACGCATAATAAATAAATAAAATCCTGGAATGAGAACAGCAGAGAGATATTTGTCATCCCTTCACTTTCACTATTCCTGTCATGTCTTTGAGAACCAATAACATGAACGGTGGCTGAGTGTCCATCATTAATTACACCAGTGCTTTTCAAATCAACTGTGCCCCAAACATGCGAGAATGCATCCCCATTTCGCTCAGCCAGTAGATGGCAGCATGCTGCATTAAGATGGAGACAAGGTCTCTTTTCACCTACAACCACACGCACACACACTCACGGCCACACTGAAGGCCATCTACCCCTCTTTCCCATGATGTCATAGCCAAGAGCCAGCATGGGAATATCGGTCTCTTCCACTGTGCGTGTGTCTCTCTCTCCATGGTGTTGCAACAGTTGGCTACAGGCTGATCATGGCTGTCACAGTGTGATAGTTCACTTAATTAGAAGGAATGTGAATAATTATCTTAATATCTCATTCTCTACTTCACATAAACATACAGCAGCATAAAGATATCCTGCTCGAGTTCAGTTATGTTTTTTTCTTCTTCATTTTACATCGTTCTACACCAGACTTTTGCCAACAAATGTGTAACATTTTGCACTTTTGTGTTATCCCTGAGTGTTTCTTGCATGTGGATGGTTTGCAGTGTCTGCGAGTGCTTTGTCATATCTTTGGTCTCCTCTGTCCGTTGCTTTTGTCGTCTCTCTTTTTAAAGCAGCTTCTTCTTCCTCAGGTAAAGACAGAAACAGATGGAGGGACAAGGAAAGAGGAGGAGGAGGAGGAGGAGGAGGAGGAGGAGGTGTCAAAATGCCCAGCAGAAGAACAACGTCTTCCAACCCCATCCCTCCTTCTCCTCCTCTTCCTCCACCACGGCCTCCTCTTCGCTCACGTCGCAAATCAAAGTCCCCTTTATCCCGCTCCAACCACTCAACCCCAAAACGAGCCTTGGATTTAGACAAAATCAGAGCCACCATTGACACAGAAGACAGAATACAAACACGGAGTAGGTCCCGAGACCCCAGGTGCTCCCAGGGTTCAGAGCTGGACAGGAAGTGGGAGGGTGTAGCCATAGAGCTGCGTTGCCGAGGCAGCAGGATGAGATCAGGAGTATACCAGACTTCAGAATTGCCCTCCATGGTCAAAGCCAAGAGACAGTCCGAGCAGAGTGAGAGCAAAGGGCAGATTGACCGGAGTAAATTGAAAGCAACCTTTGTTTGAGGAGCCACCATTTAACTGACTCACAGACTGTCTGGCCTGCTGATGTTGTCTTTGTGACTCTGACCCACTGATAATGTCTGCAGCAGCTGAAACATTGTCTAGCTTTCAAGATGAGGCAAAGGGCTCAGTGTCAACAACTGTGCAGCTGTTCCCAGACTCTACCGAAGGCTGCTATGACAGGCTGTGATTAACCAAATGATGTGTCCCAATTCTACACTACATATTCATTCTCAGTATGTACTATGTAGTGGTGGAAAGTAACCAAATATGTGCTCACTAAAGTTATTTTCTTAAGTGCAGTTTTGATAGACTTATTTGATAGACGTATTTCCATTAAATACTACCTGTACTCTCACTCTATTACATCTCAGAGGGACATTTTTACTCTTTAATTCACAGATAATATTACAAACACAACATATAACCTTTATAAAATATAATATATGTTAAGATGAAGATGCCCATCTTGTATTTTAGATGAAAAACTTGCTTATTGTGAAAAGTCAAGATAGAACTTGTAATCCAAATGTGGATAAGTTAACGTTTGATAAAGTGTATTTATTTATATATATATTTATATATAAACTGCAAAAACACTATCTACAACAATTAGTAGTTAATACTGTATACAAAGAGTAGAGCACAGAAATGGGAGATGGCTTCCTGGTCTGTTGCGCCCATGCGGGAGGATATTTCCAACACCTGTGGTTCTGTATTACATAAATCTCTAAATTAAGGGCCACTCCAGCATTGTAGTATTGCTCTCCAATAACATTGGATTACCTGATAACCAGCAAACTCAAAGCAGCAGAGGCTGAAATGTTGGCTCCATTTCGTATAATACAACTTCACAACATGTTTCTTTGGGCCCCCTCCGCATTGTTAACTTCTTTCTTACTCCACAACCCCAGTTTGCAAGGGAAACTTTCTGTTCAGAATGCGCCTTCTTCAAGCCAGAATAACCAAAATGACATCATCAGGGTTATTTTTTCAGACTTGACCAAACTCCTCCAGAGCCTCAGAAAACATTATTCAGCTGTGTTCTCAAACTGAATAGTACTAAACGTAGTACTAGTAAAATCATCTTCATGTGTAAAATCTGTAGATCGCCCTTTAAACGGGGTAGACAAAATAATGAAAACTATACCAGTATTAAACTCAGTTAAAGCTCTATTTTCATAAACCTTTTTCACACGTCAACCACCTGATTTAGAATTAATAAAAACATTTCGAAAAAAGTAACCTGAGACATTGTCAGCTGTCTTCATTTTTAGGATATTCTAGCATGAACGTGCATTGGCTTTGTAAGATAAGTGTTCCTGGCACCAGCTAGTTCAATACATTCACCTGGCTTTCCAAGAATAAATGCCCCTGAACTCACAGACCCTGGAAGTAATATCATCCCCAAACATCCAGCCCTGAGTTAAGTACCTCCGTCAAGACGGAGCAATGCAGGAAGTTACAGTATATCACACTGGAGTGTGTTGCTTAGAGACAGGGAATCAGTCAAACCAGCAGGAATGCTGTATTCCTCCCTTTTTGCCCTCAGGATGTGGGCATATGGACATGTTCACATAATAAAGTATTTTCTTGACTACTAATCTTGTATAATGTATTTGTTGTTGCAGATTTTGAGCTAATCTGCTAATTTTCCATCTCTTAATTGGCATTGCTCTCGGGCAAGGTTTCACAGATTAAACTGGCTTGAGCTGAGGCTCAACTGATTAGCACTAAGGCAACATGAATCCCTGTCTAACACCCAGCTCATAACTAGGGAGTTAAGTGAAAGGTGTGCGAGTTATGCAGTTTTAATCAAATTGGCCCATTGTAAACAATAAGCACTTGACGCAGGATGACAACTGTACTAACTTGGCAGGACCTGACAGGCTGGTGTCACTCCCCACCTCGGTGGTCTGAATGTCTGGGAGAGAGTGCTGTCTGCTGGCAGGACTCGGACTGTAAACTCTATTTTGAAAAGTGCCCTCCCCTCTCCCTCTCTGTGGACTAGGGGAGAGGCAACACACACACACACACACACACACATACATACACACACACACACACACACACACACACACACACACACACACACACACACACACACACACACACACACACACACACACACACACACACACACACACACACACACACACACACACACACACACACACACACACACACACACACACACACACACACACACACACACACACACACACACACACACACACACACACACACACACATCCACACCCACACCCACAGCTGCTCGGAACCATGACAGAAGATGACGGATACAGTTGTCGCGGAGGGACAAGTAAAGTTTAGAGATGGAAAAAAGGTTAATGCTGCCAATTCCTCTTCTTTGAGAACTTTACAATGTCTTTCCATTCTTAAGGGACAACTGCAGGAACTTACTATGTTATTTATTGATTCTTTACGAACTTCTCCACAGTGGAAGACTCGGTGTGTCGTCCTTCGGAAGCCTTCTCCGGTCGCAGGTATGTGGCAAACCACTTTTATTTTTGACTATCATCTTATTATTCCCACTCAAATGCACATTTATACAGCGACAGACAGTTCATCTGTATCATTCAGCACTAATCCCATTTGCTTTTCTCCAGTTAAACTAATCACAACTTGTCAATTGGTGTCTTGGCTGTGCGCCACAGCAGCGCATAACGCTACATATCGGTGTTAACATGTGGCGATGTCTTGCAATAATAAACCAGCTGAACTGAAAGATTGATTTCATTTAGTTCCTGTGTCCTTCAAATTAAGAGTCTGAATATTAAAACTTGTTTGTGCTTGTTGGATACCAGGTTAATCATTCTAAAGCCTTCCAGCTAAAAATGCAAACTGTGATATTTCCACACAGTATCAGAGGATTCTCTCTACGATCTTGTCAGGAAAGAAAGCAGCATGTGTCAAAACAGAATTGAGTTTCACTTGAGATGCTGTGAGGACAACATACAGGAACATGTGGCCATGCAGTAGACTACTGCTGTGCCCTTGAAGAAAGTGGGTGTAATGTAGGCTACTCTGCTGTGTGTGTGTGTCCTCATCTTCATGTGTGTGTATTTATGTATTTGCTTTCATCACCAGCTGTTCCAGTGGATCAGTTCATTGTTGTAGGGTTTGTTATGACAGCTGTGCCATAAAGACAGGCAGGCATGTAGCAGAGATTACAAAAAAAGTGACTCTGTTGTCTTTCTATATTCTGCTGTTAAGCTCACCATTGACTTTTAAACCTGTCCATCCTTAAAGCTCCTCACTCTGTGTGTTTCTGCTCCAGACTGCCTGTCTCTGCTGGTGTATAAGGAGAGGAAGAAAGGGAAGGAGAAGGGCAGCGGCCACAAGGAGAGACTCAATGTAACACTGGAGGTACGTTGAGCTGCAGCAGACCAAGGGCTCGCTGCTGCAGATGAAACTCACTGGTGGGGAAGCTTTATTACAGCTCTTTAGTGTTGGTACATCACAGGCTTTCTACTGCTGTCACGTGTACCGGGGGTAGACCAAATGTAGATGCCACACGGATAGATAAGGACTTGATAAGTCTAATTGTGACACACCTCAAGTAGACTTCTAAAAAGAATACAGAATAAAAAAGATGATCAGAAATACAATCTCAGTGTAATTTACTGTGCTCCCTCAGGGGATCTGTGGCGTGGAGCCGGGGCCTGGGTACGATGGGGTATCCTACACCCTCTCCATCCTCTGTCTGGCACACACGCTGGTCCTGGGCTTCAGCAGCCGAGATGCCCTGCTGGCCTGGGATGCTCACGTCCGCTACAGCCTGGGAGAAGGTCAGTGGTTTGGCCGAGTGTGGGTGTCACAGTCCTCGGTGCTGGTTCAAGGATGTGATGTACGAATGATTCTTGTATTTGATCCAGTGAACTGCAGTTGGATAACACACATTAACAAATTCAAGCTAGTTGTTTTGCACCAGGTTCGGTTTTGTGTTTACAATGCGTACCAGAAGAAGCAAGGAGACTCCCAAATAGTTGCATAATGCTGAAAAGGATGTTGTTTATTTGTAGATCAGCAGTTCTAACCAGCTCTTATTGAGAGTTATTTGTTTCAAGGATTGGACGGTTGATTCAGCACTAGTATCTAAAATGTTAAATCGACACTAGATGCTCCATGACATTATTATTGGCCATAACATGTTTTAAAAGACTAAACCCTGAATGTGGTCATATGCATTAGCAGTAAGAACACATAAGGTATGTATATGTAAGTGTCAGGATGTTAGGCACTGTTGCTGAAAAACACCCTCCACTGGATGTCACTCGCTAGAGGGGACCAAAGAAATGACAAGTGGAATTACACAGACAGATTAATATGTCGTACATCACTACTGTCCTGTATCTGCAAAATCTGCTCTCTCAACTTCACGTCTTTCTTTTCAAAGTGGTTAGCTGAGGGACAAAGGAGAAGGGTTAATAATGTCCAGAAGAAATGGCAAAATACACTGAATCCCATTTTATGAGGGAACTCTGTTGGATTTGCATTTATACACATTATTTGATTTACTTTATCATTTTAAGTTTAGTTTAGGGTCATTTTTAGTGTCATGTTTTGTTGTGCCCCTCTAGTTAGCCATTACAGGCTCCTCCTGCACTGAAGAAGTTTGCACAGAGAGCACAACAATCCACTTTTTTCAGTTGCCAATTACCTGCTAAATTCTGCTCTCTTACAGTCCTGGCCAAACAGCGCAAAAAAGTATTAAACACAAGCCTTTTATCTGTTGGTAAAATCTCTGGCGTTCAATTATACGTTTGCAGTAGTTGCCTAAATATTATAACTTGGAAACAACATTTAACCTCAATCCAAACTATAGTACATACTTCTGTTTATTACTGTATGTGTTTGGCTGTGAGGGAAAGACAGAGCTTTGCACTGAAAAAGGGCCATCTGTTCAAACTGAGCTATGATAGATATTAAAATAACTACTTAAACATCGTTACCACAGCTATCGTTACACTTTACGTGTTCAAGTTCTTGCGTGTGTGTGAGATATGCCCTGTTGGTGTGTTGGACCAATAATACTTCTGTTGTGTTGTCTTTAGGCCATTACAACAGCCTGTGTGAAACCCACTCTACTCTTACCAAACCTTTACTCTCTTCACCTTCAGTCCACAGGTTTAGTGTCAATGTTGAGCCAGGTACCAAACTAGAAAGCGGCCCTGCCTCCCTCCACCTGTGCAACAACCTGTTGGTCCTGACCAGAGGCGTCCCACCTGTCGTCATTGGCCACTGGAAGTTGTCTGCGTTGCGTCGATATGGTGCCGTGCCAAATGGCTTCGTGTTCGAGGGGGGGACTCGCTGCGGATTCTGTAAGTAATTCCTGGACTGAGAAGGTTTTACTGCAGTGTGAATTTAGAGAATGTAGCCTGCAACCAAGAAGGGCGAGACCTTAACACTAACAGCTGAATAACAGGTTTGGGCAATGCACAGTATCTCACATTCTCTGTTGTTGTTGTTGTTGGTGGTCTATTTATTTGTGGGTAACTGATCAAACCTAGATGCCGTAGGGTCAGTGTAATTTCTACCACAGCTACATTAGAGCTTAATGGGGGTATAATATCAATTGTTAGTATTAGTATTAAGAATCAAACAACTTCTTTCTATGTTCTCATTTTACACCAATATTCAATTCATCATTGGCAGCACCAGTGAGTTGCATAATCAGTGTGACTCGTACCTCCTCAACACTGCTCCTCCTACAATATTATTCATCTTGCAAAGCAGACAAATGTAAAGTTATTTTCTTACTCAATAAACATTAAGATTTGAGTTGCTCTTTTCCCGTATAAATGAACAATTTAACCTTTTTAAGATTTTAATAGTTGCTTGTAACTCCCGAAACCAGTAACTTTCTCAATGTGATATACAACCAAAGCAGCACAGTTGTCAAATTCCACTTTTTAAGGGGCTTCCCTTAGATACATACACACTGCTTTTAATTTCTCTCGAGCACTTACAGGTTGATAAGTACGTGTGTGTGTGCATGCGTGCGCATGCGCAAACCACCTCATGGCTCCTACAGGAATAACCCTGAGGGCCAAAGGGTCTGGTTTCAGTGTTTTGATGACCAACATCTATAAATATCAGCCTCCCCTGTAGTGGTCACTCAGCCAATCACATAGCACCTGTTAGCTGGACTGCTAATCACCGTTTTATCCTTCCCCTCATCTACAGTATGTATTTCCCAGCAGGCCCAGAGGCAGTAGAGAGAGGCCCTCTTGGCATGATGCAGAGACAGAGAGAGAAAGATGTGACGGTCAAATCGAGAAGTGACATTATTTGCACGAGCGCTGAGTGTTATTTTACATCTTTACATGTTTATTTGTATTTGGGGAGTACATGGGAGACATACCAGTGCTCTGCAGGCATTGTATAGCACCTTTTTTTAAGCACCAACTTGCCTGGTTACAGTAGGATTTCTGACTTTCTACAATTTGTACATTACCCAAATGTTACTATGCACTTCACTTGAAGCAAATGCAGTCTTAGCAAGCTAATGTCTGTCTTAGCATGCTAATGTCTGTCTTAGCTGTACTGGAGTTATGTTGGAAAATGTACAGCTGCTTTGTGTGCAAATGTATTAAGTATTTACTTGAGATAGTCAGATGATAGTCAGTGCAAAGATGTGCACATGGTTCAGTGCAATTACTGTTAATATTAGGTTCCACTAATAAACTTTAAACTTTAAACCAAATTACTTACTTAAAAAAAAGCTCCTTTAAACTCTCAGTTCCCTAATTTTCCTTAAGAGCTTGAGCAAATCAGAAAGCCGGTTCATTGGTCATCTAATGCTGCTGTATAAAAATATTCTACCCTTGACGGCCACCGTGCTCTCTGCTGCAGCTGCACTTTGAAAGTCAGCTGTGCCTCGGACGATACAATTTTCATCTGCAGAGTTGTAGACGTACACCACAGTAACGCAACAAGCCTTGCTACTGCCATGGACACGCACACACACTTCCTGACAGACAACCAGTCCTGCGGGACAGTGGGCAGTCATGCTGGGCAAAGACTTTTACGAGGCACTAATCAGTTGAGCCTGTGTACCTTTGGTTGCACAGTCGCATGCCCATACTGTACCAGTGTGAATTGTATGTAGTGACATCTGTACTTCAGCTCCCATCCAATGCGATAATGAGGCCACGGTGTTCTGTAATCTATGATAACTGGAGTTGAGCGCCGTTCAGCTAGACGGATATCCTGGATTATCCACATGTGTTCCTGTTGACCCTGTGTGTGCCCCCCCCCCCTCACACACACACACACACACACACACACACCAACACACACACACCTACACACACACACCTACACACACTTACCTACACACAAACACACGGTTTGAGAGTGCCCATGCATACACAGTAATAACTAATCCTTTGAAGAGGCTGGATCGCTGTCTTGTGATCTAGATAAAAGCAATTTTAAACTGTCTTGCAATGTCAGTAGGTAGGTAAGGTAAGGATGTTTATTGTCATTGTAAAAAACATACAATGAAATTAAGTTTCCAACTCAGCAGTAACAGGTAAAAACATGTATAAAAACATCTAAGACAGGACATTCTAATTTAAACAAGACATTTAAAAATAAATAAAACATAAAACACAGTCAACAATGGCTTAAAAGTGAAAAAGTGTTGTGTTATTGTCTATTTTTGTCCCCCCGCAACACTGTCCGGTGTGAGCTGGGTGGGGTGGTGGGGGTGATGGAGGAAACCGCTCTGGGGAAAAAGCTGTTCCTCAGCCTGTAAGTCCGGGTTTTAATAGTCCTGAATCTTCTTCCTGATGGCAGTGGAACAAACAGAGAGTGCCCCGGGTGTGTAATGTCTGTGTAGATGTTTCTGGCTTTCTTCTGGAGGCGGCCCGCATACACGGTGTCCAGGTCAGGGAGGGTCACTCCCACAATCCTCTGTGCGGTTCTAACCAGCCGGGCCAGGTCCCGCCTGTTCTCTGCTGTGCAGCTGGAGTACCACACAGTAAAGCACTGGCAGATGATGCTTTCTATTACACTTCTGTAAAAGTTAACCTGAAGTGTAGGGGGCAGGCCACCTTGTTTCAGCTTCCTCAGGAAGAAGAGCCTCTGCTGGGCTTTCTTCACTAGGTGTGATGTGTTCAGGGCCCAAGTGAGGTCTTTGGTGATGTGGAGTCCCAGGAATCTGATGCTGTCCACCCTCTCCACCTCCTCCCCACGTATGTAGAGTGGAGAGGGTGTGGTCTACCTGGATCTCCTGAAGTCCACTATGACTTCCTTGGCCAGGTTGTTGTCCGAGCACCACTCAGCCAGATGTTGGACCTCCCGTCTGTAGTGTGTCTCATCATTGTTGGAGATGAGTCCCACCACAGTGGTGTCGTCGGCAAACTTCACTATTTTGTTGGAGGAATAGATGGGCGAGTAATCTTTCCATGTCCCTCAGCAGGCACAAACACACACCTCATATTGTAGTACAGTATCAAATCAATGCATGGGGAGGTGTATAGATTATTATGTTATAAAGTATTACGGAAGCATTGTCCATATTCATCCAGATTAGATGATTTCTAGAAGTACAAAGTCAAAGGAAACTTCATCTACTCTAATGTCATCAGACATTAATATCGAGGCGTGAATAATCCAAAGAGGTTCAAATGTCTCTGGCTCGACACCTGTTATTAGAAGTGTTTAAGCCTCTTGGATGAGAAACGTTAAGCCAAAACAGCTGTCCTCCTGCCTTTGGCTCATTACTCTCCTACAGTATTCAGTATATGTCATTATCAGTACTGTAGAAAGTTGCCTATGTGGACAGATATGATGCACATTGGTCCCAAGCAGGCAGAGTTTTGGTTTGCCAACAAAAAAAAGAAAAAGCTGCTTCTTTCTCTATTTAGTATGATTTATTACTGCAATATAAAGAAAAGACCTACTTCTTTCAAGATGAGCTGCCATGCGGCTGAACTCAGCATGTTTGTGAGAAATAAACGAGGACCAGGTCCAACAAGGCCTTTTGGTGTTCGTAATAAATACAACATAATCTTTGCCCTGCGGTGAAATGATTTTCTTTGTTGAAATCATTTATTTCATGCCTACAACTCTGAATGATTCTCTTTCTAATGATAGAGTACATCTCCTTTTGTTCAAAAGGTTATATTGACTTTGCCCTATAAAGGTTCAAAAAATGCTTTTCAAGGCCTTTTTTCCCACCTGAAATGCTGACTAGAAAGAGCGACTTTTCTGACTTCACTATGCTGTGTACTAACCGAAATATTGGTAAACTATGCAGAGAAACATTTTTTAGAAAAGAAAAGTAGGATTTATTAAGTTGAATTATACCTAACGATGCATGTACATTTACACATGTCAAAAAGCTTTGACCTATAATTTTTAAACTGATACAATCATGACCAGTTATCAATATTCTGGCATAAACAATGGATTATATGGACATATGGAAATGTATTGTGCATTGTCCCTGTTCACTAAACAACAATATTAAGAATATTGTATAATAAATGACCTTGTCACTATGAGGGGCCGCTTTCAGATTACACAAAGTGACGGATAGCTGCTGAACACGGGGATCATCCCCTCTTGAGCCAGCAGCTTTTGGTGCTGTAGTTTAATTGATGGTAAGACGTTACGTTGTTTAGTAAACACCTTAGAATTGTCCACAGAGTATTTTTTTATACATATGAACTCTTTTGTTGTCGTGAAGTGGTTCCGTGCAAGGCCAGAGTTTGTGTTTACCTTTTGTCTGAATGGCTGAAGCTGTACAGTCTGTGGCTCATAACCGTGAAACTTAAACACCTTTCTGACATACTTTACAAAACTAGATTCACTAAGGCCAGCTTCTCAAAAGTTTCTCTCAGTTCAGATGAATCATTTGGATTAAAAAAGCAGAGCATCTTTTTATTAGTAATAGCTATTGTGAGTTCTATAGTTCACTAGGTAAATTCCTGGCTTTCATAAAGTTTAGAGCCTGAAAGTGATATCCTGCATGGCGATATTTTCATACTGCATCTGCTCCCGCTGGGAAAGGCTGAGAGAGCTGGTAATAAGCAGCTCAAGCATTTCCACTGACTCGAGAAAATACTATAAGATACACAACAGCTAATGAAGCTAACAGGTTTCCATTACATTTAGTGCTCAGTGATGTTTCAAAAGAGAAACTCTTCATTGATTCAGCTTGAATAACTAAATGGTGCTCTGAAAGCATATTTAAGTAACATTGAACACATACTTATTACAAGTAAGTAGAGTATATCAAATGAAACCTTTAATGGAGGAGATGGATAGATGCCTTCACTCGAGTATTGGATGCTGTTTTGTGATCTTTGAAATTGTCTTTAAAATCATGAATGCAAACTTAATTTTCAGCTCTGTAATAAAACAGCAGCCGTTTTTTTTCAAATGTGTAAATTATATTTAAAGCAAAGAAACTTAACACTGACTTAAATGTTCTTTTATTAACTGCAAACTCAGTACAGAACAGATGCAACATACAACAGATGTAAGGGATACTTTGTGGCTGTCTCAGCAATGTGAGATTGTGATGATCATGATTTTTATTTTATTTTGCTTGTCTTGTGCTTTCACAGACTCGTACCTCTGAGTGAGTTTGATAGCAGAGTGGGGGCTGAATTGAGAGTTTTATGTAACCCTCAGAAGAAAGGCTTGCCTAGGTTGACAAAGTCTTAACAAAAGCTTTCTGGACCTAACTGAATATTGTCAGCCATTGCTCAAGGATGATTTTAATCTATATGTCATCATTTACTTCAACTTTTTTTCTTAACTCTGCGATATTCCCCCAGCTCGATAAAACTACTTCTTGCTGTTTGCTGATGTATTCTTTTCTCATCCATCATAGGCGTACGTCTCTCATTGATGATGTTGTTCGTCTCTCTCCCCATCCATCTTTCAGGGGCTGGTGTTTTCTTCCTGTCCTGTCCCGAAGGAGAGCAGATCAGTTTCCTGTTTGACTGCGTTGTCAGGGGCGTCACCTCCAGCAGGACGCCGCATGGCCTGCGACCGGCCCTGCCAGGTGGGCATGCGCTCACAAAAGCATGCAGCATGCACGCTCACATTCATGCATGCACGTAAGCGTAAAAAAAAAGAAAATACAGACACAATATGCCTTCAAACATAAACACCTACAGTAATATTAACAAAAGTGTCACACTGTTCTGAACTAAAACAATCCATCACATTGGTATGTGACTTTATGACCTCCATTAAAAAGGTTTACCGCCACATGCCTAAAGCCCCGAGGGTTACCGTGTAGACTAAGGGGGTCATGCCTTTTGTGTGTGCTTTTGTAACGGACTGCTAATTTCACAAATATGTAGACAGAGGCTTTAATGACAGTTGGAAAGAGAAAAGGACACAAGGCAACCTCGCTGTGATACAGTAAACACACACACATCTAAGGATCTGGTTTTTGACATATACCCCTTCTTTGTAAAGAAACTTTGATAATCATTTAGGAGGAAAAGTGACACGTGACCCTTTATTCTCTATTATTCAGACATTAGCTACTGCCAATATCAAACAGCGCTTAACACTTAAAAGTCATCATTTAAAAGTATAAAACTGGCTATTTTGACCTGGTATATATATGCCGATGTCCTGGTCGCTAATTTTATTGAACATTGGCGGATAACGATGTCAGTAAAACTTTATTTCACACCGTGATGTGTTATAGGGTAAATTGTGAAGTCAATCCGTGGTTCACATGTGTGCAGAACCATTAGGGAGGTGGGGGGATCCGTACGACTCACGGATTGACAACGACCCATTGCAACACTAATAATTCTATAAATGTATATGGTATGTTTTGTACATGTTGCATCGTTAGCATTTAAAATGTATAACTTCCGCTTCCCTACAACATTTACTCTAGTGTCAGCAGCCTGCTCTGAGGCCCACTGTAAGCCCACGACATTCAGTGCTGAGAAGCAGCTATAATTAGTGTAGACCAGCGGCGTTAGAAATGTTAGCTGACACCTCACATAGCGTAGTGAAATGCACGTTAGCTGCTGCACTCCAGAGGCAGAGATCCAGGGGTTAGGTTGTTCACACCTATACACACACACACACACACACACCCACACATATATGGCAGCATTAAGTGTGTGTGGCAGGGCACACTAACTTGATGTTCGAATAGATAGCCGAGCAGTGTTTGACCTCTTGGGAGAGGTTCCTTTTACAAGTTGCACACGTCAAACCTCTTAAAGAGGAGGCTGATGCACACAGTAGCACATGTACTACTTCTGCCTTAATATTTCCACTTCTATTAAGATACAGAACTGTGTTTGGCATTTTAGGCCACTAAGGTATATTTTCACAACATGATTTAATCTTGAATTATTTCTATTCAGGTTTTTATCTACATATGCACCATCAAAATGACAGTGGATTCATCCATACCAAAGCCTATTTGGACCAGCATCAAAGGAACACTTTTACTTTGAAATGTGACAAATTGACAATTTTAATTAACACAGCGACGTGATAACCTGGTAACCTGTCTAGGCTCTCCCTGTGACCATGTAAATGATAAGTGGTTAAATAAGGGCTGGATAGAAAAGTTTTAAGATAAATACATTTTTTTCTCAAGACTCAACTTGAAGTCACCTCTTTTACTTTGAGATTACAAAAAGATGATGGACAGTGGAAACTGGTTTCAATGTCATCAGCTGTGTGCATACAACTGGGTCATCTTGTCTTTATTCTCTTTGCTCACACACTCTGAAGGATGTGCTTTTTTTGTGCTCTTTTTGTGTTTGTGCATGCCTGTATGTACTGCAGATCCCAACGCTGATCCAGTGTCAGCAGAGCAACGCATCAGCCAAGAGGCATCAGAGCTGGAGAAGAGACTCAGCATGTTGTCTCAAAGCAGCCTCGCAAGCAGCACAGGTACATTACACTGGCACCTATGTTCAATGTGTAACTCACTGGCACTCTGTAGTGTATCAGATGGATAGTATGCATCATCAGGGCCTTTGGGGATTTCTTACTCATCATTGCTGTTGTATGTGTCTGTCCACGCAAATACTTAATCCCCGGTCTTTATTTAAGGACATTCTGTCATAATAACTTTTGTATGAGTCAGAAATGGGAGCTGCAGTGGGTTAGAGGTCCTGTGATTCATTTTTGCTGACCAACTTCAAAGCTCAGAAAGAGTTTGGGAATAAACTAGATGTCTGACTTCACTGCATAGAAAACCCTCCAAAAGACTTGAGCAAATGAGAACCATTAATTATAAACTGATTTCACAGGGTCATAGTATTTTGTATCTCGAGCCTAATTAAAGTCATGCTTTAGTAATCATTACATGTTCTGTGTATATACAAGTTTAACTTTGTGGTTGGTGTGTTTGTGTGCAGATTGGTTAATAAATCACTTCGCCAGGATCTAATAACTTTCTTGCCCTCTTCAGCTTCCACTTACAGCTGTAGCACATCTGTTGCCGGGGACGACCAAAGCAGCATCTCCAGCTCCTCCTCCAGTCAATCGGAGGCAAGCTATGGAAGCAGACTTCCGTTTTGGGTGGAGCCGTTGGCTAAACTGCACCTCCCCAACGAGACAGCCTCGAGCTCCTCCACACTGAAGGCTTTGACCAGTTCAGATGACCTGCTCTATGCTGCTGTGATGGGAAGCTCGGGGACTCGTCCGTCCTCCGCCCAGCTGCATCCTCGTGGTCTCCATGACAGCGGGCGGCAGAGCTCTTTAGACAGTGGGATTGGGATAGCGACAGGCAGTCAGTCGTCTTACTCAGGGAGCTTCTCCTCATATACTGGGAGTCTGGATATGGCCAGCCAGGGAGGGGAGGGGGAGTTTGGCTCTGTGGCCAGCCTACCTGCTCTGCAAACTCCTCCTTCTTCACCTCCTGCTGTTCCTCCTCCTCCTCCTCCTCCTTTTCAGTCAACACTAACCCCAGATCACAGTTCTGGTACCTCCTCCACCTGCCCTTGTGTTTCCAGATCTTGCTCTCGTGCGTCACAGAGGCACAGTGGAGAGTATCAAATTCCCAGCCTGCTAAGACTGCAGTACGACACCCCTAGGAGTCTGCTCAAGACCCTGTCCCTAGGGGAACCATCCAACCATGAAGACCCCCCCGAGCTGGGCAGGTACAGCAGGGTCAGTGGGGATGGAAGGGGTAGTCATGGACAAAGATTAAGCAACATCCCCACAGGACCCAGGACTCAGCATCAGGCCACGATGCGCTGCTCGAACTCCCGGGGCAGTGAGAGGGCGCCCTCTGTGGACAGTGAGGGGGGGTCCGCACCTCGACCACTTTTGGTCCCTGGAGGCTTGGTTGGTGGAGAAACACAGGTAATGGTATTCTCACACTCCGTCAAAACAAAGCAGATGTATCTATGTGATGTATGAAATTGAAACCCCTCTTCATAAATTGGAATACAAACCAGTTATATATCACATATATATTTTACACAGTGGGACCAGAGAAAACTTGCTTTTTAAAACTTTTCATAACACTAGAGGCTAACATAATTTGGTTTATCACATGTTAAGAAAGTACAATCCAAGAAAATGGATTGTCTTTAGCTCTAGCAGTGCTCAACACAATATAGATTCTTAAGTTCTCTTTGGGAGTTTTGCTTCTTTGCTAACATTTGCATTAAGTGGAATCTTAATGAAATAAAAGAAAAATGTTCATGCTAATCACCTACTCCAGCCTTTGGGTTTACTTTCAAAGATCCTAATTTCTCCTTTATGTCTCTGCTTCCCCACAGTGGTATTTTTTTAAATCTTTGCATTAATAAATGGGATCTTATAATCATTGTGCTATTAAGATGGGATTAGTTTCTCTGTAGAATTGTGGTTTGGATGTAGAATGAGGAAAGAATCGGGGTGAGTACCAGTGATGTCGCCGGGGATACCAAGTCGACACCCGCTGTCCAAGATGCTGTTCGTCTAGTACCTGCGAGAAAGTGTGTGTGTCTGCACTCTTGACGTCTGCAGACCTGTGGTACTCTGTTGTTTTAGTATGTGACATCCGTTTGATCCTGGGAAAATGTTTTACTTTTAATATGGAACCCAGAGGCTCTGCACATTTTGGGTACACATATTTGATTATGAAGTCAACCTTTAGGCCACTAGACCTTTTATCGGGGCAAAAGATTCCACCACAAATTAACTATCATATATGACCAAACACAGAGGTGATGTGATAATATTAGTCCCGTGCAAATCAGTATGTGATTTGGGGTTGTTAAAAAAAAGTTTTTAGTTGCTAGTTTTTTGCCTTTCTCCACCTCTTTCCTGCTTCAGAATTGCTTTGGCAATCATGAAGGAAAGTCTTGACTGTATTCTATTCACCTCACACAGTGGTTCAACTTGAGAGTCTCTTCACTTGTCCAATGCTCGTTTTTCTTTTAGCAGCCTGGGGGAGGAGAGGATTTCTAAATCACATGTAGTAGTCCCCTGGTAATACTAGTCCTTGTGCAAATAAGGCTTAAGTGTCTTTTAATCAGTCTTGGTGAGCTTCTACTTTTCTCCGTTGTTTTACTTTTGCAATTTCAACCTTTGCCCTATTACATCAGTTTGCAGTATTTGTGACTAATGCAGCAAGAGTTCAAGCAGCAATTATCTGCTCTCTTCACATACACACTGCTCCTTGTAAAGACTTGGGTGTCTGCCTTTGTAATGTTAAAGATGGAAACACCTCAAACTTTTGATCAGTGCTTGCCACTGGTGCAGAAAAGCAGGGGAAAAAAAGTTACATAAACATAATTACTGGATGGAATATACCTGCTATTCTGTAACTCAAACTGGGGGTCACTAGCATCATAAACCATAACTTTTGAAGACCAGACAGCGGCTCATACTGTAGGCTACTAAAGCCGAATATGGTCGCTGCCATCCCCCATCACACGCCTCCTCAGTGTCTTCCCTAGGGGCAGTTAGGCCTCCAGTCCAATAGCTTGGCGTGTCTTCGGTCGAACCGCCTCAGAGTGTGGAAACATGGTGAGAGGATTCAAATGAGAGGATTCAAATACCAAACAGCAGTGACTGTGAATCAAAGCAGGTCCTTCTCATTGTGAGACGACGATACCACCCGCTGAGGCACTGAGCCGCCAATATAAAAAACTAAACTGTAACAAATTAGCTGAGTTTCCATCTCAAACCCGTCTAAACCTCAAAAGCCCTCAGAGACCTCTCCACATTATGTCTAATCAATTTTCTGTTGGGTTGTGAAAAGCACTTCCCCTTCTAGCGAGTAAATTATCATCAGAGCAGGAGATGAAGCAGCATGTCTTGTGATTCCTGACAGCTTGTGTAGGCGTGTGTGTGTTCATTGTACATGTTTATATTGGAGAGAAAGCGCGAAAGGGGCCAAAGAAAATTAACAAGTAGTGGTGATACCCGGCAGAATCCTTGGAGCGGAGAATCCTGTTCTATGAAACAGAAATTACTTTTCTTTTTTCGTCATTCCTCAACTCTGAAGTGTCAGCGGTTCAATGTGGTAAAAAACGACACATCCTTCATGTCGGATAATAAGTCGATGTGTCCTTGGGCGAGACACTTAAACCCAAAATTGCTCCTGTAGCTGCGCCTACTGTGTGAATGTGAGTTACTGTTGATGTGCAGGTGGAATCTTAGCCCCTCCCATCAGGGGGTGAATGGGTGAATGATGTCATGTGGTGTTAAAGCGCTTTGAGTGGTCGGAAGACTAGAAAAGCGCTCTACAAGTACAGGGCCATTTACAAGTTGTGTTCTGTTGAGCCTGCTGCGTTATTAGCTGCTGTTGGTGAGGGAATAGTAAACTGGGAGAGCCAGCCACCAGTCTCTTGTCCACCACTATTAAAAATGTCAGCTCTGTATCAACATGTTTTCTTCATCTCATGCCCTCACTGTTCCCCTACTTCCTTCTTTCTCCCGATCCTTCCTTTTCTAAGCCTCTCAGTTTGAGCAGTTGTAGCTTTCTCCCTTGTTGCAGTAAAAACACTGAACCCTTCCTCAACAACAACTTCTCTTGTGCTTCCAGTGCAGTTATGGTTTGGACAACTACGTTACACCAGAGCAGTGGCGGTCAGCGAGGAACAGATGCTTGACTCAGGTACAATTGTATTTATCTATTAGTTCCAGGTCTGGAGCCATAAAAAAAGCTTTTGTTTGCTTAAAGCTTAATTAACTATGTAACATTTGAAAGAAGAAACAGCCTCTTTCCACTTTATAAAATAAAAAATAAATTCATAAGCAATAAAACACACCCTCGCTCACTGAAATAATCTCAGAGGTTTTACGATTATAGTCCTGTATGATCAGTAGTTGCTGCTAAATTTGAAAATCAAAGGATATCTATGGGATTGCATTCACACGAGTCTCAACATGGCTCCGGGTGAGCTTTTGACCAGTTTAAACTGCCATCAACTGGCTGCTTGCTCCTCACTGCCTCGTCTTAACCGGCCCCCGCACAACGGTACTTTACCGCTGTTTTCCTGAGCTTTAAGGAAGTCCGTTTGACAATAATTTACAGCAACGGTGTTCGTCTATTCACACAGTACAGCCGAGGTTGCAGACGCATTTTGCCGAGATTGGCACTCAAAGTGCATCTTTCTAGTTTCCACACGTGTCTTAGTTCAGAGGTTACATAATATAACATGAAATAAGTTCTTCAAGACAAAATCTGAAATAATGCACTTGTCTTGTTTTGTAGGTTGCCAACTCTCCATCAGGCCGGCCACCTTCTGCAGATTCACAACGTGTGTTTGTATATGCAATTAGTGAAGTTAGGTCATGCTCAGACTATGGGAAGTAACGGTACATTTACTCAAGTACTGTTCTTAAAGGAGAAATATGTCATACGTTTGCAAAGTCGTGTTTTTCTTTGTTCAACCTGCCAACATATAATGTATATTCTATGACTAATGGCTATACTATGACTTTGTATTCTATACTATATAGTTAGTTTTAAAAATGACTTTACTATGTCTCTATTAACGGACTGCTATACTATGACTTGTGAGACTTTTCTTTTGACACTATAGTATGACTTTAATTATAATATTATATTGTGACCTCTTTTATATGACATAATTTTTTTCAAGGTGTATATTATGACTCGAGTATTACTGCTTACATACTGACAATTGGCTGGTGAGGAATCAAATGGGCAACCAGCGAACCTTTTTGGATTTCTCTTCAGGTATTTTCCCATCTGCAGCCCTGGACACTCGGCTCCATAACGACCGCCTGATTAATTATGTTAACATACCCATTAGCGCCCTACCAGCTACAACTCAGGGAGAGCTCCTCTACACAGAGCCCATCTCAGCTTCCAGTCTGTACAGTGCTGTCAGAGGTATGCAGCTCTGCAGACACAGCAAGAACACATTCTTAAATAGCCATTTCAGACATCTGATTTGTTTGCCAACCATAGGCATTATTAGCATTTGTTTCATCGGAAAAGTTGAAAGACACAACTACAATATGGCATCTGTCTTTTATTTTTTATTCACTGACTAAGAAATAGATGACATGACACCTACATTTGATTGAGAGCATTCTGCTTTGCAGCTTATCTGCTTACATGGCGTTTTATTTGCAGATTTGAAGGAGGGACAGACCATTAAACTGAAAAAATGGGGAGAAACTATTTATTCATGAAAAACAAACATCAATGATCTTTTTAGACTATGAAAATGGACCAATTTATAATAGGCTAAAACATATACAATTCTATGTTGTGAATTGGCAAAGCACCGCAGTTTCAGTAGTTTAATGAATGGGTTAAAGTTATACTCCAGCTCTACCAATAAAGTTAATACAGGGTCAAAGTAACTGAACAATGCATGCGACAATTTTAGGTTCCAGATGACATAATGCAAATGTCTTCCCTTCTCTCGTCCTTCACTGACCAGAAGCGGGCTCCATCAAGTACGCCCACCTCGACATCACTGCCATGGAAACAGCTCGGAGAGTGGGGGCGGAGCATGTTCAGGGCAGAGAGCACAGGCTGACTCAGCTGGAGAGCAGGCGGTGAGGGCCACCAAACTGACTCTGCAATACTCAACTGACACTCCAAAATAGTTTTCATTGCTGATTCTTTCCATCTCCGTAAATAAGATTAAGTGCTTAATTGTAGTTGGTCATAGCAATCATTGTTGTACTTAAAAACACGCCCACAAAGAATCACTTGAATGGTTATACATAGCCTTAATTGTGAGGTAATTGCACTAAATATGCATTTCAGTTATAGTTTAGATTTAAATGACATTAATCCAGGCCCATGTGGCCCAGGCAGGACATTACTGAGTAACCAGCCAGCCAGGAACATTATTCATCAGAATAATCAATCAATTTCAATGTCCCTGGTCAGTATTGATGAATAGGGAACCACATTGTGTTCGTTCTAAATTCTCACCTCCCTTTTGATATACGATCAGGACATATTGTCCAACATTTGGCACTAATTTTATGGAGCTTGAGAGTCTGGGAGATGAGTAGAAACAACATAGGAATGAGTTAGAAAAACTTCACCACAAATAGCCTGTTAATGGCTCTACAGGATTTGTAAATAGTAACTGTTTTTATCCATGCCAAGACAGAGCGATGTTAAACTATGTTTTTTTAAATATTACTGTATGTTGTTGACACCTGTATCTTGCACATTAAAGATTGCTGTTATCTTTTCAGGTTTCCTTGCTAATCTGCAACGCATGCTTCATTTAAAATTAGACAATAACACCACAATATTTCAGCAGACTAATTAGATAAGAGACACGACAGTAGCAACAGCCAATATTGCATTTGTGACGAGCGTGGACAAGTTGGTCAACAACATGAAGTACTAGTGCAGTCGGTTGGCTGTTCTCCAGGACCTGAACCATCCCACACCTGCCTGCCATTAGTTGTATCAGACTAGTATGTAAGTGGTTTCCATATGTATATTATGTACAAACAACCCACGATTCATCGGTTACTAAAATATTTTTTTTTTTTAAATAACACTGGAAAAGTAGAAAACTGATTTCTTTTCTCTGGGGAGCGTTGTGGGGGGAATGATTTCAGTTCATGATCCGAGCCTCTCAGAGCTCAATATGCCCGAGTCCCTCACGGGAGATCTTGTTAGACAAGTCCTGCATATGTTTCTTCATCTGAAATCAAACAAATACATAATGTGAGCTTTTGGATGTAAATGTCTTGGCAACCTCACAAACATGCTCTACATTTGCACATTTATCAGAATAAATTTAAATAGAAACTACCTGCTATACCAATAAATAAATGGTCCCAATGTTTAGAAATAAGACTTTGATCTGCTTCATCCTAGTTATTTTGGTTATAAGCATTTTTCTTTCATCTGATGACCACAATAATATAACAGGGTAATCACATTTTTCTTTTGTTTTCTACCAAAACAGTTGAGTTGCAAGTCTATACATAAATCTCTGCTTTTCTACAACAGGAACAACAATAAGTGTTCTTAACCTGTGTCTCCTATTTCTTTGTCACTGCATTTTGCCAGCACTATAGCAATGTTTTATTCATGCTCATTTTGCAACATGTTTCGTTTCTACAGCAGTTGGACAGTAGCTTTGTGGTGTTTGATGGCAACATATATAGTTAAGAGCTACAACTTTTTACTATTCTTCCTTACCTTGTACCCCATCTCCCTGGTTTTCTCAGCAAGTGTTTCATACTTTTCCTGGTTCCTCTTTATGTGCTCTTTGTCTCCTAAAGACTCCACATGTCGCAACTTCTGGTGGGAAAGCTCCAGCTGCTCCTGGTAATGGCTGTGCTTCTCCACCTTGGTCTCAAAATGACGCAGCTCCTCCTAATTGAACAAGGAAAGGAGGGCGGTGAACAAAGAGAGGGGCTTCAAGTTCAGTTGCATGCACTATGGAGCCGATTTGTATCTCAAGTACTGACGAGAGGAAATGTTACTCTTATACACAACTTATATTAGCTTATACAAAGCTAGATATACTTAAATAGAGTGGAAATTCTAATGGAGTTATTCACAGTGGATTTGGGACAAAGGGTGAAAAGAGCACAATGAGAGATGGGTGAGTGAAAATGTGATCAGAACGATGTGCACCATGTACAAGTAGTACATAGCTCCAAAATACATTACAAAAGTGTATATAGTTGTGCAATACGTTTTAGACTGTAGCAGTGTGATAAAACAAAAAGTGTCCAAAAGCCCGTCAGCAGCAATGTATGAGCTACCTTGAGAGAGTCCAACTCGTCGGAGCTGAGGTTCGCTCTCTTGGCAGCCTCCCACAGTTCAATCACACGGGGCTCCCGAAACTCTACAGAGGAAGAACCAACACGCACCAAGATTAAGAGATAAACACTCCAAGGAGACAGTTTGGAGCCTCACTCAACATGCACATTCACGAGGGAGCTTTGAAACAGCAGCAGATGTTTTATAAGAAGCATATTGGACAAAGATCTGTTGCTTTGTCTCGCAGTGAGATGGTTTTTAATGTGTGCAATTGGTCGGTGACTTTCCTGGATCGCTGAATGAGCGCTGTAAAGGCTAGAAAAGCTGCACTGGTGAAAATATATATCAATTATCTATCAAGTTATAGGTCCAGGGTCCAGAGACAACGGCGTCTGGGTCCGCCTATTAGTCACCCTATACTATGACTTCCTCCGACACCACATTTTTATGACTTTTTTTTAATAACATAATATACTGCTTTATGACATTTTCATGACATTTATTTTCTTTTTATACATGATGAATGTTTTCCCTAAGTTAAAAAGCACAATTACTGGCTGGTTTACATACCCAAATAGATGCAGTGATGTGGGCTAAAAACTAAAAGCACAAAACTATGAGATAAATGCAGAGGAAGACTGAGATGCACAGAGAGACACGCTGTGTGGTGTGTGTGGTGTGTGTGTTTTCTCTCTCTCACCGCTGTCTTCAGTGAAGCCCTCATGGCTGAGTTTACTGAGGCGCTCAAAGCCCTGGTTGAGGTCTCTCATTTTCTGCTTCAGGTCTGTGTGCTTCTGGTGTAGCACATGCTCTTTGGTGTCACCCTCCAGGGAAGATATCACATTCTTGTGTATTTCTATTGAGGCAAACAAAAATCAAAAATCCATTAAGAATAGAGAGAAGAAAGGAAGAAGAAATAAGGAATAGGAAGAATTAAATTGAAGTAATAAATGAGACAAAGAAGAACAGCATTTAATAAGGTGAGGATAGTGGTAGCAATAACATTTTTTTTTAAACTCAACTTTTTCTAACATTTCACAGGACTGTCTTTCTTCATATATCACATATATTTCTCCATACGAAACCATGAGTAGTTAATGAGTTGAATCATCTAATCTTTCCTTTCTGCGTGCATCCGTCGGTCCCGTCAGCTCAGCTTAAAACTCACAGCTTGATGTGATGTGCCACACACTGATAGAGCACAGAGCGGTCGGGGGCAGAATCTGATAGCTTCCACGTATGTACACGACCTATTGGATGACTGACCTGATAGCATATAGCATAATTGATCATTAAATGTGTCTAAAAGAGGGTGAAATGTGTTAATCTTTGCACTAATTTACTTTGGCAACTTCTAGAAAATATAAATGTGGCCTTATTGCTCAGCAACATTCTCCAAGTTTTATTTTATTATGTTAAATGTAATCTTGGAAGTTATTTTGGTATGGGCTTTGGAGCAAAACTGGGCTCAGAACCATAATTATGCCTGTATACTTCACATATAGTGGATAGCAAAGGGGAAGAGGGGGCTTAAAGGCTCATCAACTTGACCTACGAAAATAGTGTCATAACAAAGCGGAAGTGGTGCCACGCCTCAGCAGCAGAGTGATGGCCGTAGCTCACCTTCAGTCCTGCTGACAGTGTCCATGAGGATGTTGTACTCGTAGGTCTTGTCCTTGTGATGCTGGAACTCCCTCTTCAGACTCAGCAACTCCTCGTTGGAGAACTTCCCTGAGCTCTTGGCCTGATCGGGGAACAGTCATCGTAGAAGGAAGTCAGTCTCAAAAGCGTGACAGTAACAGACGTATGAGATGGAGAAGAATGACAGGTGCTGTTCCAAATAGGATCACCGCTTGGTACAAATACTTCACTGGATGTTTCAGAAGGTTTAGGTGGCATAAATTACAGCAATGTCTCTGGAATATACGCATCAAATCTAAACACTCAATGGCCTCAAATCGCAAGATGACCAGAACACATTGTACACAGAATAAACTAAATATATTGTATCTGCAAACAATATCTAAAGATTACAGCTGTTATTGTTGGCAAGTGCAATAAACAAAGATGTTCACTCTCTAACTAGCTTCATACTTCCTCTCACAAAGAGGACATTGCCCCCACTAAGGCCTTACACTCTGAACCCTCAGGGACTTACTGACATCACCTGGTAGGTAGTTAAGTGTGAGAGACTGCGAGGGCTAGAAATGGTGTCAATACGGATGTGACAGCACTTTGCTGCAACATATCACGTTACCATGACAACGTCAGGAAAATGTGTGCGTTTTTACTCCCTGATTTAATCGTCTTCCAGGCTTTTGCCCTTACGAGATGAGGGAATTGTCGAATCATCCATTTACTCGTTTTTGTCAAAGCAGCTTCAATAACAAAATGTAATGTTTGATGAATAAATCTGTGTCGAGAAATGCGGACTTACGGAAAGTGTTCATAAAGAGCCCTCAAACAATCGACGATTTGACAGTGGGACAAACCGTCACTTTCAGGAAGCGGCGTGTGAAGATTTGGAGCTTTTGAAAATAATGTTTTAGGCACTCGAGTGCAGCTCCTGTGCCAAATAAAAGGCTACTGGGTAAGAACCTTTTTTGTGCATTTGGTTCAACTGATTTTGAGCTGATTTGAGGATGTCGTCTTTATTTTATCTAATATCCGCGGTATATTTTCTTTAAACCAGCAGTAACGGAGAGCAAAAGGTCCCACAATGCCACTAAAAAAAAACATTTCCAAAAATCTTTACATTTATTTTCCTTCTTCCTACACACACACACCTTGTTCCATAGTTTGTCCAGCCTTGGATCTTCAAACGTGTCTCCCTCTTTGGTGTCGTGGTCCTTCAGGTGGTTGCTCTCCAGTGGTCGAGTGTCTCTTTTCCCATCCATTCCATATTTGGCCAGGATCACTACATAACATAACACAATACATAGACATTTTGCTAAAAAAGCTTCAACTGCTGTGATAAATGATCCTAACATGAGCCTGTAAGGAGTAACAACTGAGTCATGAGAGGAAACTGTTTGAGGACATCTAAAAGTGACACACATATTCATCATTTAAGAAAGGCTCTCAAACATTTCACATTAAATATTACCCAGAGGCCCAGAACCCTTGACAGCAACTCATTAATTTCAAAGCCACAGTTAAAAACAGCAGAGAGCGCAGCATCTCCAATGAGTCACCTGCTAAAAAGAAGAACCAAAAAACAAGCTTTTAGAGTCACGGAATCTAACAAGAGCGTACCTAAACAAACTAACGGCACTTTATTCTGGACACAAGGGACAAAAGGAAAACAAAAGATGACAAAATATAAAAGGATGGATTTGAAATACATCCAAGCAGACAGATAAGTGATGCTGTTGCCACATGTTTGGTATGTCTGTAACTAATTAGTTTGAAATTCTCAGTTATGTGCAAAATATACTGAGCAGCTACTGAACATATAAGCAGTTTCATCCTCTCATGTCAGACTGCTACAGTACAGCACATTGTTGGACTTCGCTCTGAAGAAGCTCTGTCCTCATTATTCTGCTGTCGGAAACTGTTATTGCAGCCGCTGATTCAGCACCATCTCAAACTGTTGGTAACCCATCAGTGTCACTTATTAACTACTGCAGTTTCATTAGGTCAGTGTCCACATGCAGACGGCTCATTTAACATCCTCATAAACAGGATGTAAGAACCGGAGACAACCTCTACGGAACTGTTACTTCACATTTTATGGGCTCAGCAGATGCTCTTGACCCGAGTGATCAGTAAAACAAGCTCACATTCCCAGACCGACCAATTTACAACAAGCAAAGTGTCCGACTTTGTCTCTAGGCATATCAACCACAGGATCAAGAATTGGGCTCATTACTTATGAGCCCAATTAGAATGACTCAAGGACAAGGACTTGATTCAGTGGGGGTAAGGTGACTTGGGGTCCTCCTTGAAAGTGTTTGCATTAAGCTACAAAGGAGAGTGACTCTGCTGCTCTGCCTAGAGTTGGAAGGTCACTTCACCACTAGGGAATGAGGAAAGAGAGGAGGGAGGTGCAGCCGAGCTGCCAAAAGGGCGAAATCCTTCTTCCTCCTGTATCTGGCTGGTTCATTGCCTTTCACACATTTATACAGCAGCTCTGGATTCAATCAGGACTGGATTTAGTTTGATTGTCAAACTATGCCAGTCCTGCATGCAATTTAGTATAATAATGCACCATGCACAGCATATTCTCACACCTGTACGTACCAATTAAAATGTAGGTGGTTTGCCAAACTTTTCATCCTCCAATGACCACGAGTTCCATAATCACATGAATACATCTTTGACAATATGTATAGTTATACCTTGTGTATGCTAAATTGATAGGCTAAGAGCTTTAGTATGGATAAGTCTTAATTTCAAAAGGTGATTTTGCCAAAAGACGTTGGCAACAGTCCTTGATAGGAATGAATACTTATATTTATTCTTGACTGATGCAGTACAAAGTATCACATGAGTTATTTTACCAGCCAAAGGGAAGAGTTTATTACATAAACTATAATATTGAGAACTATGTATTTCATGGTCTGTGTTCCAGTATTATTTACCCTGGACCTTGAAAGGCCCAGTGACACAATTTTAGTAGATAAACTCTAAAGAAAAGTGCTTCATCATTAGTTATATCATCCGTTTCTTGATTTGGGTGAAGATTCACACACGCTGTATTCTTAAACAAAGCTCATCTCAATCTGCGGACTCAGGGGATCTATTCAAACCACTGGATTTGAATGAAAACTCCAACGATATTTCACACTCATCAAAATCTACAGTTTTAACCTTCAATCTGTTAGGGAAGGTGCCATTTGCCCACAAACTACAATATCCAAGATACAAGGTTATTCATCTCCTTAGGGAGACATCGGCACCATTTTATCAGTTTGAACTAATATTTGTATTCCTAAAAAGTAGGAGCTGACCAATGCTTTTTATTTAAGTCAATTATGTAATTTATTAAAGCACTTTGAGTAACAGTTATGAACAACAACACTAAGAATTTGAATCAACATTCTGTTGATGAAACACACAAAAAGAAATTAAGTGTCTGGGATATACTTTAATAATACAATTGTGTTCAGCTTGGGAGTTGCTTGATATTTAAGCCATTTTTACTAGTTGGTGAATACCAAAATGTTTCTGTTGAACTCAACTCAGGCCAACATTGGAAGCATAATTAATTGAGGAAAACAGAAGACTTCAGCACAGAGCGACACTGTGGCTAACTGCATATTTAGGGCAGACTGACTACAGTGAATTCAGGATAAAGAGTGAAAACAGTTCAACTTATGCCTGACTGCACCAGTGAACATAGCTGTCTCACCATTGAAGTTACGTCGGAGCTGGGCCTCTTTCTCCCCATTTTCATCCAACCCCTGCACTTTCACCTTCTTCCACTGCAGCTCATCTTTCTCCTGGATCTTTATGTCACTGTGCAGTTCAGCCTGCCGCACTGGGGACAACTGCATCTACCAAAACAGGAGACAATGAGACGTTAGTTAGACAGAAGGGGTGCATATATATATATATATATATATATATATATATATATATATATATATATATATATATATATATACACACACACACACACACATATTTAGGGACAGAGAAGTGGAGGGAGTGAGGAAACCAGACTACAAATGGAGTGACAGCACACACTGTATGGCAAAATATGCTTTTGGAAGTAGTGATCATTTTATTAATATAAGTCTGTCTCAAAACGTTTATCTAGGTGGAGCTGGAAACAGGCTACACGGTTTAAAGCCAAACTATAATCCCCATTTGACCTTGATGGCAGATTTCCAATCAAATGTGTGTCCAGTGTTCGGGAAAATAGTGCAAATCACCACGGAGAGAAGGCAGGATAGCTGGATAGGTTTGGTGAATAAAGCACACACTGCAGAGTAGTTGTGCAACTGGACACACTGGTCTGCACCTTGGTGCGCGTGCGGTCTTAAACCAGGAAACAGTCAGACAAGCAACAACACTTTCTAATAAACTCATTTAATCTCTTTACTTTTGCAGTGTATGCATTATTATAACTTTAGTTAGCATACTGCACATTCTATCAACACACAGCGCCATGCTTTACTCTTCAGCTTCTTGGAGTAAAAGAGCGCATCAACTGCTCCCGTCTATCGAGCTAATTAACCTGCATCTTTAATTAGGCTCATGAATATTCCAACCGTAGGCAACTGAGAACGCTGCTGTAGCCACACTAAGACTGCAACGTGCACGTTGGCTGACGTCTCTTCACTGACCCACGTTCGTGCTGCTGCTGCCGACTGTCTCCTGAAGCCACGCGGGGCGGACAGAGAACACAGAGCCTCTTGCACCTACCCGTTTCGCCTTCTCCCACACCTGGTTCAATTTAGCGATCCTGAACTCCATCGTCTGCCCATCACCGCCGCTCGGCTCGGGCTCGTTAAATTCACGGGAGTATTTCCCGGCCATTGCGCCCACACCGACGCACAGAGCGACGACTAAACACCGCAGCTTCATTCTCAAAACAACTCTTCACAGCCAAAAAGACGCGTTTGGGGGGGGGGGGGACAAAACTACCGAGACAAGGCTACAAATGTTTTGTTGTGGCACACTGGAGCACCACAAGTCATGTGCTCAAAATGGGAGCGCACTTCCTTAAATCGTGCATTCTGGGATGTGTAGTTTATTGCCTCGGCCCAAGCGCTAATACTAAAGCGGATGCGACCTTTCTGAACTACAATTCCTGAAATGTCGCCCTTCGCGGTTACCTGGCAACGAAGGCTGCACATACTCTGAGCAAATAGAAAGCCTCCACGGGCAGCACTCAGTCGGACTGTCCAGTGCACAGCAGTGAAAGGGACGTTGTCCTCGGGAGGTGGGACTTTATATCGACACATTTAAGGCCCAACTGCACAGTATTATTTTGAGTTCCTTTTTCCTCTCTTAATAGATTCCGACAATTTTTTACAGTTTTTCTAACAAAGGAAGTTCATATTAACTTCTAAACAGACATTCTTGTAAGTCTCAATCAGCAAAATGTTCCGACAGAAAAGTAGAAAAAGAGGATATCAATTTGTGAGATATTGTCACCACCTATATAAATGGTCAAATTAAATGTATGTACAAATTCACAACAACAACACTTTAAAAAGTGTTCTGAAGTTTCTTTCGAAATCCCACTAACTGAATGTTGACATATTTTTACTGAAGGAACCCTGCATTGCTGTTTATTTTTTCTCATAATTTATTCTCCATTAAGATGAAAAAGAAAATTGGCTGTCCAGTGTGGGAACTTTTACATTTCTATGTATCTGTTTTTTTGTTTTACTATATTATTATAAATACATGAGATGCAAAACAAAGGGAATAAATCATAGAGTCTCAATTGTTAGCTGTTGTAAGAAAGTCTGAACATTTGTTATGTTTGATACACACTACAACAAAATAATATAAATGAGTTGAAGACACGCACGCACACATGCACACGCATATAAATTCAATTGAAGTGAGAGAGAGCAATAATTAACATCTGCCCAACAAAAGACCAAAACAAATCAGATTTTAAAACAGGAAAGAGTCACAAAAATCATGAATTATTTACCTGACAAAATAAATACTATTAGGATTTGTCCATATATATAATTGTTTGAAAATTAGCAATCATAAGTCAATTTAATCATCTGAACATTAATGGATTTTAATTTGGATACTATGAAATTTGGAGGATATATTTTAGTCTAGAGACATCCAGATGCCAGGCTTGAGGAGATACAATGCTTATCAAGTGTGAGACAGGAGAGAGGCGTCTGGCTACTTCCTGCTCCTCGGGGTCACTAATTTCAGACATTTCTAATTTAATAATACACAGGAGTTTATGTCACAAATTAGGTTAGCATTCATTCAGGATGGACGACTTCTGATGTAAAGTAAGTAAACACAACTTGATATAACATTGGCGGTAGTTTGATTCTTCAGTTAGCATGACTTATAATGACTGTAGCAATAGCCTAAACTTGGATTAATAAAATCACAGGAAACATAACTTATAAATAAAAGCAGGGGATAAGAGGCGTCATTGTGTCCTCATTGAATGGTGAATATAGAAAATAGTGCTTGAAAAATAAATTCCAGAAAATAGTGGATTCCTGGAAATTAATCCTGAACTTTAATGCTACTATCAAAAATCAGAAAACAGGCAGAAGGTAAATTAACAGTATTGGTAGAAAGTAACTGCATATACTCGAGTACTGTACTTAGTAAATTTCTTTAGGAATTCTTGTACTTTACTTGAGTATTTCCGATTTCTAAAAAAAGTCTTTCAGAGAGCCGCTATTGTTAGAGCCACATCATAATGAATGTGTCTGCCTTTAAGGACGGCAGATGGCTTTAGTTGAAAAGGTTAATGCCAACTTCAAAGGGGCTGATATTGTCAGGAATCAATTGAATTTGTCACATCTGTCTCAGCATCTCTGTATGCATGCATGCACACAAACAGCAATGAATAAACCGTGTTGAGATGTGAATGAGTGACCTCATGAAACAATTAATAAATATATGGGGAATTCAATTATCTGAACCGCTTATCCTTTTTAGGGTTGCTTATCCTTTTTAGGGTTGACATTGGGAAAAGGCGGGGTTCACCCTGGACAGGTCGCCAGTCCATCTCAGGGCACATATACAACCATTCACAACTACGGGCAATTTGGAGTTCAATTATCCCGCATGTCTTTGGACTGTGGGAGGAAGCCGGAGAACCCAGAGGGAACCCACGCTTTTATCCAGAGCGACTTTCAAACACATCACCCCAGATACAAATATGTGTTCTACATACCATCATTGCTACGATGAATAAGTAAAAACTCTTTTAATGCCGAAGTGAGTTGAAAACATTTCTGCCTCTCTGGAAACTTGACATTTTTTGTACTTTGTACTTAAAATAGCTGGAATTCAATTGTATGATTATAGATCACAAAGACATAGAATAGAGAGTGTCGGTTTGGGTGTGAGCCGGCACAAATATGTGCCTGCCAGCAAGAGTATCTGGAGTCAAGAAGGAGAGACATGTCGAGCCAGTGGGAGACTGCGGCACAGCAAACAGCCCACAGTACCACGACTGTTACAAACTACGTTTGATGACAGCGTCATTTTGTCTGCCTTTGGCTTCCATTAGGAAAGAGAGAAGTGGACTGTTATGAGAGCAGTGAGACACAGAACAAAGACACGGTGAAAGAAAGCAAGAAAGTGCAAAGGAAATAAAGCAATAAGGGAAAAGAAATGAAGAAACACAGAGATTAAAGTAGCAGGTTTTCTGTGAGTAGGTTCTGTTGTCCTGTGGGTGTTAAAGAGAGTCGTAATGAAATAAAAGATATATGCAATCACTGACTATGAAAAAACACAGTTATTAAGACCAAGTGATTGCAAAAAGTAGGCTTTGATAATCGTATTACTTGTGCTAATTTAACTGCAGGGAACAACAGAAGCAGACTGCACATCAACTTAGAGTCTAGCTTGGCACGAAGGAGTTCCTTACGAATACAATTTTCAGCATTTTCAAATCTTCTCACAACTATTTTATTTTCCTTTCAACAGTGCTGGGAATAGTTTCCGCATGTGTTATTCAAATAGCATATGCCTACATTTTGCAGTAGCTCAGTAAAAACAATGCATATTTAATGACTGCAGATATACCAAAATGTTTGATGATGAAGGACTGCGTATTCTGGCAAAGTGTACGAGAGGTGGATATTATATACAATATAAAAGAAACTGCATTCAATGACTGCAGTGGTGGAACAAGATCTTTACAATGTAAATATACTTAATTACAAGTAAAAGTCTTGCATTCAAAATCCAACTGGGGTAAAAGTACAGAAGTAAGAAGCTAAATGTACTTTTTTTACAATGTGCAATGTGCTATTAGGATTATTATAATGTCATGTAGACTGGACTCTTTAATAATATATCCTTTATTGATTCTTCTCTGCATTTGACCCATCATTAATTATTAAGAAGCAATTGGCTGCAGTGAAGCGCCCAGGGAGCAACTGGGGGTTCAGTGTCTTGCTCAAGGACACTTTGACATGCAACTAAAGGGAGAGCGGGGATCGAACCGGGTACCTTGTGGTTACGGGACGACCACTCATCGTCACGAGCTACAGCCAACTGCAAAATACTTTTGTTCTTTTAAAGTTGGCGATCTAGCTTTAAGTGAGTATTTAGTTTACTTTTCCATTATCCATTATTTGATTTAGTTTGAGTAACATTTTATGGACTTTATGTCGGTTACAATAGTAACAAAAAGTAAGTGATAGTTTTTGCAGGTATATGGTGTTATAGCCATATGCAGATTTATTGAATATGCATTTTAATGTCAGCTCATTTGATGTAGTTCCCAGAGCCATAGCATATCCCTATCACGGGGATTCTGTGCACCTGTAACATTTTATACTTCTGACCAAAATATTTGTACCTTTTTCAATTAGTTTTTCAAATATTGTTCCATCGCCCTCCTTGTGGTTCTATTACTCTCAAGATCACAACATACAAATGTTTAAGTTTTGTTTATTAAGTGCTTTGGACAACAATCTATCTATAGGTGATAACACACTGTGTACATCTGACATAAAGATTCAACACATAATACATAACTTTACTATTCTCATGCAATGTGTCATTGCAAACAATGGGATGGTATTTCAGTTATGATGGACAACTGGTTACTTCTATTCACCAGCAAGTAGTTTTGTTCTTTTAAAGTTGGTGACTTATGATTTCCTGTCTTTCAGCTATACAATATCCATTCTAAACCTTTACTGGCATGTAAAGGCAAAGGATTTGAATAGGAAATGAATATGGTTGATGTGTCCCTTATAGCATGAGCAATATCATGTGCACTGCTGCCAGTAATGCGTCCTTCTGGGAAATACTCAATTTCCCCCTGTGGATGAATAAAGTCAAATCTAATCTAATCTAAATTAAGTGATTGGGAAAGAATGGGCTGTGAAATGAAACCATTGATCCATCAGGCAAATATTTGGTTCTATGTACACTATGTTCACCCGCCAGTTGTTAACTTTGTCTGTCTGCTGTTTGGTGCTGAGTAGGAAGTGAACAGGGAGAGCTATCAATGCTAGCAATGACTTTTAATGTTTGAACTTCAACAAGAGTTGTAATTATACAACTTTTTAGGCTTTTTTTATCCATCCAGTGGAATAATTGTGTAAGTACATATCTTTATGGATATGCCTATTTTATGTATACAGACTATCTATAGAGACCTACCCATGGCATACAGAGAACATTTCTTGTGATTAATACATCTGCCATCTGCCTGTGTTTGTGTGTGTGTGTGTGTGTGTGTGTGTGTGTGTGTGGGAAACGAAGAAAGAGAGTGGTGTTGGATTCAATATTCATTAAATGTTCTCAGTCTACTGACCTTTTTCCTCCTTCCTCCCGAGTCCTAGCTCCATTTAATTCAATAAGAAGCGTTCATTTTCAAAAGCAAACCTTCACACAGAGATCAGTTCCCTGTAGGTATTGCATTGTCTATAGAGAGGAGAGGAAAGAAGGCACAGCATAGATTAGTTGAGATTAGACAGATATCAGATGAATGGGGAAATAGAGACAAAAGGGGCGGCTAAATAACCTGTTTATTGCAGCAGGACCATCTTAAACCTGCCATTTGAGAGCAGGAGAAGGAAGAACAGCAGTCATTAAGCCATGACCCTATGCAGGTGTACTCCATTTATTTCCTCAACTCCACTGAAGAAGATATTCATAGCTGAGCTGGAAAGTAATAATTGGAAGAATATTCTTAAATTACAAGACGATAAAGGATGAAAAACAGGATAAAGTCGTTTGATTGAGTGGGTAGAAATGAAATGGCAGTGTGCAGTCAGACTGGTTTTTACTGGCAGGAATGATTCACTATGCCGACAGGTGTTTTACTTCATTTCCATATATCAATATGAGATTTCAATTCACTCATCCACTAAGCAACTTGTCATGAAATGCTTGACTAACTGAGCCATCCAAATGTTCTAATGGTGGGAGACCTTTATGGACAAACTGACAAAGACTATATTTAAGGCATTTAACACGTGTTCATTTTGGTCCAAGAGTGTGTTAAGCTTTCGAAGTAGAAAATGAGGCTTTGTGCTGTGTGTTAGTTTGTGTGTGTACTTTGTTCATAACGAAAGGCTGAGATACCCACTGACCAGAGCCAACTGTCTGAGCTGCCGTGGGTAGCGGGCTGTATTCAGAGCTGCCACAACAAATGAAGCAGGAACAAACTAGGTGTGACTGTTTCCCCAAAAGAGCATCTTTGTCCACAAAGATCTATTTCTCAAAGGCCAGCTGAGGCCCGGGGCTGACTCCACAGACAATAGTACAAATCTCTCTTTCTCTTGTTACCTCGCAGATCCTGCTGCTCGTGCTGACCTGAACCCAGCAGGGACTGCTCCTGTTGATCAGCGTGTCCCTGTTGCAGACACACCACACAGTATTTAGTGTTTCATACAGATAAACATGGGATGACAATCAAAAATATTCATGTAATTCATGTAATCTAATACAACAGATGTACTATAAACAACATAAATACTGCATTTGTCAGGCTCTGCACAGAAACAGAATATACTGTATGTATATGTATATATATATAAATATATATAAAACTAAAACCCCTGAGGTTTAAAAGGCCGGTTTTTGCAACATTAGTTATTCATTTACAATTGGCCTTTAGAGATTTTCCCAGGACTTCTCAGCATGTCTGAATAATTCATAATTACTCATGAAATATCTTTTGTCTCATAATGTTTAAATGTTAGCTTTCACTATTTAAAGCGTGCTATTTGAAGAATTAAATAGATTAGCCAAAAAAGCCAAGTATGACAATAATAATGATGAAACAATGAACGTGCTCTTCTTAAGCCTCCTTCCAAGCACTTGAGGCACCCATGAGATGTTTTTTCTAAAAACATAATCAGCATCAACAGGAGCCTTGTAGAATATAAACATATTGATTTGATGTGAAATATAGTGACACAAATTGAAATCAGCCTGATCTTTGGACTCTATAGTCTTCTGTCAGATAAATGATGAGGCTAGAAAAATATATATGCAGCAGCACTCACTTAATCACAGCTGTGATCCCAGCAGGGTGCCACCACAACAACACTTTACCTTTTTCATCTTTCTGACAGTAAATGCCTCGGGTATCATGTTAAACCACAGATATCAAGTGCAGAGAATACAACTCTATTTACCTCAGTAACACTTGTGAAGGAATACAGCCTTGCCATACACCTGCCCTTAGCATTAAAATGAGGAGAATAGAGAATGAAAGCCCCTCGGTCATGGAGAGCAGCCTGGTACCAGATAAAAAGAGGATAGAAGTTGCGAAGTGTTTCTCTGGGGAGTCTGTTACTGAGAACGAAAGTCGGCAGCTATTCTAGCCGCAAAGTCTTTCAACACACATTTGGGGAAATAATGCTAAAAAAATGAAAGAAACCAGCTCTAAACTAGCTCACAAAACATACTTCCATACAGCTGCAGGACATGGAATATTCAGGTATGAAGAAGGAATGGTATTTTATTTTAAATCAATCTCTTGATAGAGGACTATGGGGAGGAGATTGTACGAGACCATTCGCCTTTCTTTTTGCACTTTAATCATAAAACGTGAAGAGGGAGAGAGCAAAGGCAAAGTTGAAAGAGATGGAAACAGCAGGACAGACAGAGAGAGAGAGAGAGAGAGAGAGAGAGAGAGAGGGAGAGAGAGTTGTTTGTTTGGAAATAATCCAGTTTGTTCATAGGCCTCAGCCTGAACACAGATCTTATCTAAAAACTCACCACTTATTCAATTTTGAGTATTAAGAAGTCGGCATCCAATGGCACACTAGCAATAAGTGTGCAAGAGAGTTTCTTTAAAAATGCTGAAGTATCCTCTCATTTAGTTTTTCATGTAGCTCTGCTAAATTAACTCTATCGATGGTATAAAATTAGAGATCAGATAGAGATCTACATTTGACTTACCCAATTCATCTGCTCTACAGAGTTCGTATGCACATTCCTGTTTGGAGAATAAAAACAGCTCTTTCAAATGCCCACACTATTCAATTTCATTCTTGAGAATGTCATCTCGATGAACATTCAATGCTATTTCAGTTACCCATCTACTGCCAGTGGAGGGGGAAGTTATCATTTCAATGCCACGGTGTGGAGAGAATGACATCTTTATGGAATGTTTGTGAGAAAGTTTTCGTAAAAGTTTGTGATGTCAAAGAGCGAGCGAAGTACAGTTTGAGTGAAGGGATGCAGTTATCTATAATTCATAAGGAGCAGGACCATAAATAAACATAATGGTTCAAAGAGACACAGACTGGGATGGACAAACAACGAGGGGAAAGGGAACTTAAAGACGAGACAAGGAAAACGCTCAGCAGCAGTGCATGACCTTGCTCGGAGAGAGGTCAGGTAGACCTGTCATGTTCGATACGGGACTTCCTCCTGCAGTAGTTTACCCAACTTTCTTTCCTTTTACATCTGAATATAAGTTTTCATGGCTTAAAGGGGCACTCTGCTGAATTTATACATACAGATTAGTTTACTCATATGTGCTCTCACACTGTGAAAACAGTTGTATAATGTCTTATATGGCTCTTTGTCAAGCCTGACCTAAAGAAGTTATCTCTACTTCTACAACGTTGATCCTCGAGACGACATACAAGCATAACAGAACGCCTGCATTACATCACGTTGAGAGAAACACATGAGCATTTGCCAGGCAGGCAAGTTCTAAACACAGAGCTGCATTATGGGAGGTGTGTCATCTTTAAAGCTGGACTCATCCTAGCTAGTTAAGTCAGAATAGCTCAGCCTCTGCTCAACCAATTTTGACCATTGTTTTCTAAATGTGTCTTTATGGAAGTGCAATGCAAAAAGTAACGTGAACACACTTTATTTTTGTTTTTCAGAGTGCAAAACACAACAGTGGCATAAGGTGGTCATGATCATATAGTGATATAGTTTATTTATATTTTTATAGTTTATGATAAACATAAAGTTTTATAAAAAATTGCTACCACTGGGTTCTACCTCATTGCATCAGCAAACTGATATGTTCAACAATAAACGCAGACAAAGCACAACAATTTGTTCTCTTTCAGTTTCCCCTGTAATGTCTTGGCAGGTGACTGAATTCCCAATATGTTCCCTCAACATTAATCCCTTGGAAAAACACATTAAAGCTTATTGTGTGTATACTACACACACTGCTATCTGCTTTGTGAGAGATGACTGAACCCTGGAGGGGATTTATGATCATTAAACTTCTGCCATTGAGCAAAACGTTAATGGGACATCAAGTCACTTACAGACATTTATATTTATATCTTTATTTAATATATGTTGTATTTATGACAATTGGAAGACACTCAACTTTCAATACTGATCAGTATTTATGAGTTGGGCAATAACATCAGACCAGCTGAGAATGTCTGGCAGCCATCAAATCATTCAGGTCGGAGATCCAGACACAAAGGAAGTGACTACAGAAATGATCTCTTTGTATATACACTCTGCATTCTTGCAATGAAGAGCATATACTTTCTGGATTCCTGTCTTGGGATTGGTTATTATTTCATTAGCAGCCACCTGGTTCGTGTTGGTCTGACATGTTTTCTTTCTAACGCAAATATTTTCTAATATTGAGGAGAGAAGCAACAAAACAGAATCAACCCTTCTCATCTTTGAAAAAGAATCATGCAGGTCTTTGTTTAATGAACCAGACACACTATTAAGATCTGGATTTGACTCACACAATTTACATGATTTATCTGTGTTGATGTAAGTTATTATTTTAAGTAACTGAATTCTGACAAAACAGAAGTTATCATTATTATGATCAGTTATATCTTGTGCCGTTATCCAACCATACGGTAAAACCATATGTGCTTTTTGTTTAAATCAACAGAAGGTTAACAGTCGGACTTTTGGGAGAAGGTAGAGTTCATCTGCCATCGGTTCCTCGGATAGTTCTCTAGCTCTTGCATTTTTGAGTGTTCTGTTTATAGTTTTTTTACAGCAGTCTTTTAGTAACTAAATCTGCAAAGCGACTAAGAGCTGACAAACACAAAATGCTACAGTGACTCCATCCATGGCCAATTTAATTGAATCTACCGGAGCAGAACAGCCCAGGTGTGCTACATGTGGAGGTCAGTGAGGAGTCACATGGTTCACTTTATTGTTAGATAGTGAACTGCAGTGTTGCTGTTTTGCTACTGAACCCAGTGACTGTTTATATGAACACAAAATCTGGGTTATTATTTTCAATATATTATGAAGTACAGCTGAGGTTCAACAGTATTAATCTTCACACCGTATGTCAGACTGTGATCTTGTCTTTTGGATAAATTCCAGTTGTATTCACAGAGAAACAGAAATACTACTTCATCAATATGTTGCTTCATGAGATGCATATTTCTGTTATATCTATCGTGCAAAGATACAGACTCTCATACTGCATCTTTGAAACCTCTCGCATCCAAATTTGAAACTCCTCAAATAGTTTTGGCCCTGAAGGCACAGTCGTGCAGAAAACAGCTGACTGTTTTGCACAATTGATGTTGCATGTGTGTTAGTATATGTATGTGTATAATTGGGTTTGTGAAAGTTGAATATACAGTGAAATGTGGGTCTATGTGTGTTTGGGTGACCTTGTGTGATGATTGACAGATGTTTTATTTATTCTATATGCACATGTAGGGATTGTATAATTGCCCTTTTCTATATTGGTCATGTTACTCATCATCCCTCAGAAACACATACATTTAATTGCATCTTTATGATGGTTTGCTGCAAGAGGTTTACGAATTATGTATCTCCAGTAAAAGCAAAGATTTGGCTCAACATCAACCCATACCTTAGGCATATACACTTTTCAGATGGAAAATCCTGAGTGAAATTCCTTGTATGCGTATATATTCTCAATAAAGCTGATTCTTATTCAGAAGATGCATTGTGCTATTTTTTCATATTGTGCAAAGTGTAATATTTTCATCCGTACCATGTTTTCTCACTTGGTTACTACACAAAAGAAGAAACATTCACTGGCTCCAACTTATATCTAATTTCAATTATCCCCCTTTTCCAACTTTCTCAAATTAACAGCGACAAATTAGAAATTGTCATCATCGGGCCCAAATTGATTTTAAAGCGCTATACAAATCAAATGTATTATTATTATTATTATTATTATTACTTCTATAAACGGGCATCTTCATTACCTACATTGCAACTTGACTGCCAACAGTGAGGTTGGAGAGTCATGCTGGTAGCTAATGTCGTTTTGAGCCTCTAGCTTCAGACAGAGACGATGAGTTGGCTACAGAGGCTCGATCAATTTCACACTATCAATGGAAGAACGTCAGATTTACATAATTTCTTGGCGAGTGTGGCTTGATAGTGCCATCCTCTGTGATGACTCCTGAAAAATTCACTTGACTCGAGTGAAATTAAGAAGATATATGTGGGTGGGCAGAGACAGCCTGCGTGTCAAGGCTCAGGGTTTAAGAGGAATCAGATCATTATCATTCTCTTTTAACATGAAGTAATATGCATTACGGGTCAGAATGTGGAATGTGTACAATCTTATAAATATGTTGGCACAATTATCGACTCCAAACTGAACTTCGAAGCAAACTGTGAAGCCGTGTGCAAGAAGGGGCACCAGCATTTGTTTTGTTTAAGGAATTGAATAAATTGTATCTTTTTCTTTGGTGTCATGGTTTGGAAACCTGTCTTTAAAGAACAGAAACTCTCTGCATCAGATTGTGAAATGGTCCAGCAAGCTGATTGGTGAGACACAACTTAGTCCAGAGTCCCTGTACACCAGACACTTAATTTAGAACGGATAGCTGGCTCCATTTTAAGGGACGACTCCCACCCTTTGCACAGGGAGTTTCAGCTCCTCCCCTCCAGACGGAGGTATTTAGTACCACGGTGCAGCCCAAAGCAGGTATAAAACCAGCTTTGTTCCAGCAGCCATCACGCAGGTGAACAAATTATTATTATAATTATAACAGCACTTATCTGTAGCTTTGAGTACTTTTATCATGTTTGTCCGGTTGTCTGTGTTTGTTGTAATGTATGTCGAGATGGATGCCTCGTTTTCTACTGTTTCCTACTGTTCTCTACTACTGCAAAACCAAGTCTACCTACGGGTACTAATAAAGTAACCAAACCAAACTAAAACATTCATGTAATGTCAATGACACCCAGTATTATGTTATAAGTCATGTGACTCAACAGTTGGAATCTTACTGGGTATGCACACATTAAAGGGTGCTTTGTCACTTATTAGTATATTTCTCGTTTTACACCAAGAGATTGAAGTTGTGCAGCATATTGTTCGATGCGGGGCACTTGAACACATGAGCACACTGGCTTCTGCTGTCACATAGGTAGGTGGACACAAGTGATATCAACGTAGACACACCATGATTCACATGAGTATTACTTCTAGCTCCATGCATCCCTGTGTGTAATTTGATTATACTTTAGAGATGGAACTGGAGGATTAATTGAGAAATATTATTGTCTGGAGCAAAACGCCTGAATCTGGCTATATGGTTTGTGTGCATGTTTGCATGTGTGTGTATCTGCAACATGGTGCCATGTACTCCCACCCACCATCTGCACCTGCTGTTCTTTTTCTCTGGGCAATAACAGGTAGAACACGGCAACCAACTGCTGCTGGCGAAACCAACATGGTAACCTGGCTGCGTTGTGGTACAGACACGTTTAAGAACTTCATCAACAACAAATGCTGTTTTCTGAAAGTGCCTTTCATGGCCTGACTGTATTTCTGTCACACAAAGCCAGCTTATAATTGACCCTTTACTTTTTGGGGTCTGCAAGTGCTCTGTTGGTTTCTGCTTGAGGCAGGTGTCATGTGATGTCAGGTCAGGTAGAGGATAGCTGCAGTCCTTCAGTGATGAACAGCTCCTGTAGGGACATATCTGACTCTTCAACTGCTAAATGCTCCACTTTGCTCACCAGCAAGTTCCTAAATCACAATAAATGTCTGATACTGATAACTACAACAACCATAATATGATGGAAAGATTATAGCTATACATTTGGATATACATTTACCCACTTCTGTGCATTTTAATGTTACTCCTACATTGTAATATTAAGTTTCTCAGTGTGCCTGACTTATTTCTCAGCTGTAGGTTCTCTTCTACTCTCGCTGGTTTCTCCTGAACTTTATGTGTGCTTGATACACAGAAAGTATATGCTGATCCAGTACAGTTATGTGGTGTGTGTGGGTAATTGTGTCTTTGTGAGTGATGGATAAAGGATGTGCGACAATGAGATCAAGAAGCGTGAAAACAGAAATAACTTCACAATTGGATGAAGTCTTGAGAGATGGAGGAGTGAAGTCAGAATGAAAGATGAGAATAAGAGGCAAGAGAAACAAAGAAACCCAAAGGGCGTTAGAAGGAGCAGCTCTCAAAATATTCTGCTGTTACCTACTTTCTCATTCAATTCGCCTGCCTGTGGATGATGTTAAATTAATTTAACGCTCTTCATTCTCAGCTCATCATTCTCAGCAATCAACCCTGGCTTGTTTTGTCAACTCTCAGCTGAATTTAACTCAATTCATTATGTATTCACATTTGTGCGAGTGTATTCCCTGTGATATTCAAGTCACTTCATTTTCCTTTTTTTCCTTTTTCATTTTGTGTAACGCCTGCATTAGTTATGTGTGTATGTGAATCTGTAAAGAAATTTGGGAGTGCAGCATATTAAACATTTTCCTCTGTGTAGTGTACATTTCTATCCACACTATTCCCTGTCCAAATTATGTAATCATATGCATCAGAGACTTGCAATGAAAGCATCTTAACATATTTATATCACAGGGCTGAATATTGGTCTTCAAATAAAGACATTACTAGAAAAAGGATAGATCAACCAAAAGCCATTTTTCATCTTGAAATGTACTTTTTTCTAACCAGTTAAATGGCCAAATAGTAGTAGGAAATGGTGATGTGTCAGAGGAAATGCTTGGTGAGAGGAATGCATGCGCAAGGGTGGCTTCTTCATCAAAGACACCTGTATTTTTTTTCTTTTTCTCAGCACCAGTGCCCTCCATGAGGTTATATAGTGAGAACAAAAAGAAATGGTTTGCAGACTGTGATTTTCAAAAAAATTCCATGCTGTAAAATATTCATCCCCGAACACAGGTTTATTCTGGCAGTTTCTGGAGTGCCACTCTAGATTTGAATGTTCCTGCAAAAGGAAGAGGAAGTCGAGAGGATAATGGAGGAGGGAGAGCTTTGATTGAGAGAAAAGGTCAATGTGTGGTACTGTGCAGAAATAGAAGGTCACTGATGGGTTAGTGAGTCTCACTGAAACACTTTGACACACATACTGTAAAAAAAGTATCTTTGGTCATTTGCAATACATTCTATGCATATATCTCTCTACTCTCCATTTGCTTAACTTGCTATGTTAATGGAGACTGGAAGTTAGGCAGAGCTACGTGTGTTTAGCCACACATTTCCTTTCTACTGTCATATAACATGGATTATGTAGCGAATGGTGATTATTTGCAACTACAAGCTACACTAAACTGATGGGTTTCACTTAAAATAAAGATCCACCGTAACTCATACACGTATAATATCACATTGCTTATTCTAAAATGCTTTGTGTAATTAATGTTGTTCATTTCATCTGTGATGCCTCACTTGAGCGACAGGCTCCTATTACTTAGGAACTTCTGTTCGGAAGTTGCCTTTTACAACTTCAGAAAACAGCCTTATTAACTATTTACGATTTTCCAACTATGGTGTTGAAAAAAAGATGCATCTTTAAATTACTTGTCAGATTGTCATATTTATCTGTTTTGCATGGTCTGCTATTTTTCTCCATTTTGTATTAGTAAACTGAACCAATAGGTTAAGTAGGGAAACGTGGGATGGAAAGGGTCACAAATGTACAAAGCAATGCAATGGGGTTTTCTATTCAAAAAGATCATTACATGTACAAAAAAAAAGAAAAATCTTACTTTGAATAAAAAATAAAAGGTGACAGCACAGAGAAGTTATGCAACACACAGTGCCTTTTCTATGGTTAAAGGAATGGTTCATCATGTCGGAAATATTTGCTTTCTTGCTGAGAGTTACATAAGAAGACCCATCTGTATGACACTACAGTGAGAAGACAGTTAGGCAAACCAGAATTTCTGCTGGACTATTTCTTGGCTGAGCAAAGTAACTCCCTGTCAAACACACAGGACTTTTCTTCAAGGTACTGCTGTTCGTACCCTGTGGGAAATTTAAAGTACATCGACATGTTTTCATGTCAGTCATTAGTGTCAATTTACCATCAACAGCTAAAACTGAAACTGCACATGTTGTCCAGCTCCAAATGTGGCCCAACAGTGTGCAAACAGGAGTAACTGTCTGATTCAGTATCACTGTTGTCAGCATTCACATATTCTGCTGACAAGAAATAAAAATAGATCTCAGCCATTTTTCAAGGACTGCTGCCAATCAAACACGGTAGGGAGTGAGGAGAGAGGTTTAGATTGTCAGGTTGACTAGTGTCTGGAGGGATCTGTTATGCATCAGTGAGGTCATATGCAAGACTTCTGTAACAGTCAATGGCCCTTGTGCATCAAATGTTGGAAAATATAGCGCAGAATCTACCACAGAATCTTTAAATACTGATAAAAACTTTATCATGTCACCAAAGTAAGCTGAAATACATTTAACATTAGTAAACCAGAAGACACAAATGAATGTAGAATCAATATATCCTTATGCACATGTTGGATATCTACATGCAAACTAGAGAATGTAACAGAGATTGAAGACACGGGTACCTGGTCATGTTATGATTCCAACAGTTGTACCTTTCGATGCAATGACACATTCAGATGAGATATGATTGATTTTACAGCAACCATACAAATGAAATGAATGAGTTTGACAGGAAGTCAAACAAATGAAGTTATCCCTGCTCTTCTGTAATGCTGTTAAATCTACTGTCCTGGGTTTCTGAATCTGAATCTCTCTTTCTTGTTTTTCAAAAGGTTCTCTTGAAGCTTGTGTTTGACCAGTCACGAATGTTCGGGCTAAAAAAGTCCCGAGTCTGCTTCTGTGAGAGGACATTATTTGTGCGAGCACAAGAGGTCCATTGTAAGGTGACATTTTTTTGTTTTTCAAGTGTTTGAACAAATGACTAATGCAGTTATTTCTCTGGTGTCCTAATATACTTTTCTTTGTGGCATTGACTTGTTTGGAGGAATTTCAAGTGAAGTTGATCAGTTCTTGATAAAGTTAATCAGTTGCTAGATTAAAATAGTCCGAAAACACGTATTTCTGTACAATCTGGATAAGTATTACATAAAACCATCACACGTACATGTGACAGGAGGAGGATTATTAAAAAGAGCCTGGTGGAGATTTTTTATATCTGTTGAAGGGGATTTAAATCATTTTTCACTGATTGAACTGCAGACTAAATTGTCACGGCTCTGCTGTTACTCATGTCCTTTTTTTTGTAATTTCCCTGTGTCTCTTATGTCCCCTGTGCGTGGCTTCCGGCACCTGGCCTCATCTCCACACCTGCATCTCATCTCGAGCACCTGTCTTCAATCATATCATCAGATCCTTCCTGTTAAAACACCCCGGCATCCCACTCTCCAGTTGCCAGGTTATTTCACCATTTACACTGGCACCTAGACACTCAAGGAGTTTGGTTACTCTCCTACTTTACATTGTGTTTGACTTCTTACTAACTACTGTTCTCTCTGCGCAGGATTACCATGCCTGCACTCCTGCTCACGCCACCTCACCGCCCTGCCTGCACTCGCCTCCTGTCCTACCATCTCATCAGTATTCTGTCAATAAAACCCATGACCCTTGCCGTCTGCGCTTGGGTCCGGCCAAGACCGAACCCTTACACTAGATCCATCCATCCATCCATCCATCCATCCATCCATCCATCCATCCATCCATCCATCCATCCATCCATCCATCCATCCATCCATCCATCCATCCATCCATCCATCCATCCATCCATCCATCCATCCATCCATTTTCAATAGCCTATCCCAGCTGACATAGGGCGAAGGCAGGGGACACCCTGGACAGGCCGCCAGTCCATCGAGGGCACATGTAGGGACGCTCTCTCACTCTCTCATTCACACCTATGGGCAATTTAGAGATCAATTAACCTGCAGCATGTCTTTGGACTGTAGGAGGAAGCCGGAGAGCCCGGAGAGAACCCACGCTGCCACGGGGAGAACATGCAAACTCCACACAGAAGGACCGCTCCGACCGGGAATTGAACCCGCAGCCTTCTTGCTGTGAGGCGACAGTGCTAGCCACTACACCACCGTGCAGCCCCCCTTACACTAGATGTTTTTTTAAATACTATATAATAAAACACTATGTACTGTATCTCTCCACTGGCAGTTCTCTTCACTAGTGCTGTCAATTTGAAGCAAGGGCGTCTGTGTTCCTCAGAGAAGCACATCTGTTTTACGTCTACTTATGCCAAGTAATAGAAGAGACATTTTTAAATGTCTAAGTTTGTTCCATCATGTCATATTAATAACATTACCATGTGATTGCCAGTGTCATTTCTGTTGAATAATTTATCTCCACAAAACATCTTGCTCACAAACTTTACACGTATATCACTGTCTCTCTATAACACAGATGCGCACGCACAGACACATGTTGAAAAAACACATGTTGAGAATGTGTTTGTTCTTGAATTTTATGACACGCCATTTGTTTTGTTCAACCCACCTAGAAGTACTAAATCAGTGCAAGCGTTTTTTTCTGTTAAAGGACATCCACACAAGCCCATGTTTGTGTCAATGCATGCATGCACACTCATGTGGTCAGGCTTGTATGCGTGTGTTTTCCTTGTTTTATTCCTGTCTAATGTCTGGCCTCCGGACATACAGTGCCGTGTATAGGATACACTTTTAAAAATCTGACAGGTGAGGGAGGAGATACTTGTCTTGTCATTTACGGTGCAGTTTCTTCAACACGCATCCAATTAGCCAATTGTCGACTGCTCGCATCTTCATGATTTTTTGAGTGTGTGTGATAACAGGGATTCAGAATGTCAAGCGAAGGTCGACTATTTACCTATAAATCCAATAATTTTGAAATAGTACATTAATAAAGAAAGAAGAGGAGTATAAGAGCTTTCCAAACATCATCAGTGTCATCAACTGCCTGGAAAGCAGACCCCATTACTGTTAGGGTCTTGGGTTTAAAACTAGTTATTTCATTTTGTAGACAAATCTCTGGCCTTCCATGTGAAGACTCAAGGTCCTTCCCTTAATTATCATAATTATTACTTATTTCCTATTATTTCCTTGTGTGACCCTTACATTGTTTAATCAAAGCGTGATCCTTTAAATGAACTTAATGAATTACTAGGGGTTGGTGAACTAATTTGACATGGCTGTTTTGCTGTGTGACCTGCCGTTTGATACATTTCGAATATTCAGCCCTAATAAGATGTTAATGAGGTCTTCTGTTGTCTGATCTTCAGAACAAGCTGCTTTAATCAGTTTTAGTTTGCTTGCTGAGAGAGAATCTGAATCAATTCAGGCACAGCACTTATACAGGGGTCTCATCGACACTGATGCAGGTCCTCGGCCTTAAATTGATCTTTACCTTTTGTCGCTGGAGGTTTAAGTCAGTGGACTGAAGGTTCGAATGTAGGGGCACATCGGATGTGACTGAGCGATTGGTTCAATTCCTTCCAGGATATAAACCTTAATGCTCCATTAATTATTGTTAAAGGGGGAGCTGAGAGCACTGTAAGCTGTGCTCAACAGGAGAACTGTTTCTCCCATTACACATTGTTGTAAGTTGTGTTTTCATGCAGTATGTTACTCCCTTCGAAAGGCTAGCGGACCTTAGTCGGCTACAACAAGACTAACACTCGACAGACAGGCTAGCAGCTCTATAAGGCGGTCCTTAACACTGGTCTCAGTCAGGGGATCTTCACAGTTATTACAATTCATCTTGAGGGGGATATGAACGTGTGTACCATTTTTCAGGTCAGACGTATGGTAAAATGCTCTTGAGTGGTGGACTGTCAAACACAAACAAATAGATTGTTGACCCATTTGAATGTGCACAGGTGTGAATTGACAACACTAATGGTGCTTCAATTAATTAATTGGCCACTTAAACGGTATGATAACACCTATGCTGTGGTAGTCTGTCTGAGATAATAAATTGAATAAGCTACTGTCAGCTATTGTGTTTTCCTTTAGTGAAATGCTCTGAGTGAATTTTCATCTAATTCATTTTTGCTGTGGAAATGTCTAGAGATTTTAGTGTGAAAGGTAAGAACGAAAGGGGTGGATCTAGCATGCGCCGCTTGGGCAAGGTTGTAACTGTTTTTAATCAAGGCAGAAGGTCCTCTTTTTGTGTGTTTTCAAGAATCATCTCTGTCAGTGTGCACTTGTGTGTGTACAAGAAACACACACAAGTGCACACTGACGAGATGCATGTGCCTGTCAATGGTTTCTGTCATGGTCTCTGCTGTGGCTCTCACCCATCCTCGTATCCTGCCAGTTTTCCCTTCATTGTTTTTGCTGCTGGTCCCCCGTTTGTCCTGTGTGTGTGTGTGTGTGTGTGTGTGTGTGTGTGTGTGTCTGCCTGCCTGGCGCGGCCTCCCTTTCCCTCCTGCTGCCAATTAACCGCCCCCCATGCAACCCATCCCCTTATCAAGCCCCACAGTATGTCTCTTCACCGCAGACCTCGCCTGATTGTCAGTCTTCACACATTGAACTACTGCTACGGCCTGAACTTGATTCCCGGCAATTGTTTGTTGTTCCAGATTCTCCCCGACCTACTCGACGCCTCACCCGCCTGCCACTCTGCTCCCACGGCCTGTCCAGCCCGCATACAACAGCAAACTCTGACCCTTACCAGTTCAACCTAATAAAACTATGAACTACCCCCTGCTGCGTTGTACTTTGCTCTTGGGTCCATCCCCACACAATCATGACAGTTTCGCACTATTCCACTCAGCAATGTGTCAGAAAAAGACAGCAAACAAGTAAATATCAAATATTTCATGGCTATTGCGCTGCATTGCAACACTGCAGAGGAACAGCACTTTGAATCAGTTTTTGATTTAATTTAGACAAAACTGATATAACAATTTATTAGGCTATGTTTTTCAAAACTTTGATTTATAATTTATAATGTCTGTCTCCAATATCCCTTCAGTAAAAGCAGGGAAGATATTTCTAGAAATTTGGAAAATAAGAACTTTTTTAATGCCTTTAAGGAGTTAAAGAGAATAATGCATTATGACTTGAATGAGCTCAAGGCCATTTATATTTGGCAATACTGTGCGACGGTCTGTAAATGTGACTCCCACCTCTGAAAACACTCTACCCGATTATACCTATGGGTGATTGAGAAGCAGAGGTAGGAAGGGAGATTGTACGGGCAGCCACAGGAGAGAGAATAGGAGAAGTTGATAGACAGAAAATAGCCTTCATAAATACTATAAAGTGTTAAATGATTGACAGCCCCATTCAAAATAGGTACTGCTTATTCTGTTCTCATCATACAATACATACATCTTATCTCCAGCCGTTCTGTCCAAAAAATAAATAAAATTAATATTATTCTGAATGCACACATCAGCACAATCAACATGCTCACAATTTAAAATAATTTGAATAATAATGTGTTTCTAAATGAGGTGCTTTCTATCTTACAGCCTACAGAAATGTCCATTTACAAAAAATGTTGCAATAATTAAATTGTAATGCTGCTTTGCATACTAATTCCAATAATGAGCAGTGCCTTTGCTTTTATTTAAATTGTTAAATAGAATGTAAATACTATTAATGCCATAGACATGTCGCTTTGCATACATGAACACAAACTCATCTTGTCCCAGTGGTAGTTGTGTTCTTATCTTTCCACATCTCTCTTGTTTATGTAGTCATTACACTTCTCCTACGGGCGACTTTCTCTCGTCTGTGTTGCTGTTTTCTTATTATTTACACCGATGCTTGTTATTACTGTGTCTGTCAAACAGACAAGGGGGACGCCGCCACATCTGCCTCCCTGCTGTTGACTCGGTAGTTGGCGGTGCTGCGTTCTCATTTTGTTAAGCTGTTGTGCTCGAGTCGAGAGCGCTCTCAGAGAAATGACCCACTGAACCGAGACTCAAACTAAACAGATTGTTTGTTTCTCTTGTTTGGGCTGTTGAGCACGGACGTCCTCGCAGACAGCAGCAATGATGATATAACTCGAGTACATCAAATATATTTTCCTGTGTTTATACATTTTATAATAAAAAAAACATTGAGATAGTAATCGATTAGTGTATGCTGAGAGGTGGGTTTGTTAGAGCAGGGGCATCTTCCAGTTTAACTCCTACTGGCAGCAACATGGGAAACAGCTCAGTCTTTGTAAACAATGTTTCTGTAGATAGGAAAAAGGAAAAGAACACAGTCTTTGAGAATTTCCAGTGTCATCCTTAAAGATATTTATTCTGTTAAGTGGGTATCCATCGCTAATGAGGTAACACACTAATCCCGTAGCCTATAGCCCACTGAGGAAAGTATTGTAATATAGAGCAGTATTCCGAACTGGGTGTCTGTGGGAATTGTGGGTAAAAAAAGATGCATTAAGTTACTAATAATTTCAACCGAACATTTCCTACTGCTGCAGCTCCACATTAAAAACATTCAACTGGACTAACACAAGTTATAGCATCGTTGTGTCTTTGTGTCTACAAAACAAGTCAACGGCCATTTGGGATATTTACTGACAGCAAATCAGTTTGAAAGACTGCAGGATGTAATGGAAAAGAAGGATCAGCCAACGTGGGTCGTTAAATGAAGAGCTGCCGGCGACAGGCTGCACACCTCCAACCTCTCAACAAGGAAACTACTTTCACTTTAGCTGTTTGCAGACTCATGCCGTGTGCAGCATAAAATCGGATCACGGTTGGTCACGGAATGAAGGAAAAAGGCCAATTATTGACTGACTTCTTTATTGAGTCAGATAACGTTTGTTTTGCTGCCCTCAGTAGTTTGGAACCTGTAGTATCAAGTGTCAGAATACACATGTGCTTTATTCTGTTCTCATCAGATCAGGAACATTTTAATGTCAGATTACAATTCTTCTGATAATAAGTCAATTTCATTGAGTTTGGTTAGATATCGGGCCAGAAACAAAATGTCTTTACAGTGCATTTTACAAATCAATAAAAGTATCTGAGCTCCATTAACTATTTAGAAGCTGTTTTGGTGGCACTTGGATTTTGACGTAAAATAAGTATTGTCGAGGCACATTTAGTTTGTTTGTACATTACTATAGCCTGGGGCTCTGCTGCCAAGACATAGCTGCAAGTTTTCTTTTGTATTGTCCAAGCCCATTACATCACCCGTCACATACAGATTTATGGAATATGTACATTTTCAGTTTGTCACTACACAGCATGACCAAATGTGATCATAATAACACCAGGCACACAACATATGATGTGTTCAGTGCTGAAGCAATGAATGTTGAATTACTTGCATCTTTGCTCTCTTTGTATTTTTTAGGTTTTATTATTGATTATTAGGGCCCGAGCACCGACAGCGTCATGCCAGCGAAGGTCCTATTGAAACTACTGTTTCTTCTTTTTCTTATTCTGCCAAATTAATTGACCTTATGGAGGCTTTATCACAGCCCAAAACTCCCCAAAGTTGACATTCATATCAGGACTAGTAAAACATTTAATATTTTAGGGGTCTCGCATTTGGATATAAAGAGCGTTGTTTTTAAGTTAGAAAGGCCACACCCAACGGAACCGATCTATGACCGATTGACTTGAAATTCAACACACATTGATGTTCAGGGTTATGTGACAAACGGCATCCAATTCACATGACATTTACATTATGTTGTCTTCAGTTGATATTGAGCAACATAAAGCATGTTGACGCATGTTGTCTAGCGCCACGCAATGGATACAGGAAGTGGTGGACTGTTTGCAAAGCAATATTTCCAGCGTCACTCCATGCAGGACCAAAACGTCTAACTCGTGTGCGTGTTGTTCGATAGTGTGATGTGTCAGTGTTGTGTGTTAGCCAGGCCTAGTTTGGTTATCTTGATTTATTTTGTTTGGCACAACCACAACTGTTGTTTGTTAAACCGAGTCATAATAAATGTTATTTTGAAACCGTTACTCCTCCTTTTGACTTCTTTTCACTTATTATTTGACTGCTATGTGTTCGTCCCCCCCACGTATCCCCTAGACCGAGAAGGGGACGTAACAGATGGTCACGGACATTCTCGGCTGCGTGAGCCAGCATCCCGCCACTATACCCCCGATGTTGGTTCTCTGGAATCGGTTAAATTAAATGGACACCATTTAGGCAGATGTTATGAAACAAACTTAAACACATAAGATTACATTTACAATGTACAAACAAGCAATCGCCATTGGAAGTCAAAATATAATGTGTATAAAAAGTTAATATTGATATTCTGAACCTCTCCATCAAACTGCTTTCATTTCATCATTTGGGTATTATGTCATTCATCTTGTTCATCGGAATTAGCAACTTGTATGCATCAAAATGAAACAGTAGTGGAAATAAAGAAGCAGCTGGGAATTTAGTCAACTCTGGAGCATCACCAAATGATGTATAATGTACTCCATTAGCCATTACAACCACTATGTGTGAGAAAAGCAAATAGGGGATTGCATAAAATAAACAAATGGACTACAAAAAACGAAACCTCAATTCAGTGCCATATGGGTCAAGAGTTATTGCCAAAAGCAGTACATGTTGCATTACCACCGCCTGGCTGATCAGTGCAGTTGTGTTTGGTGAGTTGTGAAATGTGAAATCTATCAACTACATCTGGCGGCTCGAAGTCTCTGATGGCCCCAGATGGTTTTGGAGAAAACCTGTAAAAGCAAAACAAAACAATAGCAGGAGTATTTGGGACTTTTAATGAACATCTGTGAAACATTTAAAAGAAAAACTGAGTTTGCCTGCTTGGTACATCAAAGCAGCCATATATTCATAGTTTGGATGTGTGGTATCATTAGGGTGCCCGAGCTTAGATCTGTATGTATGCATCCGAGCAAGCAGCAGGCAGTGTGGGTGCACGCTATAATGGCGTGAGGCCGTGATCAGAGGTGTGAGGAGACACACATTGCACCACCTTCACAGTAAACATCTAATAATTCTTTATCAGCAGCTTAATTCTTTGCATTTGTAAAAATAGAATAAAATGTTGGCTTCAAAGTAAACTTCATGTATTGTGTTTTGGACTCAACACAGGCTCCTGATAATCTTGTAAAGCAGCCGACTTTGACTTCCTCTTCTCGGTCTTTCTCCTCCAACTATTCACAGCCACACTGTCAATGTGGGTGCATTAAAGCCTGATTATGGTTATGCAGTCTGGTGCGTAAAAGTGAATAGTTGTTATGCTTTTCTGTAGCAAGTTACATATCATTTGGCAGGGGAAGAGGTGTTAAGGGTTAGCAAATGTTTGATAGTGTTTATCAGACCTCATGGCATCACCTGCCAATCCTGAGAGGGCTTTTTTGACCCAGATCTTAGCACCCGGCCTCCCTCAACTGTTCCAGTTATTAGCCTGTATCATCACCATGGGCTGTTTAAGCCAAACTGGCTGTGTGCAAGAAGCCACCTGAGAGCAGAGGGACAGCTGTTGGTTGCAGGTTTTTGTCTGCTGCCTCCTCTACACTTTGATGCCTCAACTCAGTTTTTATGTTGTATATCCAACTAATTGGCCAACACACATTACTGTGTATTTTATGATTGGCTTCATTAAGCTTATGGAACATGTAGCCTTGGTTTATCTTATTATGCAATCCCCTATGTGCTTTTCTCCTATTATTCATTAACGACTACATTTGAGACTCTGATGAAAATAAGTTAAATATATATATTTATTATATTGTGTAGAATGTATGTGTTGACCCTAGTCTGTTTGTAACATGCCCCATTTCAACTGCACCGTGTCCTTTTTTTGACAGGCTTTACTTCATAAATATTGTAAACTTGTAACGATGTGCTATCTTGGCTTGGACTCTTTCAAAAAAGATTTTATGATGTCCAGGGACTTCTTAATTAAATACAAATACATCATATATATGTATATAAATATATATAATATTGTTTGATCACAGTGAGTGATTGACTTGGACTGAGGATGTATTTTTTGTGTTTTTTACAAAAGTTTTGCAATACGTGCCATAATTGAGCACTCTGAGGAAAGATTGGCAGAGGAGGTTTGCCATTGTAAACAATTGTGCACTTCATCTAAATGTCACAAGAATTACATTATGAGTCAGTGAAACCCTGTGACAGCATTGTAATGATTATCTTCAAGAGCATAAAATAGAAACTCAGCAGCTATAAATGTCAATAAAGCGCACTGCCAGTAGGTCATCGTGCATTATTGTCTCTTTTTTATGGTATGTTTATTAACATAAGTTGGAGTGTTGGATAGTGTGCTTGTAGCACAAAATCACATGCGAGCAATTTTATAAAAGCAGGATATTGTTTTACCATTACTGATAAAGAGGAGATTGTTTTAAGTTTCAGAATTAAAAGTTATTTTATATAATTCCTTCCCCTCTGACTTGCTCCATCTACATCAATGTAATGCAAATATGAAGCTTTTTAATTTCCTCTGCTTGGTTAAGGGTTTTCAGCATTACAAATTTGGGCTGTTGTTGACTTTAGACTTTGTTTTAGTTTAAAGATAAGACAAAGTACAGGTAAAGGGTTTTCAACAAGTCCTCCGAAGTCAATGTTGGGGCCTATTCAATGAACTATTTCATTGCAATTACTGCAAAAATGACCCCATAAGAAAATGTTCTGGGCAGATTTCCTTATTGGTAGTACAACATAATTTGTCAGTTCCTATTGCAATACTTGTAGGTTATGGAGAACAGGATCAAAGAAAGACATTTTATGGGTACTGTGTGATGTGATTAGTGTCCCCTCCATCAATCAACAGCTTAACGTGTTGGAGGGATTTGTGTGCCCCAATAAACTAGGAGCTATGTTGTCGGGGGCAACAGCTCCAGACCAAGAGCAATTCTCTGAATCAATATGAATTGGCCAAAAGAGAGTTGTTGCACCTCGGCTGGAAAACGGGCGAGGGAATAAAATAAAGCGGTAACTCCACCCACGGGTAGAGGTAGGTGCTGGTTTTAGTGGTCAAAGTATGTGGGTTTGTTCGTGCCGATTGAAAAATCGTTCTCAAAGACTAAGAATTTATATAGTCGAAACTGATTGATCAAGTCTTGCCAATCAACGCTCATTGATCTTGCTCTGTTTACGCTTTACATAGAAACATAGTAAAAACAACAACATGAGTGGCAGAGATACATTTGATTGTTTAGCTGTTGTAGATGTATTTGTGAAAACCTTTCTGTCTGCAATTGAGCTTTATTATGCAGCCAGTCTGCTGAGATTATTCTTTGAATAATTAGCAGTTTCCCTCTATTTATTCCAGGAAGTCATTTTTATGCGGATTTGATTTAAAGTTTTATGAGTTTTTGTAAGAAGACACGGCCACATTCCACTTTGGCTATTGGTGGGAAAAATGTACAGTAGTAGTTCCCCAAAACAAGTTTTGATATGAATTTAACTTTTAAAATGTTCCATTAAAAGACAAACTACACAGAGGGAGAGAGAAAAAAGGCACTAACCTCATGGCTGACAGTCATGCTGTAACTTGACATTGCACCGACAGCATGATAAGAGGAAAATTGAAACTCAGTTGAATGACATACACTCAGCAAAATAATAAGCGTTTTGGATATTGTTGCGCAGGACCTATGACATATATAATGTTTACTCGATGATATTCACCTACGCATTTTCAATACTTCTTTTCTACTTCACATTTGAGCCAAAGGTGAGATCTTTAAATTGTTTGTTTGGTTTGACAACATTAAGAAAAAAATGTATAACAATAAAATGATAAAAGATTGAGAAAAAGTTAACAGAAATACATTATCTGTTGATCAACTTGTTAATAATCCAATAATTATACCGGCGCTAATTGATATTTACCTTCATCTATCCTCTCTGACCAGCGTGAACCCTGTGAGTTGTGCTCGCTGTGGTAAAATTCTGCTGCGTTAGCGAGGAATACAGTTTAACTGAAATGCTTCTTCTGAATCCCCTCCAAGCTTATTTAGGGTGAGCTTACTGGCAGCAGACACACACACACACACACACACACACACACACACACACACACAGATAGATTGAGAAACCCTGTTGACAGGTGATCCCTCACAATGGAGGAGAGGGTGCTTTTTTCCTGAAAGGACATATCCATCATGGACTGGGAAGTAAAGAATCTGTAAGAAAGAGGGAAGGCTGAGAATAGACGCATGTTTGGGAAGTTGGCGTAGAGGTAATCAAAGGGGCTGAGCTGGATTAGTGAGGCTGTTAGAGTTCAACAAATTATTATTGCTCACAACATTAAAAAGTGCACCTTCCAGAGCCTGTTCAGTGTAGTCAATCTGCATAGCTTCAGTTTTGTGTCCGCTTCCACGGTGTCTGCACAATCTTAAATCACCTAAACATCTTTTCTGTTACGTTATCTGGGTTCAGAAAGGCACCGCTTCAACTGCTATGCGATCCAGCAGAGTGAACTAATTACGGTAAGTCAAATCAAAGCATTTTCAGTCAGAGTGTGTGTGTGTGTGTGTGTATGTGGTCAGTGAGCCATGACAAATGAGTACCGAGAGGGGATTTCTTTCTTCTCTTTTCCAAGCACCAGCTACAGTATTGAGACTGTATATATTCTCTCATATATAATTACAATGTCCTTTGAACATTTTGTAAATGTCACTATGCATGTTGTCAATATGGATGGAATAAAATTACAGATCTTTTGGAGATAAAAATGTTGATGTGGCATCCTAAATAAACTTAATATTAAACCTACATTTTGATATGGCTTAATGAGAACATTTTACACATTTTAAAATGGCACCTAATAATAATAATAATAATGATAATGTATCCTTTATTTTAATTTTATTTTATTAGCCTTTATTTAACCAGGTCGGTCCCGTTGAGATACAATGAACTCTTTTTCAAGGGAAGCCTGGCCAAGACAGCAGCATAGAAAAATTGCAACAGTCACAAGACACAACAGAAATCACATAACACAGATAAAATACATTAAAAAAGATAAGGCAACAGGACTAAAGCTCCGGATTCACACCAAAACAAGAACAAGTGCGGTATGAAGCCGCTCCAATTTCTCTCACACAAGTCTTTAAAGTTTCAAGGTTGATGATCTCCTTTAACTTTAGAGTTTTTTGCAGTGCATTCCAAGCATCAGGTGCAGCGAACTTAAAACAGTGCTTACCAAATTCAGAGTGAACTTTGGGCATTAATTAATAAATAAAGCTCATTGGAACATAAGCAATAATTGCTCTGGGATTTAAAGATGTAGTTACATAAGTAGTGGGGGAGCAGACCCAAGATAGCTTTATAAATAAAAATATGCCAATGTATAAGGCGGCGTGCTGCCAGAGATGGCCACTCAACTCGAGCATATAAGATGCAGCGGTGAGTGAGGGCTTTGCAACCAGTGACAAACCTTAAGGCACCATGATACACAGTGTCTAGAGAACGCAGACAGTTTGCTGGGGCATTCATATATAAGAGATCACTGTAATCAAGTACAGGGAGGAAAGTGGTAGCAATCAACTTTTTTTCTGGTAAAAAAAGAAAAACAAGATTTGTGACGGAAAAAGAATCCCAGATTTTCTACATGTGGTTTAAAAGAAAGTCGATCATCAATTAAAATTCAGAGATACTTGTAACAGTTCACAAGTTAAATTTCATACCCTTGCAATGACAAAATGCTGGGTGGAGACACAGGCACTTTCCTGCCATTGGAAAATATCAACAGTTTGGTTTTGGAGGCACTTTGAACCCACACTGGGGAAAATTCTTCTCTGCATTTGACCCACCCTCAGTTATTAAGAAGCAGTGGGCAGTGAAGCACCCGGGGAGCAACTGGAGGGTTCAATGTCTTGCTCAAGGACACTTCAGTGTCTTGCTCAAGGACACTCAGTAGGGAGAGTGGATGACCACTCTCCCCATTGAGCTACAGTCGCCCCAAACTTCATTTAAAAAGTGGTGCAGACCTCTGTTCTACTGTATCAGGAGCATTTACTGTAGAGACATATTCAGGGAGTAAACCTATTCTCCAAGTACGAACAGTGTGTGTTTGAACTATCTCAATCGATTTAACGATCTTTAAACCGACAAGCACCCAGGCACATTGTTTGAGAAACACTGACATGGAAAGCTCCTGAAACCCAAGAATCAATGAGCTCTGTACCATCGCAGCCAATTACACACTTGAACTACAGTATATGCTGTTGCTCACAGGGTGATGCAGAGAAGAGATATTACATGTAAGCCCTTGTGTAGGTAAAGGTCTGTCTGGAGCGATACAAATATCATTAAAAGCATTGCTTCAATATGATTGTGTGTCACGCTGAGTAATGCTTTGAGTCCACAAAAAGAATTCACATTCATCAGATAATTGTCAATGTCATTCACAGCTGCCAAATTAAGTTAAAGGATAAGAGTAATCAACATTCTTCACAGCTTCAAGTTGTGATATAATTCTGAGTCAAGCACACAGCTGAATTATAGCTCAGTTGTTGATAAACACACACATGCATTCACACACAATCTGTGATGCAAGTACAATGCAATCACGCAGCCTCTTTCCTGTTTACGGTTAGCTGTACGTTGTACACAAACCAACCAGTCAATAGTTTGCAAATGGAGATGGATGGATTCCTTGAAGAAAAGCCCACATTTGTGGTTGGAAAGAGAAACACACCTGCTTTTACTGAAGGAGTCGATTATCAATAAGCTTTTGGATATGAACAAATATAACGCCAACCTTTTCAAGAAAGTGGTTGAAGAAAGAAAAACCTTTTGACATGAAGAAGCAAAATGGACCGATAGCGGCTCCTGCTGTTTCCCTTTTCCATATTTTGATAAAGGACATGTTAGGCCATTGAACTCTGTCAAACACAGCTGTGAATGGCATCGACGTGGGATTCACTGGCCCCACAGTGAGGAGGATGCGACATGGGGTTGTTTTACGTTGATCAAAATATGCACGGCTGCCTGTAATCGGGAATATTAGTGGAATACTCCTTTTCATTAGCCATCTAAACAGGAATGTTGTCTTTTTTAAGAACACAAGCAGACCTGGAATATTTGCTGTATGTAAACGTAGTCAGAGTCTATGTCATTCTGCACTGCCGCAATACCTGCCTGTCAATTTAGATATTATATCCAAAAGCATTCATCCATAGCACTTGATAATCTTACGTTGGTTTACCTTTTTATCAAGGTTGGTGTGCTGCCTGCATGTTTTTGTAGTTTGTCTCAGGTGTTTTGTTGCTGCTTCTTGTCTAAATCTCAGATGATTGTTAATTAATTTAGTCTATAAATCAGCGTTTTCCAAGAGCCATGCATGTCAAATATACTGACCGAGCCAGAATGTTACTAAATTAAGCATCTTATCAACAGGATAAGTGGTTAAATAAAATTGAATTGTTGGGCGGCTGATGATAACATATTACAAATAGGGAGCTGTTATTCCTCAATATAATCTGTCGGAGATTATCTTTCTAAATATTTTGTGTTGATGAAATTGACACTGTCTACATGTGCACAAAAATGCTTTCAGATCAAGTTTCTGGTCTGGTGTCAACACGTTTTCAGTGTATAATGATGAATAATTTTATTTGGAATAATCCCCCCTGTAGCAATGTTTGTGAAAACGTCACGTCACAAGGTTGCCATTGTCCTATTTGATTGGTTGCCAAATGTCGAGAAGGCAGGTCTAATCTAAAATAAGACAGTAAGAGATAAATGTAAAGAAGAAGAAGGAGGGAAACATCAACACAGGAAATTGAAGAGCTCCTTGACAATGAATCATAATCCTCATTCCTGATGTATGTTAGTTTAGGTTCTGTCTGTTTGTTTGTTAAACCTAAATTAACTAAAACTAATGTTCAGTGGTTATGTTCATGTAAAAAATTAGATTTAAACTATCTCTAAATGTGACCCAGTTTTACAACAGGAAAACGTATCAACATTTGCACAGAAACTTCTAAATATCACTTCTGCAACATAATTCAATTCTCCAACATTCCTCCCTACGCTCAACTCAATCTCATGAGAAGGCATTGAAAAAGCAGGCCATTTCCAACATTTCTATGTGTCGTTATTACGCATTTTAGGCTTTTTGCGCGTCATTTAACAACACGTTGTTCCTGTGAACCGGCAACAACAACACTTATTTAGGTCTAGGAAAAAATCATGGTTGGTCCTGAAATAACTATGTAAACTATGTAACAAGAAAACACGTCACATAAAAGTCACTTAAAAAAATAACCGGTTAAATATGACATCGACATCGCTTGACAAGTTGAGTGTCCATGAAATGACCTATTTCTCTCCACTAATGATGTTAAGACTACTATTCTGCAGTCAAAAAAATAGTCAAAGCTTTTAGGCCCTCCCTGTTGTCTCTCTCTGGAAATGTTAAATGCTTCTATAAGTAACATGAAAGAACAATGATGTTAAATTATTTTAGTCCCACCCCTGACTAGACAAATGGAGTGAACTACACAGAATACATGTTGTGGGGCTCGTTTTTCAAAGACCTGAAAGTCATAGTTTCACTTCAGATTGGATTTGGAGGAGGCCTTATTCATACAAGACATACAAGGACAGGATAATGAGATCACAGCTCAATTTAGATGTAATGCAACTACAAAAATGAGATGCCTTAGTTCGGCTCACACCAAACAAGCAACAACAAAACAAAACATTTTCAGAGAACAATTCTCCTTAGTCTAGAGGGTAAATGTAAAAGAGAAAGACGAGCTATACATATTGATATTATTTCTAAAAGCTTTCCATCCACATAATGTATTATTCAAAACATTGCAGATAAGATCCTTGTCATTTTAATGTCAATGCTTATCCGGGTACTAACCCACTGCACCTGGGAAATGGTACATCCGAGATAGAATCAACTAAATCCCAAAACTCAAGTTACCCAATTTTTCATTTGCAAAAGACACTACCACTAGTACCATGTAGTCTGATTGAAAAAAAATAAAAATAATTATATAACACCCTTTTTAAACCCAAGATTAGTGTGTATATGCTGGTAATTTTAAATGCTGGAAAAACCTCAAAAATGTGTCGATGGACTCCTTTCCCATTGCCAGTAGACCCGTATGCCTTTCTGTTTTTCTCACAAACACACCAGGAAAACAGGGTTACTAAACCGTAGACAGCAGCATGGAGGCCAGTGAAATAGCACCAGTGGTTAATTTTTTATAATGTTGTATACATGTTTCTTATTCAGTGTCTTAAAACTCGGTGCTGACTAATTTGAAATATTATTCGAGCTCTGCTCGGATGGAGATTTGTGGCTGAAAACGACAATGAAAGCGTTGGAAAAGGGACAAAACGTAGCATTTCTGGCCGGGTGTCATGTTTCCATCACTCAAATTGGAGCTGGAGCTCATAAATATCTGTGACTGCAGAGTAATTTATCCTGGGGATGAATGTCGATTGTAACCTTTCCCACTGAAGACAAAAGCCAGATGTTAATGGGTGTTCGGGTTTTTTCCCCCATCCAGTGAGAAAGGGGCTTAACTGCATTATCAAGATAAAATATATTGTAGGACTTTAACTTTTAAACATTTTAAATGGATTGATTTTTACTTCAAAATGCTATCTGTGATTACTGTAAGGTTGCAGAGACCAAATGTAAACTTCTCAAATTGTTTCTTTCTTCTTTTTAGGAGAGAAAGAGTATAATTAATTTCCTAATGATGAGGGTGCTGCTGACATCTGTCTGCCCTTACACATTACGTCTGTCTGTCTTCCACACGCACACACACACACACACACACACACACACACACACACACACACACACACACACACACACACACACACACACACACACACACACACACAGGAGCCTTTGTCTCCCAGAGGAGACAGAACACTTAGGGAGGTCAGAGGTCATCCATGAACGATTTAACGAAGCTAACACTTTGAATAATAAACAGCCTCTTTGACTCGGCAGAGTGGGAAGTAAAAAAACAAAAACTTTTGACTTTGAATTTGAATGTTCGACCAGACATAGAAAAACAGATTAGTCTGCAGACTGAGGACCAGATCATTAAGCACTTCTAGTTCCTTCTAGTGTCACATGTATTCTCTGCAAAGACAAATGCACGTTATTTATTTCAATTTGTCATCCGAGGCCCAGTTTAGGAGTATTCAGTGATACAAGATCAAACATCAACCGTAGCATAATCTAGCACTTTTATATGTTGATATCATTTATTTTAAGGTTTCTGAAAGACCAATCCTTCATTAACTTCTTCAAGCCCCCATTCATTTGCAGCACGTCTAGATATCAGTCAGTCAGTGGATAGAGAACCAGTAGCTGCTGCTTTAATAAATCAGACAACAAACATGTGAGAGTGTGAGCACAAAGACAATAAGCACATATTTTCTTTTGTGTACTTATGTACTATGTAAATCTGACCATATATTTGTATTGTCTGATATGTACCACATCGTATGTCACTGGGGAAACACATTGCATTGTGTTATACACTTGGACTCAGGGAAGATTGCTTTACAATGATCAAAACGTAATATTTACCATTTGCATCACTGAATGAAGAAATTATTAGTCTTATATTTACTATTTTTAAACAAATAGTCTTATCCAACTGTGGACTTGTGGTAAGACCTTTAGGACACACATATGACACATATGGAGCTGTCACCTACATAGGAAATTGGCCATAACTACCAAAGTAGTTGCAAGATTGATGAATGTTTCACTCCAACACGTATTTATTAAAAGTACAGCCTTCCCTTATTTATTAAATAATGGCTGTAAATAAATTATATCACTTATTGCACAGGCTAGAGTTAAGAGTACACCTATATTTTTATACTTGTAGACCTATTTATTATCACACACAGGGACACACACATGCACTTACAAACACACACAGAGACACACACACACACACACACACACACACACACACACACACACACACACACACACTTAGACAGTAGCTTATTATAGCAGTCATGTCAGTTAATCAATATGCTGTAATTGGAGGATTGTAGGCTGGATTGATGCGACGTGGTAGAGAGGACAGTGGAAGCACTAATGAGTCAGAGAACAACCTCGATCGACTGCTTGAGCCTCATTTACAACGCATCGTAGTGTTGTTGACACATACCTGTACATCCTCATTACAAAGGGCTCTTTGTTCTGAACGATTGTGCTCGAAGATACAAAAGGTAACTACAATCTCTAAAAGGTAAAACATCTCTAATTAATATATACTTGTATTTGCTTTACTCCATTCAAATTGCAAGGTTGGTATCACATGTTAGCAGGAATAATCACAACTGCAAACACACCCAGAGGCATCTCATGATGTCATTGTGGCCACAGAGGTGAAGTGCTGTACCCTCAAATACTTTAAATAAATCCCAGTGATAGAAACCCCTTGGCGACATCAGTCTCTGGCATTTCAGGGTTTAATTTTCCACCAGAAAAGTTGACATAGCAACCACTTATTATGGCATGGTTGAATGTGCCTTAACCTATCAAATGGCTAAATGGGTAAACCTTTATGGGGTTTAGAAATACAAATAACTTTCGTACATATTCCAATACAATACACAAGCATTTCTTCCTGAGGTACAATGCAGAACCTTCTGTGCACAGAACCAGAGATAATCCTGTGATCCTATCAGAGCGCCCTTGTATAGCTGCCTATTATGTTAACAAGGAGTCACCTAACATCAAAGAATACTTATATCAGGGCTTGGCAATTAGTTTGAGCTATTGGACAGTTTTCGTTCCTCACTGTTAATTAGCAGGCCAACAGTCTTTTCCAGGATCAGTGGCGACACATGCCTATGACTTTAAGTCATTTCCTCATTTGATTATTTTGTGATTAGTCATCCGGAACTAACACCTACTTAAAACCTTACTGACCTGAAAATGAGATGACAAAAATGGTGTGTTGGTATTTTATTCGAATACCAGGCACAATTGTTACCTTTTAATGGAACACTTGTTTAATCTTAGGGATTTGTTTAAATTCACAAGAAAGACATTAGCTTTTTTTTTATAGAGCTAGTAAGTGTTTACCTGCAACATATACTGTACACAAAGGCAATACTTGTGTTATGAGTGGAGAGGAGTGCAAAGCTTCTCTTAATGTCATAGATACAGACCAGGGATAGAGTCATCTGTCAAGAAATTAAGATCCTTAAAAATCCAATTTCTCATAGAAAATCTTTCCAACTTCTACGCAGAAATTGACCGATGAGTGTTTGAGTCTGATAGTGAGAAACAGGATGAAGGAATGCCTATTATTAGCTGCTTGAACACACAAAGGTCAGATTCATGACATATTTATTACCAGAGTTTTGATCTCTGGGGAATCTAGTCTAACCTTTGGGAACCTAACCTCAAGCCTATTGTGAGAACCATTATATAGCTAAAACCTTTGTGAAATACCAAACAGCTGAATCCACTGGTTATGGCTGTTGGTTTTGAAACGGTCCATCAAGACAGAGAACCAATCCAATTGCTTAATTTTAAAGACATTTGCATAAAGTAATATTGTCATTCTACGGTATAACAACTAGATGATCTTCTTATTATCTAACTTCACCAGGAAGAGATGCACTGCTCATGTTTGCAGACTAGAAAGCTAATTCGTTGGGCACTACAACACATTAAACAACAACACAGGTCCATGTAAATGCTGGTGTGATACTTTGCCTTCAATACCACTGCTAACAACACACTGTCTGCCCATGGCTAGTAAGCTTCAACGCAAGGGTGTTTCCTTGACCTCTCATCACCTTGTCAGTGGAGTTCAGCCTGCCAGCTGCTATGCATCAAACACAGAGCAACACACCACCCCATCCATTGGGAAGGATACTAAAACTCATGTTCCTCTAACTAAAATGTTGTTGTAACACGCTCCTGTCACATTCCCCGGGTTTCTCCGGGTTTCCCCCCCCAGCACCAAGGAATGAGCACACTCAGGGTATCGTTAGCAATATTCTTTATTGTCTCTGGCAGACAGTCCCGCCTCCATCCCTATTGCACCTAATATAGTGAAGAGACACACAACCTCTGATCCCCTGCAGCTGAGGCCAATTAGGGCTCTTCCTGGCACCTGTTCCCTGAGCAGCTGAGCCTAACCACCAGCCACCACAGTTGTATTTCTTTAAAAAAAAAAAACTATTGCAATAAAAAAAAAAAAAATATATATATATATATATATATATATATATATATATATATATATATATATATATATATAACTATTATTATTCTTGACAGAAAATCAGGCTGGGAAAATGTGATTTCAGCTAGACTTTAAACTGGTGCAGCTAATACTGTCTTTTCATCATGTCCTGCTGTTATCAGTTGTCTTATCTCATTATAAGCTGCACAAGATTGGATGTAGATCTCATCTGATGAATGACGGAACAACTCCCGCCTGTGGAAAAGAAATACAAATCAGTTCTATGAGGTGTTTCGCATAAAAAAATGAAAGAAATCATGCTGACGTTGCTTCCTAAATAAGCATATGACAAAGCTACCTCCTCCGGCCTGAATATAGTGTGCATCACTGTTGTTCGTGCATGTGTGGCTTACACCATGCTGCTGTACATGAGAAACACGTATTTCTCACCCAAAGGGCAGCATTAAAATGTTGTAACATAATTTCCCTAAGCACTGCACATTGCAAAAAAGTGCTACGCGTGCACACACAAGGCAACCACGGAAATAATCACACACGATCAAGTGTGCAACTCATCAAAGCTTGATGTTGCAGGAAGATTGTTGTAGTGGTGCTGGCCATGGAACTGAAAAGCAGTGCGGAGATGAATGTAACAGACTGGGTGCCACATGAATTGTTGAAATGTTATTTCATGTTTGTTGGATATTCCCTGTAGTTGTTCAGAACACATTAAATAGTTAGATTATTATTTTATCTACTTAACTAAATATACAGTACATATAGTTGTGCATAGCGTGTGTGAGTAAGAATGTTGCACGTGTGTGTCTGCAGGGCGTTGTCATAAATGGTCTGAGAGAGACAGAGGACTCCAGTCTATCTGCTCGGATGACACAGTAACCAGAGGCTCCTGCTCTCTTATCGCTTTCTTCATGGAAACAAATCTATTGTATTACATTTTCTCTCTCTCAGACACACACACCCGCACACGCATAAGCACACACACGCACGCACACACACGCGCGCGCGCGCACACACAGACGTTGAATCAGGTAAATATAATTTCTGACTGCCTTATTTTCCCCTCTCCACACTGCCATTAACTCAGTAGAAATGGTGGTTCCCCAATGTGTTAGTGTGTGTGTGTGTCAGCGTTTGCGGGTGTAAAATAATAGGATCTCCTAAAACCTTGTTACTACATTTGTGTGTGTGTGTGTGTGTGTAAGCAACCTTAAATCTCTGATACACCATGGACAAATGTTTTTTTAGCATGCATGTCACCTGTCTGATAAAGTACTAGAGCTGTCAATCTATATATGCAGTCAGCAGTTTAAACATCAAAGACAAGTTGCTGATCCATCCTTTGTTCCCGTCTCATGTCTACTCAAGGTTGTCATGTCCAAAAGCAGGGGCTGCAAGTTGAATTGCCAAGGTCTGGATTTACACCATATTTATATCAGAGTTTTCATCTGGTGAACAATACGACACAATCTAAGAAAGACATCTGAAGAGTGCATAGTCCCTCCCATACATATAATCAGTGTATACATATACTGTGAATGCAGAATAAAGAACATACAAAAAAAGACAGGTGAACAACTGTGTGCACACGCGCACGCATGCATACATGCATACACACACACACACACACACACACACAAACAAACACACACACACACACACACACACACACACACACACACACACACACACACACACACACACACACACACACACACACACACACACACACACACACACACACACAGTGGGAGGGTTTCCTTTCAGACTGTGCGGTCTGGCACAGCCACTGCCAGTCAGTCTCTCTCAGCTCTTTATTGGGTTAAAGCTATCACAGAGAACCAGGTGGCCAACGAGCTGCAGGCAGTCCATTTCTTGGAAGGACACACGCACACAGATTTACAATAAAAAATTCATGCAGACATCCACACAAATGGGATAAAAACGGCATACATTCATGCACAGATACACAGTCACTTGACTTTAGTGCCCTTTTGAATAGTGGGCAATCTGGGGACAGATCTTGCTTCGGTCGCCTTCTGTGAACATCGGAATATATCAGAGACACAGGTATGGAAATGAGAAAGAGCAAGCATCAATTTAGTGGAATGACGACAGCTCTGGCGAATTATTCTCCCTTCTCCCATACAGCTTTGTTTGATTAAACTAATATGTCACCAAGGCAATCTTTCCTCCCTTGTAATCAGAAGCACACTCTCTGTCTTTGTGTGTCTCACTCTCTGGTGTTATTTGGTATATTTGATGTCTTCTTCCACATTTCATGACCTGCTTTCTTGTGCCTGTCATTACCTCTTTTTCTTGATTGCTTCCTCTCTACACTCCTCACTTCCTTTCTGCTGTACCCTGTGTGCTTCTCTCTCTTAGTGTATTTAACTATCAACAGTCTTAACTAGTGTAATTCAGTTAATTTATGTCATTATTCCCACTCCTCTCTAAACTCACAGGTAAATAAGATTATTTTTCTGTACTTGAAAAGATTCGTTCTTACAGTTGGAATATAAAAAAAACTCAAGAAGTTGTATTTGGGCATACATACACATGCTGACGTGCATATTTATAGTACATACATGTGTATAGAGAGTATTACATTTTCACTGACACACATGCATAATATACCCACTTTATATTCATGCCGACAGCATTCATATTTCTGTTTTGCTCTCCCTCTCTCTTCTCCTCAGCGCCGTAAATTATAAGCTGAATTGAGTAATTTATCATAGGATACTGTCTTGATTGGCCAGGGACTATCTATTTCCAGATCAACCAATGGCCTCAGTTGGAGAACATAAGGATTAGAGCAGAGGAAAGAAAAGAAAAGAAAAGGACTGCTAGAAAGGTGAAATAAAAAAAGAGTGAGGGAAATGCAGGAATCGGTATAGAATATAAAAGGGCTGGCTTGATTTATTTCTATGCATTTGTGTTGATACAGGTGCAAACATTGTTTTGCTTCTCTAGGACACACCAGGTGACCCAGTCAAGGCAGATCAGATCTCAGTTCATTTAACTGGTTCTGCAGATGGCTCATCTCCCCCTTAATGCCCAAGAAAATGAAGGCTTGTCAGAAAGACATCAGGCAGCAAAGCCTCTGAATCTAACCTCCACAGGAAAGCTCTTTGCTATCCTTTCCACATTCAATAACCAGGTCCTTGTACTTGGCGAGTTGCCTTTCGAAGGCAGCCTCCTCCCAAGGGATTGTCAGCACCTGCAGGACAGCTCTGCTTGGTGGATTAAGACAAGAAAACGATTCCCGACCACAACACGCTGAAGGAATTTCAATTGTTTCTTCAGAACCTCCAGCAGGTCTTTGATGCTTCGCAACTCTCATGAAAGTGAAATTATTTTTTAAGGGCAGAATCCTATTATAACCAGAGCAGATGTCTCGTACAATGACCTTCGTAACTTGATCATTTCATCCCTGTGCCGTGGGGCAGCTGCTAAGATTTGCTCCACGGCTACACTTGGAGATCATACTCTCAGGAGTAGCTTGAACCAGCAGGAATGTACACTGTTCATCCACGTATGGGGTTCTTTTATCTCATTAGTTGGTACCAATATAACTCAGGTGTATCCATTAACAACAGGTATGAACAAAGTCACGACTGTTTGCTGTCCTGGCTCCTCATTGGTGGAACGAGCTCCCCATTGACATCAGGACAGCAGAAAGTCTCTACACCTTCCGTCGCAAACTAAAAACACATCTTTTTCGACTATACCTTGAATAGGGAAGGTAGCGCCGTAGTAGCAGTTTAGTAGCACTTAAATGACTCTTACTGAATCACACTTTGTAGTTTAATTTTATTGAAGAAATTGTATTTTCTCGATTCTTGTTGTTCTGAGTTTGGACTCATGGTTTAATGCACTTATTGTAAGTCACTTTGGATAAAAGCGTCAGCTAAATGACATGTAATGTAATGTATTGTAATGTAACATGTGATCATGATCATCAGTTGACCTGTATTAATAAGGGGACCTCGAGTAAGGTGATAATTGCGGAGGTTGTCTTTGATCTTAATCTGGTGCGAATGTGCCATGTCTGTAATTTGTCAGGTAAACATTCCTCTGCAAACAACATACTATGTTTGTCCAAACACAGTATGTTGATATAATATAATTAATCTGCATTTCTGTGATTTGGGGTTAGGTTTTCATTTTTTTTTTACGGTTACATTTTTTTTCTACCCTCCTTTTTCCTTTCTCTTTTTTAGTTGAAAATATTGGTGGCTTGTTGGCAATTATAAATTAAAGTTTTGAGGGCATTTTGGGTACAAATTCAGAATGGAAACCCATTCGCACCAGAGTAAGAGGTCTTTGTAAACTCTATATAAAAACAAATATGCCTATATGATAACAGGCCACTTACAATATAAAATACTAACATTGTAAACGTAAATTAATTCCTTCATTCACACAAACCAGTGCAGGGACAGGGAGAAAGACAACCTTTGATATGGTAGTGTCTTTAGCTAAAAGCTTCCCCTGTCAGACACAGTATCTTCACATCTGGTCTCGTTTACCATTGCAAAAATCTATAGTTTCAGAGGTTCTGTATGACAAAAAAAAGTTAATTATTGCAAATCTCTTCTATCAAGGTACATTTTCTGTAAAGAGCTCCGATCTTCTTACATCCCACGAGGTCCCCTAGTAATACAGTCCTGCTAATAGGGCTTATGAGACAGTTTATAGATCTTTGGTAGAAATATGGTTTTAAATGTGAAAATGCATCTAAGAAGTAGCCAACACAGATTTAGATCCGATTGCTTAGATTACATAGGGAAATTGTTTCAGACAAATTCAAAGCAGATGTTGAAAATATTTAATTGCATCCATCAAAGACACAGCTTTCATTCTATGTATCATTAAGAGGAAAAACTGCCTCCAGCAATTACGATCATACAGAAGACGCAATGAGCTGTTGCATCTATCTGATCAGTTCAACCAAAATGATGAGTGTTAGTGAGTGAAAGGCACAAATAGACCTATAAAGATGATAGAACCTTTGTCTCGTTCATCGTGGTGTTTGTAAACTATGCAAGTTATTCTTAGCAGCTACCAAACAGCCCCCTTCCCACCACCCTGGACTGGAGCAGAGCAGACCCTGATTTACATGGAGCCCGGAAAAACCAAGAAGGATGGATTGTAATCAGATTTGTGATTTGGCCAACAGAAGTGTCATAAATCTCTGGTGGATTTAATATGGATACAAGACACGTGATATGGGTAAAAGAGGCCTATGAGGAGATTGCAACTGTCCTATATTGCATTAATCGTTGTTTTTGTATTCACATCGCATTTTAAAAATGATTACCCTTTAACTTGGAGTTTGACCCTGTGCAGTGTCAACTATATACTGTGTAAGCAGAGCAATCAAGCAGGGTATTGAACCAAGAGTGGTATTTAATCAGAAAGAGGAGAACACACAGGGTGGGTGGATGTGGATGCTTGCCAGCTGACTGCCATTCTCAGTCTGTCTATACGGACATAAAAGTGTGCTGTTCCCTGACTCTCCTTTTTTCTTCTTCCTCTGGGCTCGGCCTCCTTCCCACAGGACGTGGGACATCGGGCCGGTTGACCAGATAGCGTATTGATCTATTGTCAGAATAGCAGAACACCAACACATCAAACAGCAATTGGAGAGAGTACACAGCTTTCTTTTCTGCCATGGCTGGCAGTGGCCCAGCCAGCGCTCACAGTAAATGCACGGTCAAGCTCCCCTTTGTACAATAACAGAATACACTGTGGTGGTCAATGCTGTAATTTAGGCAGGTGACAAAGCAGAAGAGGGGAAGAAAAGCAAAGTTTGCATGTTCTACGGTAACAGCATGACACAGCATAAATCACAAATGCATAAAATCAGTATAGTAACAATGAGTTTTTAGAGTCTGTGGTTATCACATGATAAAGGGATGCTGGGTGCTACTTGAAATACTTCCATCAAATTGTTGGAACATTGACATTAATCAAACTGCAACACATTCATCCTCTGTAGTGGACTGCAGTTTCGCTAAAATATATAATGACCTCAGCAAAATCTGTCTCCTATATTGGAAACTCCAACAGGGTAAACAGTGGGGAGGATGGAGAAAGGACGAAAGAAGAAGGAGACATGGATTGTTGGAAAAATGCCAAGAGAAAAAGAAGAGAGATAAAGAAGTGTGCAGAGGACAAGGAGGTTGTTAACAGAGGGATAAAGACGGGTTCGTGGATAAGAGCTGGCCAATAAAGTATTTCACAGAACAGAGGTCCTGTAAAGCTTCCCCGTCTTGTTTATTTCGTGGACAAACATCACACAGAACTCGAGGAAACACACGGTCGATGGCTCTTTTTTAATGATAACAAACACATATAATTATTGATACACCAAACAGTATTTTTCAGATTTTGTTAAAATGGGTGCACTGATATCAGTTTTAAATGCAAAAGTCTGTTGGACAAGACATCCCATAATGTCCCCTTTATTCATTGTGTCCCTCGAAGTGATAGAGCAACAGAGAATTATTAATCTGCAGCTCCCCATTGTTTTGCTGTTCATTATTGCGTTGTGTATTACTTCTTTCTGTATTAGATATATATTTATTCTACCAGTTTATAATAATATTTAGACATCATCTCTGTGCCTTTTACTTTATTGAATTATCTAATGACTCCACTGCATGCACAATTGTAAGAACAATAAAGATGAGTCTTGAATGCACAAGCGAAATGTCTGGGAAATATAACCGCTCAATAAAAAAAAAGATATTTGAAAGAACATTATACTTGATTCTATTAAACTCAAATATATGCAAAGGTTGGGATGACAATGAGGACACACCGCTGACAATACAATGTCTAATTCCCCTGTGCGTTGGGACATCTTGTGTATGTAGAAAAGAAAATGACACCAAAATGACAACAGAACGCTCAGCCAACGGATTAAGCGGCCACCACAGTCGCGTGACTCTGATGCCTTCTGGCATTAAAGATGGGCTCGCTTGTTGAAAATAGACAACGTGTGGCATCGTTGCCGGGGGAAACAACTTCATTATACATGTACAGCCTTGTGTACCAGAAGAGCTTGCATCTATCTTACTGGAGAAAGGCTGAGAGTTAAGAGCAGTCGCCAGCTGATTCCCCTTGGTGAGTGCTGACCTTGAGGCATTCCCCTTGACAGCCATATCTGCATTCATCGCACACAGTTCCTTTCTACTGATGTCATATCATGCCAAAACTGTTCTTATGTGTATTTTGACCAGGAAGCATTCAGTCTTTGCGGTGACAAAAAGCTTTCAAACAAACAGTATTCAAATTGAATACAACATACCATAAGATTGTGTTGTGTGTGTGTGTGTGACTGTTTACCATGCACATTACCTGTGAGTAAGCCAACACACACACCATGGACAAATGTTTGTAAGCAACCTTAAATCTCTGATACACCATGGACAAATGTTTTTTTAGCATGCATGTCACCTGTCTGATAAAGTACTAGAGCTGTCAATCTATATATGCAGTCAGCAGTTTAAACATCAAAGACAAGTTGCTGATCCATCCTTTGTTCCCGTCTCATGTCTACTCAAGGTTGTCATGTCCAAAAGCAGGGGCTGCAAGTTGAATTGCCAAGGTCTGGATTTACACCATATTTATATCAGAGTTTTCATCTGGTGAACAATACGACACAATCTAAGAAAGACATCTGAAGAGTGCATAGTCCCTCCCATACATATAATCAGTGTATACATATACTGTGAATGCAGAATAAAGAACATACAAAAAAAGACAGGTGAACAACTGTGTGCACACACACACACACACACCATGGAAAGGATAACCACATTCAATGATACTATACCACAAAAGGATCAGGTTTATGTGGACGTACTACACGTTCAACAATGAGACTTCCAACAATGCGTTCCTTTAGCGTTCACATTACTCACTAAGTCACAGGGCTGTCTCACGGTTACTGGAGGAAATTGATTTTATGGACAATATAGGGTCACAGGGACAATTCTGACTTATAAAACAAGGTCACGGTTGCACTGCTAGACAATAAAAGTTGAGAATGTACTCTCTTTTTACATGTAGTTACTCATTGAAAGTGCAGACAAGCAAGGATTTAGCTCAGCCTTACAATTCAGTTTAGATTGAATGCATTCATTGTTTGCCAGCTCAGAAAGAGCTCAGGCTGACAGTGCACACTGACATTTTCCACTGAACATAACTCAAATAAAATCATGTTCCAATTATCCACACAATGATGCATGTCTGAATCATTGTAAAGCAGTATCACAAGAAAAACAAAACACATTTTAAAGAAAATAATAAACTATTCCTCTGCAAAATAAAATGTCATTGTCAGTTTTTTGGGAGTAGACTATTTGTCCATTGCTGAGAAAATATTGCTCCATTGATTTTTAAAGCTGCTCTAGCAAAACATGTTTTCTATTAACAAATATAAATGAACGTGTGTCAGATTAAAGGGGTCAGTTCATACAATACACAGATAATTATCCTGAAATGTAGCTATTCTCTTCAGCTCTATGTCTAAAGTATTATAATTTGTACTTGAAACTATTTTGATTTAATGCACCACCAGTTTGCTGCACTCTCACTGCTTTCATCAACATTGTCTGCAGTAGCAGCAGCAGGATGCGGTTTTCAGCCACTACCATTTATTCCCAAAGAATGGGTTGTGACCTGTGTGTTCTTTTCTTTGGTTCACCAAATACACTTTTTCCCAAATATTGGTATTTAACATTTATACATGCAGTACGCATATGAGTCACATGAGGAAGATGACTGTAGTCTACTTATAACATTTAATCTTACATGAAAGGCCAGCATACAATCTGTTTGTTTAACTGATGAAAGGAATAAATGAACCAGAGTCTGTTAACTCAGCCTGATCACATATATTTGATTTGGGTTAAAAAGTATGTTTGTATGTTTTCAGTAACACATGCATAAAACAAAGTGGTAATTTAACAAAAGTACAGAATATATCTTCAACATGTCTGGTTTACCTATACCAGATAAGATAAGTTGATGTTGAGATGGTCAGAAAAGATGGTTAGAAAAGTTTATTCATGCTGAAATTCGCTTTTCATATGGTTTGCAGATAAGGTCTGTTGTGGATTGGGTTGTGATGGTTTTTCATTGTTTTTAAATGTGTCCCCAGAAAAAAAGTTCTAAGGGAAACACTGTATAGTGGACCATCACCAAATGAGAGACAGACAAAGTAAGCTCACAGTGAAACACATTTAGCAAGTAAACAGACCAATATTTCCCCCTGAAGTTATTGTCGTCATGATTTAACATTCCCATGAAAAGAATGGACAGAGATGCTGGAAACGCACCATCATCATTATCTTCTGGACAATGTTTGTAAAACACTAATTATTATAGTATTACAATTTTTCTTCACCAGATAAAAACAAGTTACAAATAATTGCTCTAAGCAAGATTTATATATAAAAAATATATATCATAATCCATATTTTGATCGAATTATCAATAATTCAACAATACTTCAATATAACGGATTGCCCAAATGACCTATCTGTTCATTGTAAAAATAAATTGTAAATAAAACCAAACTGTAAAAGCCAAAAAGTAAAGATAATACATTGGATCAATTGAGACAAAATATCATTTTGAAAATGCCAAATCAAAACAAGGATTTCAGAACATGATTGAAACCTATAATGTGCAAAACAATGCATGCACCGTTATAGAGTTCCCTTGAAGTCCCTTTACATGTGTATCTCAGACTCTTTCCTGCAATACTCTCTCAGCAATGGCAATACTCCACAGAACAAAGTGGGACTCCAGAAATGTATTTCCACATCCATTTCTACGTAAATGGGATGTGTCCAATCGTAGGTTTTAAGCATAATGGCTTAAAGCTATGGTCTTTAAAAATAAAAACATTACTGGCAACATATTATTGAGAGCAATGCATAGGGGAATATAACCGTGACGGTTTCTCAAGTTTGAGTTGAAAGGTTTATTTATTTAACGTCTTTATTTCAATAATTTAACCATGAAACAAACATTATCCAACGGAATGCTTAAAATAAACAGTGTGAGATGTGCAAGTGAAAAACACATCTAATACACTTATAGTTTAGACGAGGGGTTAGCCAATTGTGGGTTGTATTCATTTAATCAAATATTACAGCAGTGGTCATTGTAGACACACCTGGTGGAGATCTGCTCTTTATGGAGTGCACTATTAGTTTAAACTATAATTTACAATAATATAACAATAATGTTTTTGCTTATACTTTGCTGTAACAGCTTTGATCATGCAAACTGTAGAAAATGCACTTCATATATTGAAACTCATACTTATATCTTAAAAAATGATAGCTGGTTGGTAAAATTAAAGTTTAATAAAAAATGTCCATATGTTGTTCTTGAAAGTTAAAATTCCTTGCATATGAAGAACTTGTCATTGAACATCTGTTATCTAATTTTCAAACGTGCACCGGCATCAGTCAGAGAATGAGGCTGTTTACCGTAACTCCATTTTTTGCACAGATCTTTTGATGTGTGACAAAGAATAAAAATAACATTCTTCTGCATACAGAAAAATAACCAGAACTGGATCATGTTAGAGCGCAGTTCATCTACTGATGGACAACTGTCCATGAAAAAGATCTAAACAGCATTGTCCACAATAATTTATAAACCCCTCTCATAATGGAGAATATGATGGCCAAGGTTAAATCTGTCATGTCCATAGATCAGTGTCGTTCTAGCAGTTTCTGCTTGATCAATCAATCAAGATACTGTTATTTTGAAATGTGTAGCTTGTTCTTGTGTATTTTCAGAATGTAAAATACAAATTGTACTGTGATACCATCCCAATCTCATTCCCAACTCTTCACTTATAGACACTACAAAAATGTCTATAAATGTATTTAAAATGTAATTAATTAAAGTTTCCCTGTGTGGAAACGTGATTTAAAGAAGACAGCGCTGCCCCTAGGGGTCACTTCCTAACGCACTGGCTGGCCCGACACATCTAACTACCTAACTATGACGCTCCACTGCGGTGGCAGTGAACACGTGGTTTACGTTGTGAATTAAAACGAAAACACTTGGTTATGTCTTAAGGGTGCCTTATGCATCAATATCAGACGCTGATGGCCATGACAAAACATCAGTATTTGACGCCCTGGGAAGAGACGGTTATACATGTGGTTGTCTTATCTTAAAAAATTATGAATCTCATGCTATTATACCAATGAACAGTGGAGTCCTTGTTTCTTTCTGGCAGCAAATATGCAGCATGTTATTGTGACTGGTGTTATAACTGACATGTACATTAATGTGTCTCTCATCATAGTAATGCTACATACTATGTTGCAATTATAATGTACAGATTAAAGTATAGCCAAAAAGAGTCCTGGCATGGCAACAATGTTCCTTTGCCAACTCGTGATTTCCCCCGGAAGAACAGGTGGACAAACCCCGGGAAAACAGAGGAAGCTGCAAGTTGAAACATCTGTTGATGAGATGTTACACTGGCACATGCTGTTAGTTAAAAACATATTTGGACTCCATCCCTTCATTTGAGCATTCCTAAAGAGAGACATTATTAAACCCCCAACTACGGAAGTCCTTCCCTCAGCATCCTTTTTCTCATGCACATAACTAACACAATACAACCATTGGTGCAATCATTAATGATTCCCATTTAGGAGGATCACAATAGTCAAGCTACAACTCCATAATAAATGCAATGCCGTTCCTTTATTATTACAATTAAACAAATCAAAATGCAGTTCAGGAGGATTCCTTTTGGAGTGTCTTGGTGGATGTGCAAGGCAGACTTCATTTCAGGCTTTGCTATCAAGCAATCGCTTGACTTCCTGGCTCTCACTGAATAAATGATACTCAGACATGAGGGCGTTTGATGTTCCGACGTTGGTGGGATTTCCACAACAAGTATAAAGCAGAAATAGTGGTTATTTCTTCCATGGTGGATGGCGGAAGTTATAACTGTTTCCACAGAGATAAGCCACGCCCCCTCTCCAGCGCGAGTGAAGGGAATGAATTGAATGATCGAACCACAAATAGTCGAGCGAGTAAAATCACGCGAGTAAAGCGTTGTGAATATTCATGTGAACGCAGCATTACACATTTTACTTGTCTGATATGTTGCTTCTTGTCTAGCCCTCGCCCTTTTGAAGTAGGACGGGCACGTGCAACTATCCTGAGTACTGCCCTCTGGATCGAATTAACAAGATTGTTTGAGCGAGGATCAGCCTTTGAGAAACCGAGATAGCCTGATTTCAATCATCGGGTTAATTTAAGGATATAATAGGACATTTGATCGACTTAGTTGAACCACGTACGAGAAATAGGGCTCTGGTGAATTGCTGTGCAAAGCTAGATTTCATGAATACATTCACGAGAAACCCTATTCTCATTGTTTACACCTCAATCCATGGTTTAATACAGGATATAAAAGATCTGGCTCTGAGGGCTTGCTCTATTCGCTGTGCAACAAACATATTTCATTAAGGTTATCTTAAGGTTTAATCTCGTAAAATGTAGTGTTGGTGATAAACTTAAATAAATAAAATTGTTTAAAGGAAATGTTTTCACAACAGCATACATATATTAGAGATTAATGATGGCCTGTTTGCACTCGCTAAGATTACTTGTAATCAATAAAAATACAATCTTTTATTTCCTTATTTGAATTTTGTTTTTATAAAGAAAAAAAGACAATCAATTACTTTAACAAAGTAAAAGGATAACATTCAGAATTGTTGATGGTTTACACTGACTTCAGACTGGTTGTCGTTGTGGACCAGCTACTATAATCAAACCACAAAGGGATCTGTATCTGCCAATATAGATAATCAATGTTTGTCAATTAGTATCGGCGGTAAAACAACGTAATCAGGGATCTCCAAAAGTTGTATTTGCTCCCTTTTTCTTCTTTTGCGCTGATCCGATTTGTGACTATGATCGTGAGTTTTATGATCCGAGTCACCACTAAAACTAACACATAAAAAAAAAACACATTCAAGTTACATTTATTCAATTCTATTATCCAAACCGCTTACCCTATTTAGAGTCCCGGGGCACTGGAGCCAATCCCAGCTGTCATTGGGGGAAGGCAGGGTTCACCTGAACAGGTCGCCAGTTCATCTCAGGGCACATATAGAGACAACAATTCACACTCACATTCACACCTGTACGGGCAATTTTAGAGTCATCAGTTGACCTGAGCTGCATGTCTTTGGACTGTGGGAGGAAGCCAGAGAACCTGGAGGGAACCCACACTGCAACGGAGAGAACGTGCATACTCCACACAGAAGGAGCACCCGGGATCGGGGATCGAACCCTGCTCCTTCTTGCTGTGAGGTGACAGTGCTAGCCACTGCACCACCGTGGAGCTCAAAATCCGGTTTATAATTATGTTTATTAATAGTAAGTATATTAATAATAAAACAATAACAACAACAATAATAATAGCACCGATAATAATACCATATATATTTTCCCTTTTTGCCAAGAGCACATTTCACAGATTCTTTATCTCAACAACCTTTGGTTCTCCCTCCCACATAGGGCACTATTAATAAAGGTAGAATGAGCTGTTGGATTCATTAAAAAAAACGTGTTCTCAATCATGTGGGCGCTCATTTATGCACAACGAGATTCTACTTAAATCATCTGTGTCCAGGGAAAAATATATTCTTAAGGTTTATTGCATGTTTAACATTAGGTCAGGTCAGAACAGAGAGACGTTTGAATCCAGGGAACTTCATGTTCGGCCCACAATTTAAGCTTATGAACTTGCATATCAACATTCAGTGATAGTCCCATATAATCCCTTTTCTAATGTATTTGTGCAAATTATATAGGGAGGCTGGACTTATTGAATATGTTCATCCATTCATCCTCATCATCACTTTTTTCTTCTTTCCTTTGATTTATTGATCTGCCTACAATATGACGAGATGGGTGGCAAAATATAGGCAACTGTGGTGGTCATTGTCAATGAAATCCAATCAAGTCACACCCACAAAGTCCTGAGGAAGCAGACAAGATAAGCTGTTCAAGGTTACAATCTTGGTAAATCATTCCGAAGGATGTTTTAACTAAAGTAACCTAAGGTGTTTGGCCATGACAAGGCCACAGAACGGGCATGGATCCTACAAGTCTCTGGAACTCTACTGAAGGTATGAACAACTCTTACACAGTAAAAACAGATGGAGTATTTCTTACTGCATCTGATTCAGCACCATGGAGAGAGCCTGAGGCTGCACTTGCTCCACAATAACAGGCAACACTATAGAAAAGTTGCCTTGAGAAAAGTTGCCTTGAGAAAAGAGCTGTTCGACAGTTAACACAAATTCTCTCTCTCTCTCATGCACACACACACACACACACACACACACACACACACACACACACAGACACACTGAGATACTAAACCCTGCCACTTTCCATCTATCTTCTCTGTCCTTCACTCCATTACTTTCTCTCCATCTAGTGAATAGAAGTGGGATAAGCGCTTCAAACCATTCTTCTTGCATCCAATATGCCTCTCAGTCATTTCTGCCTAAATTCCATCTCTCACATTTCAACATAACTTGATTTGCCAGTCCATCTCCACCTACAGTCAACCTATTGTCTCTATTTATCTCTGCATTTGAGCTAATTCACTTGCTATAGTGTATGTACAATACCTTATAGGGTTCACCTTTCATTTTCCTATGACTGCCCCCCTTTCAGTCAATCGGTCCACTCTTTCTCCCTCACCTTCCGACTTCCCCTATCAAATGCTCTGGTGATCTATACCCATTGATAACAACTGACGGATAAGGAAGGAATAGAAATATGCAAATTCTGTCCATTTCTGCTTTGCTCCTTTCCTTGCATGAAGTCCTGTCTCTCATCCCGCCTTATCACTTGCTCTGGTGGTCCGTACTGCAGGACCAGAGGGGCAGATTTGGTAATGCAAGCGGCTGAAGTGTATATATCTGTGTGTGTGTGTGTGTGTGTGTGTGTGTGTGCCTGCGCGCAAGCTACTCAGGTGAGCTCAGGCCATAAATTAACAAATCAGGATGCAGACAGAGCGGGGAAGCAGCTCGTCCTGATCCAGTGTTTCTGCTAGAGCATGGTTAAGCCTGTGATTTATGGGCTTGTGTGCATGTGTGTGTCTGATGAGGATGGAGTGGACAGTGATGGCCATGCATGTGTTTCCTGTGAGAGGCTGTGTGTGGGCTCTTGTTGGTCTGCATTAAGCACAGCGATGGTTGATAGACTACTTTGTGATTGACAGGGACAGCTAGGGGATGGAGGGAGTCTGATGGTGGCATTATAAACACATTCAGCCCTAACCAGCTCTCTGTCTCTCTCACCTTTCCCCTCTCTCATCACTCAAAAAACCACCTCTACCCAAACCCCTTTTTAAAAAAAAAAATTTAATTATGCTTTCAGCCGTCGTGTTTGCTCGTTCTCTCTGCTGAGCAGCCGGACCTTTGGCTTAAAAAAAGCTGTTATGTCTCAACAAGAACAAAACATTTTTTCTGAAAGTAGCCTGACCTAATATAGGATGTAAAAGAAGATCTGGAGAAATTGAGGGTGGAACCAGAAAAGAAAGGGTGGGAAAGTAAAATAAACAGATGTCTGTGGATAGTGTAGTGTTTCTACTTTAATCGTGTCAAGACGAGAGAGAAACCTGGAAGACAAGAATGAACCGGGACAGAATGAGATGAAGAGATAGAGAGATGTGGGTGGATGTTTGAGAAAAGACAATAGTAACTACATTAGAAGCCCTGCAGCCCCAGGCATTAGCAATATTGCATTTCCTGTGGAGAAAAACAACATGAAAACAGGCCCACAAAGGACAGGGAATTCACAGCTCTGCTGATACTGAGCTTCTATTCACTGTTAACACATCAAGTCGACACATGCAGCCAAGCACACGCCCACGAGTATGCGACCACATGGTTACACGTGCAGAGACAGAGACAGAGACAGACCAACACTCACACTGTTTACAGAAATATCTGCAAATCCCGTATGATTCATTTATAAAGAAAACCAATTGTAAGACAGATAAAAGTTGATGTCCAAAATTAGTTGTTGATATTTAGACATGATGGGGAAGTACATATAAAAACTACAGGAAAGCATGAAAAAAAAGCAGCAATAAAAGTGTAAGGGAAGGCGAACAAATCACAGGCATTGCTATTTTTTGGGGGTAATTACTTGTATATTTGTGTTTCAATGTTCAAGGTGCAGCATGGAGACAATGAGAATATACGTGAATGTTGTACTAAAAACATGGTACATGTAAAATACTTGTGTAAATTAGATGTATGAAGCATGTAGTTGTACATCGAAAAATGACTGTGGATTTTGTACCCAATAACTCATATTAGAAGCATAAAGGAGGAGCGTTTCAATGTGCAGACCATTCCAAAGAAACATGAACCTACCCTTTGAATTAAAAACAGCAGTGCAATGAGCAGCAATTCTGTGGGAAGAATTTCCCAGTTTCCCAAACTAGAAATGTTTACTCAATTTTTGCATTTTATCCTCGTACCTTAAACTGGAGGGACTAAAAAGCAAGTGAGATAAATGAGGAGACATTTGGGGGAAATTAGCACTTTAGGGAACTGGATCGACAAATCAAACCAAGCACAGCTTACAAATGCTGATACTAAAACGTGAATTAGGACTAACTGTTAGGTAGAGCTGAGGCCAGTACCAAAGTGGTGGAGAGATTGACAGACATGCAGTATTAAGAACACAGTGACCCACTGCATGAGTTAAGAGTTACAATAATACAATAGCTCAAGCACTCGTCAGGCAAATCAAATATTTTAGCTGTTAATGTTGAAATAAAATACTGCAAAGGGTGTAAGATAAAGTGTATATACATTTCTACACACACATTTGTATGCACGCGTGATCGTGGTTGTGCTGCAGAAGACGGTTTATATAATTAATATGACCGTATACTGATAACACCCATTTGTCTGCATTAGGTGTCTTGGGCCACTAGAAAAGGCTGCTTTCATCCATCACAATATGCAGGCATGCTGGCGTGTTCGAAAGAACATGAGACAATGCAGGTGAGTGCACATCTGTATTTATTTTATTTTCTCATTACTTCATCTTCAGTAAATTACCCATAATCATGTTGCTGCTTACATGGTGCAACGAGCAGCTCACATGCTATCGTGTTCTTCTTCTAGATTCAGACCCATGGGTATAATGATTGGTTTGTTACTAGGTGTAAATGTAGTACACAATGTGACCCAACAACACAGCCAGATATACAGCTGACTGCATGTAAAGTGCAACATAGCTGCAGTTCATTTGATCTAAATGGATTCGTTGTAAAGATTTAGGAGATTTTCTTCTCAGACAGCAGAAAACACAGAAGAATATCTGTCAGCTAGTGCCTTGCAGGTACTGATTTTTAAAAACACTATGCGCTATATTAGAAGCTCAATGGTGCTTTTTGTGAAATATTTGAGAAATGAAAGAATACAATGACAATAGCAACGTTGATGAAAGGACAGATGCAGAATAGATGTAAGATATGGCACAATAGCTTTAATAGGGGATAGAAACACAAGCATGCGTCATAAGATCTGCCCAGCTAATACAGAACTAGAACAGGTGCAGCAATTAACGATTTTAGCATGTCACAGCGCTGGTGATTATCATACATTTGTGGGGGTTTGATAAGACCTGCCTTAACAAACTAATGCCAGTGACTCAATAAAAACCTGCCAAGGTGTTGCAAGTTCTGGCTTTCAAACCTCAACATGTGCTATGTGTTGGCACAAAACTGCCTGCCCACTTTAATTCCAGGACACTCCAGTTGCTTCCCACTCACATCTTTGCAAAACATTTCCAAAAATGCACGTGACAGAGGTGTATTATTATGATGACACTGCTGCCGTTTTTGCTGTGGACTGCATATTATGAGTATGAACAAAGGAAGAGTAAAAAAGCTCTGGCCAGCAACTGCCACGTGCAACACTAAGGTAACCACTAAAAGTTTTGAGGTATAATTTATCCACACACTCCAAAGGCTGAAACACACTTCTCAAGGGTTGCACGTGGCCGTGATTGCACAGGGGTTGCTCAGAGACGTACGTGTGGCTTTTCATTTTTTGTTCATCTTTTCAGCTCGTGTTTTTTTCTTCTCTGTTTTGAAGGAGTTGGATATACCAATATGCCAGTGTTATAGGCACAGAAACGGCGGAGAAGTAAAGATGGCTGATCCGTGGGAGACACAACAGAGGCTAGAGTACTCATCATGGATGTTTTAAGGAGAACTGGATTGTGTGTTCAAAGATGGGGCCTTTTCATTCCTATGAAAGTTGCTCACTGAGAGCATACTCCATAAATGCCTCCGCAGGTTTCCTCACAAGACATTTACAGTATGCACACTAGAGTGCAGCCGTGTCGGTTCAGAGCCTGTGGGTTCGAGACTTATGCTGGCTGAGCTGTCTGATTGCCTGTTAGCTCCTTAGCACACATGGAATAACATATTGAATCTTCCAGCATGTATCAAATTATGATACTATAAGGATGGTACTACCAAAATGATGGTTGCAATACCAGGTGCAGCTACTACACCAACAAGATTACTCAACTGATTAGTCTAGAAACAGGAAAATATACACTTTCCTGTTTCTAATAATTACTCATTACTTAATCATTTAGGTACTTTATCAAGTAAAATTGTCAAACAGTATGGTTCTAGGCAATTTGCAATAATATGGAATCTTATGGAGAAAATGATTAATCAATTACTCAGTTATATGCTACTGCAAGCAGTGCCAGAAAAATGCCACAGTGGCATTTCCCTGGTTGTAAAGACAGTATGATAAATGATAATTAATTCATTTGAAAAAAAGAGCAGTGGTAGCAGGGGACCGAACCAAGACAGGAGACCATGAAGCCCATTCAGCTAATCAATAGTGTTACTTCATAATATTTTCCACTGCACACATTTACATTGATTCTCTCACAAACATTATGGAGTAATGAACCCACAAGGGCCTGCTGGCGTGCGCACACACACACACTTTTCCCTTTATGCAAATGATTCAGAGAGGAGTAGCACATTTATTGTTATTATACCCAGCGCGCTCTTCACCTGCGATGTTGGATGAAATCTACTGCTCATGGGGTGCAGGAGCAAAAAACAGCAACGATGCAGTTCTCTTCCACTGAGGAGCCATCCATCTGGTTTCACACTGCTGAGGGATGTGCGGGAACAACACTGCAACAGGGGTGTTAATGTTCCATGTCACTCTCAGAGCTTCTCCATGGGAGCCGGGAGTGAGAGGCACAGACTGACAGTACTACATGTACAACAACAGAGCCGTCCGTATAGCCAGCTGAAACACATTCAATTCCTTCTCAGGGGAATATACTCTAGTCCGTGGGAATTATTTATTACTGTTAAAGGACAAATCAACGCAACGCAATTACTTAGACTATTTCGGGGTCCGCTGCACTTTTCTTACAAGATGCACAGTAGATGGTGAAAGGTCAGTGACACCAAAACAGTTCCAGCACACAGTGTAATTGCCTGTAAAAGGATCAGAGAGTAATACTGTTGCCAGAGTATGAAATAGGTCACAACATAAAACAATTTAACAAATCAAACAAAAGCATTTAATAGAGGAGGGAAGTTCGGGAACATAAAACAAATAACGTAAATGTCAGATTTGGAGTCAGGGCTAAATGCAATGATCTAGGAATAATTAAGGGAGAAGACAAGGTTTCCAATTGTCTCACCAACAACAGACTCAGTAGACCCAACAGACCATTCTGCAACTCTGCTCATAGATATCTTGTATTTTGAAGGATGGGTGTCTGCACGGTGCACCTCTTGCTTTCTCAACTTTATGGATCCTCTCTTTCGTGCTCTTATTGTTGCTATTATTATTGCTTCCTGACTGCGCATGTCCAACCCCAGCTGGATACAAGGACAGACAGGCTCCCCAGGGCTTGCTAAAAGTAATTTAGGAGTTACTGACGTGGAAGTAAACAAGGCAGGGTGAGGGGTGGTGAAAACAACAAAGATACATCACACATCTTTCTCTGCAAACTCCTGGAATGCAATACACATCACATAATACCTATGAAGAGTAATGTAAAAGTATCTGTGGGTCAGACTGCTTTTAGAACACACCAACAGTGCATCACTTTTGTCTGGGATTTACTATCTCAACATGGATTGCCATGATATTTTTTACATACATTCGTGTTCCTCATAAGATGAATCCTATTAACGGTGATCCTCTGACATTTCCACTAGAACTACCGCGACGTTCAGATCGTGGTTTTGAGTGAAATATCAAAACAACCATTGGATTGATTGCCATGAAATGTGGTGCACACATTAATGTTCCCCTCAGCATACAATAACTGAAGTATTCCCCTAGCTTTCCATCTAGGACCACCATTAGGTATAATTATCAACATTTTCCCCCTAATATTAAAGTTTGTTACTAAATACCTGCATACATTTGCACTTCAAGTGATATTTTTTTGTCTGGTCTTGGTAAGTGGAGAACCAACTATGGTGTTGATACCTGTACAATCCTTAGTTTAACAAAAGTATTACATCCATCTTCCCAAAAAGAAAGAGTGTAGGTTTGTATATGGACAGTCGGGACATTTCAATACCAATATTACAGAGTTGTCCATCGCCGACCAATATTTGCACAAATTTGTTTGTATTATCATTATCTTTAGATGAGGGTCTTTCTTTATTAGAGAGAACAGCAGAGGAACAGAATCGATTGTTAATTGCAGATAATTGCACTTCTGGTGTAAACAGCTGCATATGGCAGCCATTTGAATTGTCTGCTGGAGCCTGAATTTTATGTTTTCTCCACCAAAACATAATGTAGACGAATTCCACAGATTTTAGGAAATGAAGTGTTGACGCTCAACATTTTCAAAGGGACGATCCTCAGATATCCTCTGCAAAATGTTTTTAACATTTTAGATAGAACCTTAAAAAGAGAGAGAAATAGAGGGAGAGAGAGTGCAGTACAACTTAAGGTCTATCACATTGATGAAACTGCAGAGGATTGTTTCCAATATGCTATGCAATGAATAAACAGAGTGGAAAGGTGCATATGCACATCTTCAACACTTAATTATATTTAGCTGCACATGCAGACTTCGTGGACAACACAAACGGTATACTGGACATGTGAACCGGTATACACATACAGACACATTAAGGCTGCATGGTACGAGGGTTTTACTATCTCTCTGGCTGTTTGTTTGTCTGATGCTATTAGCAACCTATTTTACCCTGATCTGAAGACCAAAAGGCAATAATGTTTTCAGAGCTAGAAACAAACTATGATTTTCCAAGCTACCTGCTGTGGAAACAATTCTCCCATGACCTCTATCATCACATACAGGACACTGAGAGGACACACAGACACACACAATGCCATCTAAGTACCGACTCTAATGAGTAAAAGAGATACAAGGGCATTTGTTAAATGACTTGTAAAATGTGAAGATCACATGAGCGTGATCAGATGGACATGGAGCAGCCTGTTGGTTACAGAGAAGTGGCAATTTGGGTCATGACCAAATAAAAAAAACATTTCATTTGTAGTATTCCTCTTATTGTGGTGACTTATTTCAGATCTGACTTCATTACGATATTTCCCATTAATGTGATTTTTACAAGCATGTAGAATTGCAAACACAGAAATAAAATGCACATGTGAGTTGTAGTTGTGGTTATGGTGATATACTGATCGGTGGATTTTCCTGATTCATGTATGTTTTTTTTCTCTACATGGAGGTATGTTTTCCATCTGTGTTTTCTTTTGGCTTTGTTTAAGACCTATGAAGGTTACATTGTTAGATGAATAAAACAAATGTGTGAAAATCCTGAAAAATCTATGTTTTATGTTTTCAATGGTTGTGTTTGTCTCAGCTGGATTTATAGTTTCCTTTTGTCCATGATTTCATGCGGTCGGTTTTCCAGTATTACTGTTGGGTGTGCCACAGACCAGTAACTGACACTGTATTTTTTACGTGACAAGAACAGATAACTGAGCTGTTTTATACCTTTCAGCCGGACACACACAGATTTATATCCTGATCCAATAAGCACACATACAAGATGTGTGGGGCTTGAGTAGCTGTGTTGGGGACCTGGATGAGCTGGTTACAGTAAGTCTGGGATTTTAGATTAGTGGGGAGGAACAGACCAGAAGCACAAATACACCTTTCATGAGCAGCATAACCATTACCTCTGTAATGACGTGTGTCTGTGAATGAATGAGAGAAACAAACAGAGAGAAGAGTGTAATAAAAGGGAAAAAGAGAGTGATAGAGGGACCGATGAAAACACGGACATCCACAGTGGTATGAGTTTAGAGAACTCACTGAGTTTATAACGCCTCAGAGGGACCATTGGTACACCATTAAGGATCAAAGAAGCACAATGCCAACATCTAAAATATGGACCCATGTTTGTGTTGTTACCCACATATTTAAGTGATGTGTGTGTAAAGTGTTTATTTTTACCTTTCTTTTGCCTTGATCTTTAATTCAAGAGAGGTCTTAAAAGCCTTTAAAGACAGCTCTTTCTGACGTTGAGTACATGCAATGTCGCCCTTTAGGCTCATGCAAAACACAATCTATTTCACTTAGAACATAATATCTATCTTACTCATAATTGTACTATAAATGTAAGATAATTCCAGGTAATGTTGACTTGTAGCACTGAGGGGCAAAAAGGTGATGCAATACGCAGTCAACGGTTCCATGCTATTGTGTCCAGATACAATCAAATTGTGTAAATCTTCTTTTAAATTAAATGAATCAGATTTGTTAGTGTTGATTTGGGATTTTTTGATGCTCCACGTTAGTTGACATTTTTGCAGTTATTTTCACTTCTTGTTATCTCCCGCTCTGAATTACAACTCGAAAGCTGACACAAACAGCTTTTCAGACCATGTTGCTCGTGATTACAGTTTGAAAAATATGGAAGATCTTTTTTGTATGTCTTTGTAAATATTTTATTTATTATTATTGAAAAGAAGTCAAGGACACATGCAATGTGTTTGTTTTACGAGAGAACTCCACAAGGCCCCTGAAACATAGATCAACATAGTCAACATAGAGGACCACAGTCAAGAGCTCACTAGATGTAATGCTAATAAGCCACATTAATCAGATGAGAGCTCTTTGACATAAAGATGACAATCAATGCCCCCCTCCACACAAAGCCATCTGCTCTTTGATATGATGAAATGTGATTCAGTAAATAGAGAATTTAAATCCTAAACATAAGAACGGTCACTCGCACGCACACACACACACACACGCACACACACACACACACACACACACACACACACACACACACACACACACACACACACACACACACACACACACACACACACACACATACACACACATTCCCTCAGAGAAAATGTAATGCTGCATACTTCATGAAAGCTATTATACATTCACAGTGAGATTGATATCATTCTGCAAAAGGCAAAAAACCTTCCTAATTATAGCTTTACATCTGGCTAACTGGCACACTAGGCTATATGGGCTGTGTAAAGCATTGATTTAGAGAAATTAAATGAGAGGAGGAGAGAGCCATAGTTTTTTTCCGTCAGTGAATTTGACATGCCCTTTGTTAAGATTGTTATATTCGATATTGCCCATTTTCACAATCGATGGGTATCAACTCTAACCCACTCTCAATCAGTGATGACAGTGAGCAGGAGTTCACTACTGTTATTTTAAATAATCTATCAGTACCAGTAATTGGGCATTAAAGGCTTCCTGTCCGCTTGAGCTGCAACAAAGTGTTTGCCTGTGTATTTGTTGAGGCAGAATGATCCGACTGTGTGTGTGTGTGTGTGTGTGTGTGTGTGTGAGAGAGAGAGGGATCAGGAGTCAGAAGAAATGCATGAGGAATAAAAATGAGTGCACTCTCTGTGTATGTGTGTGAGTGGAAAGGTGTGTGCATGCAATTCAGTATGGCTGTGCATGTGCGTTTTTGTATAATCTTCATTTCATTATGGGCATCTGCAATTGAATTAGCCATGCCATGTTTATCCCCTGCATCGACAGCGGCAGGCTGCGACTGCAGTTCCACTCAGTTCAGGAAGTCAAATGTAGGAAATGTGTGTGTGTGTGTGTGTGTGTGTTCCATTTGCAGCTTCTAAGCCCTGGATACTGTTTTTACATGGCCCTCTTCTCTGAGGCTATGAAAAACAAACAAACAAAACAACCTTTTTGGTTTTGTTTTTGGTCACCTGAATGAACGTAATTTACTCACTGTCCTATTTGTTTTGTTTGAGCAGAACAAGTTTCAAATCACAGTATCTGAAGTGTCTACAGGCTATTTCTTTGGAATATTATCAGGCTTCTGATCCATAAAGATTGGAGAATAAAAAGCCATCACACATATCAAGTGTGCAAAACTGATTTCCCCAATCTCTGCAAGCTTTTAGCTGGTTACTAAATCCATTTAGAAAACAAGAACCAGAATATTTATCAGAGAGATTGAAAAATTGTTAATGTTCACAAAGAAATATTTTCCATTCAAAATGCTAAAATGAAACCTCCAGTTAGTCACTACTCACAGGTACAAACATTTGCTTGTGCATTGTTCCAAATGACTCAACATGATAAATCAAAATTACAAATCAGCGCAGAGAGAACATTGTTAGAGCTCCCGTTTGGAACTTTAATGAATGAAAACTGCAGAGGTAGAAAGATACAGGACAAAAGGGAGCGTAAACTCATCATGACATTATATGCTGTTGTCCCCACTTTCAAACTTAAAAAACGAGTATTACCGTACAGCAGCACTGGAGTACCTCATAATGCTGCTTGATAACCATGAGGAATAATGTCAAATATAAGCGAGGTTGTGACAAAAAAATGTAATTTCCTTTTAAATGCATTAATTTTGGATGTAGTCCTGTCTCAATCAGCACAATGTAGTTTGTCTAGACCTATTCTCCTGTCATCACACTGAGCTCAGCATAATTTAATCCAGTCAGGCCAAACTAAGCATGGACACACACAGAGACACACACATACAAACACACATAAAGAAGTCCAAATATGTGAAAACATACTGTTCAGGGTAATTGAAGAAGAAAGTGCGCCCCAAAAACGATGAAGCCAACAGGAAATTGATTTGACACGAGCTGTTTAACACTTCTCGCTCACTCTGTGGTATCATTTAACTGCACAATGCACATATTAACACAGGCACACATGTAATTACACGTACATACACCATTAATTATTCACTGTGGAGGACAGAAGTCATGGTCAGACAGAGAGGCTGAGATGTAAATGCTACAGCTGAAAAACCACAAAGAAGCTGGCCCGTCACCGCCTGTCCACGGCACGGACATCAAGGGCTGAGGAGCAAACAGCAGATAGAGTGTTTTCCGAACTGAAAGATTCAACTGCTTTGATTTCCTACTGAATAAAGCATGTTTCCTGTGAGACTGGGATAAAGGCGTAGTAACATATTCACACTGATCCCTACTTTCACAGCTTGGAAGGTTATACAGACTGAGCTGCAACTTAGTCGAAATAGGGGTAAGAAAAGTGATACAGATGCTGGCCAGGAAAAAAGGGACAGACAAAAGGGTTTCAATATGCAAAGCCCATCTTGTACAATGTAAGAGAAATAGCAACACAACAGAGTGTGACAATGTGCCAGAATCTTTTCTCCAGTCCTCATCAAACTTAAACATATTCAAAACATCGCAGTAAAAGATCATCTGCTGGAATGGACCTTAGTGAAAGTTCAATCAGGATGAGAGCTTCATTCCCTGCCTTCTTCATTAATTGTTAGCCACAACTTTTGAATGCAAAGACAAAACGTAAGTCACATTCTCCCTGCAATCTGAAAAAAGGATGTAATATATCTTGTCTGATGTAAGTAATAGAGAGTTAATGAGCAGAGCGTCTATGAAAGCAATGATGCAGCTCGTAGTCTAATAGTCGAACATTGTAAAAAACTGGGTGATGGCGCATCACTGGAATACAAATTGTTTCATTGGTTCCATTATTTGTTTGCAGGTCAAAGTTGAAAAAATCTCCCAGAGAACATAGCAGCAATCTCTGTTAATGCTCCATAACTCTTTACAACATATGAAGCCTGTGTAATGAATTATTTCAAGAATGCTTTTTCTGTGGTCACAAGAATAAAAAATCCAGATCTTAGCAGCAGCATGTTGGACCAGGGATGCTTTGCAAAGACAGAATGAGGGCTGGGCATCGGTAATTGATACTGTTGTTCCAGAGTCAGAGCCTGGTCCAAGGGGACACCTACATTTTGTAGGAAGCATTTAAAAAAAAGAAAAACAACAAATACTTTCCATATCTCAGGGACAAAAGTGGGTTGAGCTGTAGGAAACGATGTGCTATTCAGTATTTTAAAGAGTTCAGGCAGTCATTTAAAAAGAGAAGATTCTTCAAATTTTGAAGCTAAATGAAAGGTATGATTCAGAGTTTTAGACAATGATGCGTGGTTGCCAACAGCAACTGAGAAACTCCTATCAAAGAGGTACACATGAAGGAGAACCACTGCAGGCTGACTAAGACAACATTACTTTGTTTAAGTTTGTCAACTAGGACACTGCTGTCTACGTTTCAAACGTAGACAGCAGTGTCCTAGTTGACAAACGTTTCAAACATTGTTGGCACAAAGGGACCAACATAGATGTAGGTAAGATGTCAGGGGGGCTAAGAAGGGTTTTTCGTAGAGTTAACAATGTTTGTTGTTGTTGTTATTAGAGGAAAAACTCACCTCCCGTCAAAAGAAGGAGAAGTTCACACCTTGCCAACCTTTTCCCCTTACTAATTGCTGCATGAAGTGTGTTTGCTTGTAAGATTCAGGCGTACTGATGCCTTCAGCTTAACAATGGAGCTCCTAACACCACCCACATGCTGCTGCTTGTAGCTCTAGTTTTATTAATTAAGATGTAGTCTACAACTTCCTTCTGTTAGTTGTTGTAGTTTGGTCAAATAGATTGGTGCAGCTTCCTCCAATTGAAGTCTTATTTCAGCAGTAATACAATACAAAACAGGTGAGATTGGTTATGACTGTGCTTTCCTCTGAGGTCATTGATTCAAACATTGCGTACTGTGGCAACCGCTTAGGGGCTTCCAGGAAGTGTTTTAACGCTCGACACGCCCCCTCATTGTTCATCAGTTAATTGATTTTGATCGGTGGAGTTTCATACCAGAGTGAAGACGAATCACAGATTAAACTCAAGTTATATATTAGATTTGTTTTCTGATTTACCATCTGGTTAAAATATATGTTCAATTTAGGTCTGAATAACAAAAGGACCACAAACAACTTCCTTCATTTTTAAAAAGAATTGTCTTTTCTTGATCTGTTATTTTTCTTTATAACTTTTGTTACGGATATAATTCAATTCAGAGAGAGCTGGAGAGAGGAAACACTAACAGACTAGAGCGAGAAAACATCTCCTCTGACAGGGATGATAACTGTGTCTTTATTATTATAAGTAGTAGTAACATTACTAATTACTAATTAAATCAGCTGAAAACATTATACAATCATTTTAATCAATATTTTAGGTGGATTTCTATTAGAAAGTTCGCTAAAAACTGTCCGGACCAGAAACCAACTCTGTTACACTGATCATGTGTTCAGACACAAACTCCTCATAAGTCTCTCCAGCTGTTGAAGCCTTTCTGTCTCATTTCTCTTAAAACATTACATTATATTTCATTTAGCTGATGCTTTTATCCAAAGTGACTTACATGCATACACCGTAGACACAGCTACAGGGAGCAATTCAGGGTTAAGTGTCTTGCTCAAGGACACATCGACTAGGGCGGGCCGTGAGCGGGGATCGAACTGCCGATCCTCTGAATGAAAGACGAACCTGCTAACCAATTGACCCAACATATTTCCTAATTTCCTCTCTCCTTGCGTGGAAAAGATGCAAGTGATGCAATTAAGAGACTTGGGATGCACCCAATATGTAGATCTGCAGTGATCAGTCAATGCTACCTGAGATGCAATCAGTAATACAATTGGCTAAGATACTAAAAATGACAACAACAAAGATTATTGAAGTCGCACAGTCTGGAATACTCAATAAAATCATTGATTGGACTTCCAGATTCATGAGCATCTTTATGTCTGCCCAATGGAATCAACTACAATATATGTATACAATATATATACTATTTGTCATAGCATGTGTGTTTGACCAAATCCAAAGAACAAAAAATGGAAAACACCAGATACAATTGTATCCTGTGAGAACTTGAAGTGTACGATGGGAAGTGGAATACCATTTTCCACTCAATTCCCAAAGTGCAACCCAAGTTCTTTTCCCGAAGACTTATCTTGACTCCTGCCTCTGCGTCTCATCTTGCACTTCAGCTAAGTTTATTGTTTCTCCCTCTCTTGCTTTCCCCTGTCTACTCTCTTTCTCTCTCTTCACAACTCTGTTTTCCAAACTTTGCCCTCGCCTTCCTGGGATGTTATGGGTTTCAGCTTTGTAGGCTGAGCTCCCAGAGAGCAGAGGCATCAGTAGAGGGATTATGCTGAAGTGTCAGCCATCTTAGAGAAACCCATAGCACATGAAAAAATGCCTTGTGGTTACCGAAGGCTGTTAAATTATCCATTGACCAGAGTATCAGAGGAGGAGGTGCTGTAATGCAAAAGGCTTAGATGGGTTTCTCTGCAGATGGTGCATTACAAGTACAGTCTGGTTCCATGTTTGATTGGATCGAATAAAAATCCCATTCAGCAGTGTACTTTATCAGCTGACAAGTTTGGCTCTGCTGAGCTCTGTGCGGATATCTGCAGGAGATCTACAGCTGGATGTCTTCACTTGGATTACTTTTTATGTCCACATCCCATAGTTTTTCTTTTAGGAAGCCTAAGGTTAAGGGGCATTGAAACACAGGATAATGTACCATGAGTTAAACATCTCCAGATTTATTTTAGTAAAGTATCATGCACTTATCTCTTGGTTGTTGATTCCATCGGCAAACCAGAACTAACGATGACTTCTCATATTTAATGCATTGTTTCTTGTGTCATTTGATTCCTATATCAATTTGTTTGTCCGCTCTCGGCAAATCTGTGACCTCTTCAAGTGACACTTCACAGATGGTCATTTTCCACCAACGGCAAGTCAATCTGGTGTGCACATCATGATGCAACACCTAGTCGATCGGTGTCGGTCTTTGTCTGGGATGCCATGTTTTTAACACATTCCTGTGGCGCCTAAGGCTCGAGTGGGTTAGCAGACCTGCCAGTTTGGCCCAACTGTCACTCAGATGGAGAGTAATGACTTTGCTTGGCCAGACAGTGCACAGCTATTCATCTCAAGCAAGGCGGCGATTATAATTGGACAGTCAAGCTTTCTTGGGACAGTTAGATAATCTGAAGACTTGTCTCTGCACTGCAACAGTATGTTGTGCTACGGCAGATATACAAGCGTTGTATGAGGCTAAAAAGGGAGCACAAAGACAATTCTAGTTACTATTAAGCATGTTTGTTAATTCAAGATGGAGTCACTGATACTTCTTTGTTGCATTATATTTGCAGTAATGAGCAGCCACATTTTCAAAAAAGAAAGCCTAACTATTAATAGACTATTTAATAGAGATTCTCAAAATGTCTTTTCACTTTTAGCTGCTGTGTACAAATTCATTTGATATTTGACAGAGAAAAGGGAGTTTTATATCAACTCATATTGATATAACAAAATGTGACAAAAAAACATCTTTTGAAAGATGGAAAAAAACACATTGTGGTAAAGAACATTTGGGGAGAAATCTCAGCAAAAGATACACTTATAAGTGCTCTATTACTTGTAATAGTTAGAGTGAACATGTTCAAAACTCAGCAAAAACGTTTTCTTGTCATTGTGCACATCCATTAATGTTAGTTTGTATGTTCACATTGAGGGCGTTGACACAATTGAAATGCAATCCACAAAATGAAACCAGAAAAGCAAAGAAATCTCTTTTGTTTAAAATGCATCCTGCATGACATCCAGCTGCCGGCTTCACAGGGACAACTATGCCAAGGTCGCTGTGGACATCTCTGGAGGCGGCATTAGGTTGAGAAAGACCACGCTGTACGATAGAGCTCTGACTTAAAAGAAAACTGCCACTGGCTTTTTTAAAATCATTCTGGCCTCTTGAATAGAATTAGCACATATTGCATTTTTCATTGTGATTGATTTAGGATTAAGAATATACAAATTAACATACTCCTGCATTTCAAAGCAATCCCCAAAAAATCCTCTGTCTTGTTTTACTGTTTTTCCTACAAGGTAATGTATCACAAAAGGGCACTAGATAAGAAGGCCCTGTTTTGTGAAGCGATGCTAGCAGAGAGAAACTCCCCTGAGCTCGATGTTGCTCCCTTGAACTATTTGTTTCTAGCTCTCTAGTTGTCTGCACAGGTAACTATGTAATTTGTCACTGTCATCAGTTGGGACCATACCTCCCTTCATGAGGGGGCCTAGATGGAAACAACTGCATATTACTGAGGGTGTGGACAATAGAAGTGCCTGTTCTTACTGGTAGCAGCTTTAATTTCTTCAGGGAATACAATTTGCTAGTTTGTGCTTCACTTAGTAGTCTGTGCTCATATTGTGCAGAAGGAGATGCCTTCTGCACAATATGAGCACAGACACCTGTGGCATTATGCTATTAAGAGGAGCTGATTGGGTGATGAAACGCAATAACTGGAGTGCTCACCATATTGGATTTCATCAGGCCACAAAAGGCTTATCATGTTAAAACACATCAGTTGTTATTAAGTTTTTTAAAGCTCTATTAGGTGAATCTCATTATAGGCTCAGGTTGCCACCACTCTGTTATAAGGAGCAAACAAGGGTCCCAGATTGTACAACTGCAGTAAGTGAACCAGAATAACAACGAATGAAACAACATAACAATCAGCATAATTTAGTGTGTCACTAGTTTTAAAGGAGAAAAAAAAAAGAGCACAAAGCCTCAATTTAAAGAGATAAAAGTAATCAAAACGGTTGTCTTGACACCAAATAGCTTGCTTCTGGCTTGTTCTGTATAAGAACAAGCTAACTTGTTCCCTTTGAGCAGAGCACAATGCTGGGAAGAAGAAAAGAGCTTGGTAATAGCTGAGATCGCTCACTGGTGCCCCAATTATATGGACAGAGCTGTTGCCCTGGGACATGACTTAATGACCATAATAAGGGCTGTCTGTCTGTTCAAAATCAGCTTAGAGTGCATCCACGCTGACCTACAGCATCACTCTAGCCTTAGTTCAATTTAAACAGGCAGCATGAGAAGGAGCTGGGTGTTTTAGTGATGGGTGTGAGGACAAGTTAGAGACTCTCTACCATCCTGATAGTGTCTCACATGGTCCTTGAAACCTCCTTATTCCACCTCATAGCCTTGATGAAGATCAATTTGGACTTGAGCATTTCTTGCGGCTGTGGCTGCTCTTTAATTCAGTATGCCTGAGCTGCTCTGTGATTAATGACAGGTACTTTGCTGGAAGACTGGTCAATAAACGCACTGGTCCAGCAACTTAATACCAGGCTGTACGCCAAAGGAGAGAGGCTTTCTCCATGCAGCAGCACCACCCAGATTAGAGTGGGTTGCAGGGAAAGAAAAAGTGAGCCCAAAACATTTGTGTGGCAAGCGTGAATGCACTTTTGTCTTCATGGGAAATGAAAATACACAAATCCAGACAACATAACCTGGATGTCATAGTAATGGATGATTTAGCCCTTTATTGCCTGATAAAGCCCACCGAGGTGATGAACTCATTAATCATATATCATGTATATGCATTCACAATGCTTTGCATGCAGATGATTTATAACACATGTTATATCTTAGCTCCAACAGAATATGACAATTGCACCTTGAAATCCTGTAATCTTCCAATCTGCCTTATTACCACAACACAAACACACAAATAACAGGGAAATTACAAAAGTTTCCACTGCAAGGTCACACTGATTATTGCTACTCTCATACAGGGTCCATGTTAATCAACGCAAAATGCACTATCTATTCACATGATGGCTGTGTAGATTGCATATCTTATGGCGTTCACATTGACGGTGTCAAGGTATAGTCTCTCCGGGGCTGGCTGTTACAACACTGACCTCCAGTGTGCGCCCAGAAGGACACAGCAGAGCGCGTCCTCCCTGTCGAGGGGCTGTCAATCTGCGCGTTTTGACGGCAATGTGACCTCCCTGAAGACCTCCTGCCGACTCTCCCTATTCAAATGGACGCAAGCACGCGTTCCGTATGCTACTGAAACAGACCTTCAAAAGTCAAATCAGGAAGGAGGGAAAGAGTCACGGATCAGTTGTCCGCCACAAATATGACAATGCAGATAAACTGGCCACACTTGAAACAAGCGCTCCTTCAGCAGATCGTATTCAATATTCCTAAAAACACAGATTAACTATAAACACTGTTTGACAATTTAATATTTCACTCCGATAGTCGTCTCTATCTCTTTTCCGTTGCGAAGCAAGTCCCTGCTAGTTTTTTTTCTAATGTAAAAAAAAAAAAAAAAGAGACACGTGGGTTGTTAGAAAGCTCTCTCAGGACACAGCCGGGACGCGGAGGTGGAGAGATGCGGGCGCAGTCGGGATGGGAGAGGACGCGTTGAGGAGGGAGTCCGCTCTCCAACTATGGACATTCTGCTGCGGAGCATCCTGCACGCTTTTGGAATAAGGTCCTAAAAGACAGATAGTGCGTTCTCTGTCTTTCTCTCTCTTTTCTTCCTCTTTTTTTGTCCAAAGGAGAGCCTTGCGTGCAGGAGGTGGACGATCGCAGGTGAGGAGAAAAGAACAATACCGTTAGCAGTAGATTTCTGTAGTGAAATATGCACTGAGGTCTTAATGGGATATTTCTATAGATTATTTCCGCAAATTCTATTTTAAAAAAAAGAATTATATCTTGACTAAAACAAAGACTCAAAATGGATTTTTTGAATAGCTCTACCCTGGAGGATGGGATAAATGCAGATAAAATCTCTTCTAATTTCACCTCCCAGAGCAAGTACACCCAGCTTGCCATCTGGGGTCTGGCCGGACTTGTCAGCTTTCTGATTTTGTTTACAATAGTCGGGAACGTCTTGGTTGTTATCGCCGTTTTAACGAGCAGAGCTCTGAAACCACCCCAGAATCTTTTTCTTGTCTCCCTGGCCAGTGCAGACATACTGGTGGCCACCCTGGTCATGCCCTTTTCACTGGCAAATGAACTCATGGGCTACTGGTTTTTTGGAAAGATTTGGTGTGACATCTACCTGGCTCTGGACGTTTTATTCTGCACCTCTTCTATTGTTCACCTCTGTGCTATTAGTCTGGACAGGTACTGGTCAGTGACACAGGCAGTAGAGTATAACTTAAAGAGAACGCCTAAAAGAGTTAAAGGGATGATTGTGGTGGTGTGGCTGATCTCAGCCGTCATCTCCTTCCCACCGCTGATAACAATGGACAGGAGCAGCAATGAGGACAGTCCTCAGTGTATCCTGAATGATGAGACCTGGTACATCCTCTACTCCAGCATTGGCTCATTCTTTGCCCCCTGTGTCATCATGATCTTGGTCTATATTCGCATCTACCAAGTGGCAAAGACCAGGACCAGGACAATGTCAGAGAAGAAGAGGGATGTGGACTCGCCCCTGGAGAATGGGATGGACCAAGCCGAACCAGGCAGAGGAGGGTCATTGAAGTCCAGCAGGGACGGGAGCATGAAAGACCAGGAACGTGGGAACGGACACTGCCAGGAGCAGGCAGTTCGATGCCCTCTACCAAACGAGCCCAAACATCCACCGACCGACCACGAGGACGACTTTGAAGACAGCAGCTCGTCAGACGAGAAACCTAAGAAAAGTTCCATTTCCTCCAAACATCACCGCGACGACAGAAAAGACAGGAAGTCCAGCCGGAAAAGCAGCTCCGCCTCGAAATACTCCAGCAGGAAGTCGCGTGCCAGTTCCAAGTCTATGGAGCTGTTCTCATCTCGCCGCAAACGGCGGAGCACCGTCAATAGGAACAAAGTCTCCGCCGCTCGGGAGAAGCGATTCACCTTCGTCCTCGCCGTTGTCATGGGGGTCTTCGTTTTGTGCTGGTTCCCATTCTTCTTCTCATACAGCCTGTATGGGATCTGCCGGGAGCCGTGTCAGATCCCTGATACGCTGTTCAAATTCTTTTTCTGGATCGGTTACTGTAACAGCTCACTAAACCCAGTCATCTACACCATCTTTAACCAGGATTTCCGCAGAGCCTTCCAGAAGATCCTTTTAAAGTCATGGAAACGCTCTTTCTGAATGCTACCTGCATGGATGGGGTTGTACATTTTTAACTGCTCTAAGCTGTAAAATGAAATGCCGGCCTGGGAGGCTTTCACACCTTTACGTTCAGGGATTGCACTACAAATGAAGGGTTGCAGAAAAAAAGGGGTTTAAAGTGCAAGTTTTTATTCAAAGAGGAGGCAATTCAGGCAGCTGTTGGACTCTGATTTGGGCTATGGCTTATTTCCCCCTCCTCATTGACTTTCACTGAAATACAATAAACTGACTGAGAGCCGTTACTGTGATGCATGCACGCCACAGCGGCTGCACATGGAAAAACTGCAGAGGAAGGGAAGGGTTTTCAGAGACACTTGATTTCAAATGTGACCTCATTCACTGAACATAATTACGAAAGGCCTTTACAATCGGCACACAACCGTTGCTTGTGACATTAGCAGAATCTATCCTCTCTCTCTGTCTCTTACTCCGTTTTTCTCTACCTTTCTATTACGTCACAGTCTCAATATGAGGACCAATGGGACGAAGGGGCTCCTTGCTTACTGTTTCAGTAGCAAAACAGTTTCACTTAAAACAAAAAAAAGACTCATCCTACAAAAACTATGAAGTCATATTTCTGCATCAGTGTCCTGTGTGGGGCTCAAAAGTGTCTGAACTGGGCACTACAGTGGGAACTTTATATCAGGACCTGTGTTTTGTGTGAACTTGTACATGTGGCTTGGACTCAGTCTGGATACAGTAGCATGTACAGTACCCCATGGACCCCTCTGAGAAGTAGAGAGGTACTGCTGAGGCACATGGCCACCCACTGAATCATTCACTGTGTGTGTGTGTGTGTGTGTGTGTGTGTGTGTGTGTGTGTGTGTGTGTGTGTGTGTGTGTGTGTGTGTGCATGGAAGAGAATGAATGTACAACAGTAAAATGATGTGGCAAGAAAGTGAGCTGGAGAGCTTATTGCATCTCATCCCGTTTGCCAGTAAGTGAGTGATTGTCTGCTGTGATTATGAGTCTGTCTGCCTGCCTGCAAGCCTGTATTCTCTAAGGTCTTATTCTTACTGGTCTAGTGTCTTTCTATTCTCCACCATTTCTGTCACACGTCTTTTCTCCCACTTACAGCCACAAAAAGCACTTAGCCACAGTAAAGAGCAAAAACCACCCTGCTCACACACATATGAAACACGCAAAGACATAAAATGGCTTATACCATCTGTATTTAATCTTTAAATTTCAAATATTTATAGCCAGAAGGGCTAATGCTTTTTACATTTGTAAATTGTTGAAGATAGTAGAGTATTATTGTGTGGTGCCTCATAATCACACATGTATCAATATGCTAAAAAATTATTGTTTGTATAATGAACAACGCTTTGACAGATTTTCATGTTACACCAACCTCTGTTTTCTAAAAGAGCCAGTGTTTACTTCCTTCTGCTTTGAGCAGATTTAAGAGATCAAATAAAGAGATTACTTCAACTGTCATTTGAAAATTGCAAGTTTGCATGACTGCATTCTTCATTGCTTTACACACACACACACACACACACACACACACACACACACACACACACACACACACACACACACACACACACACACACACATACACTTGACGGTTGTGCCACTGTTGTTTATTCATGACACTGTAAGCTGCTGTTGTTCAGACGCACACTTTTTAATCAAAGAATATGATAAAAAGGGAAATTACATAAACAACATTCACCCCTGGAAATATGTGCATGAAAATATACAAGGTTATGGGTTGATGATGAGATTTTAATTGTTGCATGTTACAAACCTGAAAGACCAGTGGGTGGGAGACTGAACTCATGTGTTGAATTCACAAACTTTCGAAAACTATCAAAGCTGCAATTTTCCGTTCACAGGTATTTGTCAGGCTTCAAATTCATGTGGCACCTAAGCCTGCAACAACCAATCAGAACAGTTGTTCCACATGGACAGCACTTTGCACTTTTAAGTGGTAATTACATACTGTAAACCACAATATCCACTGTAATCAATAGTGTTAAATAAGATGCAGTTTAAAGTCCATTCAAATGAACACATTTGGGAAATGGAGGGTGGTTATGAAAAACTTGAGCTCATATTACAAGGCTAGGGCTGAATTACACCATGAAATATTGATAACACATCCTCAGAACAATTAATACATTTTAAGATCCTAGAATAAAATAGAAAACATGTACTGGTTGTTATCCCCAACATTCACTATTTTAACTTATTGTCTAAATAAAAATAACTTATATTGTATTCTATGGATCTTAGGATTTATACTTCATATTATTAAGGGACTTTAAAAAAAAACACTTGAGTAAGTGAGATTCAAAACTGAAAATAAGGCTGACAAAAATGAGACTTTACAGTGTACACACTAATGTGATCAAAGTCAAAATCACAATCAAAACAAAGACTTATGAAGCTTCTGTATGATGTTTGCTCTCCCTGCGCATTTCATTCACATCACATAACAATCTTGAATTGTCTGCCCAGACTTAGAAGCTATAGCGTAGAAACTATGTTCTCCTGTTCAGATACAATTCTCTCTCCCACTGTCTGATACCCTGTAGCCAATCCTAGGTGTACATATTATCTTGAGATGTAACTGCCTTGTGTACAGACCCCACTTTATTTGCACCCTGTGTAGTTGGGCTTTCACAAAGTGTAATGGTTAAGAACAAACTGCGTGGTCAAATGAAATACCCGGCCCCAGTTTCATTTATGCATTCATCCTGCAACTTCTGCACCTTCAACAAGTGTCAACAAGACTCACTGGAGAACTGAAACAATACAGAAAAGTCACCAACAGTTAACGCACCAGGTATGAGCAAGAGGGGGTTCACTGCCTCAGCTTTTACTGATATGTTCTGTAAGTAAATATGTATTTATGTGTGTGCAGTGAAACACAGCTCACCAGAGACCCTGCAATCCAATCAGAGGTCAGATTTGGGCGAGAGTCGTTTCCACTGCATCCCTCCTCTCTCTGCTTGCTTCACACTTATTTATTTACCCCCTGAAAGCTGACTGGAGTCGTCTTCATGACGAAGCAGAGTGGATTGGGTCATTGTTGCCGTTCCTATGTGTGAACAGTGAGTGTTTATGGCTTGCTGTGTCAGCGGGTCACATCCTCACACAGCTGGTTGTTTGCTCCTGTGCTACAGATCTGGAGCAGAACCCACCGGACGACCTGGAAGATGCACAGATGGAAATGCACCTCATGTACCCTTTTACCTCAGGTCTTTGAAGATGCTCCTGCAGGGCTTAAGGGGCAAGGAAGGAGAGCTACATAAAAGTTTAGGGTCACTTAGAAATGTCCTTATTTTTTTATTTTTTTAAAGTTTCTTTCAATGAAGATAATAATCAGAAATACACTCTATACATTGTTAATGTGGTAAATGACTATTCTAGGTGGAAATGTCTGGTTTTTAATGAAATATCTACATATGTGTATAGAGGACCATTTCCAGCAACTATCACTCCAGTGTTTTAATGGTACATTGTGTTCTTAGAAGACTAATGGATGATTAGAAAACCCTTGAAAACCATTGTGCAATTATGTTAGCACAGCTGAAAACAGTTATGCTAGTGAGAGAAGCTATAAAACTGCTGCAAATGGAGCATTCTTTGATGAAAGCAAAATATGAAGAACAAAATTAATATTTCAAATAAAAATCATTATTTCTAATCTTGTCAATGACTTGACTATATTTTCTATTCATTTTTCAACTCATTTTAGAATTAAAAGTGTGAGTTTTAATGGAAAACACGGAATTGTCTGGGTGACCCCAAACTTCTGAACGGTAGTGTATATATATATATATATATATATATATATATATATATATATATATATATATATATATATATATTAATCTAATTTAACTTCTTTACCTGAGATCATAAGAGCATTACTATCCCTTAAACAAAAACATTTTTAAATGTGAAATATATTAATGAACTCAGCTTTGCAGCACCATTCCATAAATGTTTAAGTCCTGAACCATGTTGCAATCTTCTCTGCCTCCGTTACACATGTCATAACTCATTTCAGAGTGCTCAGTGTGCGGAAGTGTCAAATCAAGACAGGTCAGATTGGAAAGTATTTCATATTTGTGCAGTATGTTGCTGTCAAATACCCATGATAGGTATATAGCTGATGAATTCCCTGAGACATGATGCTAAAGTTTGAATCAGCCTTCACATACAGTCTTCTGGGGGACTTGAGGTCATTTTCATTTTTGGGAGTATTTGTGGTCTTATGAATCCATGGACATTTGATTGACAATGTCACTCTGCCAACATCTATCCTCTCTTTTTCCCACTTTTTATTCCCCATCATCTTTCATCACACATTCTGTACAGTTTGAACTTGACCTTTTCTCAGCCTACTTATCTGATCTCCTCTACCTGTGACTCCTCATTTTCTTTTTGCAGAAACTTTCAAATTGATCAGTGTTATGGATCAAAATGTTGCGATGCAGCAACATGAGAAACACTATTTTACACAGAAGGCTAAATAAACACAATAAACACAACACACACGTATATTAGCCAATTAATGCAATAAAATACAAGCATTAAAGGAATAGTTCCACATTTTGTAATATATCGTTTCACTCTTCAATCTCAGGTGAGAAGATACATACCAATTAAGTTTGGTGCAAGAATCACAACACCGTACATTCATTTTTCATATCGGTATATCCTTTACAATAACACACATCTTCCTGGTCTATTATTTCTGGACATTGCACATTCTTTTCTTATTCTTGATACTGTTTTTATTGTTTGTATTTTTGTTTGTTTTTTATTACACCACCAAAACCTCAAGCGGCTTTTCCTACAGAAAACCAAAACACATACACAGCCGTCCAGACAAACACAGTTAAAAGGGCTTGAGGCAATCAGCATGTACACAACAAACACCAACAACCACTTCTCTTTCAGTATTGACTAGCAGAGTCCTGCCCGGGCCAGATAAAGGGATCTTTAATAGATTTCACTCTCAATGTCCATACCTTTAAGCAAAGAGTGTGTGACTTACACCATGTCATTTGCCATGCTCGCTATCTAGACATGCAAGGATTTGATTCATTGAAAGGATTGTTTCAGCGGTGAGAAGACAAGACAACGGGTAGACGTGGATAATTCTTTCCCTAATCAATATCTGCATCCTATTATTTCTTCGTGGTTTCCCAAACCTCTTCGATCTTCCCAGCAGAGATGGAAAAGAAAAAAACTCCACCTGCCATCAATCTCACAGTCCTCACGCTATCTTATCTCAACCTGTATTTCACCCTTTTTCTCTCTCTCTTCTCCTAAGTCTCTTCTGAGCTTCTGGAGCATTTGCATGATAGAGGAGTAGAGTACTTAGGTACATATGCAAGCAGACGCGCACACATGTCAGGCCAACAAGTTTTACGTAATTGCAAAAGTCAGCACGGTAACATGCTCACAATGATAATGCTAATTTGCTGATGTTTTGCAGGTATGTTTGCTTTGTTCACCATCTTAGTTCAATACATCTACTAGCAGTTATTACCTGAATGAATGTCTTTACCAAATTACATGGTAACCCATCTGACAGATGTCGATGCATCTCAATCAAAACCACACAATGTGAACCTCACGGATGTGCGACAGGAAGAGGCGGGGATCACATAAGATACATGCACATTTAACAAAATAATTTGCCAAAGGAGAAATTTCTCTTTGGACAGTATAGTTAATCTGAGTATTACATTTATAAATGCATTTCTCATGCTCTAATGTCTGCCTCCATCCTCCAGCAGCCATACCCCCTCAGGGTCAGAAGTTGTACTCTATCCATCCATCTCATCCCCCTCAGTCACCATTTATCTCTGTCTGTAAAACTAAATGATGCAGAAAATGAAAAATGACTTGGAATTCCTCAAACAAAGAAAAAAGAGGGAAGGGTGCCCATGGTAGATTATGCAGGGTTGATGGGACACAGACTTTTTAAAGGAGCATGTGCTGTCAGACGGATCAAAGAGACACCTCCCTTAATTCACTCTTCATTTCATATGCACAATTGACACATATAACGCACATAATGCACTTTTGACCATAATCCTTTCTGTTGGCTCATTTAACACACTCACAAAGGGACAATGTTTCAATTGATATCAAGTTTGTAGCATTTCAAAGGACATGTGTTTTCCAAATGAATGGTGGAACATTGGTATAATACCATAAACACATGAGACTACTCACCCAGATCATTAGCCTCAGAATTCTAACAATATGTTTATTAAAAATTCACAATACCAAAGGTGTCCAGTCAAGAGGGGTACAGTGAGTAAACTGATAGCTATGATGCTAAGTATTTCAGCTTTAAAAAGGCAAAATAGTAGTTTTGGTGCACAATCTGTTGGTACGCATTGGTGATCTCTCCTCAATAGTGGTTATTACAATAATGTATCTTAATTACTGTGTTAATGTAGATTCATTGTATTTAGGACACTCATTGCGGTCAAATCTCGTCATTGTTTCCATTCATTAAGCCACAATATTGATGGTTTGTTTCTGGGAGGATGTCTCACATGTTTAATGAAATTTGAATTATGCATTTGAGCAAAATTACTGGTGTCTGACGTAATCAGGACAGTTTGAATTTTCAACTCAAGGGATCCCAGAAAGGCAAGAGGGAGAAAATGTGTAGTCCTTAATTAATTCAGATCTATGTTGATTTAATCTGAAATATTAGAAATAATAATAATAAATTGAAAACAATTATTGCTAATTTAGCATTCAATACACTTACAAGTAACTTAATTGTGGTCCATAAATGAATAATACATGTATACTACATTAATTATGTATTGTAAGACCCCTTTGATGTACACATAAATTAAAGAATTAATTAAATATAGCATGTATTACATAAATAGTGCACTAATATAAACAGAATTACCGTAAGCTTATATCATATTTTAATACGCTATAATATTATAAAAGACAAAAATATAGTAATGTCACTCGTGGGGTTATATTGAGGTTACCTGCCATTATTTGCATCAATGCAGTGTTGTTTAGGGTTGAAATTCTGTTTTGGTTGGCGAAAGGTTGGGGTCTATTCCAGCATGCATTGGGAAAGAGACTTTCTAACTGTGCACTGACTGTTTTTCACAAAACAATAATAGAAAAGTAAGACCTTATATTATATAATTTCATTTGTGTGCATTTACATATTGGCTTTTACATTGGAAGATATGTTTTCTACCTCAGTTTACTATGAGAACATCTTGCCTTTCTACAATAGCCATGGGGGAATAATGGATTTCCCCAAAAGTGATTGGTAGTATGAATTTAATATGAACTGCATATGAACTCCTCTTTTCCAATGAATGATGGATTGGCTCCTGTCACCTGGGACCCACCGACTCTACATACACACTTCTCAAATGGATGGCATGAAGGTATTCCGATGGCATGCATCATTATACATATACAATACCACATTCTATGCAAAACAGACTGCATAAAAAATGCAGTAATGAAATAAATCATGAATATTGAGCTGAACGTAGTTTAAATAACTATCACGTCATTCCAGTTGCCCTTTCCACTTAAATGCAGCATGCAAAGTCCACTGAGGGAGCAGGAGTGACAAAGTTAGAGATGGGAGTCATTATGGTGTCAGCCTGAAATGTCACGTTATTCCCCCCTAGAGCTTACAGGGGAGGGAAACTGCCCTGTGAGCACAATTTTCTGCATTCTAATTTTCCTATTGGCATTTGCTCGCCTTGTGTGAGAACATCAGGAAAGAAAGTTGCGTCCATATTTACAGAAACGTCAGCAGGTCAGGGTGCTGGAGACAAAGACCGAAGCCACAAAGGACATAAAGGTGTCCTTACAGTGAAAGTAAAGCTTCCCAGTGTGCTTTATTGGTAACTTTATGATGTGATTTGGTGATATTTATACTTCTCATTTCACTTCTTGAAACAAAGTCTATGTCACAAGGGAGCTTTGATTCCAAGGCGTAGGTACCGTCCATTTTATATATAGTGCCAAACACTGTCTTCAATCAGATATACCAACTTGTGAATACCATAACCATCTGCAGCACGTTCGCGGTCTACTTTGAAATTGTGCAAATGATATAAATCTCAGATCTGTGATATTGATCTCTATCTGCTCCGTTTATTCTTTTTGAAGTGCTACGACAGAAAACTGAGTATTGCAGCATACCCCGTTACCATCTGTGAAATCTTTACAGTTATGTTTCTGTATGCATAAGTCAGAGATGAACTCCAGTTGACACAGGCTAAGCTTAACGCATGGGAACAAAGCCAAACTATCATAAAGAGTGCAACTGATACCCGTATCCTATGCATCTCTTTTCATTAGCGATGCTTTGCAATTTAATCCCTCTCTGCTTCATGGGCCTGGGAGTGTTTGCAATAAAGCAGTGAGTCATCAAGTGAAGAAATCTGCACTTATTAGCCTGTTAATCTCCCTAATGAATTTGACTCTTGGGTAAACAGCTGTATGTAGACAGTCTCTCGAGGAATAATCTTGGAATGGCTGCACACAAACTCCTCCCCAACTACACCGACACAAATACTTACTCTCTCTTATGTGTGTGTTCTCAATCCAAATCCGTCAAATAAACTACACTCAGTGCCCAGATTTATTTTGTTGTTTTCTTCGCTACCTGTTCCTAATTGATTCACATTTTGTTATTACCATCTATTGATCATTAACTTGAATTACACCTCTTCAAATTGATAAATGGGTATTCACTTCCTCTCACTTTCTGAGGAAGCCATAAGTCATCCATTAGGTGAGAGGTCAAAGGTCAGGTTTCATTAACTGTAAAGCCATAGAATAACCATCTTCATTCAGTTAACAGAGACATAATTGATTTCCCATACAATCTTAATGTAAGTTTATTCATGGTTAATTTGTATTATTGATTGCAAATTGTCTATGTATGTGTGTGTTTGTGTGTGTGCGGCTGTAAGGTGGTAAGATATTGATCCGCAGGTGATCCTGAGATCAACAAATAGTTATTGGAGATAGAATCGGATACAGAGGAAGACTGAAAGACAAGAAATCAACAGGGTCCTTACTCATAAACCGCTGGCTCCTGTGGTCACTTTTGCTTTATTGCATTGAATTAAGCTTTAATGAATGGTAATGAAGATTCATGGGCTAAATAGATAACAAGTGGAAATGAAAAAAATAGAAAACAAGTGAAAGAAGAGGAGATGGCAGCTCTAATAATCATGATGAATCATTGCTGTTTTGCAACTGTGGATGGAGTCATCACATTTGCAGTAAACACGCAGTTACAGTTACAATATATGCATCATTGATGGAGGGAAGTGAAGATGTAAGGAGAGCAATATAAATAGGCCACTTCTGTAGTGGCATGTAGGACATGTCTGCACTAAGAGAACACTGCTTCATTTTTGCTCAAGTGCCCCACTGCTGTGACCTCCGGGCAACAATAAAGCATGATGCCCCCTTTTTCACTTCTATTCTTGCCCTTGAGAGTTTGTGCAAGCCCCTGCTTCGGTCATCTTGACATGTTTGCACAGGCCCTCCATTTCCTGGCATCTCGCACACAAAATGTATCCCTCCATATGTATTTGCACTTTTCTCCTCATGCCATGGTACAACGCACCTGGAGAAAAGCAGGCTGAAAAACCCGCATAGGTGTATGTGTGTGAGTGTGATGCAAAAATGTGTGTGGAATTGTGCCAGTGAGGTAGAAGCCAGCATGCACAGGTTAGTAAATTAGAGCTGTGGCATGCAATACATCATGAGTCACAACATCTTCCTCCCTGTACTTCACCCTCTCCCGCTCTGATCTGCTCTCTAAGGATTACACCAGATAATCCTGCAGCTGAAGTTACAACACAATGGTTCCAGGCTCCTTATGCAGCTTTTTGATGGAAATGATAAAGAACCCCCCCACCCGCTGAACCACAGGTGGTCCCTGGGTCTGGATCTGCATGTTTTCTAGTACAACGCGATGTCTAATCCTGCAGGGCGAGATGCCTTTGCTGCCCCTAAAGGAAAAGACAAAGGATTCTGGAATTGTAATAGAATCTGTCTGTTAGCAGTCCATCCATTTCATGGGCAGCCCACGCCTCAGTGATGGATGCACAGAGGCGTCTCACACATGAGAATAAACCTGTGACATTAGGGGCGTGATATACTGTATTGTAAGCATTTGTTCTTAGCTTTTCACACAAAAGATTGCATTTCATCTATTAATTCATGATGCTTAGCCAAATCACAAAAGGAAGTGTAAATCTCCAAGGGTCTAAAAATAAGCTTCGAGGCTGAATATGAAATGAGCGCACGTCTTAAATATCAGATCGCCAAAAGTAACATACGATATATCCATTAGAAGATCTGATTCTGTCGCACCGACTCAGAGCCAAGGGGCATTATTTCTATCAGGTGTGTCCTCCTTTAAAATAATGTTTTCTTCATCTGCAGCGGTATGCCCTAAATTGTACAGCCTGCCAAATTAAATTATTCAATTGAACGGACTCTGCAGCAAACACAGGTGGGCTGTGACAGTGTAAGTGTTACAGTGTATAGTATATATAATAACGTGAATGGGGTTTTGTTGTGAGAAAAGCCAGATAAAGAGAGAGAAAAAAGCATGAAAACACTGATGTTGACAGTGGAAGTGTCTAGAATGGACTGCAATAGGCTTTGAAATTAGGGGGAAAAAACCCTTACTGTTGCCTTGCTGTTATTTATTCAAATAGTTTTCAACCTTAAAGGCTGTGAAAGATTTCATCTTCGTGGATGACCGATAACTTGTGAGGTGATATTGACAGCAATTTAATCCAGAATCTAGAGTTAAATGTGACCCAGATTAGAAATCCCTTTTCTTCATTATAGAATAGTGTATATGCAAGCTGAAACGCTATATAAAGCTTTTCAGGTAATGCATCGTTTGAAATGTATCCAGTTTGTCTCCTGGACAAATTAGAAGGAGAACAGAAAGGAAAACATTACTTTAAAAAGATCAGCAATGTGACCATAGACCAGCCAGTCTCAGACTGCAACTACTGTTAAATGAATGATTGAGCTGAGACTAAAGCTAAATTTGTAAGAGACATTTGACAGTCCCTTGCTTTCTTGTTTCTGCTTGTTTTAGTGCAACATTATGGGTTGACGCACGGTGGGCTACGAATGTCGTTTCTCTAACGTCACTGGGGAACCACGGTTGCCCCGAAAAACAGACAACAAATCAGGCATGGAAAAAGCATCAAATGACATAAAGACGTCACATATCCAAGTTAATGTATGATCCTATTTAAAATTTAAATATAGAAAAATATTTAATAAACAATACATTGCACTCATATAGCTGTGCAGGAGGCAGCATTTTAGTCTCTTTCGGCTCATTGTTTTGGTCTCACGCTCAACCTTGTTTATAGAAGAACCAGGCACGTGTTTTCAGGAAGTGAGCTCTGATAAATCCACTGTACACAACAAGCACACAAATGACAAAGTTAGCAACTAGCATAGTGGAGCACAGCATGTAGCAGCTAAAGAGCATGATGTTCTTCAAGAGACAAAAAAAGAGCTAAAGGGAGAATGAATTGGTGGCCAGAAACATGACTACGACACAAAGGTGTTTTCCATGCTGGATGTATAAATAGATATTCATCATATCAACATTATAAAGTGATAATACTGTAGTGGATGTCAACGTTGTGTTTGCAACATATTTTACTGCCCCAAATGCTCAAGTAAAAAAGAAAGTATGCAAGTTTTTCTAAAGATCTTTGGCACAAATGGCTAAAACATGTTTCCATTAGTTTCTTATTTCTACTCAATATTTACTTCAACATCAATTAATTTAGTCTATCAAGTTTAATTAATAATATATGCTAACTATTAAATATCCACCATAAGCCTATCCGACAGGTTGTATTACATGTATTTGCTGTATCCTAAAATAAACAATATCAGAAAAATTAATCAGAATCAACCTTTTATTTTCTGTGTCTCAGTATCTCTTTCACCATCTCACCTCTCTGTCTTAGTGACTATGTATATGGCTGGCTCCATTTCTATAGTGCACCTCTGCAAGGTCAGTTTACCCAATTACTGCCCTTGGCAGGAGAGGTAAAGTGTCCTTCTCCCCTCTTCAGGGATGAGATCAATACTCCTGGTCCAAAGTTAGAACGTCTCTTGGCTTATTAGCACCTTATAAGCCACCCTCCTGATAAAGAGCGCACTCTTTTAACTTGGGTTTCACTGTCACAGTGGACACCATGTGATGTGCTTCATCCAAAAAGAATTAAAAAGGGAAATTCCACCCACTTCTGGTATGGACTCTGGACACCTAGTGTTACATTACTGGGAATTTCAGGTAACAAAGTTAGAGCAAAGCTGATAGTAGTTTGGAATGAAACCCAGCATCCTTATTTAATTTGCTTCATCCATAACATCAGTCAGTACAGTAGAAGCAAAAAAAGATGCAATTATAATGTGTTTGTTCACTGAGCAGTTTTTATTGCACTGTTATGTTTTGTGGAATTGTAGGATGGGTTACAGCACAGACTATTGGGTTTAGTGTTACAGTGAATAAAGATGCAACCTGACTTGACTTTAGCGCTGCTTTAGTGAGACGAAAAATTGCATTTAACCAAGGACAATTGAAGTGGCTTCACACCATACTACATTACAGTTATGATCCCAGCCAGGAGAATCATGCGGTCATTCGTGTGTGCATGTGTTGGTGCGCGCATCCATGAGTTAGCGGGCCTCTGTGTCGGTCCATGGTCAATCTGGCATTCTGCTGCAAAAAAAATGCATTATATTTTGGGTGCCCAGTCATGGCTGCATGCTCAAAGACCTCCTGTGGTTACGGTGACTCAGACTTTCCTAAAACACCTTTTATTACCTGTTTCATACTGCCGTCGACTGCCTGCTGTGCATCTCTGCTCCTTACGCTCCACCCAGAGATACAGCAAACAACTGTTTACTCACTTTTATTGTTTTGGACGACCAGTACACACGCTGCTGAATATATCACTGAAACTCAATCTCAGTTAAACAGGAAAATAGCTCGTGAGTTTCCTTTTGTTGTTGGCAAAATTGTCTGACTTATATGACGACTACGATCCGATTGCCTGCATACGTCACCGCTTATTGTGGTCGTTGAGGACACACATGGCGGAAATCTGCATTCTTCTGAGTGCACCTTTCTCTTTCTTTTTTTAATTTAATTGCTTCGAATCGTGTTGAGAAACTTCTACTCTCCTTTTCCAAATCTTTCAATATTTCTGTTGTTAATGTTTCACCTTAAAAAACAGTGGACATTAAATTTACAGCAGCAGTAATGTTTCTGCTTGGGGTAACAAAAACAAAGTCATTAGTTCCATTAGATCTGTATCACAACCACAGGTTCAGTCTCTTATAGCTTCACATCTCACATTTTACCAAAAGATACATTAATTAATTTTCTGTCATCAAATTAAACTCATGAATTCACAACAATACAAGGACTCAGACCTATGCCTCGAATCACTAATGCAAACACGCACACGATTAAGAATAGATGTGTTAATATACAAAATGTGTGGAGCATATCGAAGCATGTTTTATAAATAAGTACACAAGGTACACACACATTAAATATTATGTTTGTAAATGTTTTTTATGTTTGTATACGTGTTCATGTACAGCAAGAAAGAGATAATTAGAAACCATTGATTAAAAAGCTCTGAAGTGAATCCCTGTTATCTGATAACTAAATAATTAACCTGCTTTGCATAGACAACTGTTTGTAATGCTGACACACATACACATACAGACACACGACAGTCAGATCCATTCACATCGTTTCATACGTACAAATGACCAAAACTTGCTGCCGGGTGAATGAACAAAGATGAGTGTATAGCTTAGAGTAGGAGTTTTGTTTCACAAAAAACAGCTGTCTGTTGCAGCTAGAAATTAAGGTAGTGAGCGTCTCTCTGGACTCCTCATTGTGGGCGATGCTTTTCACATTACACATTCATTTGACCCTTTTTCAATCAAGAAACATTGCTGGGTGCAGCTTCAAGGACTATAATGTTTAGAATGTGTTAGGCATGTTAAATCCAAGTTTCTGCTGTTCTGCATACCCAGTCTTGCTCAGAATACTTCTGTTAGACACATATTATCAGAATTATGTTTACTATAGGTCCCTATAAAACAAACATTGAGACACTATAGTGCCAGTTATCCTATATATATACTGTATGTATATATATATATATATATATATATATATATATATATATACATGTAATATATATTGGCTTATTCTGAGGGATCTCATTTCCACAAAGGATAATGGCACTGATGCATAATGTATGGTCCATTAAGAAAAGCCAAGGAAGCTAAGGAAAACACACTTCAGCATAAAGAATCACGGCGGACACAAGCGTATAAGGAAAAGAAACAGCCTGAAGCGATATTCAGTGCTGCACAGCAGGACGCTGACCTTCAAAACAACACAATAGTTACCACCTTGTCAACACAGGAGTAAGTACACTACTTTGTGTTGTGTACGTGTGTGTGTGTGTGTGTGTGTGTGTGTGTGTGTGTGTGTGTGTGTGTGTGTAAGGTCGCCCTTTAAGCTCATTGTCATTGAGTTGTGCTGTTTTGTCACTGGTGCCGCAGGGAGGCTGGATACACCACGCAATCTCAAGACCTTTTAAGACCATCAGACTTGATCAGTCCACATGGAAAGAGTCTAAGAGGAAACGCTGAGGAACATACAGTACAAGACAACTTCCTCAATGGTACACACATTGAGGTGAGTGTGCTTTGTCTTGAAACAGCTGAACGGTATGGCTATTGCTCCCTCTCAGTGCACCCTGATATCCTGTAGATGTGGATGACATTCTGGTGAAGATCACAGCAGGACAGAAACTCACCAACAACACTAAGCGTTGCGCACATTGAGGTGAGTGTGCTTTGTCTTGAAACAGCTGAACGGTATGGCTATTGCTCCCTCTCAGTGCACCCTGATATCCTGTATATGTGGATGACATTCTGGTGAAGATCACAGCAGGACAGAAACTCACCAACAACACTGAGCGTTGCGCACACCAACACGGTGGGCCACCTTTTCAAATCAAAGGTCTCAGACCACAAATCATAGACATGGTCTTTTGTACAAGTATACTACAGAATGATGAATGATAATGCCTTGACATCCCTGCGGACAATGTATTGCTTGAAATAATTCAACTATGAAATGCCATGCTCCTTCTGTTATAAAACAAAAGTCAGGATGATATCAACAGGTATATTATTTCATCTGACCCCACCATTCATCAATGTCTTCCATAACCTTTACTTATAACTGTAACACAAACTATTAATATTGCTGTTTTCTGATATGCCACTACAATGACAAAGGTTATGTTAGTTTACTTAAAAGGAGTTAGGTAAAAGTGTAGGTACTCTGGCCTCCTGCATGGATGTCGGGCACGTACATCCACTACCCCAACCTCTACACCTGTATCCTTAGCATCGTTACAGAAAGAACAAACACTTCCTACACAGAATGTTGGCTTTGGGCAAAAGATGGATCTAAAAAAAATAACACCATTGCTTGGACAAATGTCTAAAACAACCTGTGTTCATGTTTACCTAACAAGGACTTCCTGTGTTTTAGGAGGGAGTCCATGTGGCTGAATAAACTCGGTCAACAAAGCATGCATTTGACAAAGCTCTGCCGTTCTTCAAATCCGTTGTTTTTAGCTCTTTTTTTGGCTCGAGGGATGGCAATGTGGGTTGGCCGATGTCCACCACTTTGGTCCAGACTGAATTATCTAACTATTAAATTACTCACATTGGCAAGACCTCAACTTTTCTAATTCAACTATGAGGTTGACAGTTTTGGTTTTTGATTAAATATCCCAACAGCTATCAAATGGATTGCCATGGAGTTAGTTGGAGTGCTCCTTGGTATCAGATGATGGTTCTTAACCGCTTGAGTGATCACCTGACCTTCATTCTAGCGGGTCCAGTAGGTTACATTTTCATTTATCCCTTGAAATATCTCTACATCTACTAGATAAAATTGTGCAGAATATATACGTATTCATGTTGATCAGAGAATTAATCATAATGTAGCGTTGTCCTAATACTATTTACAAAATAACATTGCCTTTATCCATCCATCCATCCATTATCACCCGCTTATCCGGGGTCGGGTCGCGGTGGCAGCAGGTTCAGCAGGCCGACCCAGGCCTCCCTCTCACCCGCAACACTTTCCAGCTCATTCTGGGGGATCCCGAGGCGTTCCAAGGCCAGCCGGGAGATATAATCCCTCCAGCGTGTCCTCGGTCTTCCCCGGGGGCCTCCTACCAGTTGGACGTGCCCGGAAAACCTCTAATGGGAGTCGTCCAGGAGGCATCCTGACTAGATGCCCGAACCACCTCAGCTGACTCCTTTCGACACGAAGGAGCAGCGACTCGACTCCAAGCTCCCCCCTGATGTCCGAGCTCCTTACCCTATCTCAAAGGCTGAGCCCGGCCACCCTACGGAGGAAGCTCATTTCGGCCGCTTGTATCCGAGATCTCGTTCTTTCGGTCACGACCCAGAGTTTGTGACCATAAGTGAGGGTTGGAATGTAGACCGACCAGTAAATGGAGAGCTTTGCCTTCCGGCTCAGCTCCCTCTTCACCAAGACGGACCGGTACAGCGCCTGTTTTACTGCTGCAGCCGCACCGATCCGCCTGTCGATCTCCCGCTCCACCTTACCCTCACTCATGAACAAGACCCCGAGATACTTGAACTCCTTCGCTTGGGGAAGGCAGTTTGCCCCCATCTGGAGGGAGCAATCCGCCGGTTTCCGGCAGAGCACCATGGCCTCAGATTTGGAGGTGCTAACTCTCATCCCTGCTGCTTCGCACTCGGCTGCAAAACGCCCCAGTGAATGCTGGAGGTCACGGTCCGAGGAGGCAAACAGGACCACATCATCCGCAAACAGCAGAGAGGCGATCCCGAGACTCCCGAACCAGATCCTCTCCGCCCCCTGGCTGCACCTAGATATCCTGTCCGTGAAGGTCACAAACAGGACCGGTGATAAAGGGCAGCCCTGGAGGAGGCCAACACCCACCGGGAACGTGTCTGACTTACTACCGAGGAGACAAACACAGCTTCTACTGCAGGCGTACAGAGACCGGATGGCCCGTGCCAATGGGTCCGGCACCCCATACTCCCGCAGCACCCCCCACAAAAACCCCAGAGGGACCCGATCGAAAGCCTTCTCCAGGTCCACAAAGCACATGTAAACTGGTTGGGCAAACTCCCAGGACCCCTCCAGTAATTTTGCGAGGGTAAAGAGCTGGTCCACTGTTCCACGACCGGGACGGAATCCGCACTGTTCGTCTTGAATCTGAGGTTTGACAAGCGGTCGGAGCCTCCTCTCCAGCACCCTGGCATAAGCTTTTCCCGGGAGGCTGAGCAGTGTGATACCACGATAGTTCGAGCACACTCTCCGGTCCCCCTTCTTGAAGATGGGAACCACCACCCCGGTCTGCCAGTCCATGGGCACTGTTCCTGACCCCCATGCAACACTGAAAAGGCGCAACAATGTCGAGCGCTTTCAGTATCTCAGGGCGGATCTCATCCACCCCTGGCGCCTTGCCACCAAGGAGCTTTTTGACTACCTTAGCGACCTCTGACAGGGATATGGGTGAAACCACCCCAAAGTCTTCCGGCGCTGCCCCCTCTTCGTAGGGCATGTTGGCCGGGTTTAGGAGTTCATCAAAGTGCTCTTTCCACCGCCCAACGATGTCCCCAGTCCGGGTCAGCAGTCCCCCCCCCCCCTGCTGAGAACAGCCTGGGGTAGACCCTGCTTTCCCTTCCTGAGCCGTCGGATGGTTTGCCAGAACTTCCTTGAGGCCAACCGAAAGTCCTTCTCCATGGCCTCCCCGAACTCCTCCCATGCCCGAGTTTTAGCCTCCGCGACCATCGCCGCTGCAGCCCTTCTGGGCCGCGGTACCCGTCAGCTGCTTCAGGAGACCCCTGGGCCAGCCAGGCCCGAAAGGCCTCCTTCTTCAGTTTGACGGCTTCCCTCACCCCCGGTGTCCACCACCGGGTTCTCGGGTTGCCGCCACGACAGGCACCGATGACCTTCCGGCCACAGCCCCGAGCAGCCGCGTCCACAATAGAGGCTTTGAACAAGGTCTACTCGGATTCCATGTCTCCAGCCTCCCTCTGGATTTGTGAGAAGTTCTTCCGGAGGTGGGAGTTGAAGACCTCCCGGACAGGATCCTCTGCCAGACGTTCCCAGTTCACCCTCACTACAGGTTTGGGCTTGCCAGGTCTTTCTAGCCGAGTCCCCCGCCATCTGATCCAACTCACCACCAGGTGGTGATCAGTTGACAGCTCTGCTCCTCTCTTCACCCGAGTGTCCAAGACATACGGCCGCAGATCAGATGATACGATTACAAAGTCGATCATTGATCTCCGGCCTAAGGTGTTCTGGTACCAGGTACACTTATGAGCCACCTTATGTTCGAACATGGTGTTCGTTATGGACAAACTGTGGCTAGCACAGAAGTCCAACAACAAAACACCATTCGGGTTCAGATCGGGCAAGCCGTTCATCCCAATCACGCCCCGCCAGGTTTCTCTGTCATTGCCCACGTGAGCGTTGAAGTCTCCCAGGAGAACTATGGAGTCGGCAGGCGGCGCCCTTTCCAGGACCCCTCCCACCGACTCCAAGAAGGCCGGATACTCCGAAATGCTGTTTCCCCGCTAGTGAGGTGACGTTCCACGTCCCTAGAGCTAGTCTATGCTGCCAGCGATCGGCCCGCCCAGGTCTCCCGCCTGGCCCGCCGCCCGAACTACATAGCACCCGACCCCGATAATTCTCCCTGCGGGTGGTGGGTCAACAGGGTGACTGCTGCTCCATTATGTTTTTTCGGGCTGAGCCGACCGGGCCCCATGGGCGAAAGCCCGGCCACCAGACGCTCGCCGACGAGCTCCCCTCCTGGGTCTGGCTCCGGGAGGGTGCCCCGGTTTCCCTGGTCCGGGCAAGGTAGCTTCAGTCCGTGGGCTGCTTATCATCAGGGTTTATTGAACCGCTCTTAGTCTGGGCTCTCCCCCGAGACCTGTTTGCCTTGGGAGACCCTACCAGGGGCTGATGCCCCGGACAACATAGCTCCCAGGATCACTGAGCCACTCAAACTCCTCCACCACGTTAAGGTGGCGATTCATAGGAGGAGCCTTTAGCTGATACAAAACATTACAATCAACTGTTCACAATATTCTCTAGCAAATACACTTCTATATCTTAAAAGTTCAACCTTATCATTCCTACTACTTTTTCAAGTACAGTGTTTTCAAATAACATAACATTTTGTGAATAACTACTTTCAAAGTCCATATGTTTGAACTTAACACATCCATCCAATAACTACATTTCCAATAGTTAAAAATATACCTTAAAGGGAGCACAAACATAATCCAGTAGAGGAAACAGAAATGGCATTAAGTACATTACAATATTCTACATTCAACCCTCTCTGGTTTAAAGCACCGTTTAGAAATCATATGGTCATATAGGCATGCAACATGACAACATCCAGAGCAGACACCAGAGGACGGTGCTGATACTGTAGCAGCCGCAGCTGTAGCCAGAAGGGTAACCTTCATTTAACCTTTTGTGAGAGAATTGAAAAGTCATACAAGGCTTCATGAGCCTATTTCCCTCAAGGGTCTAACAGGTTACAGAAATTGTGATTTTAGTCTATGACTGCACTCTTGGGATAAACACATTCGTGAAATTGAACCGTGTTTATAACATGTTCTCAGTGCACACACTCCCTAAGGAGATACAAGGAAAAGACGGGTTGACAGAGATCGGCCAACCCACATACCCCTCTGTGCTTCACTTCCTTCCCCCCCTTTCTTTCCCTCTCTGCCTCTTTAATGTAATCATTCACCGGTGAACTCAGGAAACCCATACACTTATTGGGTTGCAAGGACAAAGGTAGTGCATTTCCACACTCACACTTACACACACACACACACACACATACACACACACACACCCACCCACCCACCCACAGGCAAGAAGACATGCAATCTCTACGTGGCGAACACCTGTTGCTGCTGCTGGACGGGAGACTGATTCAATTTCCCCTTGATTAACTTGCAGCCGACATACTCAACCCCTCCGCTATAAACACAAGGAGGGAAACACCGAGTGATGCCATTTAGGGCATAGCTTTTTCCTTTCACTCCTCTTCATCTTGTCCCAATTGTCTCTATGTTCCCTGTTGTGTTATTAGAGGCAATTTTATTATAGCTGATTCACTGTTTGACCCCCATCAAGGAGGAGTTAGCTACGATTAAGGTGTCTGTCCTTAGCCTCAGATATTAAATTGGCAGGGCCCATGAGGCACTTTGCAAACTGCAGATAGGGCTGTTCGTAAATATAATAAGCCATGGATGAGATACACAGAACGTTAACTGAGGATTAATATTAGTCTCTTCTCGACACACTACATGCTTTATATAAAGACATAACCAAACACAGCACATCATAACTAAAGGATAAGGCTGTTGATATTGTATATTGTTCTCATTGTCTTGATGCACTCATTTTTTACTTCTTTGGCTTTTCAGTGGCACTTAAAACTCATCATTCTTACTGAAGATATACATCTTCAGGTCAAAACAAAAGTACCTACGTTCTGTTTTTGCTACCTAAAGTTATGTTAGGCTACCTAAGTTAAATAAAAACCCTTTCTGTTGACTATTACCTGTGTATGTCCCCCTTTGTTGTCATGGCTGTGCGGCCCGGTTCGTGACAATAGGCTTAGCAATGCCTTACAAAGATATAGCTCCACCAATGAAGTGGCTGGGACTGGTATCATGTGGTATTAAAGACCAAGATGACTTTACTTTCAGGGTCATTAAGCCGGCAAATACATTTATACATAAGGTGTAAGACAGTTTGTAAAGTATTGACTCCTGCAGCCACAAAGATTTTAGTAGAACTACACCATCTCGGTCTCTTTAGTAATATTATTGTGGGATCATTATAAGCTACTTTTTTTTTTTTTTACAAATTTATTTATTGCTGGAAATTGGTGGTATACAGAAAGTAGATTGGGAAGCATTAATGGTACAATCTCCATGTTTTTTTTCCTAAACAAATAACATCATCCAACAGTACTTTGAGCTAGTATGATGAATGTACAGAGAAAAATAAATAAAACACACAAAATAATACTAATAAAAAAATAAATAAATGATAAGCTACTTGAAGTCTTTGTAAACTTGTTTTTTTGTAGTTTGACCACCAGTATGCAGTATAGACTCTAACATGCTCTAAACAGAGACATCTTCAATCCATCTGCACACACACTAAGCTTCCGTGCATACATCCTATGACATCACCTAGACATGTCATCATCGTCATCATCATCATCATCATCATCATCATCATCATCATCACATCATTAGTCATCTGTTCTAAAATGACCAAGATATTTGACCTTATCACAGACATTAAGGTAGTTATCAGACTATTCGAAGTTTAGACATTTGTCCTCTTTGGTTCTACAGATCAAGATAGCACTCTTAAAGTAAGGAGCTGCTGAAGACCTGTGCTACATGGACTAAAAATCACAAGATCATCTGCATACATAATATGATTAACTAGAGTATTACCAATCATTCAATCAGTATGACAGATCATCATTACATAGATACAAAACTGGGAAACCATTGCTAAACCCAAATGAGGCTGAGACAGTTTTGCCCCATTTTACTTGCATATTTGTTGGGTAACATATATAGGGACACCTCTTTGACTCCACAAACAACTTTGTATGATTAACACAATCAAAAGCTTTGGAAGCATCAATAAAACACATGAGAACGGATTAGTTTTGACCTATATATTTGTTGACCTTCTTTTAAGGCATATATATATAAAAGTCAGTGCAAGTCAGTGCCATGTCTGGCTTTAAAGCCAAACTGGTTATCGGTTAATAAACTCATAATCTGTCCAGCAGGATTCTTTCTAGGACTTTTGACAGTATGCTGGTCAAAGTAATGGGCCTGTAATTATCTAGGCTACATACTTTACCAGCTCGGTCTTTAATGACTGCACTAACAGAACAGACAGCATTGAGTCTGGTAATAAGCCATCATTGTTGTTTGCGGTCTTTTGATGGTAATGCTTTTCTTTTATCACACAAACCTTCGATTGTAGTCTGTATTGTGTGCATCCGAGCACTTTTAATAATGTCTCTGTTGCCTTTGTGTTTCTGATTGAGTTCACGTTGTATTATATTCATCTTGTTGCAAAAATAATTCCCTTGGCAATAAAGATTAGTATTGAACCTTTAAGTTTAAAATGATCCCATTTATAATTCAAATGTATACAAATGTATTGAAATGATCTGCATTTATAAATTGTAGGGGCTCAGATGCACAGTGGGGATGGAGGCTAAACTAGAATTGTAGATCCCTCAAAAGAGCCAGCAGATGATTATCTCTATAAGACCAGCTGGAAACCTGGGCATGCATTCTCCATAGAGTCTTCACACTTGTGTGTGACAGCCTAAGCTGCAGTGGAAGTACTGTGCTGTTTTAGAAACACTAGTTAATTACTCCCTTTGGAGCAGGTCACACCTGTCATTCTATATTTAAAAAATTAGTCTTTAGCAGAGAACGTGAGCTGAATTCATCATTATGTTTGTGCTTATGTGGAGATGTCCATTTGGCCACAAGGAAAACGAAGTACACTGACTCCCTGCCTACTTACAATCACATTCATATTTGTAACACGGGCAACATCAGGCTAAACTGCAGGTTCAACCCCAAGATGACCGGGAAGGTCTGAACTGTCCTGAAGACGTTTAGAGGAGAGTTCTCCCTGAGTTCAAATCCGGGCCATGCAAATTTACAAATATAAATTTACAAATGTAAATTATTTCTTGCTGTTGTAAAATAGTCCAGAGTAAGCCTACTGTCTGTCTTGACACACCTGCAAACTAGCTTTTAATAAAAAAACAGCTATTTCTGGGTCTGGACCATTAGATAATCTAAGGTCTAATATAAGGTCTTCACTCTGCCAATGCATCAATCTGTATGCTAGACCAAAACTGAGAATCATGAGCTTTACAATACTGCGTCCTGTGTATTCAAAACGTTGTGCCACAATGCTAATTTCCTATATCACAAAGTTCATTCTAATATTACCAAATATTCTTCAAGATGTGCAGTTCGGTCAGGCTTAATGAAACACAAACACTTTCCTCTGAAATACATCATGTCCTGACAACATAAAGAAGCATGTTCAAAAGAGAGCTTTATAATGCACACTAGAATCAATTGTAATCAGCTTCCAACGTGTAACAATGTTTTGTTATTTAAGATTCCTACATCGTCATCAAAATAAGGTTACGACCAGATACTCTGGTGAAGGAAACAATAAACAAGAGTATGTCAACAGCAAACAGAAGCTGGAAAGAAAGTGACTCACAGATGATGAAATACTAAAGTATTTCACTGATCTGTCATGTGAGCATATGAGAAAAAAAAGAAGAAAATGGTGGTGAGTTTGTGCAACCACAGATTTATTGTTCCACTGACAAGGTCAAATGGACGTGGTTGTACATAAAGAACAAGCAATTACACCGGATGTAATTGCTGCTATAACTGTGGAGATGATTGTGGCATTCTGGCATCGAAGCAAGCGATGATGCTTTGTATGACTTTATGCGCTTGAGGGGGGAACATCAAATTAACAAAGTTTAACATTAAATGATTATATTGATCGATAGAACCACAGGGTTATCCGTTTGTGTTTGCAAGGTTGGAGTCACACCACAATCTTGTGTTCAGGCTGCAACTCTGGTGAGCGTACAAATGTGTTACATTTGATTGAGTACCTTTTTAGGCCTGCAACCCCCTAAGTTATGAGTGCGCATATATACTTCAATTTTGGGATGGAGTGATCATAGTATTCTTTGTGATTTTAGGTTGAGTCACAGCAAAACAAAAAAATACAGACATTATTGTTGCCTTAAAATGACTAATCAGAACCAAACCCTTCCAACAGATTATAATTGCTTCTTACTTTGTGAACACATTCACACAGGCAGAAAACATGTGCTTAGACAATAATGAGCTGATTGTCTCCTTTCAGATTTGAAATTGTGAATTCAGACCTCATTGGTGGAAAAATGTTAAATGGGTTTAAACTGCAGTGTTTGTGACGTGTGAATAAATGTGTGCATTTCTGAAGGCACAATCTGGGCCCTGTACTGTATACTGTATAGGCTTTAACTGTAAAAAGGTTCAGCATGATTTGCTGTACTTCAGTCCAGTGCTCGAAATGTTGGTTCCCGGTGAACACAGCGGTACCTGATGATAGGTGCCACCAAGCTCATTATCACCACTCCATGGACAATGTTCTATAATCAGACAGAAAATGATAAGTGATACTTTGGACTCAGAATTGGACTCAACATGGGGGCAAAAATAATACAAATATATGAAACGTGATGGTTCTGGTGAACTACCATCTCTACAGACTGTGCAGCACGAAAAAGAAAAATACAAAATGAATGAAAAGTTCTCGTTAGGGGAAAAGGATGGCACCTATGCCGCTGAGACGAGGCTGAGCAGTGACAGCTGGGACTTTACTTCAACTTTACACACACACACACACACACACACACACTTTTGGTATGAGGGGGGGAGACTGAAGAGAGAGCTGGGCGGTTCATCTTTTATCTGTCAATCAAGTCCTTGTCTTTCATGCTTGAAGATGCCTTCTCCTCTTATTTTCCACAGGGGTCTATTCTGGGTCCCCTCTTATTGACTATATATTTACATACACTCCTGGGCATGTGAATGATATGCAACAGTATGTCCAGCCTTATAACTAACGTCTCTTTTAATATGTCGTTCCTCGTTGATTTTAAGAATTCAATGTCCAAAAATGTCCTGCAGGTAAAATCATTTTAATTACCCCTTTTGGCCACAGCACTAGCAGCTTTAACAATCTTCTCCAATATTGTTCTCCATCCACTCGGTTTTTGTTTTTATATGAGTCCCCTAACCCAGGTTTACTTGTGACTAAAGTTTTCCAATCCTGCTGCCATTCAGATCTCGGCTGAGATCAGGTAATTCCTTTCATCTGGAGATCGGGAAAAGGTCACTAATGCTTTTTACTACTGTAACACACTTTATTCTGGTATCAGAAGGTGAAACATCCAAAGACCGCAGCTGACGCAAAACCATGCTGACCTGGTTACCTGTGTGTTTTAGAATTCATTTTAAGATTGCTTGTTTATAAAACCTTGAATTGCCGGGCTCCTGCCTAAATCTGTGCTGTTTGTTGCCACAGATCCTCTTGCAGGGACCCGCTAGTGTTTCCAAAATCTAAAAATTGATCGAGCCTTTGCTGTCTGGGACCTAATGTGTAAATTATGATGTATATAAGAGCTTCTTCAGCAACGGGACTGCACCGTATGTGTTAATGATAATCATGATGATGGTGGCCAGATTGAGATGAAAAGTCCTTCATCCACTCAGAAAGCACTAGAAACTCTACAGTAATGTGTAATCTCTTCCACTTTTCACACGCTCATTTGGTGCTTTGATCTTGGATGGATAAACGAAGTCCGGGTTAGACAGTCACACTGCAGAAAGCTACTGTAAGTACTCATTCCTCTAACACCACTGAATCCTTCTGATAATTTTACTTTTATCCCTGTCTACTATTTTGTCTGTTCTCTCCATCTTTCACCGTGTTGTGCCCTGTGCCTTCACTTGCTCACTTTGTTTTCATCCTCCACATCTTTTACAAGCCCGTGAGCACTTTTCTTTCCTGTTTCTTCCATTACTTCATCACAGCTATTTCTGTCACTCTCGGTCCCTTTTTTACTTTAATTCCTGCCTTCCTGTTTGTATCAACCACTTTCCTTTCTCCTTCCTCTACCGCTCAAAAGATGTTGACAAGATTAAATCTTGCAGTAGCCTCAGTTATTCAGGAGGAGGGTGTAACTTGGTGCTCAGACGGCTACCTCCATTCGGTAACCGTAACGCCTTGGTAACCATGATGTCATCAGAACTATAGTATCTGCTCCCATGGTAATGGCCGTTAATTTTGTCATGCACAATCAATAAAATGGCACAACGATGGCGATCATAATTTGACTTTCTGATTTTTCTTGATAAAAGACCACTTGAAGCAACCTGGGCTTGTTCTGTTAGTTTGTCCTGGTCTGTTTAATTAAGACCGAGTCACCAGCGCTTGGTTTCATAAGCTTCTGTCTGCTGCTTTCTGATAGAAAAAGTTCATTATTTCTCCCATCTGGTGCTTTACATGTTTCACAGAGGGAATCACAGGCAGAGAATCTGCCTTTGGAACTCATAAATTACACAAAATTATGAGTCAAAGCCTATAATTGAGTTTCTGAATATACAAATGACAGTCACGCTCTTTGCCAAGCTTGGAAAGCATAATCCTAACAATTTCTTTTTACAGGATTTTACTAATCACCCATGTATCGTGCTAAGAGGATAATTAAAGTGCAAAGAAATGAAAACGCCTGGATGAACACATTCCTCAATCCCCGAGTCACTCTCAAACTTTCTAACAAAAGCGTCTTTATATAAATGTCTGACAGTCACTTCTCCAACTCCCTGCCTCACACTTTTACTGATCATCACAACAGAGGATGCACGATAAAGACCTGCAGTGCTCTATCACAAAAGATGGAAAGATAAAGATAAAGATATAGTAAATGCTTTTAAAATAAGCACACGCTCCTAGTCAATGGTGTGCAATAATCAACCCTCCATTCTCTGTCTCTTGCTGTTTGTTCAACCACGACACACCATGCAGCAATTGGCTAAAGCAAGGCCATGATAGAAAGTATATGGCTATATCAATGTGTGATGTAACCATGGCAACAGGCACCTGCCAATATGCCAATCTAGCATTAAGCAGATGTTTCATGCATGGTGACTATAGTATTTTGAGACACTCCATCTCATCTCCGCGAGCATAAATTACAAATCCATTAACCTATTTCCACACGGCCCACAGACTTATCACTTTCCATTATATGTCTACCACATGGAAAAGGATTTCTTCCACCAAAATAAAAAATATGGATATTAACAAAGTTGGAGGAAAGTAATGTTCAACAATAGTTATCAATGTTGTAGTTTTTCATCTGCAAACACAATATAGTGCATGTATCTCCTTTATTGTGACTCTCACATACCATATCAGGTGTGTCCTATGGGGCAGCAGGATATAATGAATCATTCAAAACTATTGGATAGCTGTAGGAGTGTGAATGCATGGTTATGCCACAGAAGAGAGAGCAGGAGAGAAGTGCACCTCTATAAATCAAAGACTGAAGCTCCAGGTTGACAGAGTGAAGGTTAGTGGCAGGCGAAGCTTGTTGACAAGGATAGAACTATAATAAATATTGACCCGTGTCAGTTCCAGTCATTATAACCTGCCATAAACATTGGAGAACACGGCCGCAGCACTCGGGGTGAAACTGTGAGCTTGTAAATTTAATATACCATGATTAGGCCGTCCGGCAGATTATTGGAGGTTAAATAGGTTACTTGGTGTTTTATATTTTCTTAATAAAAATTGCACAGGCACACAAACTTACCTTAGAAAGCCTTGGTGAGAAAAGAAACAAAAAGATGAGAAAAGAAAAGAAAAACAACAAAGTGCTTTACAGCGAGCTGTCATTTTGGGTGACAGCCAGTCTAGACATGATGTGACTGTTTGAGATGTGTGAAAAGTAGAAAACAAGAGCATGAGTTTGTGTGCAATGCCGGATGACATCATGTAGACAGCTGTGACAATGCAATGCTGTACAATATGTTGGAGACAGGCAGTTGTTATCAAACATCGTCAATCTTGAGTCTTGAAGGAAATTAAGAATTATATTCTGGTTGGGGAACTCTCAAGATGTGAATCTTGCAGAGAAACGATAACATTATGAACATAATCCTAAATTTAGCCTAAAGTAAAATTCACCAGGTATGAGCATCTGTACGTGTCCCCTGTCTCTGTCAGTCCATCGTCCTGTGTGCCGAATTGAAATGAGAATGTCGATGATGATCCCCTTCAGAGCCGCGCTGGAGGGGACAGCAGCATCCTTGCTCACTTCATTCATCAGCCCAGCCCCAGTGAGAGTAGAGCCCGGGCAACTTAATTAACCATGATAGCTGTTGGTTGTTTAATCTCCACGGCCTCACCAAACAAGCGTTGTGTTCCAACATAGATTTACAGGATTCCAGGGGTAAGAGCCGACACAAAGCGCTGCGAGAAAAAAGACAGTCATCCCGCTGCTCCAGGGAAACTGTGTGTGTGAGTGCTAATCTTTGAGGGTACAAAGTTGTGTAACACAGTCTGTTACGTGCTAAAATGCTTGTTGTTTGATTTTTTTCTCTTTGTATGCATTTGGGAGCATTTTTCCGACAAACAAGGCTCAGACAAGCGAGCGACTACATTTAGAGACTCAACTCATCTCACCGCCAGTTGTTTCTCAGCTCCCAGGAGGCTTAAGGATATGAAGTGTTACCATTACCTGAACATAAACAGGAAAATGTATAATAAAGTATGAAGAAAGGTAATTATTTCAAAGGACTGTGCCAAGTTCAAGGTCGCGGCATCTGTTAATTTTCCTTGAAGGATTAGTTAAAAAACTAAATCTTAAATACACTTAATTGCTTCGATTATGAGAGCGAGATGAGACAATGACTAGTGCTCTCATGTCTGTGCATTAAAGGAAAACTACACTTTACGTTGAAAGCTTGAACTGGAAAGGGTTGAACTTGATATCCATATTCTCATCTCACTTTCTAAAGGCAGGAAAACAAGCAAATTCCCAACATTGTCGAAAGGTTTTCTAAGTTTTATGTTTAGTGACACAGAAAGAAGCTTTTATTCATTTATACACTCTGGCAAAGCTCCCTGGGATTGGAGCCTATTATATCCCCTGTAATAAATAGAAGATGCCTCACCATGATGAAATGCAGGAGGCCGTAGTCCTGATTAAATCACTCTGGACAGGCTGAGTAAAGTCACTGTCAACACAGATGGGAGGAGTAACACTGTGATGAGTGCAGGGTGAACTATTTCAGCCTCGGGAGAAACGATCTCTGGTGATCAAGCAACACACTCTGAGAACCAAACCTAGACAATATAAACCTGTATGAATATGAATTCATGCTCAAACTGGCATAGAAAGAGTTGTTACATTATTTAAAAAAAGACCTGCAACTATTATCCATTATGTGTTAAACAAGCCTCCAAAGGAAAGCATAAATATATTTATCTTTACCAAATGGCTGCATTAGAGGTCAGGGGTAAAATCAATTCTCAGATATCATTAGCCGGGTTCTTTTTCTCTTAGAGGCCGTTTTATCTCTGCGAGAACAAAAACTAATGGTAAGGTGACAGATGTAAATTTGGTTAAATGAACAAACTCTTATTAAAAAAGAGTTTCAAGCTGAATTGTTTTAGTCCATATACAGTATATATATTCCGTATGTTTGGCTTTTCTCTCTAAATACAAAGCTTCCGTCAAAACAAAAAGAGTCAGTGAAAGGAAAACTTAATGAGCTAGTGAGAATGTAACATTTTATGTTGAATGCCAGTGTAGATATAAGTCATCGAAACTTAAAGACACGGCAGGTTAAGAAGACAATTTAGAAAGCATCCAAGCCATTCACAGTTTATTTACTCGTCCATAACATTTTGTAAAGTAGGTAAGCAAGGCAGCTTAGACATCTTTTCTCCCACAGGGACTTATAGGAGAAAGGAAGTCCGCTCCCTTCTGAGAGATGATGTTCCCTGGAGAGGGAATACTTCTCTGAGTTGTCCTCCCAGCTGCTGAGTCAAGACAAACCTTCATAGGGAGGCATCCAGGAATCACCTTTATAAGATGCTCAAAACACCTCAATTAGCTCCTATCAATGCAAAGGAGCATCTTCAAAAGTAAACTCAACCTTCAAAATGAATTTTGCATCAGCCATCTCATTCTTTTGGTGACGGTAACACATCCTCATCCAAGTTACTCCTCTTTTTTTGTGCGGAAAAGTGGTCTCCTGGATGAGGTTTTTGTTTCCCATCGGTTGGGCCGCTAATGCAGTCCAACTCTAACACAAACTATAACCTACAACATGACTATGTTGACATTTTAACAAAAGCATGCTAGTTATTTAAAATAAATCCATCTTTCCCTCTCATGAAAACTCCTCTCTGTGGATAACACAACTAATCTAAGCACGCACATCAATCTCCCACTCTCTATGAGTACATCTTCAAACATAAGAGGACCAGAGCCTTTATATAAATATCGCAAATGTAATTAGACAAAATCCCAGGTGCTTCCCATTATGAAATCTCCTAAGCATCTGAAGAAACACATCAAATATCAATTGCAAAGTTCCTTGGCATCTGCTCATTAAATATTGAGTCTAATCTCTGGTGTTGTAGACATATCCCTGAGGTCCTTGTAACACTGTTCTTCAGACTATCACGTACAGGAAATATAGAGTAGAGCAGTGCCTGTGGGTGTTTGTGCACACAGTCCACACATCCAAACTGTGGATATCACCTGTGCATAAATCTATATGTGTGTGACCACACTTATTAGCTCGGTAGTTAAACTTTGAAGTCCGGCTGAGAGACTTTGACGAATAGCCTGCCTGCTGACTCCGTCTGGGGCAGTCAGTCTCTGGTTGTACCATTTGACATTTGGCCTGTCACTAAATCATTGAAATATGACTGAAATATCCCTGGCCTTTAATCATTCACAGCCCTGAGGGAATGGAAAAGTTGTGAGTTGGTAAAGGATTGGAAGAAATGGTGTGAAATTACATGTCCTTCTTTCTGAACTGAAAAAGGCACAAAATCGGACCGCAGAATCTTTGAAAAAATAGAATCACAATGTGTTTGTATAAATTGAAATCACTATGTTCCTCTGTAAGAGAAACATTTGCACTATTAAAAAAAATACATAATACATAAGGCATATAACACTTTCAAGTTGAGACAGTTTTAAAGAATCTGCCCCAAAGATGGAAGGAAGAATAGGATCTTAACAAACTGGTCTGAGCTCACGGATGCTAATAGCAACAATGAGTTTGACAAGCTCCTGGCGCACTGGGCAGGGGGCGCTCGACTGGGATCTGGACGCACCACTGGGTTCACCGGAATAGAGCGGTGGTTTCATTTTGTGCTCCACAGAGCAGAAACTTATCATCGACTTATTAAACAAACAATTCTCTGTGCAGAGATATACTGACAGCTCAGTCGCTGACAGGATGAACACCCGGAACATGATGCAGCATTAATAACATGAATAAAACACCAAAAAGTAAATCCATCTGTTGCCCACTTGTCTGTAAGTTTAATCATTTACTGTAATATTAATTCCACACAATATTCAGATTTGTCACCTGTTGCGTGGAGTATCCAGTTTGTGTGCGTGTGTGTGTGTGTGTGTGTGTGTGTGTGTGTATATATATATATATATATATATATATATATATATATATATATATATATATATATATATATATGTGTATATAAAGCAAATATGGCAGAATGGTTGTTGCTCAGAAATGACATTGCATACGTGCCTGAATCGAGATTGTGATCTCTTAGCATTAATCGTGCTGCCCTGGCGAACACTAACATAGAACACGCATTCTCTTAAGGCTCCTCCTTCCTCACACACATCACATCTGTGAAGCGGTGCATGGTGATCGTTATTGCCGAGTCTCACCATGGCAGATTGGACATCATTGAGGAAGCAGTATGAATACACTGAATACAAATTATTGTCATACTTGTGAGGACAGAAAAATCACTCAAGAAATCCTCTTGGGAATTACATTTTGTATTACTAATGCAACACATTGTTATTAGAGGGTTGAATTGCTGGTGTCGAATAGAAGAGACGAGAATGGGGATTAAAGAGATCAGTATGCTTTAAAAGAACAAGTTCAGTGTCATCTGAACTTGTCAACATGTGAAACGGGTTTGTTCCATTCTGAAGGAAAAGTCTGGGGGGGGGGAGGACGCAATGAATTGTACAAAGGGGAATAAGAGCGCCATATTACTTGCACGTGTGTGTGTGTGTGTGTGTGTGTGTGTGTGTGTGTGTGTGTGTGTGTGTGTGTGTGTGTTTTATGTCTTTGGTGTTCTCTGTGCAGCTCCCTGATGACAGATGTAAGGCATTGAGGGTGTGAAGATAAAGGTGGCTCCTTCCTCTGCTCACATTCTCTCAACTCCATGACACAAGACGCAGCTTATTATGTTCTCTTAAATGATCTTGTGTGTCTTATTATTTTGCATCAAACCCAACGTTGTTCTTCTGTTCCGGTCTTTGAGCAGGTCATAACACAAAAGTGACAAGTAGTTGCGTGAGTAAATACGTTCTAACCTCCACAGACCTGGACAATCAAGTGGCATGTTTGGGCTTTCAGGCGCAGCCAATGATCCGACATGCACTTGACACGACAGGCACACGGATATCTTAAAGGTCAGGCTGTGCTGGAACCGGAGGAGTCTGTACGACATGTTGCCTGACCATCGCTGAAATAAAGAAAATGTTAAATAAATAGATAAAGTTGTTCCGAACAGCCAAACTGGAAGTCGGAATGAAAATCCAGCCATTAAAGAGGGGGAAGACGTAATATTGTTTAAATACGAGGATGAGGATACGTATTCAGACAGTCTGTCCTGGAAGGCGTACATAAATGATTGTGTGAAGAATGAAAAAAGGGAGGCGAGAGAAAATGTTCAAACTCTGCCTCCTCACAGCTGACCAGTCACGGTGTGAAGTGGGTGTGAATATCAGATCTCTGGTTTTGGAGAGTTAGATAACCCATAGACCCGATGTCAGAAAAAACAATGTGAGTTTATGTGCGTTTCTGGTTGCACTCAGTAGAATAAAAGAAGAGAGAAGAAAAAGTATTTAAATAATTTTCAAATCACAAATGTCGACAGCAAAACACTGACCTTGGATCTGAGTAAAATGAACCTATTAGATGGCTGCTCTTTCTAGGGCCATTGTCAATCAATAAACCAAGAATAGCTTTCATTTTTCTTTTCTGGTGTGTTATATGCAGGTACAAATGTCTATCTAAGTAATCTCAAAGTCCATTTGTTCTTGTCCTTGAAGGCTAAAAAATAGACAGAAAATCATGTGCTGCTGGATTGCTGTTGACATTCGCAACACAATGAGACATCGACATGCCAGCCCACTGTGCATCCAGTACACCATGCGCACATTGCTCAAGAGCAACACATAAGTATACTTACCAAGGGTCGCCTTTCGGTAGTAAGGCTCTCAGATTTGTCCATCGACTCAGACCAGCATGAAGTTTTGGCCAACAATCTTTTCTTTAATTAGGGCTTTCTGTCATGGCAACATCAGCACCACCTCCCTCTTTCCCCTCCTCTGCGCGTGTGTGTGTGTGTGTGTGTGTTTGAGAGTCTGAGTGCACGTGTGTGTTAGTGAGAAATCAGACTGCACTCTGTTTTCTTCAGTCTTGTCCCGCAACTTTCCTCAAAACCCCGCCCCTCTTCCACGACTACACTTCCTGTGAGTGTGTGGAGCCCTTCTGACCCACCAACCAATTCACACACACACACACACAGCGTAATGGCCTATTTGTGTGCTTTTCAGAGCCAATCATGCCTCACCTGTCCACCCACATCCTCTTCTTTCTCTCCTTATGGATGAATTTACATCTCTCCATTGCACCTTATTAACTCTGCTTCCTCCCCGGAGTCGTTGTGACTTCACGTCTCATAGGGTCCATTGGACCTGGAGGTGTCTGATGCCTGGTGAACCGGCCTCCCGCGTTGGCCCTGCTGATGCGCCTTCTCTCTACCTCCTTCTGTTTCATGGATTGGAGTTCCATTCATACATTGTCATATTCATGTAATGTGTTTATGTAACTTTGTAATGCTGTTCATTCTGTACACATGACATCTATTGCATCTGTCCATCCGGGGAGAGGGATCCTCCTCTGTTGCTCTCATGAAGGTTTCTTCCCTTTTTACCCTGTCAAAGGTTATTTTTGGGGAGTTGTTCCTGATCCGATGTGAGGTCCTGGGACAGGGATGTCGTATGTGTACAGATTGTAAAGCCCTCTGAGGCAAATTTGTAATTTGTGATATTGGGCTATACAAAATAAACTGAATTGAATTGAATTGACTGTGGCTCCCTGCTCTGCACACCTGTTTCCCAATCACCTCATCAGCTCAGGAGACCAGTTGCTCCTCATTAGCTCATTTGTCTTCCTGTAATTAGTTAGCATTTTCCTCATGCTACAGGTGCTATTATTATTAATATTATTGTTATTATTATTATTATTATAGTCTTCTTCAGAATTGATGAGGACTCAACTGAATGTTAGGTCTACAAGAAAGGAACAATGTTTTCAATCTCAATTGAAAAAGAGTCTGATGCATTGATGAATAATTTGTAAAAACATTGACTTGAATCAGATGCTATACAGTTGTCAAGGTGCCATAAAGGCATGCTGGCAAGGCACTCCTGATCTTCATACATGTTTCCATGACAACCATACTTGGGGCAGCATGTTTTGCTCAAAACTGTATTACTTTGACTCTAGTGCCATCTTATGGTTGGAATTCACATTAAACATATTTGCTCCACTTGAATAAGAACCCCAACAAACCAGAATGAACACTAATTAACACATTAAGTAATCAATCATCAACCAGCACTGAAAGCAGATCGGCCCTCAAATGGAAAATGGATTTGTAACTTTAAATGGGTACACGTCTGTACACGATCACAGAAGACGACGATGAGTGAACGCAGAGATGACTCCAACATAAGAAGAGTGGCAGCTGCACACTTGGTGATGACTTGCATGCATTCCAATTATATATATACACATATACATGTGTGTGTGTGTGTGTGTGTGTGTGTGTGTTTATGTGGCATTAAGATAAAAAAGGTATGTGTGTGAGTAAGCAATGGTACACCTCGCTTCAAATGCTTTAGAATTTCCCTACGAGAAAGAGAGAGAGAGAGAGAGAGTGTGGGTGTGCGTGTGTGTGTGTGTGTGTGTGTGTGCAATCTTGACTGAGTATGCAAATTGTTTCTGACAGTGTGGGTCTTGACAAAGGCCAGGGACCTGTGGAGAGAGAGGAAACTGTGTAGCTTCATCTAATCATCAGTCAGAGTACTAGCACAACTCTGCAGTAGGCCTCCATGTATCAAAACATGCCTCACACACATTTACACACACGTATAATGTTAAGATGCAACATGTATGAACTTGTGGAAGTGTATGGAAGATTATTTGCTTATCACGCTGGTTAAGTGTTGAGAGAACTTCTGCCCTGGGATATTTTTGGAAAGAGACAAGAAAACGCAGAAGGTGAGAGGTGAATCAACATTTCCAGTCTAAATAGTGGTTAAAAGAAAAAATACTGTTTGTGCTAATAGCATTTGCAAGCTAAACCTGTCTGATGACATTTAAATACAGCAAAACAATCAACTATCATGACAGATAATGCACATATGTGTAAATTGGTTACTCTAAGTAGAAAAGAATGTAAGCAGTTTTTACACAAAGTATGTTCACAACATTCAGAACACTGTTTAGCTATAACATTGGATAACAATAAAATATACAGTATATTCATTGGAAATGGTGTCATTTGACCACCAACCTATTTAGTTATTGGGTTTTTTTTCGGGAATTTGATGAACACATTACATTTTCTTTGGCCTCTAAAATGAACCTCAAGTTACATTGCTAATATATTAGCAATTTATTAGCTATTTATAATACATTATTTGCAATATAAATGAAAAAAATATTTAATTGAAACTTTGAGAAATAATGAACAGAATATAGTTTAATTATTTTCAATGAAAGGTTATTTTAAAAAGCATTACAACATATATATCTAAAGTGTATTTTACAGTTTTGTTTTTAAAATTAAATAACCATTTTTTTGGTTTGTTGGTGTTAATTTCCTGAGCAGGAGCAATGTGTTTTGGGCTGAAATGATTCAACATATTCTCAGTGTCGTGCGAAAAAGGATAAACTGTATGTAAAGCTATATCAACATGTAAATCAACAAGTACGACGTCCAAAGCAATTGGACTTAATTTAGATTCTTGAAGACAGTTTGCCTCGGCCTTCTTGTGTTTTTTCAGAGATAAAGGAAAACCTCTTTATGTAGAAACCACTACATTTCTTCAGCATGTTTGTATCAAATGTCCTGACTGGAGTTAAAGGAATGAGAGAAGCCTTCTCACTGCCGACACTCGATCAGACTAACGCAGCCCTTTGATTTCAGTGCTCCGCCATGTAGCGTCGACCTGGTGATCCATACTGAAAATACCCCCATTAGGTCTTGATGGAGATTTGGGGCATCATATCTGGCATCAAGGGTATTGTGTGCCCACATAGATTACTTAGCTCAAGAGGGGGAGGGTCAGATTAAGGGGATCCCTGTTTTCACTAATTCACTGACAGCACATTAAAGGACCCAAACATGCCCCAGCCCCTGTGAACTACGAGTATGGAGACTGTAATCATTTTAGCCTGAGAATCATTGAAAATAGGCCATTGCACAGATGTGTGTGTGTGTGTGTCTGTGTGTGTGTGTAAATTGGTTGGTGGGTCAGAAGGGCTCCACACACTCACAGGAAGTGTAGTAGTGAAGAGGGGCGGGGTTTTGAGGAACGTTGCGTGACAAGACTGAAGAAAACAGAGTGCAGCCTGATTTCTCACTAACACACGCACACACGTGCACTCAGACTCTCAAACACACACACACACACACACACACACACACACACACACACACACATACACACACATCTATGCACATGCACACAAGGCTCTTTACTCTTTTATGTCGCCTCAGTTTAGGTTAGCTGCCCTTTTCTTCACTCTTTGCTCAACTCTCCTCTCCCGTCTGTTTCTTCTGCCCCACTTCTCTCTCTCCTGCTGCTTCGTCCCTTCTTCAATATCTAATAGCTGTCTTTTATTTGATCCTCTTTATTCCATATTTGTTCTATGAAATTCATAAAAATGCATCCAAATTATGATAATAATTGATAATAATAATAATGTCATAATGTTATCTTGCATCAGCTATACTCCAATGCCATATCAAAATAAGAATAATTGAGTGTTGTTTACTGATCAACATAGACACACTTCTGTTGCAAATGTCCTGCCTGCATTCACTTATTACTAGATTTTTTCATATATAACAGATACATTTACAATTCTTCCTTTTTGTTATTGTTTACAAAGTTGTTATAACAGTACTTTTCACTCATAAACAGTTTCCAAGATTAATTTAATACAAGATCAAAAATTGAGGAAACCAATACATTCTATACAGGCTGCATTTTCTCTTACATTTTGGTTTTGCATGATCAACACTATATTTTGCTAACTTGATATGTATGTAAGTGTTTTATTGGTCCAACTGTCATGTTGTTGTAATCATGTGTTGGATTTTGGATTGTTTAGAGATTTGCTTTCAGATAAAGTGTTGCTTAAAAATACTTTTTCATGGCCTGCCCATGAGCAAAAAATATATATATTATTTTAGGCTTTACTGATTCATTGCTATGCAAATAAATAAAAACGCAAAAAATGTTTTTTTTCATAATGAGATAATAGTTGTCATACTGGGCTGGCATGTGTTGACAGCATAGACACATTAACCAGAGCCTATAAGCTCGTTTGAGAGTAATGAATTTGCATAATTCAATTGTTAATCCTTTGTTTAATTTAGATGTTCTGCTTCTTTGTTCACAACAGTGTTAGCAGCAAAAGTTTTACTGAAAGTGGAAAGAAACACAAACGAGTTAGTGGGAAACATTGATGATTATACAGCATCATGTTATATTAAATGTTACTATAACAAATTACAATCATTTGAGAACTATTGCCTAAACTGCATTACATTTTAAATAATATACATTTGTATATATTATTTAATTTAACAAAAAACGGGGAAAAAAGATAGAACTAAAACAACAAATTGCAAATCAAAGACTTGTTTTTTTCCTTATTTATAAGTAATTTTGGTGATTTGCAGAAATAATATGTTCCTCATTTGAATGAAAAGGGATGGAAACAAGTAAATAGCTCCAGCAACTGCGACAATATCACATATGTTCTGCACAAACGGGTACATCCAACATTGTTTCACGTAAATTAACGTCTTTCAAATATTCACAACAACTTTTAAGTGTGTTTCATTATCATTGTGCTACATTATCATCATACTCATTGTGCGGAAAGAGACGAAAACAAACACGGTTTCCCAAACACTTCCACGGTGTAATGTGGGACAGTGATTCCGTGGTTAACAGGGAGACGCGGTTGCTCTTTTGATTCACCTGTACATGAAGTGAGGTGTCAGCGAGTCTTTGATACATAAAGTAGTGGTCTGACAGCCTGCCCATGCACATCCTGATTCACTCAGCTCGAGCTAATTGACAGCAGGCCTGGAGCTCGCGCGCTCGACCCCGTCCGGTTCGTGCCCTCCTCTTCTTTCTCACGCGATCGTTTAATGTGATAGGTGGTCATCTGCGCATGAGCTGAGGGAAAGGGAAAGAGAGAGAGAGAGAGAGAGAGAGAGAGAGAGAGAGAGAGAGAGAGAGAGAGAGAGAGAGAGAGAGAGAGAGAGAGAGAGAGAGAGAGAGAGAGAGAGAGAGAGAGAGTCAAAGTATTGGTTCGCGGCCCCTTTATTGCTGCAGTAGCTCCAAGTGCCGAGAATTAGATTATTATTGAGCATGCCACCAGTTTAATACTGTAAGCGACCGGAGGGCGCGAGGTTGAATAAAAAGGCTCTAAAACGAACTGACACGTGTCACGTGATCTGTATAGATTGATTTCACTTTGAATCATGGTGCAAATTAAATGAAATTAGCAATTGTGGTCAACTAATATCCTGCTAATCTGATTTCTAACGACGGGCTGTTGGCCAACGAAATGAAAACGAAATGAAATGGCCAATCGTTTTTGCTCCTGTGAATTTAAAACGGCGACGTAATAGCCTGTTAGTAATTGTTGGTCTTGATATTTACTGTAAAATACCAGTTCGTATATAAACTTCTGATCTTTTCCAGCTGTGAAACAGTTCGAGTCGAGTGGGTGACAGAGATGTCAAAGCACAAGACAATTAACAGCAGTCCAACGAGGTCAGATGCCTTTCCAAAATATGTTCAAACGCGGTTATATAATGCGTGTAAAGTTATTTTGTCTATCCCCCGGTGGGAGCGGCACCCATCGCGTGGACTCGGGCCAAAGTCTAAAACACTTAGTCTGGTTCAACCGAAGATCTCTTTTTCTATTTGAAATGTAACCAGATTCCTTATTTCAAAGCCTATTTGAACACGTTGGGCATGCGGGCCGTGCCTCCTCATGCTCATGGATCGCTTTTATAAGCTTATTACAGGAGGTCAGCAAGTCCCCCAGCCACGTGTTTTCAACTATGGAAAGAAATGATGAAGCAATGGTACACCCCGCTTAAGGCATTAGCATTATACACAAAGGCGCGAGAGGGATAGTCCTGCACGACTAAGAGGAGGAATTCAATTCACAAAATCCACTTATTTTGGGCATCATTTTTTACACATTTAACTTGCACGTTAATGTATGTCCCCTGACACAAAAATCTGCCTTTGAAATTCTAAAGAAAACAGTGGCTGTGATATTGCCAGCAAATGTATAACCATGTGATGTTTTTTTTTCTTCTTCTTTTCGTTTCGCTTACTTTAGGGTAATCTTTCGGAAGGAACTGGGAACTTTTCAGGAAAGCAGGCTAGGATGGGAGCACAGGGTCGGCCGAGGGGGAAAGGTCCCCACTCTTCAGCCCCTTTGTACTGGGCTGACGAGTGCGCCCTGACAGGGGTTAACGTACCGTGAAGAGGTTAAACAAACGGACATTCCCTTCACAAATCCTTCAGACACATACGGCCTTATACGTGGGCAGATTGGCAGTGGTGGTCTCAGGTTTTAACTATGGGATTGGAGGTAAACTCACCTGACTGGTTATAGAGCTCGACACACCTTTTATAGACTTGCTTATTTATTCAATGTTCAATATCAATAAACGGATGTGAATTACAATGCTCACTGGATTTTATAATTTGAATATATTAATTCGCACATTTTTGTCTGAATGAATTTTAATCTAACCTGACAGATATGTAAACTGAGTTTTCTGTAAATCATCACCAGAATTAACTTATGGATGTGGCCCGTTTTGAACTCTGAATTAGATTTAGGTTCATGCTGACTACCAGAGTAAGTAAATTAATTGATTACTGAATACAATTATTGATTGTAGATCAGCCTGTTTTGGGTGCAAAGAGGAAAAACAAACAAATGTTCTGTTCAAGCTCAGTCCGGTGCAGCCATCCAGCAACATTTCCCTCCTAAGAACCCATTTGATGTGTTGAACTTGCATCGTTGCCTATTAATGTAATCCAATGTGGATTAAAAAGGCCAGTGGTCAAAAACCTTGAACCTGACCATTTGACTGGAGATAAAGGTTGGACCCTTCCATACAGATACACATGACATTATGCTATCAAGGCTGACAATGATTAAATGTATTGTACCATATAAAACAAACTGTATTCTTCAAATGAGTGGCCCACTGACACACATGCGGCAGAAGGATCAAGAAACTAGGTTACAGCAGGCTCTGAATGCAGTCTTAATAATGAAAGCGATAAACATGAACATCACAGACAGAGCAAACAGATGTGGAAGGAAAGTGGCAGAGGGAATAATCCACAGTGAGTGGTTTCTTTGTTTCATCGTGTATTTTTTCATGAGTAGAAATGCTTTTTCGGATGCGGCAACATCAGTAAAGTTTGTCTTGAGAAGGAAAACAATGTACCTGAGGTGTAAAGCAAATACTTTTGGATACAAATATGAGCTGACTTGAGATCCCATAGTAAAGCATGAATGAGAGTAAAATTCCCAAAACAATCTGAAGTCTTGTGTTCTCCAAAATCTCTTCCAAGAATTCCTCTTTGTGAGGCTTGCGTTGATATAGAGCTAATATTGCCTTATGGTCTGGCATGTGCAGGCTATATGCTGTTGACTTGCACTGAGAGGATAGAGAACGGCAGAGATTATGGGCAATTAAAGCCCACTTTATGCTGGTCTGCTGGCGTCACAAAGTCTGGCCAGGAATGCGTACCTCGGCTAATACTATCAATGAGAACAAACTCTGCAGCATCAACTTATTATGTACAGTGAATTATTAATGCCAGAGCTAGCATGATCCGGCTAAACTGGCTTGCCAGTTATGAAAGCAAGTATGCAATGAGATTTTTTGTTTTTTAGAATACTGAAAAGTTCAGCAAAACCCTAAATAGCGAGAAGAGATGAAAAGGCTTCTTAACTTTACTAAAAAACTGGCTAAAATTACAAATATGAAGACAATTCATATGAATGCTAGTGGAGAAATCACATTTTTGTGGGTTTACACAGAGATGGAGAAGCCATCAATACACGATCTGAGGGTAATAATACAGAAGCTTTCTATCCAGCAAGGTAAGGTGCAAGGTGGTAAACTGCTCAGATGATGTAGAACTGAAATATAAACATAGGTGCATTGCCCTCTGTTCACCATTAGAGGGCCTTCTATCCAACACAAAACAAGTGTCTGTTAATAGGTGGCAGCTCTCCGATCTGTATGTTACAATTCTCATGGTTCAACTTTGCCAGCTTCATTGATGTTTAGGGACATTTTCATTTGTTGTGCCTGAATTCCCTCATTAAAGAAAAAAAGAAATAAACAAAAGAAATATACACATGGGTCTGGGTTTCACTGTTTGTTCAGAGACACGATGCATCGCCTCAAATATATGTCAGCTGAGGTCACTATACTTCACTGAGTCACTAAGAAAACCTCTTAATGTAAAGGGAGCCGTGAAATGCCCCAGAGGAGATACAGGCCTTCCTGTCTCCGCCTGCCTCAGTGTAATGAACTAGGTCAAACTGTAGATGCAGAGCCATTAAAGTCACACTTGAGGGAGTAATGGCTGTTATAAAAAGGGTTTGAGACGTGGGTAATTTCACAAATTAAAGTCAATATGACTGGTTAATAATGATGAAAATGTCTGCCTTACATATTTCAAGCAAGAATGAACTATACATCTTGTCAATAGAAATACAGACAATACAAATCTGTAAGTATCTTCACTTCTTTTAGAGCTCCCTCTTCTCATGCTTGTCTGTATCGGAACAAAATGTAATTGGCTGCCAACAAGAGTACTGGAAAATGTGTTTTATTTGTGCAAGAATTTCAAAGCACTCGTTATGGTCAATTTTATTTTTTTAACATGCAATTTAGCCTCACAGCCACATCATTGGCTCATTTTCTCTTGGAGGATCATAACACAAACTGCAATACTGTGTTAGGGGGCTGGAAACCACTCATTGCCGCCAACTGGAGAAACATGCTCAATTTGATGCAGCTGTCTCCAGCACACACTGGGTATGTGATGTTGTGTGGTGAAACTGTACTTCAGAGCTGTGGTGGCATGAGGGGGCTGTGGCTGTGGAGCAGGCCAGCAGGTCATATAAAGCAAAGGGCACGCCAGGCGGGATAAGGATCAGAGGAGGAAAGAGGAAAGTGAGCGAGGGGCCTCTGGGTCTGGGCTGTCGGCCCCCAGAGCAGGGGGCACTGGCCGGGGTGCCACATCGTTCAGACGGCCTTGTGTACACAGAGAAACCTGATCTAATGTGGAGTTTTGACGCATACAAAATATCTTCATCAGAGAGTTGGTACATTTACTCAGGTGCTCCACTTAATTTTGACTGAGTTACTTGTAAACAGTATACTGTATTTGAGTATTTACATTTCATGCTGCTTAACATGTTTTACTCCATTCACATGACAGCTACTTTTCAGATTTTTGCCTTAAACATAAGGCAAGAAAGCGTATAAGACATTGTGGGAGATTAAATAAATTGATCCAGTCCTTTCTGGCTTCTAACCCCTTGCTAAAGAAGTTATTGTCATGCTGTGATGCAAGAGTTGTCGGAGACATTTCCCCTCGAAACTACTCAGATGGTTTCATTTAAATAGCAGTTTGAGGCACCGAAAGGAAAAATGATCCACTATTTCTTGAAAACAGCACAAATTTGGGAAAAGTGAAAAAAGAAAAACTTTTGTCCTCATTTCACTCCCATTAATCACAACCTCTCTGATTTACAACAGCAAAATGCAGTAATGCTGTGCTGTTTGCTTCAGAAAGAAACATGGGGCCAGTTGCAGCCTCAGAACACAATAGATTTATAATAAATCTAAAAAACAATGCCAGTGGCAACATAAAACACCGCTTAAGCAAGAAAGCCTGTCAGATCATTTGCTTTGACAAATAAAGCTTGATAACAATTTCTGCAAACCTCCATTACACAATCTGGGAACAATACATTTGAAAGAAATGTTGTAGTTTAATTAAATTAAATATATTTTAGTCTTCTTTGGTGCAATTCTTGTTGATTTGATTTTCCCAATATTTCTGAATTATTGGTATAGCCTCAAGATACTTTATCATTTGGCTCCATCACATGAATTTGTTCACGTGTATAGAGTATATATTTTTTTATATTGTATAGAAATACTCAAATGTATAGTGTGTTGTTATAGAGTTTATTATGAATCAACTATATGTCTCCACCACACATTAACGTTCTGTATTGAATGGCAGTTAAAATAAATATTTAATACAAAAATAAATCTTTGCATGAATCCCACATTGATAAAATGTCTCGTCGTTAAATATCAGAGTACTTTTCCCGCAACTGTTGATATGCTGGCAGGAGAAAAGCGGGCGGAAACAAGGAGACACAAACAGGTGCAGCGCGCGGCTCATGTTAATGCTGTCCGTGTGAGTGTTGCGTGGAAGAGCAACATTATGGCTGATCCTCGGTCAAAGGGTAAGTCTGCCTTAAGGAGTGTGTGTGTGTGTGTGTGTGTGTGTGGGGGGGGGGGGGGGGGGGGGGGGGGTAATAGAGAGAGCGAGACTGGAGTTAAAGGTCATCGACGCTGACTGCATTAAAAGGAAATAAAAAGCTCAAATGTCTTGCCATTTCAGCGAAAAGGGTAAAGACGTCCGTCAGCGCTCATTTAAATGTTTCAGATGATCTGTATAGTTATCTTATCCTAGTGATATGACTCTTTATCAGAAAACGGTGCATGCGGACAGGCTCTTGGTCCCGTGATGAAGCTGCAGAACAGTTTGGAGATGTATGTTGAAGTTTGTAGGATTAGGTTATTTGCTGCTTTGTGGCACATTTTCCGAGGAACTAATGACATGTTGCTCGAATACAAATGGAAAGGTCAAGTATAATTATTAGAAAAAGAAAAAGAAAAACAAGGTAAAGAAACAGTAGATCAAACGTCTGGTCCACTGCTGTTTTTGCACATAATAATTTCGGAAGCCCCCGTGTATGCTACAGCATGAAACCATAATAACAAAAAGACACTATGCAGGCAGTCCAATATTATATCATTCTGCCAATCTTTAGATGAAGAGATGTGGCTTGATTTCATTAAACTAACCAGTATACAGACAAACAGGCTTTTATGCATCAGCCGGATCTTCAAAACGCAGCATTTCACGACTGCATGCTAATTCTGAATCAACGGGGGGAATCCCTACTGCAAATAACTGGACGTCTTCGAATAATGTCAAAGGTTATGCAAATTATATTTATATATTAGATTAAAGTTAAAGTGATGAAATACACTTGGTTTTTCATCTATTCGAATAATGGCAACAGGAGTACACACAAACACACACGCAAACCCTTAAAGTCGACAAGCTCCACACTGACGTCCCCTGTCACTTGATCGTTGACTGTGAGCCTTCATGTCAGAGTGCATCGGGGGATGCTCGACCTGGGGATGGCGGATCTTTATTTTGATACTTTAATTGACCTAAATAAAGACTACAGTACCACTAACATAAGTTTTCTACTGGCTAAGGCCTCGAGGGGACGGATCTGCACGTGGAGAGCGAGAAAGAGAGAGAGAGAGAGAGAGAGAGAGCGAAAGAGAGAGAGAGAGAGAGCGAAAGAGAGAGAGAGCGCAGCGACAACTGACGCGGAGACAGTAATTCTCCTTTCCTTGGAAAACCCCATTTGCTATGTGCTCGTCCAATCGCTGGGTGCCCTCGGTCCGTGAGGCGTTGGACTTGACGTTTCACTGTACTACCGCTTCCGTGTCCCTGTCTCCCTCGCCTCCCGCTGGCACCGAGGACATCCCCGTCCCGTCTCTGCCATGACACCACATCCGATCACGGCGCAAAGGCAGCGACCCTTGAAATGACTGCATGGATTTGTGGTTGCATTAACGCGCAAACAACACAGGATCCGCTCGGTTTTGCGTAAAAGCGCCGTATACAGTTGGAGAAAATATAAACATGCAGGAGAAGATAAAGGACAACCGGACTCCCACTTCATCGAGGGCGTCGTCGTTTTTTATCGAGAACCTACTCGGCAAGGGACGGAATGGACACGAATCAATGTCGGACAGGAGTCCCTGCGGAGCTGGAGTGGAGACGGGCTCCACCAGCCGAGTCCTGAAAGTGCAGCACCCCGAGGCGAGCGCTGCAGCGGCCGACGGCTCCAGCTCCACCGCTCGGTCCCCGTACCGGGACTCGCCTCTGCAGTGGTACCGCGGGGGAGCTGCCCTAAACTTCAGAGCGTTGGAAACGACACATAGTGAGTACAGTGTAATATAAAATGTATTTTCCTGAAAAAAATGCAATGCTCCTATAAGCTGTGGGGCATCTCAGCCTGTGTGGAACGTCATTCACACAATAGAGGCAGTTTGTTGCAGCTACTGCTGTTATCAGCAGGAGAGTATGAATAGACGAATATAGTTTACCATCATTTTCATTAACTATTGGCGTATATGTTTGCTGGAAAAATAATGATGAATAATGTGAAATTCATGGAGTATCAGAATTAACACGCTTGACAGAGTTGTTAAGTTATAAAAAGAACAACAATCAGTTATTGCATACTGTCGCCGGTTCTGGGTCTCTCTTTCTATTTTTATTTACATCACTACTTGGTTGTTGTCGCCAGGTCGTTTATTTATTTGTGTGAATGTATTAAAGGTTCTTTAATTAGAACCATGACAACTTTGCATGATGCGTTTCGCTCCGTTAAAAAAACGTCAGGGCGAGTCGAGTGAGGAGAATGTTGTCGCCGTGGCTCTGCTCTCCATTCACCCACCCTGAGATCACCGATGTTCAGACCCGTTTAAAGGCGACGGAACACGGGCATCGATCTGTAAATCCCTCTCAGACCGAATGTTAGTGATCACCATAAGCGTAATTCGTCCTCTACTGTACAACACCAACATATATGCCATGGTTGCTTGCCATCTCGGTCTCAAGATTGCCCACAAATTGCCAGAATAAATCCCCAAACAGACGCGCAGTAGCAGTGCGCGTCAACGTGACGCTTTTACGCACGTTCAGTGTCATTTGTCCCACTGGCATCAACACTAAGTGCCCCTCCTCTTGAAAACTGCGGTCAGATAGTTTGATTTTAACATTCCAATATAACAGCCTTGGTCACAAGGATGCCCCTGGCCAATGCAAAAGCCTACACTCATCGACCGTTTGTATAGTTGTCGCTATTAAGTTATGAATCGCAACGAGCCCGATTAGGGTTTCCTCTGGTAGACTTATTTATCTCATCTGTATCACAATCGGACCTGACCCAACATGGATCACGTTACGCAAAACGCCTGGTGCGCCTTCTGGTAACGGATGGTTTGAAAAATACAAATGACATTACAATTCAAGTGGATTGAGTGTATGAACATCCCAGATAGGAAACGTTTGATCTCTCCAACTTTCTTCTGATGCACCATTGTGTCCTTATTCCGACGGACTGAATTATTCCACCACATTAAAACACATTACAGTAAAGGAGAAGCGTTTGTGTTAAGGCCATAACAATACATCAGAAAGCAGCTCTATGAAAATGTGTTTTGAAAGTCACACATGTTCCTACGTGTTCCTCCTTTCAGGTCCAAGAGATAATACAAGTTCAGACGACCACTGCTGCTCCATTTCGACCAGTGACAGGTGCTCCCCCGCCGTATCCGAGCCGATAACAGAGGGCAGTGACGAAACGGACAGGAAAACAGCCGACAGCAACCTGACAGACGACAACGAGGACACGCATAACGGGTTTGACGCATCCTCGGACCCGAGCTCCACCAGGAAGAAGAAGACCCGGACCGTGTTCAGCCGCAGTCAGGTCTTTCAGCTGGAGTCCACCTTCGACTTGAAACGGTACCTGAGCAGCTCGGAGAGAGCGGGACTGGCGGTGTCTCTCCACCTGACAGAGACTCAGGTCAAAATCTGGTTTCAGAACCGGAGGAATAAATGGAAGAGACAGCTGGCGGCGGACCTCGAGGCTGCACATATCCCCCACTCGAACCAGCGGATTGTCAGGGTCCCCATCCTGTATCACGAGGGACCCGCACCGGGTTTCAACCTGAACGCACATCCTCTCTCTCCATCAGTCTCGGGCTTCTCCAGCTGCATCAACTACCCTCTGTCCTCGTTTGCTCACTCCATGAGCATGTTAAGATCACAGATGACCGGTTTGGTGTAAAGACTGTTGAAGACTTATATGCCAAGCTGTTTGTTTATACCATAAATCCCCTGTTAATATTGAGTCGTGCAATAACCCACAATGTCGCAGACAACTGTTGACTGCATCCAAAGATAAGAGCCGCAGAGACATGAATTATAAGAGAGTAAAGGGCCATCTTTATCTGGTCATAAGCCTCCACAGGAGTGTGTGCTACTGTCACAGAATAACAGCCGAGGCCGAGAGCAAGGGAAGCCGAAGCTGCTCATGTTTGAATACACACATATTTTTGCAAAGTTTTATATTTAAGGCCACACATTTTTCCAACTTTGTCACTTTTTTCCACATAATAAAAAAAACAACAACCACAGAATTGTCTACTTTTCTTTTTTTAATTTTTTATAAATACTCAGCTCGAATGTGTCAAAACCTGAAAGTTCACATAGGAAAGTGTGCACGTGCTGTGATACAGCGAGAGAACAACGTTTATGAGATGTATTTCTTAAAATTATAAAGTTAATTTCTTCTACAATTAGGCCTCTGCTATGACTATATTCAAGCTCTTCATTTTGGCACCCATACCAGCTGACCATAGTTCATTAAATAATCCAAGAGAAAATAAAATATTGTTTGCCCATCAGTGATATGTAAAAATATTGTTTTAATAATCAGGATACAAAAATGCACTGGACAGTCTAATGTTACCGGTTTGCGGACTTTTTTTATAAAAATTTTAAAAAAGGAAAAGGAAAGCTAAGCAGTCAGCAAGTTGAGCCCGCGTGTTGATTGTAAGTAAATAATCCATAAAGCCAAATAACTGGAAACGCCACCTGTGAATTCATGCATGGGTAACTTTATTTATGCAACCCGTTAAAGTTTTTTTTAAACCTGGACAATGGCTTCTCAAAAGAAATTAAATAAAACAGGCTAAATATGTATTAACAGAAACACGAGGTTTTGGACGATCTAAAGATATCGTAATGTACATGTCACCGCTTTAAATGAGCAAATAGCCTTCGACTTATCATATATATGACTGTATACAATAAAGGCTTCCTTATAAAGAAAATATCAGTTTTTAAATGCACTATGGTTACAAAACTGTTTTGTTGGTGTGCTATAATTTTACTATAGGCGCTATAACCTCTTGTTAGCCTTTAGCTAATAGCAATTATGCATGCATCATGCAGCAAGGAAAAAAATACTTTAATTATTTAAAAAAGAATAATATTTTGAGAAATACTATACTAAAATGTCACAGATAGACACGCAAAGCGATGACACAAATGAGTATCTAATTTACGTTCGGGTTTCAAATCAGTTGACACATTTCTTTTTCAAGTTTGGTCCACACATCTGACTCCACTTCAGAAAGAATGCCGGCTAAATCAAAACCACCATCAATTGTGTCTCGCCGCGCACATACAGTCTGGTGTGAAATAACAGTGACATTAAACTCTTAATTTTCCTGAGGGACCCCTGCAGTGCTCCGGACCCCGGGTCTCCTTGCAGCAGATGTAAGAGAATGAAAGGGAGGGGAGGGCACAATACTCTCCTGCCCTCCCCTCTCCTCCCATCCCCTTTATGCCACTGGTCCGCCGGCCTACTGCACGCTCCTCTGGACCAATCAGCGAGCACAACGCGCTGCATCCGGCGTGTGCGGTGACGTAGTACATGCAGAGCATCAACAGCCCAGCAGTGTCTGCTCAGTGGCTGCTGCTATGGTGCGTGGAGCATCGACACGTTAGCGGTCATATTAACGTCCCAGTTGAGACTCAACGGCGAGTAGAGTCGCGGAAGTAAACAAAACAAAAAAAAGGACTTGAGCATTGGAGAATATGAACAAAGTGGACGCAACATGCCGACCCGCCGCCTCTCTCAAATTCACTATTGACAACATCCTCAATCTCAAGACGAGCGGGAGGAACTGTGACAGTTGTCACCCCGTCGGACTGCAGGATGACTCGGCTACGGCGATGCGTAAAGACGGTTTCCAGAGTCAACACGACGAGCATGTGGTCCAGCAGCGGCGCCGGCAACCGGACAGCAGGCTTAACGACAAAGGTAAGCGGGGTGTCGGTGAACTCGTCGCCACGCGCCACACTCATCAGCTGTTTCAGGTTAACACCGCAGCACAGTTGAGGTGTAACCACAGCGGGTTAAACGGAGTGTCATTTGTTCGCAGAGTTGATCACGGAGTGCAACGGGGCGACGGAATCGGTCCCCATCAGCCGCGGAGACCCGAAGAAGGCGACGGAGGTGCGCTTCGAGAGCGGGGACAGCAGCAGCTGCGACGACAGCAGCTCCACCGCCGCGGCCACGGACACCCACAAAGGGGGCGGCTGTGGCAAGAAGAGCAAAATGATAACGAAAAAGAAGACGCGCACTATTTTCTCCAAGAGACAGATTTTCCAGTTGGAGTCTACCTTCGACATGAAACGCTACCTGAGCAGCGCGGAGCGCGCCTGTCTCGCCAGTTCCCTCCAGCTCACGGAGACCCAGGTGAAAATATGGTTCCAGAACCGCAGGAATAAGTTGAAACGCCAAATCTCGACCGACATCGACGGAACTGTTACCGATTTCCCCGAGACTGGAAAGCCCGCGGTGGTGGGGCAGCTCCCGGCCTTGTACAAAGAGAGCAACCTGCTGGGGAGATGCCTGCTGCCCATGCCTCTGCCCGTTGTTTACCCGGGGAGCAGCACGCCTTACCTCTGCTTCACGAACGCCAGCAAGTACTTCCGCCTGTACGACGGGGACGTATGATGGTTTCAGTAAATCCTCACGTGAAAGAGACACTTTTCGGTGGATTTAAGCATTTAAGGTGTTTAGATGTTGGGTCGGATTTGCGGCCTTACTGTTTATGAAGACTGCGAGGACAACCACGGCAGAGTAGTTACATATCACTTAAACATAAGCTGATTCAGTTGTATTTATTTTTCAGTCAAAGCTATTGGTTTTGTAAGGCCGGTCACTAAACCTGCTAGAACACATAGCCGTGTTTAGGAAATAGCAGGCTAAGCTAATGATAGCCTGAGGGAGGCCTAAACAGTATCAACCCCTACATTTATTGTTTACATAGCACTACTATTATCATCATCATTATCATTATTATTATTATTATTATTATTATTATTATTATTGACAACAGCATTTACAGCAGCCTAAGCCACCAAAGAAATTACTATAGCCTAGCTATTTGCATGCATTTCCTGTATCATAATGAATTTTGAATTACTGAATTATCTATGTATTTAAATGAATGTAATTAACATTTTATTACAATTCACGCATGTCTATTTTTTTCTGAGCATCCTACTATTCTTACTTTATTCAACATTTGCCTATAGGCTTATTACACCATTTATTGAAACTGTAATTAAAACATCTTCATTCAAGAAATATTTTTACAGAATTTATTCACAATTTTGAACTGAACTTTTTGTCAATGTATCATTTTATGAAACTGCAGATAATGAGGATACAATATATGTTAGTTTATTAAAACAAGGTTGAAAAAAAGGTATTTGATAGATAAACTAATATAAGAAGACTTATGGATTGAGCAGTTATCAAATAAAAATGGGCAACATCAAAGCAAAAAGTAAATATTTAGTGTCAGTAAAGGCCCCTGAATTTAAATCCATCTGAAACATGCTTGCTAATCCAAAAGCCCCAAAGTGCTTGTAGGCACACACTCCTAGTATGTGTTAACCACGGCATGTGTTTTACATCGGGGGCAAAACTGTTGTATCAAACATGCATAAATTCAAAATTGCTTATCAAATCCATAACTAACAGCTTGATAGCATATTATAAGTATAAACAAGACCATTTAAACTAATAATACAACTAATTTTGGATAACACATTTTATAAACTGCAGCTGTCAATCAAAATATGTATCTGTAACTAGTCATAACACTGGAATATTCAAGATGTAAACTAGAATATCAGATTGGCAATATGATATGACACAGATTTGTTTTCTTTCACGAGAAACTAAAAACATTTTGACCATATTTGTACAGTATACATGTTGGTCAATATGGCCGACACATTTCATGCATGCAGGAAGTGGTGGACAGACAGGAGGTGAGACTCATCCCCCTCTACGTTTCTTTGTAAAAGCCTCAGATATACCTGGCCAATTCACACAAACTACACAAGCGACTCATTTTTTTTATTCTTGAGAAACAAAAACTTTTTGGGGAAAACTGTGATCCATCCAGGAAGTGGTGGACATAGAGACAGGATGTGACGCCAGTCCCTTACTAAGTTTCTGAGACCGTGTCTAGATCCTCGAGCTGTCTTCCTGAATGGAGGCCACTCTTCTGTTGTACCAAAGCCACAGAACAATTTACCAGCAGCCTCAGCATAATCAAAAGAGTGTACACAATGGAAATATGTGCTCCCACTCCTGTGAAACCAAGCAAAGGCTAATTATTTATGGACTAGCTTCACGTCAGGCTTATTACTGAAGATCTGGCTTTGTGCTTTGGAAATACACCTCAGAATGTAGAGGAAATTAATGCACCACACTAACCTCGAAAAAATAAATGGTGTCCGTGGCTTTTCTTTGATAACACTTCTTAGTTGTTGCATCATCTGCTTTGTTAAATGAGTGACTCTTTATAATATTGTCACCAGTAATCATAACCAGCAATAGCAATGTAAATATCAGGAGGATCCAGTGCATTACAACTGTAAAAATAAAGATAATTATAAAAAGGTTACCTAAATGTATTTCAATGGTGATATAACCTGGAGACTGATGATGTAAACGCTGCATTATGGAACATACAATATGACATGAGTTAGTCTAAACGGGCTTCTCTTTAAAAAGCAAAACAAAACTACGACATTCAACAGCAGATATTGTTTTCCAAATGAACTTTTTAAAGCTCTTGTTTATTTATTATTATTTAAAGAGACTCATTATACTGACCATTGACATATCTAAATTGATTGTGGCAGTCTGATAGGCTTGTAAAGTTGTAAAGTTTGGAAACTCAGACCAAACAATAAATTTGATATGTTATTGATCCCCGCAGGGACCAATTCTTCCCCTCACCCTCATTGTGCAACACACTTCAATAGCCTTGACTTAGACAACAGGACGTGTTCGGAGTGCAGAACTAAACTGCATCCAACCAAAACATTAGAAAAAATAAATCTATCCAACATTAATTGTCAACGGATGAAAAAAATAAATCACAGCATTTCTCCGACTAGTGAAAATCCACTTCCTGCATTGACTGAATTGAAGTGAGTTGACCTTATCAGTGCTGCCCTTTGACCCCCAGTGCACTTTGACACCAACACTTACCCTTCACACTATTATCAATGTAGCATTAAATCATACTGAACAGAAACTTAAAAGGCACACACTAGGTGCATATCTATGACGTAAACAGGTTTCTATATTAAAATTCAGGATGCGTTTTAGTTCATTATTGACCCACTGAACCAAATAATAAAAAAATCTCAAAAGCATTATTATATATACCGGTATGCATTATTATGTCTGTGATTCAGAGTGTGTGTCAATTAATCGAAGACGAGAGGCCTGTTGTGTCCAGCAGGCAGTCTCGAGTTTCAGAGTTGCTATGAGAGAGTCACACCACTGCTCAGTACCCACAATCCCTGGTGGCAATCCGCTCAGACATGATGGCAGACTGTCAAGATGCAAGGTGTGGCCAAATGGTATGTTATTAACATTTAAGTTCTATTTAATGGAGACATAAATTGAAGATCATACTATCTTAAAGGCACTCAGGCGGGAACTTCAGACTGCAGAGCCCGAGGTAAGATTATTTTTAATATAACGTTGTATTCATTATGAATGACCTTACTGAGACTCAGACATAAATGCACTAATTCACCTGAATGCTTTTTATAAGAAGTGCTAATTGTTTTTCAACCACTGTGCTCTTTTCATTTTTTCACCCTCCTCCTCTCCCATTCTTACTGTACTTGCCTCCCGCCTCTTGCCTTGTCATTGCTCATCACAGTAGTCTGTGCACTGAAGCCTGACTTTGTGCGATTATGACTGAATGAGAAGGACTGAGGAGTAGAGTGCGTAACAGAGAGAGACAGAGAGACAGAGAAAGAGGGAGGAAAGAACCAGTTGATGAGTGCGTGTTTGTGTTGGAAAAACCTACGATCATGTTTGTATTTCTCCACGGGTCTGTGCCTCTCTATAGCCGAGGTCTGGCTGGTCAGGAGTAAGGAAGTCCTGTTCCTGTTGGTTGAAGAGTGACTGTGTGTGTGTGTGTGTGTGTGTGTGTATGTGTGTGTGTGTGTCAATGTAAAACTCTCTGGCAGCTCTTTTCTGCATGACTAGATGGAGGCCCCTCTCTCAGCTCGCTTGTTACTTTAACCTCTGTTGACCTCTCCCAGTCATCTGACAAAGGTCATCGCCCAAGACGATAGGAGAGACTGTCCCTGAACATGTTTCTGCGACATGAAAGCACAGACAGACTGTCACCAATAGATTTTAAATGGAGGCACTCGTAGGGATTCTCTGTTTTAGGCTCTGTAAGCCAATACAATATGCATTGGTCAGTAAGTTCAACATACTCAATTTGGGGAGGATTCTTATCAAGCACAGCTCTGTGTTCAACAACATCTCAACAATGTTGGTCATCATGATAAAACAAGACGCATTCAAACACAACATGTGTGTCTCCGGCATCAGCTCTGTCCAAGGATTCCCCGGGGTGATGCAACGGAAGGCAATGGGACCAAAACTACATGACACAGCGCATTGTAAAGTAAACAACACGGCTATTAGTTAGAGGGGGGAACCTGAGACAGGAGGTCGGTGTATGTGTCACACTTAAAGACTCTTTGATGGCCTATTGATCTGCTAATTTAGTCCCCCCTCTCCCCCCCTCCTTCTACATGGTGCAGATTGCTGGAGGAAATTGAACGATGGAAGAGGGGATGAAATCAGATAAAAGTAAGTGATACAGAGACAGTGATAAGAGATGAGAGTGCAGGGATGAGAGACGATGAGACCAGATTGGACCGTAGCCAGCGATTAATTGCAAAGCAAGCTAAGAGAGAGAGAGAGTAAAAACAAATAAAGTTGAATGAATTTATAGATTTAGATCATGCAATATGAACAATATCAAGCAGCGTTTGCATGATTGCACAAGTCTTCTTACTTTATGGTTTGAACTGCCGTCCATAAAAAGATTTTTAAAAAAGAAAGAAGGTATTTAAAACTCAATTTGGACTATTATCCGTGTGTGACAATTAACCGGTTAACATGTTGCTGTAAATTAAACTCGTCAGCATGTTGTACTATAACATATTGAACAGCGGATACATGATCAACAGAAAACATGTGAGAGTACACAGATAATCCGGTGCAGCCAGCGGATGTCCGGGCCAAGACTTCCTTTTACGTGTGCGGCTGATTAATTACAGTCCTATTAGCAACTTGAGATGTGAGCCTTTTGCTCTCCACACAGACTATCTGATTGGTCAATACTTGGACTACATATGGAAACCAGAACACTTCTGTGGACAAAATCTTGTCGCTCCATTGCCAACAGATTCTACATATTCACTAGGAATCTGTTCATAGAGATTACAGACAATCTTTTACTGTATATAGAATATTATAGAGATTAGGAAGAATGTTTTTATTTTTATTTATTAGCCTTTATTTAACCAGGTCGGTCCCTTTGAGATACAATGACCTCTTTTTCAAGGGAAGCCTGGCCAAGACAGCAGCATAGAAAAATTGCAACAGTCACAAGACACAACAGAAATCACATAACACAGATAAAATACATTAAAAAAGATAAGGCAACAGGACTAAAGCTCCGGATTCACACCAAAACAAGAACAAGTGCGGTATGAAGCCGCTCCAATTTCTCTCACACAAGTCTTTAAAGTTTCAAGGTTGATGATCTCCTTTAACTTTAGAGTTTTTTGCAGTGCATTCCAAGCAGCAGGTGCAGCGAACTTAAAACAGTGTTTACCAAATTCAGAGTGAACTTTGGGCATTAATTAATAAATAAAGCTCATTGGAATGTAAGAGAAGAGGCCATATTTTGCTTTGAACCCAATAGAAATATCAACCAACACTAAGTTTACAGCCTAGCTAGAGTCGGCATGCTGATGTTTAGCAGGCTCATCAATGTTCATCATTTTAGTGGGTTAACTCCCCCTTTTAACCTCATGACAGCGCTAGAGTTGAAGTCAGGGGTTAGCCACAGTCGAAAGATTGATCCTCTGTGGACCACGAATATCTGTGTTGTTGAGATATTTCAGTTTGGACCAAACCGACCGACATGTCAGCCATAAGGTCATGCTGCTCGCATAATGTGTGTCTATGTTTGAGATGTATTTCAGCTATCATGTTGATCAATTCAAGTAATAGCAGAACTGTCTTGATGTCATAACCCCATTAATTAACATATTATACTCATAAACAATACATATCTCCATAAGACTCAGAGGAAATAAAAACTCCTTGCTTTAGTTATTCCGTTAAGTTACTCCTTTGCAATAATTTCAAGTTCAATGGGGGTTGAAAAAATGAACAAAACATATTAACTAAATACAAACAACCTTTATTTAAATATATTTCCATTTTGCTTTTGGCTAAACTAGACAACACCCAAAGTAACCCAGTTGCATCAAATATTTGTAAAATAATCAAAACATAATTATTTTTTTCATTACATCTTGCAATATTTCAGAAACACACAACACACACCCACACCCACAGACACACACAGCGTATCAATTAAAGAGCATCGTCTCCCACGCCCTCCCTCACGTCCTGTCCCCTCAGACACTCTTGTCAGCGTAATGTGCCATTAATCTACCACTGAAAAAACATTATTGGCCAATCAATAGGTAAAATGGAGGGATAAAGGCCGAGGAAAGAGAAGAAGGAAGGAGGAGATGGACAGGAGGCCAGGGAGGGATGCTCTAAGTCTGGGGGGCGTTTGAGCGAGGGAGGGGGTGTCAACACTTATCCATGCAGAGAATGAGCTTCACTATTTGCAGACATGGAATACTCAATGTAGTTTCATGCTGACAGTCAATATAGGGCCATTAACAAGAGATACTGTGGTTAGGGTGTTCTTACTTTTTACACCCCCCTTCTTTGTCCTCAACAAACCTGCATTTTGCTTGGATTGCATTGAAATGCTTTAATCTACAACCGTACTCATGTTTTAATCAAAGGTTTGGGTGTTACAGTGAGCTTAGTAAGCTTAGCAACATCACATCCTGTTCAAAATGAATGAATTATCCCATTTTTGTTGAGTTAACGGCAACGAACTGCAATGTTGTTGGTTGCGTATGGCACAAACATGTACATGTAGGCCTTGTCCACACCTCCTCGGGTATTTTTGGTAACATAGATTTTTCTATGTGTTTTGGCTTCCACACCCAAACAGCATTTTAAGTTACTTAAACAGAGCTTTGGAGAACTCTGGCCAGGTTGGAGAATTTCAGAAACTCTGTCAGAATAGACCGGGAAAACTGAGTTTCAAGCTTGTAACATCACAGTGTGCGTCAACATCGCTGGTGTTTGAAACAATGCTTGTGTGGATTTATTGTTTTGAATAAAGGAGAAAAAATGTGTGGACGAGGCCAGATTTAATTAAATTCATGTTGCCAGAATTGATAAAGATTTGCAAACTGTGCGAGCTACAGCACTTATCTGTATCCTGTCCTCAAAACAATGTGCACACACTACGGGAAAGATTGTTTCTGTGGCACTGAACACACTTATGTGCACACACACATGGATGGCCAAATACACCTTCAACTACAAAGGCTCACTCAACCTTCCCACGCACACCTTGATGGTCTTGTACCACAGGATGCGGTCATCCAGAGCTAAGCGGAGCAGAACATGTACAGCGCGTGTAGCGGAGCTGACCTGCATGCCTTTAAAGTGACGTGACACGCAGTCACACCCTTGGGGACAGACAGACACTGGCCTGCTGCCATTACAGCTTCACTGGATGCTGCTGAATAAATAGCTGCAGTGAAACCCAGTCCCCAAACACCCAGTCAAGTTTTTGTTTCAATACTGTTGCACGTGATCAAATTAAGGCTTTGTGATATAGTCCTGTCCAATCGGGTTAGTGGGGGAATTGACACAGCATGGTATCACAATGCTTTGCGTGGCAATGTTGTATCGATTCACGAAAGCAACATATTGATCTTATATAATATTAACTATTAATATTGAATTAGAGATGTCTGTATTAACCGATCAATTGGCGGGGATTAAAGTCACAGCTTCATAACCATAAGAATTGAAGAAGCTACGATATATATGGTGTCCCGATTTCCACATTGAGACACGTTGTGTGTATGCGTTGAAATCTCCTCTCGCGCGAGTCATGTAACCCTGGACTGTGTCGTAAAACACCTGTGTGCACCAGTTTATTTAGCGTGTTAGAGAGCGCCTCGCCATTCATAACGCATTGCCGTAAACATGTCAGAGCGAACCAAGACTCCGGTCTTGTATCCACCAAAAAGAGCCTTAAATTGGCAGCGTGGGAGCATTTTGGATACAGCAAGTGACTAGTCATGTGAACCGTGGATGAATTACACAGATTAGCCATCAGTGTGTGAAAAAAGGTTTTTACTGCCAATCATCAATAGCCTATGTTCAGTAAAAATTATGCAATCTGCAGATTGGCAGTAGAGGTTTCTAGCTGATGGTCTGATAATGATACGTGTGAACAACAAATCCGTGTTGAAATCGTCAGGAGGGCATAACAACAGGAAAAGCTGTTGTTATAACGGATTAGAGCCATACGGAGGTCCCAATTACATTGTCGTGCATTCAAGCTCCATTCAGTAAACATTTGTATTGGACGAGAGTAAATTCTAACGTTATGTGTTCAAATGTAATGTTGTAAAATGTAGCTATCGGTGAGAAACTTAAGAAATCTAGTTAGAGGGGGAATTATGACCATAGTTCACCCCACTAACACAAGCTCCAAGCAGCTTATACATCATTAAAATTGTTAATGGTAAGATTTTTTAATATAAAATCTTAATCGTTTATTTGCATATAATTTGAATTGTGTATTTTTATGCAAATCACCACAATACAATGACTTAAACAAACTAAACAGGAATAGTTGACAATAATAAATATTGTAATTAATTGAAGTGAGATGAACCGAGTGAAAACTTTATCCTATTAGATAAACTGCATAATTAGCAGTTGAAAAAAAAAGTAATAAATCGCAATGTTTGACATCATAATACTAGAATTGCAATAATATCGTATCGTGGGGCCTCTGGTGATTCCCACCCCTACTGTCCACCAGGATGATCTCAATCCACGATCCCAGACTTGTCGCAAATTAGATTACTTTTAAATCCAGAAAAAAAAGAAGCTCACTGTGTTTCTTGGTGAACAAAAAAGACAGGCGTGAAGCTAACATTTTTATGGTTTATCGTAAGGGATTTTTCCTGCTTTTGCCTTCACAATGAAAAGAGAAAAACAGGTTTCTAGTTTAGCTTGATGATGGTAGACAAGGTGTTGACTTGAGAGCTTTAGGTATTACAGCTGATATACACCAACGTATTCCTAAACTGACTGATTCAGCTCCAACACTGACTACTTTGACATCTACATCTGATTTATAGTGTTGACACTGCACTATGTGGGAAGTAAGTATTGTAAACGTCAAATAGTCACTGTAAATGTCGTGGATGAAATGTGAGAAGGAAGAATAAGTTGCTGCATAGCCAATGCCTGAGCTCTATTGTTCTCAGTTAGATGACCAGACATTCAGCCAGCAGCATTGTTGTGGCACTGGGAAGGCTGGAGGATCAGTTGGATATTCTGGTAACTGGTGTGGCTGGCCAGACGGCTAGCTAACGTAGAGAGTCCTACTAGTGGAAGCAGAGCTAATACAGGGATCTGTACTGTGCTCATTGTAAAAGGAGAGTCAATTATTTTGACCAAACATAAACATCAGTTTAAAGCGCATGAAAAATAATTGACAAAAATTATGAAGACGTTTGATAACACAATGAAAACTGAATTGTTATTCACATTGTTTTTTTGTCTTTCATTTCAGATATTTTGTGTTTGCTATCATTCAAGTGATAACTCTCTGTTACTTCCCCACAAAAAAAACACACACACAACAAACACACCTCTTAGCCCTGAAGCGAGCAGATCTCTTGAGGATTGTGCTCCCCTCTGGCCAGTTCAGGGGAGGCTCTAAGTGCTCTGTAATAGCCAGCAATCAGCCCAGATGGATAGAAACCAACGTCTCGCCCTCAGGAAAGAAATATAAATAAATAAGATGAATAAATAAAAGCCTTGTGTCCTCACAACCACATACTGCATTGGGCATGTGTTTTATAATGAATATAGATTGAGAGGTTCAAATATTTATGGTCCGGGGGTGGTGTGAGTTTGGGGGGCGGGGGGGGGGAGGGCTAATGGTGTGAAATCGCATCCCAAGTGGACGGAAATGAAAAAGGAAAATTCCTCTTGGTCCGGAAGCTTCCAAGCAAGCCTTTGTCAACTGGGATTCTGTAAAGACGCTTCCAGCACTATACTTTTTCTTTTCTTTTTTTTATGTTAAAAAAAACCTTAGCTGAGGTAGCATTGCATTGGGTAATCTTGTCGTATGTATGTATGTATATTTATGTATGTATGTATGTATGAGTGTGTGTGTATGTATGTATGTATGTGTGTATGTATGTATGTATGTATGAGTGTGTGTGTGTGTATGTATGTATGTGTGTATGTATGTATGCATGTACTGTATGTATGTACTGTGCATTCTTGTCGAAAACCAAAACATCTGCATTTAAAATAACGTCTTCTTAATCCCTGTGTGATGTCACAAAACAGCCTCGCTCGGATCAGATTTTACAAAATGCCTTTACACCTTGTTTCCCCTGAAGTGACCTATTCATCCCCATTACCTAATTTGCTCGTATGAAGCTTTCACCTAAGAGCCATAAACAGTTAAAGCCCTCCATTGGTCAGTGGAGAGGTGTCTGGGGACACAGGCAGACTAAGAACAGCCCAGGGGCCAGATGAAGAATAACTGAGTAGACTGCTTCGGAGAGGGAACATATTGTCCCTGACAAGAACAAACATTGGACTGATAAACAAGTAGCTTGGGGTGAGCAAGCGTTTTAGGGAAGCATGAGAGAGAGAAAGAGCAAACTGTAAGCGGGAGTCAGAGGAGATGAGCCGAGATGAGCATTGACTCCAAAAATAGTCACACCGAGGCCTCGGGAGAGCTCTGAGATCCAGTGATTCTCTTTTACCTCGTTACCTGGGATCCGCCTCAAGATGTTTTGCGTATTTGTATCCAAACACGGGGGCCTGTGTGTTTTGTCTGTCTGAAAGAATATTTGTGATTTGGTGTACAGTCTATGTGTAAACATGCTCATATGGGGCATCCAACCAAATAAACGTGTACATTTGGCTGCTTTAATTCAGTTGATTGAACTGTGAAACACTAGAAAGCAGTGCGGTAACCCTGGTTAACCCGCGGCTCACCAAGGCAACTGAAATGCAATGTTCATCACTACGTTGCACACCAATTACGCAGACAGAGGAGAGATGAACATGAAAGTCGACATTAACTACTTTTGCCCTGCAGCACTGAGATTGTCTATCAATAATAACGTGCATGTCTCTTAAAAGCGTCTCCCGGCTCTTCTGGCGATGATAAAAAAACACGTCATCTGAGATCCTTCTTTTCAGAGCTGCACGACTCCCGGCACTATCACTACTTAAGAGGCATGAAGGATGCTTGTTGTCAGACAGAAAAATATTGCCGTCTTGAAGTAAATATTTTGTCCCACATTTGAAGGGTGGTTTCAAACTTAAGTGTTTTAAAGCGTTGTTTGGGGTTTCGGGGGCTTAGATGAGTGCCAGAGAATATTTGAAGGAGGCAACTTCTGGTGGCAGGTGGAAAAAAAAAGTAGCCTGTTGGGAGGCTTTAATAATAAAACGAGAACATGTGGAGACTTGCTAGAGTTAAGTACACTTAGGAGTGCACTCAGAAGTGTTGTGGAACAGATACCGGATGACAAGTTGGGACCAGGAGGTGCCATGAAGATGGTTAACAAACCGGCGCTCTGAATCTGGGTCGATTGTCTGTCGATAAAGAAAACAGATTTGTCTTTATGGTGATTGAAAACATTAAAATAATCATAAAATTCCCACAGACCTGATTAACAGACTGTTATACAGCACAGAGCTGGAAGACTTCTTGCATTCGTACCTAGAGGCAGTTAATGGGAATGTGTTCCATTCATAAGCAATAATTACTGAGTGCTGGTGTCTGGATGCTATGATGCTACAGATTGAACAATAAATGTGAGTGCATTTCACTTATGTGTGTACAAACATAAGAATGTGTGTGTGTGTGTGTGTAGCCTCTCTCTGCCATCAGGAGGTTTTAATAGAGTAGTATATTCCTTTGCATTTTACATGACTGTAGGGCACGCTGCTCTCGCCTGTCTGCTCTGCTCAGATCAGACGCTCAAATTGGAGCACAGAAAGGACTGCAGGTCTTCATACTATCCCGCACTGTAATGTGTTTTTGTGCCCTTATGTGTGTTCACGGGCATGTGTGCATACTTCACATATACCCACAAAATTAATTCCTAGTATTCTTCAACACTTTTAGGATTATTCTTGATCTGCCAACATTCCGTCAGAGCAAAGTCTGAATTAATAAAGTCATTGTGCTTCAGCACTTCGTATACTGGCCTGGATTGTGGTGTGTCAAGCCAACACAGGTTAACTGAATCTAAATTACATAATTTTAGCCATGCTAGCAGCATGTCATGTGTTGCTATAAGATCTTGACTACACATTCATGATCCCCAGAGGGTGAATTCCTGACTTTGGAGAAGCCTGACATTTCATCTAGCACCAATATCAGTTCAAAATTAAATTTAGGACCAAATAGTCCCATCAGACGCAGCGATACTTTTTGTATACTAATGAGCAAATGTTGATATTATCATTATCAGAATGTAACTCAAAGCAGTGCTGTGCCTCAAAGAGTGACTTTACATTTCATTTAAATTGACATTGCCGTCTTTGATACTTCCCCTAACAACAACATGTAATGTATTTATTTCCAGAAAAGCAAAAATAATTGGGCATTGGCAAACTTTTGGCTTTAGATGGAATGATGCTGGCCAAGCCGTATCTTTTTGTTTCTTTCATTCTCTCAGTTGGACGTCTCCAACCATGCAGTCTGTATGTCTTTGTTTTCACAACACAGGAACAGGTCTCTGAGGCCTTTTCTCACACTTCTCTTCTCCCACGCCCCCATTGTCATCTCTATTAGAGACAGCCTAAAGTCTAATTAATAATGTATCCCTCCATACTTTAATACAGAACACAACATTAATTAATTTAATCCAGGTTTGGATGTTCAGGGTGGACTATTCACCTATTCCTAACCTACACAGATACATTTCTTCTTTTTTTTTAAAAGCAGGAGGGAAAATACTTCCAATTAAAGAGCAGAGTAGGCTTGACAGAATATTGCCCATAGCAAACACGACGCTGAAAATCAATGTGGAAAAGGCAATAGACATGCTTGATAAAAATTGACCTCAGACCTCATTAATATACATCTTATTTATTATCAAAGCTGTCATGAGCAATGAATACTGTACCTAACGCTGCTCACGCTGAAGTGGCCGTAGCAGGCAGGCTTGCTGAGCACGGAGAGCCAGAAGAGTGACTGACTCATGTTTCCACACGAGAGAGCAGTGAACTGGACTGTATGACCGGGGAGAGAGACAGAAAGAGGGGGGTAGACATCAGATGTAAAAGAGACCAGATGGAGGAAAAATAATCCGTGTTCTTTAAAGAGACAATAAAGTCGAATACACTCGTCAGTCTCCAACTGGGAAATACTCTTCAGTCTTATAAGGCGCATTAGGGTGAAGAGAGTTATACTTCAGCGTACTGCGCTTTTACAGAAATGACTGTAGGGATTACAGATGTTGCATAGTGTTTGTGAGATTTGTTCTAATGCCGACACACCATGTGTTTTGTGAGCCTTGTGAAAGTATACGTATGCTGCTATGTGTGTTTCTGTGTGCGAGGGCATTTACGTTTGTGTGTCTTTTCACTTAATGCAAATTTAATGAGACCTGCCCTGCTTGCCTGAAGAAAACTGCTGCCAAATCCTCTCATCCCCACTGACAGGGCGCGGAGTGAGTGAAGAACTATTAAAAAGACTAATTGCCAACAGGATAGACCTGTCAAACAAAAGGTGCAATTTAGACTGAGGACATAAACTCATAAGAAAGAGAGGGATGAATATAGGAGGAGATGGACAGGAAGAAAGAAAGGTTGTCAAATTATAATTAAACGCATTCAGAGTTATTTTTGGACAACATAGTATGTGGGCTGGTTGAAAGGAACAGGCAGACCATTTGTTTTTAAATCCTAAGATCTACAATTTGAATTCTAATATAATTCTTTCCAGTGTTTAAGCAACCTGTACAAGTGAAGGATAAACTGGCGGCTGTTGATTTCACCGGCTGGGATGACAACGGTCATCTGTAAAATGACTAAACTGTAGTTAATTTGGTATAATTTTGGTTAATATACTCTCTGCGTGTCAGCGTTTACAGGCCAAAGACTCAACATAAGATGGTTTTGTCAAAGACAAAACACCACTATCATTTCTAAATTAAGAAGCGGGCTGTGTGTTGACACAAACATAGTGAAAAGTCATTTTCAAGATAAACAATCTAGATGAACCCTTGCATCTACAACAAATTATGCCTCAATAGACAAAAAAATGTTGAACTAACAAATGCAATATTTCCTTGTTTTAGTAACCTTGGGTAAAAAATTCAACTTAATGTCACAGAGTTGTTGATAATTAGAAAAACTTGGAAAAACACCAGCCGTATCCTTTAAGTTTGCGTGTGTGTACGTGCACATATATACACACACACACATATATATATATATATATATATATATATATATATATATATATATATATATATATATATATATACTATACAAGCAAGGGAGCAAGTTTCACCACCTAAAAATATCATCTGTATGCAGCACTCTCCATCTTCACACTAAATTGAGTGGCTGAACACAACTCAATTTACAGAGTCTAGGTAGAGTTATATTGATAAATATTAGATGGGATACTTTTATTGCATAGAGCCTGTCGTGGTTGTTGTTTCAGAAGTGTGCTGCCTGTACTTACACAGCAAACCAGAGGGCGAAAAAGTAAACCCTCACAGAAATAACTAAAGCAACAGAAATAGTACACACGCCACGAGAAAGAAAAAGGACCGCTGCTTCATCTAAAGGCTGTGTGGATTTCACCTGGAGCGATGGAGGAGGTGTTTTGCTCTTCTTTGGATCTCTGAAAAGCTTTTAAAAATGCTGCGGCATTTTCTTGATTCAATCAATATTTCAATGGTGTTGTGGGAATAAAGAAATAAGTGAATAAAACACATTTTTCGTATAAATGCTCTTATCGCTGAGTTGTTTCCATGTATGGCCCCTGGACAAGCAGCAGAGGAACATGTGTCCCATTACAGTGTGGAAATGCAGGGATGAGACAAACCCATCACTTTGTAACCAGGATAACAATTAAAACATACATTAGATGCTTCTGGGAAATAAACATTGTTTTCATTACAACATACCGAAGTAAACACTTTCTTTTTCTCGTCACGCTTCTTGTTCTGACTTTGATTGTCTTCGTCTCTGATCTTCTATCAGGTTACAGACAGTGACTTCATCTGCATCGCCCTGTCCTGTTCAACCCCTCAACCAGATGTATTGGTATGATCGTATAAGGGTTGTGTGTGTGTGTGTGTGTGTGTGTGAGAGACAAAGTATATATGTGTGTGTGAGAGAGAGAGAGAGAAAGTAACAGTGAGAGGAAAAGAGATTGTCTGTGTGTTGATTTATGATGCTGTATTGGTAATCAATATGGCTCTTTTAAGTCATTTAGATGCAGTGATTGATACTTGGAGTGGTCAGCATCTGGGCTGGGAACTCGAGCTGTAAGTCTGACCGGTCCCCTATGGGAAACAGTATCTGTACTGAAACCAGTGCATCTATTGTTTGTGCTAAAGTGAATTAGCTGGAAATAAAAAGCTGTAAAAATGAAAAGGCACTTGTCAGGAACTAAGTTAAAGAAGCTTCTGAAATAACTGACCTGGAGTGAAACATCTGAAACCTTTAAAAGGGGTTAGTTACTCTAATCTTCTTCTTATTTAGTTCCTATAGAGACTATGAAGGACTGCACAGTTTAGTTTGGGGGGTGTTTCTTGTCTTCTCTTTCATGTGCAGGTTGAATTGACATGAGGGTTAGATGAAGATAAGAACATACAGAAACCTCTCTTTGGTCGTCTGTCAGCGGACAGAGACAAGACTCCCTCCGACCGACATACTTTACCTCCGGCCAGGCACGGGAAGATAGGTAGCTACTTTGATTGAGCTTTGATTAAATGTTGTTAACAATGCAGAGAACTGGTTTGGCCTTTTCCTAACTTGGCCAGGACACGGGCCGAGGGGCCACGGACAAAGACTACAAAGTATTCCCGCATGTGCTTTTAGAAACACAAGATCGCTAAACTCTCAGAGAAGCTGTTGGTGAATTAAACTGTCATGTCTTGGGTTCACCTTTGAGATGCTTATTACTTCTTTTTTTTTTGAGGAGGAGGAGGAGGAGGAGATCAGAGCATGTTGGACAATAAAAGTGATATATTTCACCCGAAAAATACAGAAAATAATTTTCGAACTGTAATTTTAAAGAAAATAAACACAATTGCTAATAGTAACTACAGTCATGAATCTATATGTATATATTTTCTTTTTCCAAACATTACTTTTTGTTTTGTTAGAAATGTGCAGATTACATGGCTCCATGAACACAGAGGTAACACTGCTCCAAATGTCTTCATCTAACCTGTGTTAACAGTCTGAGGCTGATCCAAACTATTAGAAAGGAATGTTTCATCCGGGGCGATGAAAGACAACAACTACACTCATCTTATCAGCTCCTGGTGATCAGGACGGATACTCAAAACCCTGCATGGGGGATCTGAGCCCAACAGACAAGGAGCACACTCACACAAATAAATCCATACATTTCTGTGAAAGCCACACACACACACACACATAAACACACACACACACACACACACACACACACACACGCACACACAATACACTTGTATTTATATATTACTATAATCTCAATAATGAGCAAACAACTACTTACGGAAGTTGATGACAGTCAAAATAGCCCCACTGAGAAATAATCTACCCAACAATGGTTCTGTTATTTCAACTCTCCAGTGTTTGGTTTGACTGACATTCCCAAGAAAATACTGCATATTTCTTTTCTATTTTTTCTTGGGGGGGTGGGGTTGAGGTATGCTTATATTTTATTTTTCATTTGGAAGATTTGTACAAAAAATAATTGTGGATTTAAACCATTTATTTAAACCAAGTGCCTTTTCCTCCAACCCCACATATAATAGAAACATATCCTGATGCTGCCCTGGTGTGGAGATATTTCAAAATAAGTAAATATGGTTTACTAGTGAAGATATTGTACATCCAGTTTAGTAAATACACATGTCGGTAAAACTAATGCAGTCTAATTCAACAGTCCTGCCCTTCATGAAGGTTATAATGATCAGCATTTAAGAGATGTGTTACTTTATGATCATTTTGGAGATCGTTTATGGCACTGTTGGTTGAATTTGATTGTGTTAAACTGACAAGTATTACTTATATTACTTCGTTGATAGTCAGATTTATTGCAGAGCTGCTGTATTAGATTGTATCAGTTCCAGCTAGGCATACGTAATAAACTGAGTGCATATGTCAAAGTAATTGTTCTACTGGGCTACTTAAACATATATCTAATATAGTTAAAAGATTTGGTTGAACATGAAAACAAAATTAATAAAAGAGAAAATGAAAAAACTCCAAAATAATAATATAAGAATTGTGGCTGTTGTTTGATACTGCATTTGCTCCATTTCTTATAAAACAGCAGTTTTCATTCTTCTAGCAAAATAACATTAAAAGACTGTAGAGTCTTCAATAAACACAACAATAAGTCAAAGCGCACAAATATGAATAAATGCATCATCTCACATGTTTCACAAGCGCCGTACCTGATGTCTCATTGATTATTTTGGACCGAAACTGTAACAAAAAGCCACACGCATGTATCGGATCTCACAGGCCGGTATTTCATGTCCAGCGCTGCACTGATTGCAATAGATTTCAGATGAGGATCAACACTTTGAAACTGAGTCTATGACCTGAGGGTTGAGAAGAAAGGAGAAAAATAGAGAGAGGAAAAGATACAGAGGAAAAGGAGGAGAAGAGAGAAAGATGGATAGTTCGGGAGAGGGGAAGAGAAACTGGGTACAAAAAAAAGGACAAGAGCAGTCCAGAGAAATAATTTAAAAAAGAGGGATACAGGTAAACCAACTAAAAGAGTGAGTGTGTTCAGCGGATCTAAATGTGGGTGCTGGTGTTAATGTTATGTCTACTCCGTAATAGGAGTCATAATAAATAGCCTTGCATGCTCGCGTCTGCTTGTGTTTTCCTTCGTGTGCAATCTAAGAAAGATGTATTCATAACTGGCCGTTCATAATCCAATCTGTGACTGATTTAGCTGTCTGCTGCCCAGGAGCCAGGCAGGCGCTACGGGACACCCCATCCAACACTCTGCTTTCCCACACCGGGACAGCGGGACACTGGGGTACCCCCGCGGGGCCGGAGCTGGGTCGGAGCGGGCCGATCACCTTAGTCTAAACTGACGTGTCTGCTTAACACACACACACACACTCCAGGTAGTGTGCATGACAAGGGCTTGGAGGCGATACTGCATCAGCAAGGCTACGTGCTTTGGCCTGTGGTGTAGAATATCATCCCTAAAGGGGCTCGGGAGGTGTGTGTCTGTGTGTGTACGTTTGATCTGCTGTAAGTATTTTTACATTTCTGAGACTATGCGAGATTGAGTGTTGCATGTTTTGGCACGTGTGCCAGCATGTAACAGAGACGGAAAAGCTCTTAACGATATATTTAACTGCATAGTAATGGTACATTTGAGTAGCCTAGAAGACATTTACAATCACACGAAGCACACTGAGGAAATACTCACTGGCATTAATCCTCAGGCAGTGAATCAGAATGGCCTTCCCCTCTACGTCTGGATAATAATCATCACCATGATTTTCACCACCGTCTTTCAAATGTTCTTGGCTGTTGCCTCTGGGTCTCTTTTGTTTCTAAAATACCAAACCTCCCTCATTATTGGTTTTATGCAGGGATGACGACTACACACCGTAGTTTAGAATATTTCAAGAAATCGCTCCTCCCGAACCCTATTTGGCTTCTTCGTGAGCGCGAGGGGAACTTACCCAACATAACTCAAAACAGGGGCTTGTATTTACTGAATCCTCTTTCAAGGCCTTAGGAATTAATAACCAAAAACAAATAGAAAAACATCCCAAGTCCAGGGGTCATGGTAACTAGGGGGTATTGTTGTTCCCTGGATCTCTCGCCTCTCACCCTCCGTAATGAATATGAGAGGCCTAATAGACCCTCAGCCTGACCTCCAATAAGTGCTCCACGCTTGGAAACATGAATTGCTGTCTTCAAAGCGCTGCCACTTCCTGAATGTTGCCCTTTCATTGAAAGTGTGAAGTGTGTGTGTGTGTGAGCATACACACACTTGAAACCAATGTGGCAGAGGTGACTGCCCCCTCGAGCAGTGAGGAGAACCAGGGGATTCCAGACTTTCAACAAAGTTCAACAGTCACAATTATTCATAATTGCAGAGTCCGTGTGAGTATGTTTGCGGGTGAAAGAGAGGGAAAGTTGAGAGACCCACAAACTGACAAACTCAATAAATGGCTAAAAAGAGTTTGGCAAACCGGCGGTTTGCCAAACTTGTTGTTTTTTCGGGGGCAAGAGAGACTGATAGAGGTTTTATTCCCGGTCAAAGAAAAGGTGAAAGGTGGCACCAGCTGTGTTTCCTAAAGAAACCAAAATGAAGACGTAATACAAAAATCTTTGAAATAGTCCTAATTAAATTATTTCCAATCTGACAGAAATCTACGGAACAGAAATCATACCACGAACTTCAATTTCGCCTAATTCTCTATTTCAACCAAAAGGCCAAAAATCCAGTCTCATCTCGTACCTTATGAATTATTTCAGTTGAATGTGTACTTTCACAGGCTTCCTCACACAGGACACAATCAACTGCAATTAATCTGATCAATGGAATGTTAAACGGCGTACAGGATATGCTGCGGCAAGACTAAGTGCCCTCGAGCCCCGTCGAGGATATTCAACGTGATGGAGAAAAACCATGTCCCCCGTCTCCTCAGGGGACTAAATCTCTCCCATGTTAGATAAATTAGTCTGGGTTAGTACCTGGACTTCCTATAGTCAACTTGCAACCTTTTGATCTCTAACTATGGCAAAATGGATCCAAGCTGATGAATTTGTACGCCCCGGTTATGATTGATTATGTGGGTGCATAGGACGGAAAGGCCTGCCAAAGTTTATTTTGAGTTTTTTTGGCGGTGGAAAGGGTGTTGGTTTCTTTTAATATTGGAGGATTTAGAGAAACTGGAAGAGTATTGGAAGAACATGCAGGAATACAAAATAAAAGTGCAAAAACACAGAATCGAAGGAGTCGGGGTCATCAAGTATGAGCTGGATCGGAGGGGGGCTGCTGTTGTGTGTGAGACAACGGCGGTCTTGGGAGCGGTGTTGAGCTGGACAGAGGACAGATAATAAGTTAAATGATGACTAATGAATGACGCTGTAATGATCTTGTCTACAGCAACTGGTTCCCATGCAAACCCGGAGAGATGAAGAGAAAAGCTGCAGGCCGTCACACTCTTTCTCCCTCACACACACACACACACACACACACGCACACACACACACACACACTCACGCACATGCACACATATGCAGATAGGATAAAATAGAAACACATGGTGAGTGTGTGTGTGTGCTGCTGTATTACTTTACACACCGCTCACTCTTCTATTGCTTTCTCTTCTCAGGCCTCCACACACGGAGCAGCAGAAAGTTGCCGCCTCTGTCTATTCCAATGAGGGGACCTTTTCCTCCTCGGCAGGCTGCAGCGGTACGTTGTGCCACGCCACATTTACACAAGAAGAGGGACAGATCATTTGAAACACATTTCAAATAATCCAATAACTATACCCTACACTTATAGTAGAGGTGACACATTGTTTACAAAAACTGAATTACAAGGAAAGTATTTATGACAGGGTCGTTCTACTATAAACTGTCAAGGTTTACCTGGTAACTCTCAACCTAATGAGCTGGATCTCCACTGTTACATATGGTTCAACCAAAACAGAGGTTGCAAAATGGTTTTGTTAAATGAGAGCACTTCCAAACTACCGGAAGTCTAGTCATCACCAGAATGTTGCCATGCAAAAAGAAAGAAAGAAAATGCATGAATTTCAATGTTTGCAAATGGTGAACTACTGCTATAAACATGACATTAGGACCTATTTGGACAACTTCGACGCAAGAAAAACATTTAAACAGTTTCTAAATGTATATGTATATTCTGTAAAGGCAATTAATCCTTTGACAAAAAGTAACTTCATCCTGTTGTGCAAAGTGTTGTTCATTGGCTCATGGCCTGGATGCATCCCTGATTTCAATGAATATGTGCAGCCTTATATCATAAACCAGTGTCCTTACATCTCCTGTATAAGTGCCTGCTCAGGCATTAAAGAAGCCACATGTGTGACGATGGGATGAGTGAAGTGTGTCAGCCGCATAAATATTACATACAAACAAATGTTTCACGTGTGACACATGACTGACCTTCTACGCTAAAGAAACCTTACAATTACAAAGTTGTAATGGAAGATTTGAGGTAGAAGCTCAGACATTTTAGGATTTCAAACATGTTTGACTCTGGACTACTTTTTGATTTGTTATAGTAGGAAAGCCAATGTAAATTAAAAAGTTACATTTAATATTTTCTGATTATTTTGATGTGCAATAATGATTTAACTGTACGATAAATGGTACAATAATTGAACTGTGTAATACTCATTTATACTGTACATCTCAAAAAATATTCTGAACTTATTTAACTTATATTTAAATAAAATGTAACTTGAACTTATATTCATACTATTCTTTATATTTTATATTTAACACTTAATACATCCAACTTCTCAGCATCATTGTGCTTGTATGCACTGTGGTGGGATGGACATATTTCTTACATTACACTTTATCTTTTAAAATGACTTATTTTGTCTACATATATTGCATACTACATATATTATACATATATTGCCGTTATGTAATTTGACAGAGTCCTGTGTTTGCATTTTACATGGACCTGAGAAAATTTAAAGTACCAATTTCCCCCTGAGGATCAATAAAATATTTTGCCACAGCTGCAACTGGAGCTGAAAATGCTCAAAATCAAATGTTTTTTGATTTATTCAGACTGAGGGACTACCTTGCTATTTATCTCTGATTCACCACTTGAATATAAACATATGCAATGACCTCATCTGTTGTCATACTGTTTTAGTACCGGTACACTTGACACCAGTGTACCTGCTCTACTTAGTCTATTCCCACTGGAGGGTTTTGTTTTCTGAAATCAGATTGCTTTCTGATTGGTAAGAGATATAATCCTGAATGGAGTCATTAAGAAATGTAATTATATTTCAGTGTCTTTATACATTAAACTGACTAAAGGAGCTTGAAGCCTGAAATTAAACACCCCAATTCCGTTTTTGGTGTTTGTATCGCTACTCTCTCCCAGCTCAGCTGACTCTGTACGAATGGTGTAATGCATATATGGAAGTAAACACACACTCACAGCAGGGTGTGGAAAGTAGATTATCTGTAACTTTTCTGCATATCCATCCTTTATACATTTAGCCTCGGGTACTTTTTTGGAGAAGCTGCCTGAATGAGATCAAATCATTCAAACAGTAATCCAACCAGAAAGGGTATTAATGAGATATCTGAAGTGTTAATGTGCATTTTCTGTAGAATGCTGATATTATTAAACAACTAATTCATTTGTAGTAAGACAGAAAATTAATAGTTAACCATCCTAATAATTGATTGACACTTTTTCTTGATAAATGATGAAACATTCTCTAGCTCAAACTTCTCAAATGTGAGGAATAGTTGCTTTTCTCTGTTTTTTTATCAATGTGAATGTATCTATCTCAAAAGGGACAGTTCACCCAATTATCAAAGATACATATTTTTCCTGTAGTGCTATTTATCAACCTAGATTGTTTTGATGTGTGTTGTCTAGTGTTGGAGATTGTGGTGGTAGAGATGTCTGCCTTCTTTCTAATATAATGGGAATGCTTGTGAAGCTCAAGGCACCAAAATCGTATACTTAAAAAACTCAGACAACGTTGACCTGTTGTGAACTGTTTTATTAGTTCCGACATGAATGCACATCTAGAAGGGAGGTCAATGTGCTTGTGTGTGTGTGCATATTGGACTGGGTGTTGTGGAATTAGAGGTGGACTTTGGGTGTCAGGGCATCAAAGGCCAGTTCTCTCCACGGACGCTGTTCGCCATTTTACTTGATAGCCCTTTTGACTCAGAATTGTGAGGGCAAAAGTTAATGGATCATTCTCTATGTGTGCGTGTGTGTGTGTGTGTGTGTGTGTATGTGTGTGTGTGTGTGTGTGTGTGGAAGAGAAAGAGTGTACAACAGTAAAACTCTGAGCGCCCTTGTATTGCTTCCACTCACAGCAATAGACAAAGAGGGCGGGTGTAAAGTGGTAGAGGAAGCAGCACACAATGACTTCATGGGATAACTTCAATATATTTTCACCCCAGGAATGTTTTTTAACTTATATACCAAGACAATGATAACATATCTGCATATAGAACTACCAGAGAAGTCCAGGTAAATGTGAGTCTCAATGGAGGCAGTAGAGAGTGTGTGTATATAATAATAATAATAATAATAATAATAATAATAATAATAATAATAATAATAGTGTGTGTGTGTGTGTGTGTGTGTGTGTGTGTGTGTGTGTGTGTGCATGATTCTCAGATCTTCACATTAACAGAGTGCTGGTATGACTTACTCCCTGAATAAACTCACTAAATAAAAAATAAATACAATCTGATCTACTTTCGATGACTACACCTTTTCATCATTCTATCTTCGAGCCCCTCCCCCACCGGTGTTACCATGGAGATGACCAAATGCATATCATATGCATGCATGAGTTCGTGTGGTTTATGCGCTCAGGGCTGGGCAGCAGGCAGAGGGGGAGAGCAGGGGGCGACACAGAAATGTGTTCTACTTAAAATGCTAATTTTACATATTTAATGCCACAGAGCAATTTTATATTGGGAGATGAGCGTAGAGGCAGTGAAGCGAAAGGAGAAGGGGGAGAGCACTTATAGCATACACTCGTCTGTCCAACAGGACGGAGGGGGCTGTGGGGGCGGGGGGGACGATGAAAGCACAAATTCCCTTCTCCCCACTTAACTCATTTATTCATCTGTTTGTACCCTCTCCTCTCCTGTTTCTGTTTCTGTTTCACTCTCTCTCCCTCTCCCTCTCTCATAGCCTCTTACCCTCTCTCTCACTCTCTCGCTCTCTCTCTCCCCCCCCCTCTCTTTCTGTCCAACAACGTCCCAAGCTTCGTTATATAATTGTTGATGTGTGATGAGACAGATATTCACTGACAGAGGTCCAAAGTGTTTCACTTTAGACGATATCAACCAGAGATTCCTTGACCTGTTGCAGAAAACACTAACACACTTGCATTTGTAAAATGATGCAGGCTGCTGTATGTGATATAATATAAGGGCCTTTTGTAGTTTAAAATATCCTTTACAGGCAGTATCATATCATGTAATTACTCACATGTTTTGCAAATGTATGCTTATAAAAGTAATTGTTTGATAGAGAAAAAGATCCTAACAATCAAGTAAAAGACGGATCAAACTCGTCTAAAACTGTAAAATAGAATATCAAAGTTTGGTAGTTTCCATATGTTGTGTCAACATGACAGAACATGTATATCCACATCATTTTAAACTATTAGTTCAATGTCCCAGTGTGGTCTTGAGGTCTCTCTCCTGACCCCAGCTAGCATGCAGCCATCAGTAGTTTCATGGTTGATTACAGCTGTTCCTGGATTACTCCTGTGTTGTTTTTGGGGCTAAAGGTAAAACCAGATTAACTCGACTTTGGATCTGTGAACTCAGCTGGAAGGCCGGAGGGCTGGTTCTCATGGAGAGAGGATGGACACACACATCCACTGAGCAAGACCATAAGACCATGCACACACTCCAACACACACACACACACACACACACACACAATCGTATTCACTAAGCAATAACTGCAACTTCTTGTATTCTGAAATGTAGCAGCTGAAGTTAAAAACGCCATGTTTCTAGTCAACGGCTTTTGTTTACATATTGCAACATGAATTCTTTCTAGCCCCAATTTGCTCCTGAAATGCTTCTTACACCAACAATAACAGATTATTAAAATGTAATGTTGCCTGGTTACCTTAATCATGTCTGCATACCATTACAGGGGCCATCAGCAAAGCTCTCTCAGTGCGTTTACTATTTAGAGCACTTCCTCCATCTCCATCTTTTACTTGAGTACAACGTTGGCTCAAATGCACAAGCTTAAGAAGTGCTAAATAAACAACTGAATAAACAGTTCCAAAGACTTGGAATATACTCCACCACAAGTTGTGAGAGTTTAGAAAGTTATAACATAGTGTTGCTGTTGTTAAACATGGCCTCCATTTGACTTCAATTCATAAAGGATTAACTCTTCATTCACGAAAAACGCCTATCCAGACTTACCCAAAGTAAATTGAAAGCTGTAGGAGAACCATTTGGAGTAAATGCATGGTTTTGGTCTCTTTTGAAAGGTAACACTCTGAAGTGTTTCCCCCCAACAGTCAGAATCACTTTAAGTGCTGCTAACATTGAGTAATATAAGTTACACACAAAACACAATGGGAGCATAGCATAACGCCTTACCTAGTCCAAGTAAAAAGTAGATTATAATTTTACAGAAAATGAAGATTTTACACATGTTTTACTAAGGGTATGTTTAGGCGTTTTTCCAATAAAGGCCATTTGGAGACTCCATTTCAGGCCCTAATAAAAGGTGAAACAGAGGTATCATATACACATTCACTATTGCACCATTGCTGACACAAAGGAACTGAAGCATAAACACTTTATTGTGTTTTTCCCCGAATTGAAACCAAATTGTGTGCAAAATGAACCAAAATCGACAGGTTGTCATCACACAGTGAAATTGTGGGTTTATTCACTTATCTGGCATCCCAACATGGCACTTCCTTGTTTTCATCTTTTCATTGGCTATTCGAATCCAGCATTTGACAAATCCGACTCCGTGTGCGCGCAGAGTAGCCAAAAGAAGTTGGTCAGCCCTCTTCTTCTTCGCTGACTCTGGTTGGCTAATGTGGGTTTAGAAGAGGATATCTTGCTCCTATTGGCTTACATTTGGTGTCAATCGAAAGGTTAGAGTCAAACGAACAGTTTGATATCCGGGTTGTAAAGGTGCGCAGCAGAGAACGGCTTTTATAGCTACTTTGTCATATCTGCTGGCTGATTTGAAATGATGCAACGGCAGTTTGTGGATATTTATGGATATAATCACGTGTTTTGGACAAATCTTTTACTGAATTGGACCTTTTTACGACGTAACAAGACCGTTTTTATTGGAATGTGATGACCTGTGGCTCAAAACGATGCTTCATCAGTGAGTCGGCTTGATTTTAAAAACGTTTGTTTGTTTGTTGTTGTCCAACAAAAACGTTGCCTGTAGCTGCTGTGGTGGGTCCGATCTTGAAATGGAGTGGATAGTTAGAATCACAAGAATCATAGGTTTCCAGAAACATACGACACTAGTACCTAACTATAAATAGATGGACGATGAACGGTACGATCTCCAGCGCACAGTTGGCGGGCCCGCCCACGGGCCACCGGAACGTTAAGACTCTGTTAAGACCCCGTTTTTGTGTTCTCCATTCACTGTGGAGGCATGCGAGAAAAACTAAATGTTCTTCAAGAATTTAAGGCAACACACAATGAGGAATTGGAATACAAATGGTAATTTTAAGGGTGAAGTATTCCTTGAAATCCCAAACCCTGAGGCCTTCTGCATCAGGCTGACTGGTAGCCTCTGCTGTGGAGCACAGTGGAGCTCAATGGAGCCAGTGAGTCCGGTCTCTCTAGCTAATGATGCCCATGGCTGGCTGGAGCTATTGACAGTCCCTGACACTAACAGCAAAGCAATCTGCCTCCAAAGTCCCTGGGCTCTGTGTGTATGTGTGTGTGTGTGCACATTTACTCAGTCAACTGACTTTCAATTTCCAAATTTTTCTGTGTGAAGAGTTATTCTAACCCCAAGCCCCCTAGTCTGTCCTAAAGGGGTGGTGTGCCTGGGTTATAGGCCTGCTTGAATAATAATTTTAAGAGACCATAACGATGTTCAAGAGAAACAGCAGGCAACATACTGTAAGATGCCAGTGCTTAATGTGTCTTCACTGATGCAGTTTAAGTGCAATTACAAATACATTTACAGTAATTGATAGGAAGTATTTGTTCCTCTCTTGCATAACCCTGCTCTCGGTAACATCACATCTGGATTATTGGCAGCACAGTCATCACTTCTAAGTACAAGAGGGCCTTTTGGTCACAGTAGACTTGAGTGAGCGTGCCATCTTGCCAGTCACAGATGTCCTTAATGACTAGTTTACTCTGAGGAAAGACAAATAACATAAGATAAAACTGACAGGTTAACCTTTTCAATTATCTCTTAGCCATGAGGAAAAACAAGGCACACTGTTAATGCAATGTGGCACGAAGACAATTGAAATATCATTGCTCTCATATCCTGGGGCCGACACACACTGCATTTCCCTGAGAAACAGCACAAAATGCCCAACAAAACAGCTGGAATTCCATTCCTGTGCATGCTTGCAAAGTTCAACTTGCCATTGACAGCAGAGTCTCTCTGTGTCATATGCCTCAATAACACAATCAGCCATAAAGAACACACACGCACACACACAAATCTCAGTGAGTGGCCTGCTAGACACACAGCGTTTCACCAATCCTCCCACAGGCACCAGTCCAGCCCATGAGGTCATCGCCTGCCGAGACCCAGGATTATAACTCCAAAGGGACTCTTGGAAGCATGGGGTTATACGTTCTGACAGCCCAGCGGCCTGATTAAGCCCCCTGTTTGCTAACGCTAATGCTAAGCTAATATTAGCTTTGCTGTCAGTCCAAAGTTGCCTTTTTCAATGGCCCCGCCAGGCTAAATTATGGTAGGCTAAGCTAAGGCTATGCTAATTTCCCCCAGTGCACCTCTGTATTTCCTATCCAAATGACTTAACTCAGTGTGAGAGATTCATCATCACGTAATAAGCGCAATGCCCTGAGCTAACAGAGGATCACTTTGGTCCAATACAAGATTAAGGAGGGTCATATGCAGAGGATTTGGGTTTAACTAGTTTAGAGGTGGACGGGGGCAAGGCGAAAAAGGGTGAAGTGTATGGACACAAGCTTAATGTTGCTGCTTTTCTCCAGTATACAACATAGCAGTTGTTTGAGTACAATAACCTGTTTCCTTAGTCAATGACTGCAACTGTTTGTTTTTTTGCTCTAGTCCATATAGTTAGATATTAGATATCACATTACTTCAACCAACGTTTTCACTTCCATTTGTTTGTTTGTTAGCAAGATGTCTCAAACTTTGGTGTAAACCCAGAAGTACAATTCTCCAAACATATTGCTAGGTACAGCATTTTTGTCATTTTTATCTTGAACTGCACCTAAATGCCCAAAACATCTGGCACGTGTATCCTGTGATTGTGTCACTACGTGTACAGTATTTGGATGCAGATCCATCTTCAGATTAAAGGTTTTACATGTGTTGTAGTTTAAAGATAATTTGGCATCAGTTTCCATACTTTGCTTTAGTTGCATGTTGAAGTGTCCTTGAGCAAGACACTGAACCCCCAGTTGTTCCCCGGGTGCTTCACTGCAGCCCACTGCTCCTTAATAACAATAAGGATGGGTCAACTGCAGAGAAGAATTTCCCCACAGGGATCAATAAAGGATATATTATTATTATTTTTATTATTATTATTAATTCCTGGTGAACATGTTGCACTTTATTCATATTATTATTAAATAAAACTGGCATACCAGACCTTCACTGGCAGTTTGATGATGTAATGAAAAGGCATCGAAACCTTCACATCTGAATAAAAGTGTTGCAATCCCAAGAGGATCCCCTTTCCCTTTAAACACACACAGTGTGCTCTGTACACGACAATACTTGGGTTGCCTTGATCCTCTCTCTCTCCCTCTCTCTCCCCCTCTCTCTCTCCCCCTCTCTACCAATCAGCGCTCTGAGTACCTTGTGGTTTTAACATCAATTAAAATCCCAGCGCCACTTGCTGAGCTGCACTGTGCACTGTCACATCGTGTTGTGTGATCTTGCGGTGTGATGAGCTGTAACAAAAAGCTCCATAGTGTTGTTCTGCAACACACATGATCACAGACATATAGACCCTCTCTCTCTCTTGCTGTATATGCATTGTAACATGCAAACGAGTGACTGAAACATACAGCCATTATAATAAATGTTGTGTACACACACATTTAAATTAAGAGATTCATGCATGCCTGCACAAGCAAACACAATTACCAGACAATATGATTTGGCGGAGAAATCAAATAGAAAGTGTCATGAGAAGAAAGGGAGACTTGTGTGAGAGAAATCAACCATCATCATCTCCATCCGTACGAGTTCTCCGCTTCATTCTCCCTGTCCTAACACATCGCCCAGTAAACAGGCTGAGGCCAACGGCTCAACTCAACGCCACCACGTGTTATCCCAGAGTGTCTGCTTACGCCTCCCTGGGTCTAATCAGCTCTGACAAACCAAATATCTCTGGAGAGTTTACGCCACTTGGTTTGACTTGCCGGTTGACTTCTAACTACACAGCAGATCGTCTGGCTTTGAAGCGAGCCGCTTCTCCAACAGTTAATAGCTAATGCAGGAAATGTTACGGGTTAATGCTGATGAGTTATTAAAAAAAACACACACACAAAAAACAATGTCAATAAATAAAGCATTTGATCAATTGTGTAGTTTTAAAATTATTTCAAATAAGCTTAACTGCAGGTTTTATTTTTCATTCTGTTAAGTAATTCCATTTTTGCTGTTATGGTTTTTAATGAATGTTTCATACTGCTTGGATAAAAACAACTAGATGACTGAACTAAATGTTCAATCATCTAGTCAAAACGGAAGAAGTAGCACTGCATCATCATCATCACCACCACCACCATGGCTTTCTGTGTGTGTTCAGTGATGCTGACTGTGTGCGTTCACTGGTGCGTTCACATACTCTTGCATGACAGCTAAAGTAGCTCCGTCTAACGGCACTGATGTTCCCTGCCATTTGCCTTCGGGGCTTTTCCTCATTCTCTCTTTTCCTCACTGACTTTTTAAGTGTTCTTCTGTTTTTTTTTGTCTCTCCTTGAGGAAACATGACCAACAAAGCTTGGCTTCAGTGAGAGCAAGGCGACTGATCTCAGTGTCTATTCAAGGAGTTATCATCATGGCCTGTCAAAGTCTTCCACCAGCTTAGATGTTATTCAGTAAAATACAGTTTGAAGTGAGGGTGAGTGGAGCTGGTATTTATTTGCTGCCTCTTATTTAACTCCTTTTATAGAATAATGGTACTGTAAAGCTGCAGATTGGGCATTATTCAATATGTATCTGCTTTTTTAATGGTTTCATTCTCAATTCACAAACCACATTCAAAGTGGCAAAGAACAGTGATTGATAACTTTAGCCGCTTTATTAATTTTGTGATGTACTTCCATAGTAAGCATTTTTTTCCCCGTTTAACCCAATTAAAAGTCTTGCCTGTATACTGCGACACAGTTGCTGTTTAATTGATACGGAGTGTAATAATTAAATTGCTCTTTCATTTACAACATAACTGCAAATTGTTCTCAGTGTTGGGTGCTTTTTTTTCCCCTTCTTCCCCCCACTGAGCCCACTTGGATCTACTGTTGAGTAGACATGTGTAATAATAACAATATCGCATGGTCTACTTCTCAACCTTGCATAAGGAATAGAGCAGGAGATGGACTTAAGCTTCAGCAGGAAGAGAAGGAACAGAAGAGGCCTCGGGGTAACAACCACCTAATTGAATTGCATTTTACTTCGCTACTTTCCACAAAAACTAAAAGGATTGGAGGTTGACGAAAAGATGAGAGAGATAAAAAATAAATTAAAAAAGTTTTTACCTGAATGATGCAAGGGTCATTTCAGAGCACTCTTCGTAAAGACAGAAACGAATTATATCTCTGAGTTATGTACACTGCGTGGTCTATTATGCCTCAAGTGGACAAAATAGTAAGAAAATATGTCCTGAAAATCCTGACATTTATTTTGAATGAGATTTCAACATCAATCAGACAATGAATCTGGCACTCAAAGATGTCCCTTAAGTGAATCTTCCAAGCCCATCCATGAGGACATTTCAGATGTCTGTAAGGAAAATAAAATAAATCCCTCATCTGAGTAAACAACCAAATAATTTTACCTCAACAGTAAAGCCAAACGCATCTTAAGTTTGATCTCAATTTAGTTTTCAAAGAAAAACATAATAGTCAGCATGTCGTTTCACATATTTTCTTCTCTTCATTAACTTGGCTGACTTCTCCCCTGAATCATAATGACTAATAATAAAAATAGAGCTTTCCATAAGTCTGTATCCTTCGCGTTTATATTTGTTTTATTGGCCATGTGGCTTTAGGGCATTTTACTGCAAGAGAAGCAGCTACAACAAATTTGGAAAACTAATTGTGTGTGTGTGTTTTTATGCGTTTGTGCAAGTATATATTTGCGTTCATGTATTTCCTAAACCATCCTAAGAGCAGTTAAAGGCCTGTTGGGATGTAATGACTCGTGAATGTGTCCCTTATCTTTTAAAACAGTACACTGGATTCAGTACTTTGACCCGTTAAAAAACAATGGATTTCATAGCTTCTTGTCGTGTGAAAGGGACCACTTGAAGCGAGGAATCAAAGAATTATTGTTCAACTCTGCAGCTCTATAAATTATTGTTGTTTTGTTTGTACGACACCAAGATTTTGCGGAAGCTTTTTCCAGCAGCAATAAGCTGCCGAAAAACTAATAGCGTGTTACCCGACCAGCAACAAAAAATAAAAAACTGAATGGTTAACAAAGTGGAGCATCTATTGATCTAAAGAGCCAAGTATTGTGTCTGCACAAACCAAAACAGAGCTAAAGAGGGACTACTATTGGAGTTAAATTCCTCAGGTGCCTCAAATGATAATGTTGCTTTGTGTGTGCTGGATGTGTAAATAGCAAACATTAAAGGCAATCATAGTAAAACTGTTTTGGTGTGTGGTGTGGACCACTAACATAAGAACTCCAAAAAGCGTTGGCAGCTATCAGCTGGTGACATTTAGCTAAATCATCATTATACAGTTAAGAGGAACACAACCTAAATAAAGAATTCCAATGTGATATTTCTGTGGCAAAGGAAAGTTCAATGAACATGAGCTACTCTCTCTCTCAAAGCCAGAAACCAGAAAAGTGAGTATCAAACTTGTGTTATCAAGTATAACGTCTGGAGCTGCTCCATAGGTGATGAATGGGAGGCTGGTTTTATGCACCCACAGAATTTGAATTTTCCTTTTTTATACTCAAATAAGCTTTATTCCATCTAAGTGTTCTCATTTGGGAAACAGAAAATGTACCGATATACTCAATTGCTCCAGTAGCTTTGCCTACGGTGTGTGAATGTTAGCTACCCCTGATGGTCAGGTGGCACTTTAGCCACTGCCATCAGTGTATGAATGGCTGTGAATGAGTGAATGATGACAAGTAGTGTGAAAGCGGTTTGAGTGCTCGGAAGACCAGAAAAGCACTTTACAAGTACAGGTTCATTTACCATTTACTCAGAGCATTCCCCCTGAAGCGCTCATTGTCATCTACAATATCTATTCTCTACCAATTCATTGTCTATGCAGCAGTTCCAGACTTTACACTAGAAGACATCACAACATTTGAGTTTTAGCATTCCAGTTGTTGAATTTGTGAGGGAGCAGTTGATGTATACTAATATTTCTCAGACCCTAGAAATAACTTGTAAGATTTTTTTAAATGTCCACTATTATCACTATTGACTTTTCAAATGTAAAAAAAGAAGAGGGAACTCTATCCCTAAATCATTCAGATCCCCTGTTTAGCAGTAAATTACAGTACTGTTAAACCTGAGTCCGGTAACAGGAAATGGTTGCCTCAAACACACAAACTCATTTGCGGCAGTACCACTTGGTGTTTTCATGACCATGGTAGTCAGAGTGAGGTGAAGTCCTTCTGCCCACAGTTTTTCAGCGCTCATTAAAACAATGACCAACATCATAGGAGTTCTGTATGCAACTCAGTCTGACTCAGAGTAGCATTTGAGCCTCAGTATGTTCATTCCTGTGCGCATAGTTACGTATTCAAATTGGACTAATACGAACATACTGTCCTTGTTCTCTTTTAGATTACTTACCGAACATATACAGATGTTTGAGGACTTTAATCTTAACAGCATGAATCGCCTGTGACCACTGTTTAGTGTTCACATTTTCAAAGTAAAGAAATCGTATATTCTGTTTTCCCCAGTGGACTGATAACATACTGAATGGTGACTTCGTAACAACATATTCAATTATGAATTATTATTATATAACATTGCAGCCCTAATAATGTCTACACGCCTAGTCTATATATATACATATATATGCAATATTGTCAATTATTTTTAAATTATGATTCCATCATAGATTCCCATGGTGTGTGTGCTATCTGTCTTTGAGAAGGTGCCGACACAAGTTGCCCTAGGAAATCGACGTAATAACACACAAATGGTGCAGAGCTGTGTCCAATTTCACACGCACTGTCGCTGCTCACGGCTACTCTGGTCCGACCTCTGACCCCCTCAGCAACCAGACACTTGTTGTTGTGGTACAGTTCAATGGCAACAACACGCCAACCAAATCAAAAGCAGATACTGTCTTGTCACAAATCATGAGACATAAAAGTCAGGAAGGAAAACTAGGCTTCCTTCAAGAACTCATTACACAATACTGGAATGTTAGGAGTCGTGCATCTAGATTGTTATATTATGTAAATGTGAAGAATGTGAAGACATTATCTTAAACTTCCAAAAAGCAAGCCAGAGAGGATATGAGAAAGGTATGTGGAAGCAGACAAAGGAAAGGGCCCTAACATATTTGTTTTGTTCTCCTGCTCATTTACAGCTCTTTGCACAAAAAAAGAAAAGAAAATCACAACAAATAAAGGGAAAGCAGAACGAAGGGTAAACAAACTGAGTACTAGTGAAACTGCGACTTGTTAAAAGAGCTTAAGCTGGCAAATTAGTTTTGGGGTCAGAACCCGACTCAGTTCCATTGTCTGCCATGACACTAGTTCGTCATGCCTCTGCAGAGAAAATCAAATAAAACAATAGCAGCGTAACAGGAAAGATCAGTTGATGTTTTAGTAAATCCTCGTGATGGCCATTGTAGGAGTCATGGATGGGTAGCCATGGGAGTGTTTAGTAAAGGAAGTGACTAAGAGAGATTGCCAACTGTGTGCTGCTCACACAAGGTCTTAGTTATCACACTCAGTTAGACAGTGAAAAAAAGGCGGTTTCAACTTCAAGGAGAAAGTGGATACATTAATGTTTCTAAGCCCTTGGATGTTTCAATTCACGCTGTTATAACATTTCACTCTTAGACATAGTTTTGTCTTGCCATCCTATTTTGCATGTCATCTCAGGATATAGCAACCAAAACAGTCAAATGGGAAAAACATGGGGGAAAACTAAATGCCTGTTTATGCAATACTGGTAGTTTTAGCGAATGACAACTAATCAGTTCACAGATGAGTTTCCAGCTGCATACTAAACGGTTACTTAACAGTTTCAAACTTTGGGATAGTTTATGTTCACAGTACCGTTGACCGGCTAAATAGGAATATCTGCTCAATTCTTAAATTGAGCCCAGTCTAAAGTCTGCATTGCCCTCTCGAGTGTCCTCACACACACAGAGAAGCATACATACACCTCATTCAGTTACTCATGCACCCCTTAACCGACCGCCCACACACACACATACACACAGTGTACTGTTCCTCTGCCCTTACTGTGTACACGTCCAGGGGAAGGCCTGAGTCTGTAATTGCTGCCTCTGTGGCATGGACAGACAGGCGGACAGGGGATTGGAGATGACACGCACCCATTATTAGTGCAGCAAGTGCTGTTTTTGCAATTACAGAGGGTTTGGCTGAGCACACTGAATCAGACTTTGGGATTCTCTATTCAGGAGCCATTTAAACTCCAAATGGCTGAACAGCTTCTGTTGGCTCTGGCCTAAACAGAGCTGGGCTGGGCCCCGCCCTCAGCCTGAAAATCAGTTCTGATGGGGTTCCAAAAGATAAGTGAATCAGGTCTTCACTGTTTGAAATGTCGGGATCAAGAGTCCTACAATCCAAATGTTTTTTAATGTGTTTTTGCAGAGGCAGCACACAGGTGGCCAAGGCAGGCAGGTTAAACATGGCTGCCGGAGGAGGGCTGAACAGCCTGGAGGCCGAGCAGGAAGGAAAAAGAGAGCTAAACTGAACATCTTCACCATCTATCACAACTCTTAAAAGGTGCAACACAGAGAGCATCGTCAAAACAGACTGATTTAACAGGCAGGACATAAAGACCGTGCTGAAACAGGAGTCTATTACACCAGGAATATGACCCGGGACTATTGTGATATTAATATGTGCTCAGATAATTGATTGATATTTAATGTATAGCCATGCATTGTGAATTGTACAATCCTATATATCTGGCAACGGTAATAAGGGTAACAAAGCAGGTAGACCAATTGTGGTGTTTTTTTTAATAGGCAAGAAATGAACTTAATGCTGTTAGAAGAAGATTAGCGTTTGATTTTCAAGACGCATATAAGGCACTAGTTAAAAAATGTTGGGAAACACTATTTTTGCTTTCTTGTTAATAGTTAGATGAGAAGAGCAATACCAGTCTTGTCTCCTTTATCTATTATATGTAAAGCTACAGTCGGGAGATGGTTAGCTTAGCATAAAGACAGAAACCAGGAAGAAAAGAGCTAGCCTAGCTCCCAGATTCACTGCTAACCTTGTATTGATGACAAAACTGTCCACTTCCAGCCAAGAAATCAGTCTGCTTCCAGTTTTTATGTCAAGCTATGCCAACTGTCTCCTGGCCTAGTTTCACAATTATTTTCCTCAAGTATTCTCTTAAAAGAATACAAAAGTTTCCGCACTTATTTAGAATATCAGATTCAGATTATTTGATTTGATAACAACAGCGTGCAGACTGCCTGTCTGGTAATATGCACAAATATACTTCACCTTGAGGCTCTTTCTTATTTTTCTTTCAGAGCAATGGCCATGTTTTCTGAATGCAGTAAATGGGCTAAAAAAGTCAACAGAAGAACTTTTTGAAGGTGTGACAAAAAATATTCGAGCCGCAGTACAGTACAACATATACCTGTTGGTAGCTGAACCATCCTCACACATACTGTGCAGCTGTGTATTCTCAGGTAAAGGAGTTCCCAGGAAGTCTAGACATACATATTAGTTCTGCCCAGCAGGTCAGTAAGAGAGGGGGCTGACTCGGAGCCAGCCAGCCGCTCAGGCATGAGGAGGGTTTGAACGTCTATAGGCTCCGGTGCTGGGGCTGATGTTGTGGTTGTTGTGCTGGCAGCCAGTGGCTGCTGCGTACCTGCAATCTCCATGATGGTAATGCAACATGGCAGCCCCGAGGGCAGAGCCCATACAACTTTCTCAGCCCGCTCTGAGTAATTGGTGACCCCTGAACCTGCCCTTCGCATAAAGGGAGGGAGGGAGGAGAGGGGAAAGGGGAGGCATAGGGAGGAGGGGGAGATAGGACAAGGGATAGTCAACAGAGACACTGGAAAGGGGGAGATGGGGTCATAAAGAGGAAAGGAAGACAGAAGGCAGGGGAAGGAAGAATCAAGGAGACGCGAGCTGGGAGGAAAAGGTTAATCTCTTTTACTGTGGATAGTTGGAAAGTTCAACAGAGACAGAAAAAATCTGCAGCCCAGTTGTGTCCATCACACATTGGGGGCAAATGGAGAGACCCTTCACCTCCATTCTGCCCTCTAACTACATGTTCCATCAGCCCATCAAACTTTGTTTGAGAAATTGCACGTGGTACTCACTATCGTTTATTAGTACGATCAAAAGAAACATTTATTGTTTTCTCCGCCGGGACATTATGTAGTCGCGTGTATTATTGTGCCCGTGTGTGTGTGTGTGTGCATCTCTGTGTCTGTCCGTCTGTGCATGGCTCAGATACTGCTGAATCCAACAGCTTAATATGTTTTGCGCTCATTTATGACAGTGGGCTCAAGGAACACTTGTGGTTGCAGTGATTCACACTTTTTGAAAACACATTTCATTGACAGTTTTATACAGACATTGACTGCTCCCTCCTCTTAAATGGCCAGCAGGGATGCATGTGATCAACACCTGCTTCAGTTTGGACTTGTTTCCACATTGTTCCTCTCTTGATTTGCAGACATTTGAATATATGTGTGCGTGTTTAGCTCAGCAAAATGACAAACTGAACCGAGTGCAGACTACAACAGAGAACATCTTCTCATGTTGGTGGGATGAGAGTTTGTTAACTTAGTCATGTCGTGTGTTTAGGCTAACAGCTAAACAGGAACTGACCTGACAGTTTCTGTTCAGAGGAAGTGTTAAACAGACAACGTGAAGAGTTACACAGTGAACTTCAGATGTTAGTGCAGACAGCTGCATAGATTAAAATGAGGGCGGATATTTAGCCTGAGACGCGGTTGAGTGAAAAATGCGTCTGATATAATTGCAGTCTATATACGGGAGAAAACCTAAAGCTGGCGGAGATCTGGCTTCAGGAAGGACGTTAGCACTGTAGACAGGAATTATGAGTAGGTTTCGGCTACTAAAACACGCTGGTTAGGGTTAGGGAAAGATCGTGGTTTAGGGTAAAACCATAAAAGTAAACATTGTCCCCTAAGTCAGCATTGTATTTTTCAGTATTTAATCCAGATCATAAAGTTTAACCTTAACTAAGTGCTTTGAGTCACCGAATTCTGCAATTATGTCAGAGACTAAAGTTACCATAATTTCCAGTTTCCGACTTGCAAATAGTGTTTACATTGGCATCCATTTTATTATGTCTGGGCAATTCCCATTAAAAAAAGAAAAGGCTTAGATACTTTTTTCGCAGTCTTAGAGGTTGCCGCTTGGTCATTATTCATGAAGAGTATACCACTCTGATTTGATTGAGAGCAGTCTGGCAATATCCGGACACACCCACCACCGTCATCATACTTAAAATTGTCCAGTTCCTGAAAAAGTTAACTAATATGGCCTCTTCACATAAGCCAAAGTCTCCATTCAAGGTAACTGAACCTAAATGTATTGGATATTGTGTTGTATTGTCTTAGCACAGTATGTTTAACCCTCACGGAAACAGCTCTGATATTATACGACCATCCTGAGTGGTCCGGATGGCCAACTCTTGCAAGTCATGAACATGAGAATCTATCTGATATGATGTTAAAGAGGCATGTTCATTAAATAAATAATTATTTAGTTGTCACGAGTGGATACTTTCATATAGAGAAAACAATACATATATTATCATTATAATACTCATTATGTTGATAAAAAGATAACCAGGCAGCATTCAATTAATGGAAATGTGTTGTTATGTTGTGTATTAGTAGCATTATAATTAGATTTTAGGAGAGTTATATGGAACACAAGGTCTACTGTTACTGAGATGCTCTTTGATCTTTGAGCTTTTCACAAAGCTATCTATTCGTTACCCAAGGTGCTCCATGTTCTCTATATTTGTTTTTGCACAGTACATATTAGTCTGTTCCACTGCATTCATCGCTACGGCTCTGTCTGTGTTGGTTTATCTATGCAGTATGAATCCATTTGTCTCCACTGACGGAAAATAATTGCAAAGCAAACAAATCATCTCTGCCACATTGAGCAGGCCTCTACTCCTGGGGCATAGCAAGCTAGATAGCTACAGGAATGAAAGACAGAGCGACACACAGAGAGAAAAACAGAAGGATGGAGGAAGTTCAGAGCAAAGTGGTTTGACATTTGCATTTCATGTGCGCAGTGTTAAATGGATTATGTTAGAGAAACTGATGCAGTCAGATTGAAAGTGACTACACCGTGCACTGGGGAGGACAGAGAGACAAAGAGAGAGAGAAACACAAAGAGCAAGAGAGAGAGCAAGAGAGAGAGAGAGAGATTGAAAGAAAAAGGCAGAAACCTCAGTAGAAGTCTGCCACATGGAAACTCACTCCAGGAACATAAGGAGGAGACATCTGGGAACTCACTGCCTTGGAAAGAAGATAATTATAGCATGATTCAAAAATGGCCTTTTCAAAAAGAAAACCTACTAATGCATCATAACTGTTCATGTTGTTCTGACTATAATATTAGTAGCAGAGGAGATCATTGACAAGGCAAGAAGAACCCTTTTAAGATAGAGACGCTGCTAAAGTTTTATGAGACAATATAACAATTTAAATCTTATTTATTTTGAATGTCTTATTGAGATCAACCATTCAATCTTATTATTATATTATCATTAGTCAGATATTTTCATGACAAATTCTCAAAAAAGCAACAAAAACATGGTCACCTGGTTCAATTCTGTAACTCCAATTAGCTGAGCGGAAACCTAGCGGCTGGGTCGGCACCCACCTGGTACCTGAAGCTGCTACTTAAAACTGTAAGCCTTAATATAATTTATGTTTATGTTTTAAACTAATATGTGATATAAACATTCACACCTTGTACGGTAATCATGAAAGCAAAAATTAACTATAGGGACCAAAACAGTTTTTAGTACCAGGCTGTAAACATGCCTATTTTTGCTGTAAACTTTGAGGTCTATGGGGACGACTCGCTTTCGGAGCTAGACTCAAGTGGCCATTTAGGGAACTGTGGTTTTATGGCAGTCTTAGAGGTTGCCGCTTGGTTATTATTAGAAGTATACCACTCTGATTTGATTTAGAGCAGCCTGGCAATATCCGGACACACCCACCACCGTCATCATATTTTTATTAAAATGTTTCTCAATCCTTATTGTTGCATGGAAGTATGTGACATTATAGTTACCTACTTAGCCCTACCCACTTCAAACCAGTACAAAATAGCTCAGTTAAAAACTCAAACAGTAAAATCTCTCGAATGAAATAACCAAATCCGTTCTAACTTAGGCACAAAGGTGTGCCTTCATGGAGCATACCATCGCTTCTAGTAACAAGCTGATCGAGTTTCAGAGCCTTTGAGCTAGTCACTCTGTGTGCTCGATAAGTAGTTTTTCGAAAACAGAAAATGTGTTTGCTGATTATCACTCTGTTTTGTGTTGGTGTGATACCTTGTTCTGGAGTTTAACGGTGAACAGGACGTACATATCCGTAACCGCATGTATCCGGTCTTCAACTCTCTGTAACAAAGGGTAACAAGGTTCAAAGAAAATGTGAATATTTATCAAACGATTTATGAGGTTGTTCCACTTAAAACTTTTATTACTTCCAGCATGGCTTTCAAAATCCTTGAGGTTCACACCTTGGCTTTAATAATATGGGAACACATCTGCTGTTAATGTAGGCTTTCAAATATCCATTACTATGGCTTATGTATACACTAGTTAACCTTTCAATTTAGTGGGACTGTCTTTGACCGAAGACATTCTTAGTCGACTAATTAATTAGTTGATTTAATAGACCGATCTATAAAACGGAGTTTCTCAATGAAGAATCACACAAAAGCACCACTTTAAGTCATGTATGAAAAAGCATTAAAAAATGACTAAACAACTAAAGAAATCTTGTAACCTGAACAACATATACGGTTTACATCCAGCTTCTTTGTGACTTGTATTAACACAAATTAAATGTCTAACAGTTACTGGTGCAGCCCACATTATCTGTGTTGGATTCAATTTAATGGATGGTCTCAAAATGAGCATGTTTCTCCACCAACAGCAGACATGCATTAAGCTCATAATCATAACCTGCACTATATATATATATATATATATATATATATATATATCCATCCATCCATCCATCCATTTTCAATACCGCTTATCCTCATTAGGGTCGCGGGGGCGCTGGAGCCTATCCCAGCTGACATAGGGCGAAGGCAGGGGACACCCTGGACAGGCCGCCAGTCCATCGAGGGCACATATATATATATATATATATATATATATATATATATATATATATATATATATATATATATATGACCAGTCTAGAGAGTCAATAACTACTTTAGCTTCCTGGTTAACTGCATGCATTGCATAATATAGACTGTACTATGCAGGCCTCCATATATTGCAGCTAATTAAGGGATAGATTATGGATATGAATCCTCCTCTGGCTTAATACAGTTAGATGCATTAGTTCAAGCACAGATCAGTGTGCTTTAGAAACAGATAGCAGATGGACTGTGAGGTTAGGAGAGGTTGCACGCAACTCAGTCCCCAGCAGATATTATTGATAGACCGCTGTGGATACTGTGCTCCGGCTGTTACAATGTAGGTAAGCTGTAGGATGCAGGAGGTGATGCAGATGGATTAAGCTGGATAGACCTCATTAAACAGAATCGACAGTGGATTCATTGTATGCGTGTGTGTCAGTATCATTATGCTACTTGTAGTCATGGGACACATGACCACACAATGTCTCTTATTATGCTTATGTAGGTGTTTTACACGCAGGGCTTGAGGCTCAGGTCGTTCGAGCTGATTGGTCGGTGCAGGTAGGTACATGAAAGGATGTGAAAGTATAGACTGGACTGTCTGCATCCTTAATGCTCGTTTGGACTGCTCACGCTTCTTGTTGTTGTTTTTTTTTGGAGTGTAAATATCACGGTGGTTTATGTGTGGAGGGGGAAAGCCATGCAGCCCGACCTCCAGAATAAAGACCCATAGTCCTGCTGGTTTTCATGCTAGCCAGGTAAAATATGCAGGTTATTTTACACAGGTGAATACATCAACTAGTAGGCCTACGGGAGAGACATAACGTGTAATGCTGACGAACGTGCCTTTTTTTAATAAATGAAGTTAGCTCTTGAGTGGCATACCTTTGGTTTGACTGCTGAAGGAAAGACCTGTGATAGTTGTTATCTGGCAAATTAAAAACCGAACATGCAGCGTTTTCTCGCACGAAACCTGAATTCGGTAACTTGTCCTCCTGTTCCACGTTAGACAGGTCGACTATAGTCACATGACCTTCAGTTACACGTTTGGCCTGCAGAGTCTGTTAGCACAAAGCTAACTAGACACTGGCGTCAATCACAGCAACGTAAACGAACCTGGAGGCGCAAGGATACAGCCCGCAACTGGGCTCCATGGCCCTATATGTCATTCTATTAAAAAAATAAAGTGTACTTCCGCGAACGTAGGAGCGAAAACGAGGCGAGCAGTAGCAGCTTGACCCCCACAGATCATTTGTCTTTTCTGGTGACTTTTGAGAACTTACCTACACTTCGATCTTTCACCTGAGACTTAAATTCTGCACAGACTTCTCAGATTAACAAATCAAACCAATTCATCCTGATGGCGTGTGTAAAGAAAAAAGACTCAATGCGTGTGTGAAGTAATGCATAACTTCATAATGAATAAAGAGTAAAAACGTCCGTTACCATATACCATATATTAACTAACCTTAGCCTACTCATCATTGACTTGAAAAAAGTTGGCACAATCTGTCATTACATGTTCTCTGGTGCCCTCTGGTGATGAAATCCAACAACGGCCTCTTAAATAGGTTAGAGCTGAGAGGTGTAAAAACAAGCTTGTTTTGAACTTAATCATTTAATGTAATAATATTCCAAATAAAATGAAGAATATATGCCACAAATATGTATTGTGTATTTTTAATGCGTGTGAAGAACAAAGCAAGAAGTTATACTATTCACAATTGGCACAGTATTGCTGCTCATCCAAGTTTAAATGTAGTGCTCAATATTTGGTGCAGTTTAAGGTCCAGAAAATGTTGACTGTTACACTCATGCCCCATATAATGTATTAACTGTAGCTAAAACATAAATGTAATAATAATAAAAATGGCATGAAATGTGTATCCAACTCAAACTAAAAATGTTTTGCACAAGACACTTTTTGCAGCTGCCATCTCATATGATAGTATCACTATATTCAAACTAGTTCATAGACCCACACTTATTTTGGACTCTAAACATTTTAAAAAGTTGCATAATTGAGGCATCAATAAATCCTTTATTTCCCAGTGGTTACATATTTACTAAAACAAATTAAATGCAACTGCAAAGCCATATTGGCCAAATCTGTCTGACAGATCAGAGTGAAATCTATTGCTTAGTGTAAAGAAATGCATATTCACATCCAGAAAGCACTGAAACCTATTTAGGTAGGCCTACTACGGATTTTAGTGTGACTGCTCCAGCTTATGAAAGCACCAGTGGGATTGGATGTGGGACCGTCCATCGCCAGTCTCGCAGCGGTATGCTCAGATCTTTATTGTCCTGTAATGTGTTTAGACACTTCGCAGCAGCCAGTGTGGAGGTGAGATGCCAGACTGGGAGAAGTAGGTCCACCACCATGGTTTTTCCTGCCGCTCTAGCCCTCCCTCACTTACGTCTGGCTCGCTGTAGCGCTCAAACTGGTTGTATGGGTCGAATCGATCCCATGTGTCTACTGTGGGGAAGAGATGGTCGTCGATATCCGGCTCTATGGGAATCTGTATGCAGGGTAAGGAAAATGGTTAGGATGGAGAGCAGAGACAATGGATATTGTATTTTGAACGTATATGTGTTAGTTATATTACTGCAGATGGAAATGAGCTAGTAGCTAAATCTGGTACAATAAATCTCAACTAAAACAAAGCCATGCATGGGCAGAAAGAAATGTAAAAAAGGATATTTGAATGGAATTGTTTGAACAAGATAATGAAGACAAAAATTCCAACCTTCTCCAAGACAAAGTCGACACGTCCAGCCTTATCCATGTTGTGAGGCAGATACACCCTCTTACTGACCCTGGAGTAACCCTTAGCTGTGGCTGTCAGGATGTGAGTGCCGGGATTCAGCAGCCTCCAGTAGTCTCCATCTTCAGCTGGAGGGCAATACAGACAATATGTCGGAGAGGGGTCAAACGAAAGAAAGAAGAGCACAGCACAAAGTGTGAGAAACAAAAGGGCAGCTTGTGCACATAAACAAGTCTACGAGCAGGCTGCGTGAGGCTTAACTTGGCCACAGCGGTGCATTACGCTGTGTGCTTAGCATGCAAACAAAATGAGCTAATTAGCACTAAACACAGTGTACAGCTGTACAATATGTCATGGCGATCTATCCAACAGTTGTTAAGATAATAAAAAAATTAAAACAGTTAAATATCGAAGGTAAACTTTTCAAAATGTGCCTCACATCATCACCACCAACTTCCTGAAGGCTACAATAAACAGAAAAACAACAAATGATCATCAAAGTTATACCAACTGGGAAAGGTGTATTCATGTTGCATGTTTACCTGTGGTGACATCTTTTCTTATCCCCCTGACGGAGATAGTTGCACCTTTTATTCCATTTCCACCAACATCCTGAACGACTCCCTTTATCCCTCGATGGACCTGTAAGGGACAATGGAAAGCCATATTATTTTCCTTGTACGTTTGTCCTGTGTCAAGTGCTTATGTGGCCTTCATGCACTGCCTGTGTAGTTTTTTTCTGATTAAACGATATACTTATTATTGATAATGTCTTTGTCTTTTCTGGTCTTACCTGATTGCTACAAGTGTTCCAGCTAATTTTACTTGACGAGTGTGTTTCATTTCACATTTTGATTGTTAAATATTCATCCAACCAATACCAATTGAATTAAATAATGCATTGTAAGAAAGAAATATGCACATTTTAATAAATGTTGCTCATCAAGCCAGTTTAACAGACACTTACAGACTCTATAAAACTGAGCAGAGGTTCCTTGTTCCTCTTCCATTCTGGGTAAAGCTCGGCCTCCGATGGGAACTTGTCACAGCCGAGCTCCACGGTGATCTCCAGACAATTAGTGTGCAAATAGTTGAAGTCTGACATACCTGCAAGGGAGACGTGTGATAATGAGCACCCCAGAAGCAATGAGAAGGAGACGAAGAAAACAACAAATGTATATATGTTCTCTATTTAGTCTGAAAAGGGTATCTCACCACCAGCGAAACTGTACCACAATGCCCCATTGATGATGCCCCTAGTTCGGTAAAAGGAGGCTCCACACCTCTCTGTGTCATTGTTTGACATGGTGGCGTGGGCGTCTGCATAGGTACGAGCCAGCTGCTTGAGGATCTGAGCATAGTGTGTGTGTGTGTGTGTGTGTGTGTGTGTGTGTGTGTGTGTTTGTGTGTGTATGTGTGTGTGTGTGTGGGTGTGTGTGTGGGTGTGTGTGTGTAATGAGAGAATACATTTGACAATCGAGCTGCACAACACTTTTTAAGCAACCATCAAGTGAGACATCCATCCTCTCTCTCTACCTGTTCATCAGGTGTGGGGGAGAACATCCTCTCCTCCTGTGGGTGTCTAGAGAAGTCAAAGGGATAGGAGACCACCAGATCCCCTCCGTGAAGGCTGGCGGACTGAACGAAGGGCAGTGACCTGATCCACTTCATCACGGCATAGGTCTCTGGTGCCACCTACAGCCCAAAGATAGGACTGATTGGTTTTGGGACCCAGGCTGAAATACTGTATCTTCTGATGAAAGATCTCTATAATTGTGATTAATATAAACAATCCCCTTACCTTGCCAAACCAGTAGGCGTCAGGTATTGCCACGTGGTCAATGCGGTAGTGCCTGCTGCGGCGGTTCCGGTAGAAAATGGAAGTTAGGTCCGGAAAATTGCGGTTGAGGTCAATATTCTGAGCGTTGGTCCGTCCGTTGGTCCAACCGTTCAACAAGTGACCCTGAAACATTCAGGTTCAAACAGTATTACGAGGTGTCAGAGAGTGTAACACTATTTAGGGTGATGATGTGTAGACGTTATTGGGAGCAGTAATTGTATGAGGAAAATATTGAGAAAATGATATGAATACCAGTCAGAAGAACAGGAAGGAACCTGTTAGACTATCATCGTTAAATTTGTTGTTAACATGTAGACAAGACCATTTATCCGTCATGAGAAGAAGTAGCAAAGAAGCAAGAGGAAACCATTATTCATACATTTTAGAGATGAACAGAACATGCATTTAACTCATGCTGTATACAGAATATGAATACATTCAAAGTAGTTTGGCCGACGTAATCCATCCAAAATGTGATCATATTAATAAAAGGTACAATATGCTGCCCCGTGCATATTGTGAATCGTTAAGACCCATGCATATAAAAGGCCTATCTTGGAGTAAAGCTGTGCGTAGTATGCCTACCATGAAGGTATCCGGCTATGCAGTGCATCTTAGATTGCATATTGCATACGTGGACAATTGATGATGATTATCAATTGCAACACACATTTGAGTATACACAAGTTCAGTATACATATGCCGACTATATAAGCATGCAGACCTGGTTAGAGGCTCAGTGACACGGCCCGGCACATTAGTGTATAAATACACAACACTTTGAGCAAAAGGATCAGTCTGTATTGCCATGCAGAGTATTAAAATGCTCCAGAGATAACAATGTAGAAGTCCCACTTTCTCAGGCTTCTCAAACTGTCAGTTTTTTGGACAATAAAGAGGGACTTCTACAATAGCTAAAGTCAGTGTTGAATTCTCTGGTTAGTGGAAAACCGCATGATTGGTGGAAGTTGGGAGGCTTGAGTACTCTACATCCAATCTTAATACCAACATTAAGAAATTACCAATGCTGTAGCCTAACGAATCTTAACAATTCATCTTTATCAATCTTAGAGAGGAACAAAGTCTGTTATTTATCCTTCAGCATACCATGATAAAGCAACATGTCTTCTTTTTCAAGATATTTTTAAATTGACAGCCTCTATGTTCACAAAAAGAACAACAAACATTGTCATAGTGCTAACAACGTTGTGAAAACCCTCTGCAGAGTTCCTCATTCCTCCACTTCCACACCTCAATCCGAACAGACAGAACAGACAATGAGATAGAAAGCGGATAATGGCAGTTTGTCTTTAGTTTTTTCTGCTAACAATATTTACTTCCTGGTTGGCGAGCTCCGGGTCACTGTTATCCTCTACCTCTGAGGCAGCCAGCTCATAGCCATCTGGATTCATGGAGGCCAGAATATGAATCCGGGTGGTGTTGATGATGGTCTGAATTCGTTGGTTCCCCAGAATGTACTCTGAACACAAGTACTGGGCCATGTAGATCACCAGCTGGCGGCCCAGCACCTCGTTGCCATGCATGTTAGCTACCAACTTGATCTCTGGCTCCACTATGTTTTACAGACAAAGCACAGACAGAAACGTCACGGTTAAAGCAACAGTAATTCATGTGTCCACAGTGGGGCAGCAGAACAAGGTGTAAACACAATATTTACATATTATCCCGTTTGAAAGTGTTAGCAAACAGTTGCCCATTTGCACATTCAGCAGACACATAGCTACATTAGCATTAATTTGGAGTTGTGTTTGTGTCCATCTGATGAACATTCATCAGTACTCAGTGGCTCTGTTTTGGTCTCCATCAACTCCTGAGGGAAATACCAGCAGCTAAATGCTCCACTATGTTCACCAGTTAACCACTATCTTTGTCTGCTGTTTGGTGTTGGGGAGGTAGTGAAGCATTTATCAGAGCTTTGTAGATGAATTGCTGCAACAGGAAACAAAGTTGATGTGAGCCGTTAAGTATCAGGCTGTAAAACCAAAACATTGAGCTGAACAATGTTAAAACTGTTACAGAGTGACCAAAAATCAGGTAACGGCGGAGTCAGCAATTCTGGAGAATGTTTATAATTGAACTCTATGATTCACATATATTGTATGAACGTTATAACACAATTAATTTACACTGCTCATCCGTACTCACATAGCTCGTGCTGTCCTGGGTTGTTGCTGAACTCAATAACCAGTAGATCCCTGCCTTCTGTGCTGCGCCCAATGCTATAGACACGAGAGATTTGGGCGCACTTGGCTGCTGTTCTCTTCAGCAAGCTGTACATCTGGGTGTTGGAGGTGTATGTGAACTGAATGATGGTGCTGGGTTCTTCAGGTGAAAGGCTGGACATTTCTAGCTCCTGTCTGGCTGGAGGAGGGATACCAGGAGAAGGAGAGAAGGATGCTTTGTTTGTTTCACAGGATGGAATTGGTCCAAACAGTACACAACAACAGTGTGACTTTTACCTTTCAGCCCTGCCAGCGGGTCAAAGCAGCCCTCCTCATTACTGGCAAAGAAACGATCACAATCTAGGAAGTAGGGCCAGGCCATTTCGATGGCTTCAAAGGCATGGGCACAGTCCCTCCTCAGTGCATCGCATGTGCTGCGGCAGGGTTTGATCATCTTGTCATCCTGGCAGGGCGAGGCAAGAACCGAGCAGCCGAGGAGGCGAATCTCAGGGGAGCATTCCCCGTTGAGCAGGCCATGGATGACGCTCAGCAAGAGGTACTCTGCCCCTGACTCTGCGTCCAGGCGACTCCGGTGGCCAAGGATGTTGGGAAATATGGTTCTGCAGGTGTTACACGTGGTACCAACGATCAGCTTGGATAGACATCAAAAGAACGACAGCAATTGCTTAAAATGTATGTATTGTTGGTTTTTAGGTTTCACAAATTGGCTTCCCTACATTAGCACCAACCTCAACCACCCACCTAGAGTACTCCATGTCATTACAGTAGCCCAGGTTCAGCTCTGTACAGGAAGCTGTGGGACAGAGGAGGCAGAGAAAGCCGGTAACTACATTTGTGAAAATAATGTGTAAGTAAAGCAAAGCTTTTCTTTAATTGTTGTTGGCTTTAAATTAGACCAAATAATTTTAGGGCTTGTGCTGAAAGATCTGCGTCTCTCACATCTTTAAGAATAGTAAAGAAACACTATGATTTAAAACAGGCATTTTCAAAATGGTTTTGAAGCTCCATAAATCCCTCCCTACAGGTCGAGCTCTTGCAAGTTGCATCTCGCAGTGAAACTTGGTATTTCAAACACTTTGGTTTTCCAGCCCTGGAGGTAGTCATGGCCAGGAAATCCATCTAAGGCCACATGGCCCAATTTCTATGTGGATGAACCCTGATATTATATTGTACACACTTTATCACTTTCTGCACCTGCGAATCTGATCTTTACAATACAATCTGATCTTTACAATACAATCTGATCTTTCAAAATAGATTGTTTATCAGGCACTACATGTGAAATGAATCAGCCACCTACGTTTATCTCCAAACACGCTGTTGCTGCATCTTCCTGTGAGAGAACACACGCCAAACAACACACAAGAGGAAGCATGAAAGTATGAGTGGGTCACGAATAAAACGCTAGGAGGCGACATCTTCAAAAGCAAGACACGAGCCAAAGCAAGACTTCTGCGTATCACTGTTTATTACCAGGCTGATGGCTACAAAACAAACAAACAGGTGACATATGTGTCTACAGTATGAAGTCATGGACACATCTGCCTGGCAGCGGCACCATTAAGGCCTACACTACTGTGACTGTTTAAGGAACGAAGCTGCGAAAGACTGGAGAATACACTTTAAAAATGGATTACTTAGCAGCTACAGCATTTAATTGTTAATACATAAACCATGGTGTTGTGAAGTTAGGGGGTCGCATCTCATCTCTATCAGCTGTTTTCATTTATTGGTTAGGAGCATCGCAAGTCGTCTTAAATCGTCCATCAGAAGTTATGTGTCCCATGCTCACCGCGTATCGTGTAACGCGTATCACAATGGACTATATTGTTTTAAGCTAAAGTAACTTGTTTTAAACTGAAGTAACTTGTTTTAAGCTGAATTAACTTGTTTTAAGCTGAAGTAACCTTACCTAGAAATTCGTCTCCTGGTTGACAAGTCTGCTGCGGGGCGCTCCAACAACTCCTCGTCAAGGAGAGAAACAGCACCAAAAGTCCCAAATGCATGTTGGAGTGCAGCAACGCGGCGCAGTGTGATGTGGCAGAGTCTGTTTGAGGCCGCAACCTCTGCGTTCTCTGGGCCGGAGGATGATTACCACCACGAACAGCACGGAGACCTCCTTCCTTTGTCTCAGCCGAGGAGCATCCCCGACTCGAGAAACGTGCTGCGAGTCGGGATTATGGCTCACAGTGCGTTACGAGCGATCATATTACACCGCACAGAGAGAGAGAGAGAGAGAGAGAGAGAGAGAGAGAGAGAGAGAGAGAGAGAGAGAGAGAGAGAGAGTGTGTGCGTGTGTGCATGTGTGTGTGTGTGTGTGTGTGTGTGTGTGTGTGTTCGGGGCGGGGGGACGGGAGACATGAAAGAGAAACGTGTCTTGTGGGGGTGGGTGTGTGGAAAGTTCATGCCTGTTTGTTTGACATATAGAGCTGCCTATTCACCAATTCAATGCAATAATAGATCTCTGTTTCATTAGTCTGTGAAACCTCGTCAAACGTCATGTCCTCACTGCTTTATTCTTGTATTTTTTTAAATCTTTTATTATGATTATTAAAGGAATATTTATATTAAAGAAATATTTCAGTAGTTCGGTTCCCAACATAGGGGTTAGGGTCCACGGGGTCAATATGAGGAATCATCACTCTTAACACCACAGCCACAGTGAAAAAAAGCCCAGAAAAGGCTTTATTTCATCAGGCTGCTCAGGAAAGACGGTCTGAACCGTCGCCCTCTCACCCAGGCCTTGTGTTGTCACCCTGCTATCCTCAGTTGAAATGCTGTCCCTGAGCATGGTCTGGTATGGCACCACCACACAGGCAGAGAGCAAGGCTCTGCAAAGAGTCATAAAGACTACGGAGAAGATCATAGGGACACAACTTCCTTCCATGGACTGCGCTGTCGGAAAAGAGCAGAGGGAATCATCAGAGACTCACTCCACCCAGCTCACAATGCTCGTACAACCTGAGACACAGCAGAGCGGACAGCATCATCACCCAGAACACGCTTCTTCAACAGCTTCTTCCCTACGCTGACTCACACGCTGACTCACACGGACTGATGGCAACGCAAAACCATTGAAATATGTCTAAGAACCCAACACTACCTCACTACACTTATCATGTGCAATATGTGACACATATTATTACTTAAAACTATATCATTTAAAACTGTATCTGTACATATTAGCAGCTCTCTTGTCCTTGTACATAGTACCACCCTTCTGTATAGTGTTTTCTTTTATATTTTGTATTTTTCTTATTAGTGTTATTTCTGAACTGTTGACTCTGAGAGCCCTGCACAAGATTTCCAATGTGTCTGGACTGTTGGACACAAGTGCAAATAAAAACCTTGAATCCTTGAATCCACCAGATGATTAAAAGGATAACAAAGAGGCCAACACTTGTCCTTTGACTTTTGTTTATTTTGTTGCTTCTCGTGCATTTTCTCGTCAGACATCCTTGAAATGACTCAATCTCTCTTTGCTCACAGCTCATGTGATTAAGGGTCGCAAGCCAAAACAGTTGTGAAGAACTGCAACAACACAACTATAATTTGAATGACCTACAACATCTTAATGTATTTAGTGGATCTGTGTTTTTGCAGAGACATAACATCCTCACACCTTTTTTTACACTTTACATGTCACACAAGTCCCTTATTAACAACAACTTTAACATTAACTTCAACACAGTCACCAGAATGAATATGTCTTCAAGTTCTTTCACTGAAATAAGAAGACCACTTCCAACAAATGTAGGGTTTCTTCAACCATACATGTGCATTGATGACATTGATGAACATAGTGTTGTGGGCTTCATGTGGTGTGTTCTTGGCAATGCCTCAGCAGCAGGCGAACTAACAAGCCCTAGGAGCAGCAGTAGAGGCTGAGGAGGCCTTTGGCACACATCAGAGGCCAGTGTGCACTGACTCCCTTCCATCTGGAGGGATGCTGCTTTTCAGAGACCCTGAGGAGTGATGCAGATATTGAATCATTGAAATGTGTGCACATCAAGCTCAGGTGATTCTGGCAATGCAGTTATCATCCGTTGTTTCAAGTGTGCTGCTCGCGTTGTGGACAGCCAGTGTGTAGTGATTCTTTCTCAGAACCCGACTGATGATACTAACTAGCACCGTCCTGTACTGATGCCGCAGCAGACAGTAGACAAACGGGTCGCTGGAGGTTTTGGCATAGGATAGACATTTGGCGGTCATGCCCCAGTAGCGGGGGATGTGCACAGAGGGCAACAACTCCACTAACCTGCAGCAGGAATACAAGAAGAACAAGTAAGTTATGTTTCTGTCATGCACTATCAAGAAAAAGAGAAAAGATACAATACAATGAATATTAGATGAAATGTCATAATTATGTGATCATATTTATTATTATATCATTGCCTATTTTTCTCAAATGAAAAAAAAAAGCATTTGGGTTGAATCTGTGAGGTGTTGATTGAACTTCACTTGAGGCTGTAGTGAGGCACTCCTATTGTAAAATAACAACATATAATACATAAAAACTTATTCTCAACACAGATTCAACCAAATGAATGTTGGAAACTTCACTTAGGTCAAATGCCAGGGCCCCAGAATGTAAATACTGGTGTTCCAGGATATTGTGTGAGCTAGTCTCTGTGGATCAGATGTTTTACTGAAGTAAAACTGTAAGGACGATCAATATAAATTGTAGAACATTAGATATACAGGAAATATAGTTCAGAATATAGAATTTATTTCAGCCATTATCGTATAAGCATCTTAAGACAGATGAGTCATGTAGGAAATTAACCAACCAACATAAAACCTGTGACAAAAAAAAAGAGACAGAACAAGCCGTTACCTTGTTATAACATAGGGTGAAAAGCAGAGGATGAAGGTGCCAATGAAGATGCTAATTTTGTTTGTGGCGCGCTGCCTCCTCTTCTTCTGCTCAGCTAGACACCTCTCCTTCACACTGACAGACAGATATGGAGAGATTAATTCACATAACTAATAATGAAACACTAATTACAAAATGGGTTCTGTGCAGCATTATAAAACAAGTTACGTCCTCATTAAAACAAGTAAAACAGGTAGACACATCTCAGACTGTTGAGCTTTTAAAACAATAATACCTGAAGGGCTTACTCAAAATTGCATCTCCAGTTTTACCTGGGGGGGATATCAACCAGCAAGAGCAGAGCCTGCACTGTAATGACATCTATCCTCTTGCAGTGGGACTTGGCCACTCTCAAAACCTTCAGGTAGGCGAAACACAAGACGAGGAGGCAGAGTGCAAAGCTGCTGCAGTGGAACAGCACCGTGAAGGTCGCATAGGCGGCCAGCTGCGTCCTCTTCTCCCAGTCCAGGTGAATGGTGCACGAGGCGTAAGTGTGGCTGTAACCTCCCCAGTCCATGAGCAGCTGGGTCAGAGAGAAGGTCAGAGAGTGCATCCAGGAGCACGCCACGATTAGAAAAGCGTCCCTGTAGCGCATCTTGCTGGCGTAACTCAGGGGGAACACCACCGCGACCCACCTGTCCAGGCTCAGCGCGGCCATGCTCAACATCGCATTAGCGGTGAGAAAAGTCTCAGCAAAACTGGCGGCTTGGCAGAACAGGTCCCCGAAGGGCTTTGCGCTTTCGGCCACTCCAACAAAAGTGGCTGGCATGTTGATGAGGGTGAGAAGGATGTTGGAGAAGGAGAGGTTTAGGATGAAGATGCCCGGCACGTGCGATCTTAACTCTGCGCTCTGGGTGAAACATAGCAACACTGACAGGTTTGTCAACAGCGAGACAACAGCAGTCACCAAAATGGACATTTGCAGTAGGAACTCCGGTATGCTCATCTCTCGAGGCTCGGCGTTAGCAGCAGTCGTGGTGGTCAGGATTCCGTGGGGAGTCCGACATGCTCTCTGCTTGTGCCCCCCCACCAGCTGTGAGCTCGAGACACGAGGAGAGAGCTGTCCAGTGCTGAAATGTGCCCAAACAAGGCTTCCTGAAGTTGGTCAGTGGCACGAGCTACTTTTAAATACACTATATGTTGCTTTAAATATCGAATGATTAAATTAGTGTTGATGGTCTTTTAATTCCTCCAGTAATGACTCTCCCGTCATTTCGTGAAATTCTGTGGAAATTCTGACTTTAAGTTACCAAGTGCTCAGTGTTTGCTCTCGATCATGCGCACTACTCGCTGCCTCCTCTCTCGCTGACAATGCCGTGCGCTCTGCACGTGCAGTCGCTAGCTGGCTCATGTGATGCTTGAACAATATTCATGCAAGCAGGAGTTAATGTCAGAGATGGAGATGCCATGGACTGTGCAAAATCCACGTGACCCTCACAAAATAGATGACAATGTGATTTTGCACACAAGGCCCATATATCTATATCTATATCTATAGATAGAGAGAGAGAGAGAGAGAGAGAGAGAGGGAGAGAGAGAGAGAGAGAGAGAGTTAATCTTGACATCCTCTCCTTGACAGTAATTTTCCTTATATTCTAATATTCCTTTTCAACACCTTCCAGTGGATCAACATTAGCACATATACCCTGTTGAGTTGTGACCACGGTGACAGATTTAGACCACCCACCTCCAAAACATCAGGTAAAGCACACACATACACACAAACACACAGAGACTAACTAATCTCCATAGCAACACTAAATCCCTCGTGGTTTCATCACTCTCTGAACTTCATCTTCTTCAGCACTGATTCGTGATGAATAGGAAGAATCCATTCGCACGCTCATTTAAATATGGCTTGTGACCAATCTCAGAGATTGTGTTAGGCAGGATCTGCATTGCAAATGCAGTTTGAGTTGGGGAAAGTGCAGGAGAAGTATGAGAGGAAAGATGGAACTCCAGGCTGGACAAAACAAGGGCAATGTTTCTGCCAGCTGTGTTTGTAATTACCCCTACGGTATTGTGTAATTGAATGTAATTGAATGTAAGACAATTTAAAACACATTACCCTCAAACTAACGAAAAACAAGCAGCAATGAATGCAGGCCCATATCATTTTGCCAAAAACTAAATTAAACTCATTAAGCTGTCAGGCTATGTATACAGCAGCTGCTGAGTTATGGAGAGGTAGAGCGGTGGAGGATCTGGGATGCACTCAACTGTGTCATCACCAATGGTCCCTACTACCCGGTTAAGAGTGAGTGAGGAGTCTGCAGGCAGTCGATGTATAAAACAGGCTTTAAAAGTTTTGTTGAGAAAGTGTAAGTCACCACAAACACGAGAGGTCCTTGAGCAGGCATGCCATAACTGGCTAAATATTATGCAGTTTGCTGCAGCACAATGCCAGATTAACCGTGGTCAGACACATATGTGCACACTTACTCACTCACAGGACGAGTGTACATATGAGACTGATCCTCCTGGCGGAGATATACCAAAAGACACTCAGACAGTTCCTTACTATTAAACATAACATTATTAATTGTTCTTTTAATACATGTTTTTCATTTCATTATGTCACAGTCAATGCATAGATAACAAGGAAAATAGCCTAAGAATGTGTATTTTATTTATTTGTTTATTTTGTTTTTATTTAGGCATTGTAAATCTTCAATACTTTCACCTCTGCAAGCATGAGTGTGTGCAGCTGAATGTGTGGGCAGCTGTTTCCTGTACACATTATATACAGTGTTGTCTATGGGCATGAAGGTAGGCTGCGTAGCTTCTCTTTCCAGCAGCTCCCCAGATGTTGTTTATCCCTCCTTCTTAGAGGATCGCAGATACAGTATCAAATACACCCTTGTGTTGTCACCCTGCTATCCTCAGTTGAAATGCTGTCCCTGAGCATGTTTGTATTTTTCTTATTAGTGTTATTTCTGAACTGTTGACTCTGAGAGCCCTGCACAAGATTTCCAATGTGTCTGGACTGTTGGACACAAGTGCAAATAAAAACCTTGAATCCTTGAATCCACCAGATGATTAAAAGGATAACAAAGAGGCCAACACTTGTCCTTTGACTTTTGTTTATTTTGTTGCTTCTCGTGCATTTTCTCGTCAGACATCCTTGAAATGACTCAATCTCTCTTTGCTCACAGCTCATGTGATTAAGGGTCGCAAGCCAAAACAGTTGTGAAGAACTGCAACAACACAACTATAATTTGAATGACCTACAACATCTTAATGTATTTAGTGGATCTGTGTTTTTGCAGAGACATAACATCCTCACACCTTTTTTTTTATCTCCACAGCTCTTTTTCTGTGAAACACCTTTGTTAATAAGAAGGAGAAAGACAGAGAGAGAGAAAAAGTAGGACAAAAAAAGAGGAGAGGGAATGAGAAATCACCCTTCAGCCAGAAGGAACCTTCTGAGTGGTCACGTGTATCCTCTGGGTTCCCAGGCTGGAGCGGCTGTTACGCAAGCAACACACTGATGATGGCAGAAGCACTTAAGAAGTCCTGCTAGCAGGCGAGGGGTCCATCCGACTTCCCCCACTGCCCCTGGTTCTGTGACTTTGTGGATATGCCATTACATAACATCAAAATTCCCACGGTCACGGGCAACACAGTATAGAGCTTCCTCATCACCTTTTAACTTTGCTGTCCATACATCCTCTATCCTCACTGCTGCACACATAACCTCAGTCCTCCTGTGGTTTGGTTCCCTGTGGGTGAATTTTGTTTTGAAGGTGTCTATTGTAAACTGAAATTCACAACAGTTGCCACACCTGCAGGCGCAGCTCTTTACTCCTACTAATGTCTCCTAGTGACTGAGAGATGAGAAGCACTCCTTTTTGGCAGCGGTGACCCTGATCTGTCTCCTCTTTTCAATTATATTCAACACTCAAAAGACCTGAGAGCATGGCACCTTTTAGTGGTAGCACACCCCTGTACAGGGATGATGGTGATGATGGTGGTGATGAGAGAGGCGTAAGAGATGTGGGATGAGACGATAATATGAGGAAGATAATATGAGGAAGAAACAGAAAGGAAACAAATGTCATGGGTGAGTGTTTCTGGAGCGCGGGAGTGTGTGTGTGTGTGTGTAAAAATAGGTCTTGGCCCGTGAGCTACAGAGCAAACGCTCCGCAAAAACGCTGACTCACACGGACACTCACATGTCCGGACAAAAAACGACCCTCATTTTCAACCATGCGCCCTGTCCCTCTCTCTCGTGTGTTTGGCTCCGTTTGCACTTTCTGGCATATGCCAACGCGGGAAAGACACCACAGACAACAATAACTCCGGTATACTGCGAAATACAGAGTGGTTCTGGTTCTCCCGTGGACCAGCAATACCACCAAGATCTCCAGCAGCATGGTGTCGATGTTGGCTCCCAGGCAGCAGTGAAGCTGCATCTGAGTCTGTCACTGTCGAAGGCCCAGCTGGAGTCCTCATTGGTGGAGCTGCATGATTTCATCTGATTTTCCGTGTAATCGGACCGATGACGAGCATTAAGAATAACCTTTTAGAAATAGCCAATATTCTCGTCGATGGTCTTATGTCGGTCATACAGAGGCATCAGTATTACATTGATACTGTTTCATAGCATGTTAAAAGTTACTTTAAGTTTATGCCATTAGGAATGCATTTTAGACTGCCTTTATAACAACCAGAAGGAAGGAAGTTTGGTTTTATCCCAGAAGCTAATCAGACTTGTGAACAGTAACAGTACAAGAAGTGGTCAGTTTACCCTTTTTGATAAATGCACTTTTCAGAATTGTCAAACTCCAGCATTTTCCTCTTGTTCACTGTCCTTTGGGCTCATTTTTGGTTTTGTATTGTCTTTGCAATTCAGCGAATACCTTTTAGTTTCTAGCTGTAACAATTATGGCACTCAGTCAGGCTAATAAAGAACATGTGGTTTTTATCCCAGTTTTCCAAGATTACAGTATATGCTTTCCTTGGCTGGCTTGTTGTTTATTCTCACAAATTCTCACAGACTTACTCTGTTATACTGATGCTGTATCCCCAAAAGGCTTTCAGAAAACAGCATTTCTTTGCATGTATTTCATCACTGGCAAAATAAAATGTAACTAGTACAATGCTAGTTTCCATGTGAGTGCCAACTTTCCACACAGAATACTGGGCCTCTGGCTTTGGGCACAGCAAGCATTACTCTCATTAAGAGACTTAGTCGGCTTCAGTAGGAGGCAATTACGCTGTTTCTTCAAACACTAAATAAACTGCACAGACAGGAGGGGTCTGCTTACACACATCACAGTCACCCACACACACAATCCATGAGCTTAAACAACACATACACTTATGATCATATCACCTATGCGTGTGCACACTAACGCAAGGTCTCAGCAAGATGAGGACATGCAGCTGAATTATTTATTTCATAAATCCCAAGAAATGCATATGTAAGAAAGAAGAGGAGCTGAGAGAGAGAGAGAGAGAGAGAGAGAGAGAGAGAGAGAGAGAGAGAGAGAGAGAGAGAGAGTGAGAGTGAGGGGGAGAAGGAGGAGGAGGAGGAGAAAGCATGAGTCTGAAGTCTGCCAGAAAGAGAGAGTTGAGAGACAGAGGACGGGCTCACAGGATTTAGCTATCACTGGAGCCCTGACAAAAGAACGTCTGGGCTCACTTTACTGTGTGTGTGTGTGTGTGTGTGTGTGTGTGTGTGTGTGTGTGTGTGTGTCATTTCCTCCCCTGTGTACATGAGGCCATCAGTTCTGAGGAATGTGTGTAAAACCACAGCAAAGCATTGGGTTCTATTTCTGTTTTGAAAGAGATTTGCTAAAGAGTTTTGCTCAGAGCATGACATAAATATTTGAATCTCAAAGGAATACTTCAACATTTTGGGAAATATGCTTGTTCGCTTTCTTGTCATGCATGAAAATATACCACTCTTATGTCTCTTAGTATTGAGCCACAGCTAGCAGGCAGGTAGCCCAGCCTAACATGGACACAGGAGGAAACACTATAAAATACCTACTAACACTTCTCAAATCTCACTCTCTAACATGTTTACCTGTACGCAGAAATGTACATTTTCTTTATCTATTTACATACTTTTAACTGCAGAAAGTCACTGCTTCTGGCAGCTGGTCACAAATAAATAGTAACAGTGTGTAACTTATTATAAAAGAACAAATTGTAATGTTTACCTAATTACACAAATGAGATTCCCTTGGCCAGCTGTTTGCCAGTCCTTACACGAGGCAATGCGAACTGTCTTCCGGCTTTAGCTGCTTTGTTAGCAATCTTTTATTTTAATACTCAGCGAGAAAGAAAATATGTGTATTTTTTTATTATTCCCCAAAAAGGGAACAGTTACTTTAAACTTTCAAAACCTGATTTGTTTTTTACTCTTGAGCTGAACACTTCAGATGTGCTGCCTTACAAGAGGATTTATATTCACACCCAGAACAAAATGGGCACAGTGTCCTCTGCTGATTGTATGATGCACCTTTAGCACAGCGGAGACTTTTCTTCCTTTTGAGAAAGAAAAGCAGAAGAAGACGAGTGACAGAGGGAAAAAAAGACATGGCGCGGAATTAAGAAACTAAAAGTAAACAAAGAGAGGCTAAACTCTCAAGACTGTATCCATGGCGTCATCCTGGAGTCAACTTATTTTCAGCACACCTGATTCTAATAAGAGCTTCGAGATGCGAGGTCAGGTGACCCTGTGCATTTGGTTTGCCACTAGGTACTGCCAAACTATTTACATTGAAGGGATTAAAAAAAACGAAATCAATGAGAACATTATAACACTTTGCCCAGAAGTGGCTGTAACATTATGTGTGAGCCAAAGAAAGTGTTTTAAAAAGCTAACCCCTTTTTGTATAATCAACCCTTCCTCTCTTTGTGGACAGAAAGTTGGACCAAAAAGACAAACAAGAGAGGAGTCCTTTGTCTCACTTCAGTACAATAAGACGTTTTAAATGAATGTGGATAGAGGAAGTATCTCCAAAGAAAAACACATCCCACTTTGCCAGGAATGCCAGGATTTCCAGTCTTAATGAAATACTATGTGGCCTTTGTAAAATAAAGATATTCTGAGTAAGGACAAACACTGTCCTTGCAGGTATAGATTTTCATGAATGGATCATTTGTGGAGGTGGAAGCACAGTTTAAATACTCAACACAACAACACATGGATCTACTTTGTCCAATAATAACTGTCCAGTTATGGAGTCTGTGCGAGATGTTGCCTTTAGCTCTATTATACTGTGTGTTTACGTGGGTGGTGGGTTGAACTTTCCTTTTTTCTCTCCATATGTCTGCTCAAAAGTTCTCTTCTCCTCTCTTTTCCTGTTAAGAGGTACATTGCCCACAGTGGTTTTGGTCAGCGAAGAGCTGAGTCACAGTGAGAGTTAGACTACAAGACAGATGGAAGTAGTTAGGCCTCTACTACTGTAAGGGCACCGTGTAACAGGATTTTATTACATCGAGTCCAATCTGTCTGTAGCTCTGCTGCCATGACAGATGCCCCAGTCTGCCAATCTGTGCCTCCAAAGTTCCTCAACTCACGACTTCACTGTGAACGTCGTCTCTGGAGATTCAATGAAACTACTTACTGTAAATGTACTGTTCCCGATCTTACTCACAAAAATGTCATCAGATTCTGAGGTCATGACGCACAGTTTGACATATGCATTATGATGTATCTCTTTCTCTATCTGAATGATAAACAAGGCATCATGAGAACATGTGAATGAGCTGATGGTCCATTATTTTGTGTGGATGTCTTTCCAGGAGGGAGATAAACATTGACGCGCACAAAGAAATACTGAAGTCCATATAGCAGACCATAGATGCTCCTGTAAGTTGACACAAATGCAAACTCAAAACAGGCCAAGATATATAAAGGATTCCAATAGAGTACATCAGTGAAATAGTTTTGAACTTCTTTTAAATTGGGGCTTGCGGATTAAAAGACAGTTCAAAATGACAGCCTCAGTGGCCGAGATATCCAGATTCTTAGTCCCTATTACAGTCCAAAAATGCTGGATCCCAGTTTTTGTCAGACCCTTCCTGATTGGTAACTGCTAAAGTCTTTAAAGCTACAAACCTACCATTATATAATGCAGGCTCTCTGTTATTATGGGTTGTCTCCAAGCCCAAGCCGAGATAACCCTGATGACATCATCAGAACACAAATAGGTGGTACAAATGTCCCAAAGTCACCGGAAATTCATATACAAATCTCTAATGATATTACTGTAAATCAATTTTTACCTGAAAGTGTACAGCTGATTAACATTTTAGTTTGGTGAATATGGTCATCACTTCAGCACTGAATGTGTTAGTGGTAATAACAGTGCTTCATCCAGTGACCTCTACTTTAGCTTCATCATTACCCAGTTAGAAACTAGAGCTGTATGTGGACCGCTTCAGACACGAAACTTCACATATCCAGTAGGCTTTTAATCAGAGGATCAGTTGCCACGTCAGGAGCAAATTATTATACCCAACACGCCATCTAATGGCCTATTTAGGAATAATCATTTTTGCTTTATTTTAACCAGACTATAATCCATTTGGCCTCTAGATGGTAATACATTCATTGATCAACTGCTTCAACAGGGCCTTATGGGAAATATATGGTATATCGTGTCATACTTTTTTTGTATTTGATGCACGCATATTGTTAAATCAAGCATAAAACAGGCAGTGTGAGATGTTTTGGTGTGAGCTCAGTGATGCCATCTTAACTTCTTATGTGTCCATTGAAGGAAAAACAGCTGTGTCCCCTGTCTGCCTGACTGAAGTAGTCTGGCTCTCTGCTGTGACAATATGTCTTGACAAGTTCACTAAAAAACACCACATACCCTCTCAAACAACTGGGTCAGCGAGACACACACACACACACACACACACACACACACACACACACACACACACACACACACACACACACACACTCAGGGAAGACTCATAGGAGTACATGTTAAAGGAAGACTCCTGCTGGGTGTTATGGTAGTAGTTTGTCCATTGTCTCTTATTATTCTCTCGGCCCATTTCCCCCTCTTGCTCTTGCTCTCTTTTCTTATTTTTTTTTCATGGTGGGAGACATCTGTACTAAACAAAAGTAGCGTTGTGTCATGTCAAGCCCACGAAGAGCATTTGTATACTATACATCATTTCATTTTATCATATTTTGAAGCAAATGCTGCCAAGCTGGGTTTTCTCATTGGTTTCAGGCTGAATTTCATCTGCAGCCCCAGATGGAATTTCTGTCTTTAACTTCACGGTTCAGAAATCTTTATGCATGAGGATTTCCATCACCAAAAGGAGAGGATACAAGTGAGTTTTCCAGTAACAGCCACACGTTTCTCAACGTGTATAATAATAATAATACATTTTATTTGTATTGCACTTTATATTTTAACAATCTCAAAGTGCTACAGAGCAGAAAAAATAAAACAAGAACATTTTTAAGATAAATTTAAAATAAATTTAAAAGCAGAGCCTATAAAGGATATTTTAGCAGTAAGCTTTCTTAAAAAGGTGAGTTTTCAGGTCACGTTTAAAAGCCTCTGCAGTCTGTGGGGCCCTCAGATGGTCGGGGAGGGTGTTCCACAGCCTCGGAGCTGCAGAGGAAAAGGCCTGATCGCCCATAGTGTGGAGCTTGGTTCTGGGGACTTGGAGGGTGTTTTTTACCCTCACAATAATTATGTTGACGCATATGCAAACGACCAAAATATATAAGCACAATCACCCCCGAGTTGGTCACAATGACACCAGAGCCACTGGAGAGACGCATGCGACCAAACAGGGGATGTCTGGAGACAGAGAGAGGAAGGACACAGGGAATGAGAAAGAAAGGACAAAAATATTAAAATTTTATTTTGGATCCAGGTTGTATTCGCATTTCAAAGTTGTCCCACAAGTGTGGTCCAGATAATGACACATGGATATTTACAATGTAAAGGTTAAAGGGATGAACCTTATTATCCCTTTATGTTTGTTTAAAACACTCTGCTAAGTGTGTCTTTTACATAACACTCTCTTGGATCTTTAACAGCTCTCTACAAACATACACACACACACACACACACACACGCATGCACGCACACAGACAAACACACACACACACACACACACCTTATGAACAGTTCAATGTGGACAACAACAGGAGCTATCTTCTGCACCACGTCAGCGATGAAGTTGAAATTGTATCGCGGGCTGCTGGGATGGACCAGTGGACGACCTGTCCTGACATGAGGAAAGAACCTTTATTGCATTTTACAAGCAGTATTAGGAGAAATACTCATATTCAGGAGGATTCTCCACATCGTTAAAGTTTTCCAGTGAAGTGCAAAATACAATGTTGATTATTTCGAAAGTATGTAACATTTCCAGATTAGGGCTGCAACTAAGGATTATTTTCATTATTGATTAATCCGTTTTTTTATTTTATTTGTATCCATAAATTATAAAACACCAGAAAATAGTGAAAATGGTTCAGCATCTGTTCTTCAAATTGTTTAGTTTACAATAATATAAAAACGTAAATCCTAGAGCAAATCCTGATATTGAATAAGTGGAAATAGTTTAATATTTGGCATAATATTTGGTTTTTGGTTGACTTCGTTCAAGAAAAATAAATAAAAAGTCATCATCATCATTAATTTTGCATTTCTAGTGATTTGACTGTAAAGGATTTAAGCTTGTTGATATGCAACATATGCAGACTTGCAGTATAATAGGCACATAAAACCCCATTGAACCAGCGACACATTTTATGGATTTGTTTTATAATGTTCCCATGCTCTCCAGAATGGAGCCCTCTGACCACCCAAAGCTGCCCTACCTGCGCTTGAAGGTGCACACGGTGCTTTGTGCACTTGGCTGACTGCACCCCCCACCCCCACCCCTTCACGGGTGGCTGCTCTCATCTTACACACATGACCATACGTTTTGCCGTCGCTTCCGCACCGCCATGCTCCATCTTACACCGGCAGACCCCCCTTGGTGCGTCGCCGCCTCCCCGCAGCGAGCAGCTTGCACTCCAAGCCATCCCCGCAGGGCAGGTCGGTTTTGCGGCCGCAGGGGTCCCCCTCGCGCGGAGAACACGCCAGGCAGCAGTTACATCTATCCGGGACGTGCCCGCCGGGACAGCTGGGGCTCGGACAGGAGCTCACGTCGCAGCGGGAGGCGCACTCTTCAGAGCGCGCAGCGCGGGTGAAGCGGTGCGTAAAGAGAAGCGCCGCTGCGAGTACAAGTAACTGCATTGTGATTCATTTTGACAGCGCCACGGAGCTCGGATTGATTTGGATTGATTCCTCATATCTTCATATTAAATGTCTCTATATCCAACTGTTTTCTCTGTGTTCAGACCTGAATATAAATAATGCACACTCCACTGGTCACTTTACTCCACCCAGTGCCGTAACGGAAACACATGAGGCCCCCTGCAGAATAACCCTGAGAGGGCCCCCCCTTCCCCCCCATATGTAAGGGATAATGTATTGTCCGGCGGTCATTATCCAAAGATAAACGAACAGGACCCAAGCTTTTCTTTTGAGGGAAATTTATTCAATCAGAAAAAACAGCTCAAACAGAGAACAAATGTATTCCAACAGAAACAAAACATATGCTAGGGCCTATCAAACAGCTCAAATAGAACATGTGTTACAACAACATAACAAATATGCCTACATATAGTCGATACACCGGTAGGCTACTTTCTACAGGTTTGCATTTGAATACACATGTACTCGTCTTTTAGCAAATCTGTGTGCAAAGTCTTTAACCACGCTCTTTACATCTAAACTGCGCCCACGTTTATTCTCTATGCTAAGGATGGCCAGACCTGACAGCCTCTCTTGTGACATGGAGCTTCTGAGATATGTTTTGATCAGTTTTAGCTTAGAAAATGACCTTTCTTACTTAACGGTTACTTTTATTATTTTGTACAGAGCCGTTGTCTTCTCAAAAGGGTTGCAGTGTTGGACAACGTGAAATGAATTAACGTGTCCGATAATGGGCGCAGGGGGTATAGTGAGAGCATAGGTTTAATAAGGTTAATGTATTTTCAAGCACAACACATAGACAGAGCAGTACAGCTGTCAAAGTATAACGTTAGCTACGTGGTAATGTTAGCTATAGCAAACAGTACAATACCTGTCTCTTCTGGCAGATGAGTGCATCCTTCACCAGCTGGTCGAAAAAGACTTGTAATTTTGGGAAGTTTGGCATTTAATTCAGAAATTTTCTGTTTTGAATGCCGCTTTTGGGCACCACTTTTAAATGTGCGTTTCATTTTTCCTCAAGAGAAATTTCCTCGTAGTTCTCCCAGAATACACCGCGGCCCAACAATAACACCAGTCCGCGTAGCAGGAGGCCCTAGTGGTTGCCTGTTACGATTGCCTTTACAACTATTATTTAAAACTTATAAAGCCAGTTTAAAATACTTTTTTTATTGTGTAGCTTTATATGAGAGAGACAACTTTGAGGGATATCTTAATTTTATTACGTAATGTAATATTATTTATTTATTACATTATTCGGCCCAGATTCGGCAGCCGATAAACCGGTTGCCATGTCTCAGACAGAATCTTCCCATGTCCGTAACAGCTACACCTGGGCCAGACATGGCAACGGTGAAATGTGCCAAAGGTGGCTCACATTTGGCCGCATCGAGCCGGAACACAGCCGAGTCAGCCGACACTTAGCCGCAATATGGCCGAGTGCGCTGGCTAGTGTTGGATTTAAAAAAAAAATTGCAATGCGAGGCCCCCCCGCAGTGCGGGGGCTGCGGGGGTGATCTCTACGGGCCTGACTTCACCCATCTATGATGCTGTTGGTTAAAGTCTGGGTCTGTGCCGCTCGCGTTGTCAGCTCTCTGTCGTCATCAGTCATATTGTGACAACCTCGTAACTGTAAACTCGTACTTCTGTGTTCAGCAGTCGGGGAGCCACTCAGGGAAACTGATGCGCAACATCTAGTGGGGACAACACATATTACACACAATATTTCTGTCGTCAGCGACTCTCAAAATGTAAAAATATGCGACTTCAAAAAACAAGTAAATGCCGTTGACACTTGAATAGAACGGAGTCTTGTGAAGGTTTTTATTAACACCTGTTTTTCCTACTATAACAAGTCAACAATGTGTGCTGTGACAAAGGTGTATTGTGTTATAAAGCAACAACCTCTAAAACTGCAATCATAATTCAAAATGTTGACTAGTTTTATTCAAAATATAACAAATATGTACATATTGTGTTGATGTAGGATTAGTCATTGTTTTAGAAGACCTGTCAGTAAATTTGAGTCATATCAGACTCTCAATGTCAAGAGATGTGCATTTATTGTAAATTCAGCAAAAGGAATGTTTCCCACATGGTGGCAGTGTTAAGCCACTCCCCCTCCCACTTGCTGATACAGATGCTAATCGTATATATGCAACAGATGCTTTCATATTTTATTTCCTCTCCAGATGCGTGCTGCCGCATCTGTCCAGACGGATGAGCGTGTGGTGACACGTCTCTGTCCCTTCACTGCCACCAGTGTCATATTACAAGGGGCATCGTGCGGAGGCCGTGTGTGAGGGTGCGTGTTGGTGCACGTGTTTCATTTGCACATGCATGTAGAGATGTTTTAATCAGGCAAGTTAAATGATGCACGTGTTTGTGTCCACGTGATAACATGTGCTCATCAAAGCCTCCTTTGAAATCCTTTGTATCGGTCGACGCTGCAGCGTACCCCGTTGCATGAAAGACACAGCGATGTTGTCTGTTGAAGGGTTCAGTGTCACTGCTTTCTGCAACGTCATTGGTTACCAAGCTGTTTTCATAACCAGTGATTAACCATTCAAATAGAATAGTTATTTCCCCTGAATGCTGAAAAGCTACACAAGTATTCAATTAGTTGTTTGTAAAGAAAATCTGCAAATTAGATTTGTAAAGAATACATGATAACTTGATGCATAAAAAATATGAACGTAAAACAAGTCAATTCTGACAACTGTTATTTGCAGCCTTGTGTGTACAGTAAGTTAGTCTACAACTTCAAAAGTTATTAATAGCTCCCTTTGGCTGCCGGTATCACTGATCCCGTCAGTAGTCTACTGGTCTTTACAGAGAAACGGTCTTATTTTTTGTCAAAATTGTTTGAAGACTACGAACGAGATTCAAATTTCCCAAATTTTATTTTTCATCTGTTAAATATACAACTTTTCTCATACAATCATTGAGTTGGAATAGAAATTTCAAGATGCATACATAAGAAAACACCAGGGCATCGAGCATGTGTGAAATTTACTTTTTCTCTTCATATGTGTAATAAAAGGGCACAGATGAGGTGCTGACCCCCATGCCACAAGGTTCAAGAGAAAGCTGCTTGCAATTAAATACACGTCAAACAACCAATACATTCAGTGTTACAGCATTCACTCATATTGAAATGTTTCAGAGCAGCAATCTGTATAGAAGACGTCAACAGATTACATTCAAACAATGTTTATTACTAGTCCTCCTTCCCCAAATGTCATATTCAAGTTTAATATTAATTTTCTTGAGGATGTTAAATACTCCTTCCGCAAACAGATTTTGGCAGTATAGTGAGGGTTGAAGACACTGGGCTTGTGTTCGTTCAACAGATGTGGTTTTAAAAGCCAACAATGGGTAAAAAGAAGTTTGACCCAGCTCTGGAGAACTATAGTCAAACACTTCCAGCAGTGCAAGTGCACATCTATATTTGAATTAAGTATTCCTACAAGGCAAAACAAATAGTTTGAGACTTAGTCCCAGGCAAGGAACACTGTCCCATTTCAAAATAAATAAATAAATCACTTTCTGGAGAGATCTGTGAAACCAGTCCTTTAGATTCCCAAACATACTGGACTACAGATCTGCTCTTTGCAAGTACTTCTTCTTTGGCCATTAGCACCACTATGAGACCTTGCAAGGTACTTCAGTAGGTACTTTGGGTGGGTACAAGTAATCATTTTGGCCTTCTAATAATAGGCAAAGCCCACTTCTGTGGAAAAGCAGATTATCCTATTAAGTCACCATGGTGACTACAAACGGACCCACGGTCTCTTGGAGACACTGGTATGCCAATCTCACAAGCTCCCATGCTTATCTGCGCTCTCTTCACAACATGTGGAATGGAGCGAAGACAAGTTTCTTCCTCATACTTTCTTTCTTACTTCTGCCGTGTCCAAATTTCTTCTCTAGGCAAAGAAATATGAGCAGTCTCCGGTGCGATAACTACGTCTTCTTCCAAAAAGTTGCAGAAGTCTCTCCTCAACTGCCCCCCCTCACCCGTCTCTGACTACCAAGAGGTAAAAAAGGGGCGCTTGCAGTGGAAGGTTTGTGTGAAGGCGTTACCAAGTGTGACCACACGTCCATGACCGCCAGAGCGGCTGCGCTCCACTACCACCCGGGGCATCTGCACCAGCTGGATGGGGCTCTTCCCGTCCTTCAGCGCCTGGGTCAGATTTAACACCTGGTGACAAAAACAGGGTTCACGATGTATGTATGTATTTTCATTCAGAGTACTGGTGCCTTGGTTGCATTTAAGAGTAGCATAATCCACCTCCATCTAATCTGTTGAACGAGTACTTCCAACAATGAAATCACCAAAATAGTGTCGAACAGATTAATTGTTTCAGCTCTAACGGGAGTAGTAGACCACATCATGCAGCCCAAATAGAACCATATAGAGTACAGAGTATGTACAGTTAATTATAAGAATTATAATTTTTTTTTAAAAACATGTTTTGTGGAACAGTTGTCTGCCGTTGCCTCCCTTTGACCAATGTAATCATTATGCTATGACTCACTCAGTGGTCATTAATCCAAACAGGTAAAATAAAAGCTGGGTTAGAGGTGAGGAACAGAATAGACACACAGGAAAGCAGAGGCAGGGCAGTAGACAGGGGTGGAAGGTGAGAAATTAGTGATGAAGTCATAACACAAACAAGCAAAGTAACAGAATGTAGGGCACAGGAGAGAGAAAAGACAGTAGGCAGGATATGAAAGGAGAGAACAGAAGACACAAAGGCAGAAAGGCTGATCGGAAATTAACACTCAAAAAGAAAACTCACCTGTCCTCTCATTACAGACATTTGTCTCTCAAACATGGTTTTATCAAAGCCTTTATCCGTCTGAAGAGGGAAACAATAACTCCTGTTAGCAGGTGTCCTTTGTCACAACAATAAAATGGGCCTGTGTTGTTTTGCTGACAGGCAGCTGTTTATTTACATAACTACTAAATATTCTTAAAGTGAAGGTTATCAGAGGGCTTGCACCTTGAACATCTCATAGAGGTCCTCACAGAGGTCCTGGACAAAGTTCATGTCGGATAGGCGGGACAGCACCAGGTCTCTGGTCTCCAGGGAGAAGGCCACCTTAGCCTGAGGGAGCCATGCCCAGTGGAACGGGTCTGATGGAAAGAGGCAACAGTCAACGCCCTCCTCTTTCACGTTTGTCCACACCGTCTTGCTATATGATGTTGGGTCTTTAATGGGGTTTTTCATTCATTGTAAACTGTGTTTTTTTTTGTTTTTTTTTGCGAGAACACCCTCAAAAAGGGATCCAGAGAGACTGCTAAACAAAAAATGTAATAAGTTAACTATTAATGTACCGATAATAAAATATTAATATTAAAATTAATTGAATGAATTGCTTTCTTGTCGAGAGCTCAGATGGAAAGATTGATGCCACTCATGTCAGTAAAGGTAGAAATGGAGTGACATCCAGCAGCTGGTTATCTTAGCACAAATACTGGCAATACTGGCTTTGTCCAATATTGACAAACTAAATACACCTACTAGCACATCTAAGCTCAATAATTAACATGTCATATCTTGTTTGTTCAATCCGTACAACAAAAACAAAATGCTTTTCTTTTCTTTTTCTACCTTTGGAAAAAGCCGGGCCAGGTGTTCCCAGTCATAATGCTAAACTAATTGCCTCCTGGCTCTATCTTACCATCTAAGTCTCAACACGAAAGCTAAATAAAAAAAGAATGCCCCGAATTTCAATCTATTCTTTTAATAATAACTGTCTGATTGAGAACAGCTCAAATCTAAAAGACACACTGTTTTGTTATGTTTCACCTCATTAATAAATGATTACTATTAATGCTGACACCATTTCTATAAATGGTATTGCCGTCATTGTAATTTAAATAAATGATTGTGGTCATGCTATGCTCTGGTAGCTTGTGATGCATTTGTCATTTTATAGCCTAAATGACAAACACGTAATTAATTCAGGAGGAAATTCAATAAACACTGTTTCCGCTATTATCAGTAGAGACAAGGTGTAAACAAAGTAGTAAAGACAGAACATGAATGAAGAGAGGCGAGTGAGGAAAGAGACCAACATACAGGCTCTCCATTCGTCCGGGTGTTTAAAGGGGAAGGCCAGGCCGTTGTCGATCGCTGCAATCTTGACGCAGGAGGCGGAGCTTTTCTCTGTCCACTCTGCATCCTACAGTGAGGAATAGAGCATCACATAAGTCATAACCAGCAGCTGACCGGAATAGTCATTGATCACTGCCCAAAACCTGAACAATTGGTAAGATAGATGACAACCGTGAGCTCATTTATCAGTGAGTGACAACTAATGATTGATGATGGGGAGTCAGACAGTGTTCACTGGGGCACTGGTTTGTTCCAGACCTGCAATATTCATTTATTATCCGTCTATGTGGGCCCCTGTGTGTGAATGAGTGACAGTGTTGTGCGTTTAAGCGTTTGTGTGTTTAACATTATCGGTGTTCCATGATTCCAGCAGTTTAAATGCATCACGTGGGGTGATCATTTCTAAACACACCCTCAGTAATTGTTGATTTAACTTCACCTTTTGTCGGTCTCCTTCACCTCCTGGCTTCTCATACTTGATCAACCAGTTGTCATTACCTCGATCTGAGGAGGAAGACAAAGAGAGGAACATATGTAGGTGAGGGAAGACCACAATCAGTCAGCTATTCAAATTATAGGCCATGATGACACATTCTAATTCAATGTAACACACTTACAAAAGGCCCAACAATGTCAACAAGCGACTATGTGCAATGATAACACTCACCTTAGTAAAATATTATCAATGTCATTTTTATCAGTCAGTCAATACAAGCAAGATGTACGTCACAAAGTTGAATGATAGCTGGGTTTAGGTTTAGTAAACACTGTTTAAATGTCAACACAGACACACCCTCACCTGTGTTTCTGATAACGTAGTCCAGCACTACCAGCCGCTCAAACTGGGACTGTAGCTGCTTCCTGATGTTCTCTGGCAGAGGTTCCGCCTCAAATCGCCGCAGCCAGAAGTCCGCTTCACGGTAACCCTCCACAAACAGCTGAAATGAGCCCAGCTGGAAGCCAACACAGGCCACATCACATATCGTTTCCAGCTCGTCTCTATGGTAATGACGTGGAGTGAAATTGTGACAGCAACAGCCAACTTCCTTCCTCATACGTCTTCCTGTATGCATTTTCACACACCTTTCCACAACAGCTACAAAGCTACAGATCATCAAAGGGCTGTCTCAGCTGATAAACAGGAAGCTGCACAATACGTTGTTGTACAAGTTTTTTGATGAAATTTGGTGCTGGATGCGATTACAGCAGCACACAACACCAGAGATAAGAATACACAATCACAGTTTGAAAGACCCTGAAAGAAAGAACACGTTCTAAAGAAGAGATGACATTTATGCTTCCTCTGACCTATTTATTTGAATAAACCTGTCTTTTCAGGGAACAGAGTGCGACATGATTCCTTTTACTGCCCTCAGCCAGGGCTGCATCAGCAGCTATTCTGAGCCCTCGGCTCACTGAGACCTCAACCCTTTCGTCTACAAATGATCAACAGCAAACCATGTATATGTAAAACAAAACGTATGACATGAAACAAAAATATGCTAGTACTGTAATTATTATTAGTATGTCTTAGTATTTGTTCTAATTAATCCTAAAAAGGCCTTACAAAATAACATAAAGAATGAAAAGTAAAGCCGAAGAGGTACAACACACAGGAATGAACAAGAGAAGAGTTTCCAGCCGATGTTTCTCATTGATTTCTCTTATAAAACAGCTCAAGTGTTGTGACATTCGACCATGAATTACCTTCGGTGGCAGGCCCACTCTGTGGAAGTGTCGTCCCACCTTGGGCACTTTCTCTAAGGCGTACTTCTTTCCCTTGGATTTGGCTCTGTCGATGGCGCTGTAGTGGAATGTGTCACTGGCCAGATACACCACCTGATAAAAACAGATTACCACTGGTTTATAGTTTCTCTGCCCGCTAGAAAAGATATCACATTCAGCTCAGAATTTAGTCTGATTGCAGTTTTATTTTATTTGTCTAGCATGGTATAGCATTCTGTTTATACATCGTATAAACAGAAACAATACAAGCAATAACAATATAAGCAAGGCAGAGTAGTATCACAGGTTAAAAGCAGGTTTAAATGGGTAAGTTTTAAGTGGAGTTTTAAAGTCAAGGAGAACGTCTGAGGTTCCGGCAGAGAGAGCTTCAGAGAGAGGGTCACCAATAGGTTGGCGTCGGCAGATGTGAGGTTGAGGGTGGGAAAGTTATGAAGGGGTTTAGGGTTTTGAAGGGCTTTGTATGTATGAGGAGAATCTTGATCTGGATTATTTGCTGTATGGGGAGCCAGTTGAGGTTTTGAAGGACCTCTGGTCTCTGGTGTGGGAGTGGGAGAGCAGATGGGCAGCTGAGTTCTGGATATATTGTAGTTTGTTAATGATTTTGATGGATGTGCTGGACAGGATGCTGTTGCAGTAGTCCAGTTGAAAGGTGATGAAGGCGTGGATGAGTGTTTCAGCGGCTGAGGAGGAAAAGGATGGGCGTAGACGGGCAATGTTTTTAAGATGAAAGAAGACTCTTTTTTTTTGTCACGTGATTGACATGCCGATTGAAGGAGAGGGTTTGATTGAAAATGATACTACGGTTACGGATATGTGTGAAAGCAGGAACAGTGGAGCCATCGATGCAGATGTGTTGAAATGCAATAACATGCATGCAGTCAGAGCTCCCACCTTTGTTTTCGGCACCACTCCCAGGCCGAGTTTGGTATCCACCAGTGAGGCAGCAGCCTCTGAGAGGTAACCCTGGTTAGGCAACAAGCAGCCGCGGCCGAAACAACACGGACAGCACAGCTAGTTAGAGAGGGAAAGACAGAGAGGGCAACCAGGAAACTTTTTAGAAAGAAAACAAAAAGCTAGTGTAGGTTTCTGCTTGTTCTCCTTCAGATTGTTTAAACACAGACACATGTTGTGTACCTTGTGAAAATATTTGGTCCATTTGGGATTCAGGTGACCGTAAGGTTCCTCTGACTTTGGTTTGAAAACACCAATGACTTTCTGTTGAAGGAAAAGAGAATGATAAAGAGTGTTATTTCAGAGATGCATTTAGACATATAATTTGGCACAGTTAATTTGATGGGACCTTTAAATAACAAGATTAAAGAACAACAGGCACGGCATTCAAAGTTATAGCAACAACTGTAAAGTGACAGAGATGCTGCTAACAAGTGAATGATCGATATCTTTTCCCTGCAGTGTACATTAAACATGCCAACTGTGCATGACAGCTATCTGTTATTGATGCAAGCTTTGCTGCTTGCATTAATTAAAGTCTTCACTATTGGTTCCTCCTGTTAACCTTCAAACTCACCTTCTCTGCACTCTTTTTAGCAGCTCGACTGGTTGAGAGCAATGTAGACCCACCTTGTAGGCAGCTTACAGTAAGCTAAAAGTCAAAAGTGAGTACATTTCATCACCAGCTAGAATGTATACACAGCTGGATAAATCTGAATGGGGAGAGTGAATATATAACGCCATTCATGTGTGATTCCTCTATTCCCTCCTTACCCCTTTTGGGTCTTTGACAAAGTAGCTCCCACTAGAACCCTGGGAGATCCTTTCTGGAAAGACGCCGTTCTCAATAGCTTGTTCCGCCCTTTGGATAATATCTGCAAACTCAGGATCATCAGGGAAATGGTTGAAGTCTCCACTGCCGGCACCTAGAACAGGAAACAAAATGCAGATTGATATTCATGTTTACATTGTGGGAAATCAGATTTGTTCAAAAGAAAATTTGAAAAAGTAAAAGACACATGTCATCTTGCCACTTCTAAAATATGGTGTTACAGTTATGCCATGCAGTTAAATACAATATTCAAGTGTTGTGGGTATACCAAAATGGAGCCTTTTGGCTTGAAAATATATGTTGACATGTGCGTGAATGATATTGAAAAACTTTTATAATACCTATTTGCATTTTCCAAGTATAAATCAGATTTGAACATAGATTGTAAAACAAAAAAGCCCCAAAAATGTTTATTTGTAATTGTCATCCAAATACTATATGTCTATGATTGTAAGCCTTTCTCCAGGTCAGTCTTTTCCATCTACCATTTCTCCTTAAATGACTCATTCCACTGTGTCTTATCATGCACAGAGTTTGTATGTGAGAGGCAAAGAGAGCATCCATCCATTCTCTAAACCCTTTAAGCTGCTCAGGGTCATGGGAGGCTGGAACTGTTCCCAGCACTCACTGGGGGAGAGGCGGGCTACAACCTGGACAGGTGGCTAGTCTATCACATTCAGCTGAAAGGCTCCATTTGCTCAGTTTAAGTCACACTACAGTCAGTGGGATGCAGTGAGGGATGAAGGGTCAGACACAGGGAGGAGGATGGACAAAAGGATAGTAGGAGAGTTAATTTGCCGTTTTGTCACAGCGAGAGGAGGAGAAACCCAAGATAGCTTTGTAGCTAATTTACTTGAAGGGGGACTGAGAGCGAAGCAAATTAAAAAGAGGGAATGGGACAATAGAAGGAATATATACAATAATTACACCCAGGACTTGGATCATTTAAATAATAGATACAGTATATGTCAGGATTCTATGTAAGCCATGTGGCCCACCTACCCTTAACCCAGCACATTGAATGTTCCTATCATAGTCATAGTCTTTAAATTACCATTGGGACTATAAAGGACTTCCATCAACAGTGTTTGTTCCTATGATGGGTGATTTGTGCCTTTGTGTAAAAACCACCCACCTCAGTATTTTCACTGAATTTCTTTCTAAAAGCCACATACTGATGCATTTTTATGTTTTAAGGTCTGTGCATCATGAGGTGCAAGAGTAGTGCTAGAGAGCAACCACAATGTGTGTGTGTGTCTATCTATGTGACATAGATAACACCTATCTATATATATATATATATACACACACACACACACACACACACACACACACACACAATGTGGTGAAGAAATATTACAAAAGGCACGATACCATCTTCAATTATTAATATTAGAAAGACATGTTACAAATAATGCTCTGGTTTTGTTTGAGTGTTATAGAGTCTTTGCCTGATAACCATATGAGACGGGTCAGTTCCCTGAGTCAGGGCCCAATGACGTCCACAGCAACCCCCCTGAAGCTGAAAGGTGTAGTTTGTGTATTAGCAAGTTATAATGACTAGTTTGCCATCCTGCCACAAGAAGTGTGGACATGAAGGTACATTGCTGGTAGTCTGCAGGGAAGCTGATCGATATTCAAAAACAGCTCTGTCTTTACATAAAGATTAATATAATATGGAATCAACACAGACCTAAAGAGATTGTGATAAAGTACTGCGGGGTTCCTCTATATTTACAATGCAATTTCTCTGTATGTAAAACAGAGCTGACACAATATAATATCTTCATCATTTAATTTCCAACAATAGATACGGTGTGTTTATTCAGCTGTCTTGGTGCTGCATGCTTGCTCTGGATTGTACTGTTGATGAAAGTTTGTGATTATATCATTGTGCAGTTTGACTGCAGGAGGCAGGACACTCTCGCCTCCCATTTTTACACCCGACTGAAAGCTGGAGTGAAAGTAAACACAGATGTTTACTTCTTCTCTTCCAAATTCCCTCTTCTTCATCATCCTCATTGTACTGAACTACGGACTGCATGCTTGCACAAACGCTTTGTGTATATTTAATGTCTGTCTCTCTGTGCCCTCGGTCAGTTAATGGGCCCAGCGGAGCTTTTTCACTCAGAGCTCTAGAGACCTGCTGACCTGCAGTGCACAGTGGGTGACGTTGCAACACTGCACTGTCAAAAATGAAAAACAAAACCAAAGTCTTGATTCATTTGTGTTTTACTTGTTACACATTGAAAACGGTGTCCTGTGCCTACAGTTACATGATTCAATGTATGCAAATGTAGCAAGATTAAATGTATTATGCATTATTTAAAATAAGATAATGGGAGATTTCTCCCTGCACATTGCAATAAGTACTCATTGACAGTGGACTCTGATGAAAGAAGGCAGTATGAACAGAAGAAAACAAGTTAATTATTATTAAAATTATCATTATTATATGCATGTACATTTTAGCCAGAAGGAGTCACATGGTTTAGGGCCATGTTCTATGGTAGAATTTAACAACCAGAATTTGCATTGGAGATTGGTGTGACATTTTAAGTAATACAAAGCGTCAATGTTCAGGTCTAGAATTACAATATTTTGTTCTGTGGAGTCACACATAGTCCTGAGAGATATTGTATTACTACTCTAAAAGGCCAGAGGAAATGGGACACTAACACGTGTGATTTCAGGCTCTACGTGTCTTTATACCTGTTGCCTAGATTTCTGGCCTGGATAGAACATGGTCAAACAATAGATCCCAGCAGACCGCGAGAGCACGATGAGTGAATATAAAAGGAAACACAAAAAAGGTGGGTGGTATGAAGGCGAATGGTGTTAAATCCAATGAGTGGTTTGGTCAGAATATATGCCGTTTCCATGGTGAATAGATCCCCTTTTCTTTGTTTTTCCACGATACCATCTTTTCCTTTTTATAGTCCAAACCAAATGTTATGCTGCACATATGTAAGGCTGACAATAGATCAGCAAACAAAACACATCTGTACTCTTTTTAAAGTCTATATCCATACTGACGAAGACATCCGTGTCAAAAACGTGCTTGATCTGGATTGGTATTAACACAGGAACACTACACAAATTAGACAATTATGAAAGTGTGATTACATTGAGGACACTAAACTATCCCTTCTGACTGTACTCGTGGCTGAACTCCCATGTTGTGTTTGGGGCACCAGGTCAAAGTGCCAGCTCATATCATCCACAGAGAAGATAACGTGTTATTAAATCAGCTCACTGGGAACACACTCAGACGAGGTACATAATCTAACAACATGCAAACACAAACCTAATGCATTACATGTAACGTGAATGTGTATGGGTAGTTTTCATAGTACCGCTTGGTACTTTCCCAGAGCAGAGCAACAAGTTACTGCTTTACATCCCATCCATATCCAACGCTTTAAGTCCCCTAAACAGACCCAATGCCCTCCAAGGGATATTGGGGAGCCACAGTAAACTGTCTAACACTCCTCGGTGTCCTCCACGTTACATTCACTGGTATCGAGACATCTAGCAATAATTAGTCATTTTGCACTGGCTGAACCATACGCGACCCAAAACACATGTTCCTCGAGACATGTCCTATTGAGCCGGGGTTCTCCGACCGAACTTTGCTGCACATGTGTGTACTTTAGTTAGATCTCGATGGAATTGATCAAAAACAATTACCTGGGGAGGCCAAGGTGTCTTTATCCGACGATGAGCTGCGTCTGTTCCGCCTGCTGCGCTTCTCTCCCACACCCCGCGGAGACGACGAGCTTCCTGCCAAGCACGGTAACAACAGCGCCTCTTCGCCAGACCCGTCCGTCTCCAGTTCGGTTAAGACGCTTTCACATGAGTCCGAAATACGAACGGCACCTCCAAGGTTCGTCACAGGTCCCAAACCTATCCCATTCCTATCAAATAATACCTTCGGAGGGTCTGAGGAGTGAAAGTCACACTCCGAAGCTGGCACCGCTGTTGCTCCGGTGTCCAGCACGGGCTCGCTGCTCTCTGTCTCTGTTGGGTCGCATTCTGACATCATTATGGCTCAGTTTTACATACAATTCAATGTTAATTGAATTACACCAACTTTGCCTCAAGCTGTCAGTCGTCCATTTTTAAGAGACTCCCTTTTTTCCACGAGTATCTGGTCCTCCGAAAATGATTCGGAAGCGGCTTCCTTCACGGATATGTCCACATAATCCGTCAAGATAGTCCGCTCTGCTCTGCTTCCTAGTTGATCACTGCGCATGCGCACAACGAACACCTCTGGAAAACGTTGCCTTCACGTGCTCCTTGTGAAATCCGAACTCACGGATTGTTATGACATAAGCAATTTCTCGGTCAAAGATTGAACAAGATGTATTATGGAAATCACACATGTCAACTTCACATATAATAACTTCAATGTAGGGCGTGAACCAAATGTTTTACAATCCATAACCATGTTTAGGTTGTATTTCCCTAAGTCTTAGCTTATTATAATTATTTTAGGTAACGGGCAAACGCTTTGTTGGTAATAATCAAAATGCGACGCTCTTTTACAGAAACTTAACTTGTATTTTTAATATGTTGTACTCATCACCATACTTCAAAATGTTCAAAGCACTTGGCAAACGAGTATACTGATGCCATTCATGTCACTGGTTGCCTTCTTTTGAAATGTGATAACTTTTATGGCCACTAGATGTCGATAGTGATACACAGATGAAGACAAAGTATTGAGTCCCATGCAAAGTGACTTTTCCTGAGAAACATTCTTTCTTTTTTTCTTGAATGTAAAATGGTCCTATTCAATTTGTTGGTCCTCACCATGTGTCAACATTGTCTGGCCAGCATAGGAGCGATTCCTGACCTACCCACAGGCTGCCTTCGAACTTAAGGTGGAACCACACATGGGCATTTTAGTGATGCAGCCACCACATTCAAAGATATAGATACGTTTTATAAGATTCTGCACCTCTTTGGGGACATGTTGGATTAATGCAGGTTTAAGAATCTTGGTATGCTAGACCTAATACATTGATGTACTATTCCCGTATTTTACTTTCCCCGATCTCTCCTTGTTTTCTCTATAATTCAATGGTCTCTCTCCCTCTTTTTCTGTCAGCCCTCACAGTGGCCCTCAATCACCCAGCGCTCTCCACAGCAACTCACTCTCCCTTCACCCTCAGCCCCTCTCAACCTATAACTCGGCACCTCCACCCACCCCTCTCCCTAATAAGAAAATATAGCTGAAGCACATGCAAATGAGCAGTCAGCCAGCTGGTATCACAGCAGTCATGTGATCTATCAAGGTAGGGGGTTAAGAGGTGAAGGAGATATGGAGGGAGAAGGGGGGGGGGGGGGGGGGTGCAAGGACAGAAGAAAGGGGAGGATGAAGGAGGTTCTAGGGGGATGAGAGGGAGATGGACAGGTTCAAAGACATGCTGGAGAGACTCTTTGCAGATGTTAAAATAATCCCATCAGCCCTCTCTTCCTTTGTCTATCAGCTTTCTCCGTATTGTTTCCACTCTGCCTCTTTTATCCTTTATATCCCTTTTTTCTGTATCCCATCTTTCAAGGACAAATACCTGAAATGTCACTCTTGTGACACATAACACCTTGCAGGGAAGCACGTCAGCACACCTCTTTCTCGATGTGTGTGTATACTGTATGTTTGTGTCAATGTACTTCACCCACCACTGGGTGACAAGCCCCTGCAGCAGTCAAGACACACTGCTTCAGGGGCAGCAGTGTGCATGAATGCATGTGTGTGTGTGTGTGTGTATGTATGTGTGTGTGTGTGAGATCTGTCTTTGCCTCACTGTAGCACCCACTCCAGCAGATTCTGTTGGCATGAGATCTGGTTTACCCTGCCAACAGCAACCACCCTCATCCATTCCTCCTTCCTTCCTTCTGCTTTCCCCTGGTTGCTTGATGAGGGAGAGAGGGGGAACCCTATAGCTAAAGTCATTGTGTTGTATGTGCATATGTGTTGTCTGGGATTAGAGTATTTGTTAGTTTGTGAGCGAAAACATCCACCCTGCGTGCTCAGATGTGAGCATGTGGGCTCTTGATTACAAAGTCCACCACAGACACTTAGACATTCACTAGGGTTTGACGTTGTCATGTTTACAAATGTATTTATTAATACAGACTTACAATTTACAATCCAAATTAATTTACATTATAAAAGTGAACAATCACCTACACGTGGCATCAAGTGGTCATCACACATTTATAAATACTTCATTTTGTGGATGTGTAAATGATAGACAAGTAAGGTTGATTGACTGATAGATATCTGTCTATCATTCATATTTATCTATTTATTTTGTCATGATAAACAGGCCATGCATGTCTTTTGTAGGCCTATGTCAGCGTTTCTCCATGTTGGTTCAGTCTGGTGTCTATGAAGGAGTGCACTCTGCCATGTCACCTGTTACCTGTCAAGAAAGATTCACACAGAGAAAAGACATTCAGAAACTGTGTGTGTGTGTGTGTGTGTGTGTGTGTGTGTGTGTGTGTGTGTGTGTGTGTGTTTGTGTGTGTGTGTGTGTGTGTGTGTGTGTGTGTGTGTGGTTTCATAGTGGGAAGGCAGTACCTCTTGGACCAAACATCCTCAGGTAGCAGTGGGAACAATACGGCTTTTCATCATACTGAAAGGACAAATCATTCTCATTCATGTAATCCTTTTTTTAACTTTTACATATTGCCTCATTCATTGTCCACACATACCTCAGCATGTTGTCCGGGTGTGAGCTGTCTGTTGCACTTTTGACACTTCAGACAAAGAGGGTGGTAGTCCCTCCCTAAGGACCTCTTCTTCTCACCTACAACATACAAAATAATGAGATGCATGGCGGCATCTCTTTTTATATATATTTCACTAAAAAGCCAGAAGAATTTATCATTTGCACGCAATCCCTCTGCATTCACTGACATTTGGGACAATCACTTCAATCAGAAAGAAAATTATATTTTTCATTTACAAAAACGGTGAGATGTAAATGTCTGTTTCTGAATACAGACACACTGACCAGAAAGTGTGTTGACCGAGGAGTTAGGTAGACCAGGTAACAGCAGAGGGTTTTAACTTCACCGGCTCATAAATAGAAATAGTAAAAATAGCTTGTAAAATAAAAACAATAAAAGACTTGGTTTAAGTGCTGCTGTGCATTTAATAATAGTCAAATCTGAGTGTGGGTGAGGACTCGACTAAAAGAGACAGGAGGTAAGGAGGAAACCCAGAAAGCAGTGTGCAAGCTCATTTGGCTAGACCCACATCCTGTTGTGATCATGGAAACATGTGCCTGCATTTGTGTGTGCATGCTTGAAGGAGGTGAAAGCCAATGAGGAGGCCTTCTTGTTGTCCTCCAAAGAGAGAATAGAGCCATATATATCAACAAAACATGTGCAGCACATATCAAAATGAATATCAAAGCCTCTTTTTCAAGGCAGATATATTAACGTGCCTCAGAAGGAATAACACAGGTGTAATGAATGATGCTAACGATGTCTCAGTTACAAGAACGGTGAGTCGGTATGCACTTAGTATTGTTACAACTAAATGAAATTCAGCCATTGTTCAAATTGTTTCTTGCACCTGTGTTTGGCGGGTTATAATGTATAATGTGTACAAATCTCTTCATGGTCTAGCACCAAAGTACATGTGTGACATGTTAGAGCCGTATGAACCATCTCGGGCTCTGAGAAGCTCAGGGAGTGGTCTCCTGCTGGTCCAGAGTCAGGACTAAACACGGGGAGGCTGCGTTTCACTTTTATGCTGCTAAAATCTGGAACAGTCTTCCAGAAGATGTGAGACAGGCCTCAACTCTGACAATGTTTAAATCCAGGCTGAAAACATTTTTGACAACTCTTCGCTTTTAATATAATTAATTAATGATTATTTTTATGTTTTTATGGAATGATTTTATTTGTCTTTTTGTAATTTTATGTAGCTGTAAAGCACTTTGAATTGCCTTTGTACGAATTGTGCTCTATAAATAAACTTGCCTTGCCTTGCCTTACTGTAAGAAAGGTTTATAATGAATACTATACATTTTCACCTGGTCACTACTTTTCTTTTATCCCATAGACTTTTTTACCTTTTTGTGACTTTTATGACACTTTTTTAAATGAATACTACTGGAATTTTCTTATTAATACTGTTCCTATACAGGTGAAACAAGTAAAAGAAAAGATTGTGGGAGAAAGAGAGAGAGAAATACAGAGAGAGAGAGAGAGAGAGAGAGATCTAAACAATCAAAAAGATAAAGGAAGGCGATGTATAGAGTAAAGATTTACGGGGTCACACTCACCAAAGTAGACAGGCTTCCCACAGATTGGACAGTACCCTACCATGATGGTATATAATTATTGAACATACACGTGCACTTTAGCTTGCACTGTGAGAAAATATATCCTACAATAGCATATACTGTATGAACATAAGTGTGTGAGCTGAAAATTGACAGGAAAAGCGTTAAACGGCAGCGATGTCGGCGTTTTGTGAAGTCAAAACCAGGATGTGGTGAGTGAGTCGTCACAGGAAGAGAGAAAGATGTGATTTGAAAAGCTAACATCAGTAGAAGAAAGACATGCCGCAACTCTAATGACACCTTCTCTTTATGGTAACAGATATAAAGCCAATAGAATAGGCATCATTTTATGGGCAGTTGTATATATGTTTATACAAGTGCTTTGGGTATACACACAGCCATGAAAGTGTAAAGAGGAACAGAAACGGAACGAAGAATGAGGGGTGAGGAGAGAAGGGACAAAAACAGCTGTCAGCAGTTCAAGTTCCAAGCTATCTTCTCTCCTTTCCTCCTGTTTTCACCCTCTTTTCTAGATTAAAAAAGGAGTTGAGCCTCTGAATTGAAACGAGAAACCTGACACTCGTGCCTTTCTTTCCTTCTTTCTGTCGATCTTCTCTCTCTCTTCTTTCTTTCTCTCTTTTTCCCTGTCACATACTAACACACATGCTCACTGACTCACAGACACACACATACACACCATACACCCATTTCTACTCCCACATACACACACACACACACACACAAACCAAAATGCTTCACTTCTCTTCAATGACATCACACAAAGAGGCTGCAGCCAAAGAGCAGAGTGAGAGGCAGGATGAGGTTGGGTTGGTTTAGGGACAGACAGAGGGGGAGGTGTGTGTGTGGGGCAGTTATTCCCTCGGGATAGGTGGAAGTAGACCCGGGGAAGCAGAGGGGCGAGGAGAGATGAGCGAGACATGGATGGAGACAGTAGCCAGCCTCAGCTCAGCAGTGACAAAGAAGATGAACTCTGATGAACTTCACAGAGCAGAACGGGGCCACTGGAGTCCCTGTGGAAGTCTGTGTGGTTCGATCCCTATCACTGTCAATAGGACTTGTTTCTTGCTTATGAATGACCGAAAGAGACAAACGACTGCAAAAAACAGTGGTGGATGAAGTTTTACTTCAGTAAAGGTCAAGGTAAAATTACTCCATTACAAGTACAACTCCGGCACACAATATTTCATTAAGTATTTGCAGCTAAGCATAAAAAAGTTATGAAAAATTACCTTTGTCAGCATTGTATTTTTGTATGATTATTACGGCTGCATTATGCTGCATTTTATGTTCTCGCTGTTAGTTGAAATGTTAAAGCGGAACTCCAGCAATTTTACACATTGACGTGTGTGTACAGGGGTTGGGGAGCACTGGACATGTGAAAACATGTTGTTGTGTCTCCAGAGGGAGCTGAGTGAAGTCTGATAAGTGTCCTTAAGTGATGTCACTTGAGTCCGCATTCGGTTGGGTCATATTTTTAAGTTAAATTTTGTTTAAAATATCTGTGGGTGTGAAGTTAGCTCAACTGTGCATTTTGAGACTGACAATGTTATCGGAGTGAGATGCTAAATCGATGGAGTAACTTTTCAACTTTATTTAATTATTATATTATTATATATTATTATCATTATTATATATCATAATAATTGGAATCAACTTGTAAATAGGGAGGGACACACATTTTTCACTAGTAAAAAAGCTGGTCACTAAATTCATCAGAAAAGTGATGTTGAATTTGAAAGAGTGATTAAAACAATTTTGGGAAGTGATTATAGTTAATAACTGATGCTGAAAACTTACTAAAAACAATTAAATATTGTTCAAAATTAAATACTTCTATACATTATTACCTTTGCCAATGTGGTTATGTTTCTATTTGTTGGTTTGTTGTTTGTCTGTTTGTCAGCAGGACTATGGAATAACTACTGGTCTAATATTAATAAAACTTGATGGAAGTGTGTCGCATGGGCTAAGGAAGAACACATACAATTTTGGAGCATATCCAAATCACAAGGTGGATACATGAATTATGTTTCACTTAAGATAAAATTGAGAGATAGGGCATTTGCCTGGTCGGAGGTCTGCGATCTCAGAGTGCAAATGTGTATGAAACCAATATATGTTTAAACATGTTTAAAACATAAAGCAGCGCAAATCAGACCACAAATAATTACCACTTGAAAGTATCCAAAAGTTGTTTAAACTGATTTAAGGTCAATGTGATTTGACGTATTCAGGTTTACAATGACTAACAATTTCATACATTGCTTCCTCTTATTGTATAAACTGATAATCATATAGGCTTACAGATAAATATAGTGCAGTAAAAAAGTCAAATATTTCCCTCTGAAATGAAGTAGAGTAGAAGTGTAAAATAGCCTATAATGAAAGTTAAGTACAGTTCTCAAGTAAATTGACTTAATTACTTTACAAACATCTGTAGGCCTATATATACACATGTGCACACATGTATTTACAACATTCGTTGTTTTAAGGTACATTTTCACAGCGCTCACACATAAAAAATACATCTATCATTTATGTTCCAGGTGAACTAAAGAAGGCTATGTAATATATGAAGTATTTCATCATTTGCATATTTTCCAGCATCCCTCTCCTGTGTGTCATGCTTTGCAAAGGGATGGAATACCAAGTAGCTGTCTCATTTGACCAGCCTTCCCTACAGGATAACCTATCATGTCTCTCCATCAGCATTCATTGTGTGTGGACAGCGCTAGGAGAGTTACATCCTGAATTGGAGGCCAATATGCATGCACATTGTACAATGTTTTTTATGCAAATCATGATGTCATTACTTTAATAGAGAACAGATAGTTAATATGAACAAAGCAAAAAGCAGAGATTTGAGTCATTGGAACGAGAAGGAATAGCTAGAAGGAGAAGCAGAGAGGACTTCCACAGGTTGTAATGTAGAGAGAAAAGGGAGGAATTATAAAGAAAGAGAGAGCAGAGCATTAAGAAACAGAGCCGATGTCATTGTGAAATGTAGAGAGAAAGGAAAGAAGAAGAGAAAAGAGAGGGGGCGTTAAAACCACATTTCCCAGTGGATCTTTTGGTGAGGCTGCGTTGAGAAAACTGCCAAAACTCTTAACATACACATTCTCGCACTGGCACGCACATACACATGGTTCACTTCTGCCAAGTCATATGAGATACACACACTGGATGGAGAGATGTGGGAATGTTTGTGTGTGAACCGGATTCATAGTAACATTCAGTGAGTGGTGGAAACAGACAGAGCTCCGAGGAGAGAGAAACACTGGCTCCTCTCCTCCGTCTCCTCTAGTGGGTTGGATCTAGCTGAGGCCAAACCCTCCGAAGCCGGCTTTGAGAATTGTGTCTGTGGGGGACACAGGAAGAGGCTAAGAAAGAAAACGGCTGGAAGGATTCCTTCTACCCACACATAAGTGCACTCTTGATGATCACATGTGCGTACATATGAGAGCACACACACACACACACACACAGCAAAAAGGAGCCTTCCTTTTCCCCCACTCGCTCTCACACACCCACTCGTCATCACGTTTCACTTCTTGGCTTCCTTCTTTCTCCCCAAGCCCAGAATATGACATGGCTTTGGGGTTACATCTCAGCTGCATACACACAATCAGCTTTGCAATACAATACACATGGCAAACTAAATGAAGCAGCGTTTCAAACATTTGACAGATGAAGATAGCCAAAGGAAGATTTACTTTGGGGTACCTGTTTGCTTTCCTCTGATATTGGCAATTGTTGACGTGAAAATATCAGTTTTCAGAATAATTTTTCCTTGCTTCTTTAAAATCATCAGGCCGTCAACAGCAGAAAGGGAAACAGCTTTAGCTTTTCAAACCACGCCAAAACAGTCTCTCCCCCTTTATTGTTTAAACGTCATTCTGGTGCTAATCGCCACTCAGATATTTTGGTGTACCATGGTGTTAGCCATTTCTCGGGTGTGTTTTCCCCAAATATCCCCCTCTGTGACAGCTTTTTTGGAGTCACATGATCTAAAGGCTATAATCCTCTACTTAGGGTATCAGTGGATGGAAAAGTCAGAAAAACAAGTCCTTGTTTTTCATTATTAATCTGGCAAAGCCTATAAGTCCCCTCTTGCCTCAAGTGATATGATTGTGGCATTGCGACTATTACTTCATGATTAGTAGCTCTGAGTAGCTGGGTCAGTCAGATTGCATTATGGGGATATTTTGTTGTTTTGTATGGTCTCTGAGGAAACCCACGGAGGAATGATCTTTGTTTATTTGTGTGTGCCAGTAACAGAAATTACACAGGTGTTGATGCCACTCCGACTTTCAATTCTCTATCGGGCTGATTGATACGCATATCTTCCAAAATGGCGAACACAGCACTTGAAATATCAAACACAAACAGGGAACTTATGCTAACACATGCCATGAACACCAAGAACTAAACTTATAGCATCCATTTGTGGTTGCGATGCCATTAACATGAACAGCTGCCTAACAAAAGAGAGTAAAGGCCAAGTTGAGACTTTTAGCCCATCTAGTGGCAAGCTGGTCGGCAAATTGGATGGTTCCCACTGAAAAAATTTAAATTTCATGAAATTCATTAATTAATTTAACATTCATGGTCTCCAGAGGATGAATCCTACGTATGTTGGTCATCTCCTGACTTCTCCAGGGCCACCACAGTTTTGAGTAAAAGGCCTCAACAACCATTGGATGAATTGTCATCAAAGCTGGTACTGTTCATCTAACACAAACCAACAGGTTACATTTCCACTTATTCACTGAAATATCTCAACATCTATCAGATATAAAAGGTTTTAGTTGAGACTTTCATGTCCCTCTCACAATGATTTACAATAGCCTATCTGGAGATTTCAGGAATTTTCCTCTAGGTCCATATTCAGGTCATGTTTTCTAATGTGTGGAATACTTTGGTTTATAATCAAATACCTGACATTTCTATCAATCTCAGCTGTACTTTTATTTCAATGTTAGCTAAAATACAAACATGGTAAACCCGGCAACAGTGATAACTGTAACCCTGTTAGCTTTATAATAGGATTGTAAGATAATATTATCATTGAGCTCAAAGCATCGCAGTGCATAAGTAAAGCAAGGCAATTATTTGTATAGCACATTTCAACAACAAGGCAATTCAAAGTGTTTCACATAAAACCATTAAAAGCATCAAAACATAATGCAAAAGAAAACAAAAAGTACAAAAAGTACAGACTCACAGAGTTGCTAGTGTGGCTGTTGACTGATAATGATCTCTAAATGTAACATTTTTAGTAACAGTAGTGACCACATACTGTGTCTGGCTGATGGGCAAGTCATTACAAACTCAGTGCATGCAGCAAAACACTGATCAAACCCACAGAACATTGTATTAAATTCTAATGGCGACTGCAAAGGCACTGAATATGACAGACTGAATTTGGTGAACATGTGTATAATGATGGACAATAAACCAGCCATAAACCATTTCTTTTTTGGGTGTAAATATTTCACTCAGTGTAAAAATCATAAAGTTTCAATGAAGAGTTGGAACAAGCTGATAAAGAATAATAGTGTACGAAACAGAAGTTTGTGTGGAATGCGAAGTCACTTAAGAAGAAACAAAAAATGTGTTTTAAGAGGCTCATCAGATACATTTTCAAACTTCAAGAGTCAACCTGAGTCATTCAGCGGGGTCCTTTATGCATCGCGCTCAGTTCTCGTGGCGGGTCCCACCTATTGTTTAGTTTGCTTGGGGAAACAGAGAGGCAGGCAGAAGGAAAAAACCTAATGTGTTGCTTCTTGCCTGTGCATTCTTGGCATAGCTCTTTGCCCTTTTCATTTTTTTACTGTGATTTCTTTTCGTCCTTGCTTTAATAGTGAAGCCAAGGGTCCACAGCCAGCCAAGTCCCACCGCTCCAGTCTGGCTAAGCCACAGAAAGCTTGGCCTCTTCTTCTCTCTGCTCTCTCTCTCTCTCTAAGTCTCCATTTATGACTACAGTACGTGTCCCACTGTCTTTCTCTTTGGATGTTTCTCTATGTTGCTGCGCCTCTCCTGTTTGTCTTTTTCCTTTCTGTATTATTTTTCTGCCTGGTTGCATTGGTCAATCTTCCTCTTTGTCTCAATTTCTCTTCTACACACACACACACACACACACAGACACACACACACGCACACACACCACCCTCTCTATTTCCTTGCCTGTCAGTCTGTCAGCCAGCGGACTGGTTTAGCAGGCCAGGTTCAGCTGGGCTCCACAAACACATGGCTCTCAATCTGCCTTCTTGTGTGTGCTGGAATGGTATTCATTTTTTTATGCCGTTCATGCTTTCTCTTAATATTCTTTGAATGGTATGGACATGTTTAAAGACAGCGATGCCAATTTGCTCCTCTCTGTCTCTCAAGTGAAATTTAATTATAGATCAAGAACCCCTTATGTGCACTATAACAACCAGATTTCTCCAACTGAAACAAAGCCTGCTCCCTCTTCTACAACACCCATTTCTATCTGATCAGCACCATTCATTCCGCCACTTTGACAGGAATCTAATTAGACCAGAATATCAACATTAAAACACATATATGCCCCCTCCCTTCTCTCTCTCTCTTTGTTTCTCTGCTCTTCCCTACAGCTGGTGAGAGTATGGTTTGTAGCCGCCCCTCCCCCAGCGTTTGAACAAGCCAATAAGAGAGCACGTCAGCAAAATAACCCTCCCTCCACAAACACACACCATCCCTCGTTTCCCCGTACCACCCCATCCATTCCCTACCCCATCCCCCAGAGCCCTCTACACCCCATCCCCCTTTCCTACCACCCCTAACCCACTTACTCATCCTCCCTCCACCCTCCCGCACGCCCACGAGACTTCCCACACCCTCCCTACTTTCTCACCCGTGTTCATCCTCCCTATAACTGCTCCCTAGTCCTTCATCAGTTTCCCACTCAACCTTTCTCCTTAACACCCTTTCTTCAGACTCCCTCTCCTTCATTACACCCTCTCGCCATTTTCCTTATCCCCATCTCTGTTGCTCCCCTTCCTTCCCCCACCGCCCCCTCGCCTCCCTCTTCTGGGGCCTTATCTGAAGAATATCGGTAGCACACTGGGTGAAAAATTGATCCTCCCCGCCTGTCTGTGGACGCTGCCACAGCGCATTAGCCTGTGTGTGATGTGTGTGTGTGTGTGTGTGTGTGTGTGTGTGCGTGTGTGTGTAGGCTTGCCGCTTGCGGGAGGGGTGTGGGTGGGGGGGGGGTGTGGGGGGAGGGATATTTGCATATCATCAAAGTAGGGAAAGGGAGTGTAATGAGGAGAGAATGTGTGTGTTGCTTGCGTGTCTGTGAGTGCGTGTGTATGTGTGTATTAGGACGAGTGTTGATGGGTTGGGTTTGGGTTTGAGTGTGTGTGTGAAATGAGAGAACAAGACCAAGGGAATATAGTATGGCAGGTGAGATGGACTGGGATGAGTTTAGATGTGTGTGTGTGTGTGTGTGTGTGTGTGTGTGTGTGTGTGTGTGTGTGTGTGAGAACGGGAGAGATGACATACAGACTGAGATCATGCATCCTTCACATGCTATCCATCACACCCCTCACGCACGTAGACGATGCATAGAAAATCTGGAGTCATCATTTACACTAGTTTATGTCAGAGATATTAAATATGATGCCCATATCCTGATTTTGACACAACATAACATACAAGTATTCTCTCTCGCCTCACTCATTGCTATGAAACTATGAGAAATTGCCACGTTTTACCATAAGAGCATACGGAGCTCAACTGACGAGTGAAGGATGAGGACACATGCACAAACTTGTTCTATCCGTGAACAATGTGACTCGCAAGGCAAGCAGAGGGTCACACAAGCAGGCTCGCTCGTCTCGTTTAGCCTAGATGGTGAATATTTAATTAGGCCAATTTATTTTAGACGTGGGGTGAATAAACCTATTTTCTGTTCGTCACTGTTTATTTCCTTTCTCTCTATCTGCGTTGTGGTTTTTTAGCTACTGTAAAATGGTACGCAAATGTTCGCTAACACAGCAAATACTTATTTTTAATGCGAACTTTCAGCTCCAGAAGAAACAGCTGCAATGGGTAGCCTTGGTATTTGTAAATAAATAATTTAAAGCCCCTTTTAGCCTGCCTCTCTGCTATCCGCAGCTTCTGATTTACCAGGAGCTATAGTCGATTACCGATCCTCGACGAATTCATATCGCCGAGGAAACTCGTGGTTCTGAAATAAAGTGAACGCAAAATAACCGTAAAAACACTTTCAAATATAGTTCCGTGTTATTTTCATCCCGGCGAATGTGTGGGAGAGCTGTATGCTAAAATCAACTACAAACACTTTGTTTAAATCTGGTATCGATTGGGCACGCCTGGTGAAATCCGACTTGAGCGTTGACGGTCTGTCACATTTCACGCTGACACCAAGCGAACACGCACACATTGGCATACAGCAAACACTCACAGGCTGGGCTCACCATATTATCGACAGATTCGAGTCAGGAGTAGTCGAGGAGAGCACATTGCAGGTAAGGTATTGTACAAATAACTACTCATTCTGGGAAATTAGACCGTCTTTCAATGGCAGACTCAGAGGCGGGGTCATTCCTTAAGATCGTGTTAAATTTAGCCGTGGTTCTTTCTTTGTAATTTTAGGTTGACCACTTTTTTTGCGCTTTGCTGTTCGCCCCTTTCCAGCTGGGAAAGCGTCACCGGGTCACCCTAACTCAATGAAATCTATCACGAATAAGTTTCTTTGAAGCCTTTTTTTGTTTGGTTACTATTAATCAAGCAATTTAAAGGGATTCGAGGCGTGGGTGGCTAGCGACGTTTTTTTTTTTCTTCCTATGTGTTGGTCGGAGGAGGAGGAGGGGTTGATTGAGCTTGCCAAGCTAACGCTGGTAAACGACATTACGCATACTGGCTAAACAAGTTTAAATGGCTCTTAAAGTTGACAAAGTTGCGTTAAACTTAGTTCGGGGATTACATAAGCTATGAGAAAGCCACCGGGTGTGCTAAGCCTGTTGTTGTACGGTTAGAATAATCGTAATGTGCGCACCAGCGTTAGCATTTCCCCTCCGCGTTAGCCTCCCGAGCTAGCGAGCCGGGACTCACTGCTCGGTTGTTGTGAGCTAAACGTGAACCACGGGGGTCGGACGTTACTACCCAGTGGAAGAGGCTCCGTATCGGTTTACACCTCAGTTGCCGACACCCGGTCGCAGTGGTGATTAGTTGAGACGCGACAATGTGGACGTTGTTTGGAACAGACGACGTTGTTTGACGTTACGTTAGTTGCTGAACCCGTTTCTCGCTGGGTTTAGTAACGTTACTTAGACAAACTTGAGGGAAGTGTGAGAGCGTTGCTTCAAAGTTGGAACACAAATGTTTGTTTTATCGTCGGATAAGTAGCGGCTCTTTATCCATAAGTGTTTGTGCGAACACAGCAACAAAGAGCTCAGTTTAACCCCAACTTTGTCTTCATAAACAGCGACTAAAAGCTCCTTCTTGTGAGAGAAAACGAGAGGAAAACTCAGGAGAAAAAGAGGAAATCCCCCGAAAGGAAATGCCAATCGCAGCCACTGGACAGCCAACGACTCAGGAGCCTAGAGTTTGCCCCCGGCTGCCCTCCACCCCGGAGCCTGTCCCTAAAGGGGCTGATTTATTCGACGAGGCGGGGGCGGCGGAGTCGGCGGAGCGAACAGAGTACGGGGGCGCGGAGGGGGGCAGAGGACTGGGCTATAGTTACAGCCAGAGCGGCGCGAGGGGCTTTGCACAGCCCGGATCCACCAACGGCTCTCCGCCGCAGTCGCCAGTCGCGTCCTCCTCTTTTCTCTTCCATCCACTTCACCCCCACCAAATGGCCATGGAGCCCCCAAGGACTCGCTCGCGTTCTCGGTCTGGATATTACCAGCAGTACGGTGGTGGGAATGGCAATGGAATTACCGGCAGTGGAGTCATGGGATCTAACCACCATCTCCACCACCACCACCACCAGCAGCAGCAGCAGCAGCACCACCAGCACCACCAGCAGCAGCAACTACATCCACAGCAACACGGTGCCGGTTGCGCACCACTTGGACCTCACGTCAACGTCCCGGAGAACCAGCCGCGAGCCCCGGGAAGTAACGCCTCCCCCGGCATTCACAGGCTGTCTTCGGTTCCTGGAGCGCACCGCATCCCGGCGGAAGGTAACGTTAAATGTCCCCACTTGTCATTGTAACTGACTACGTATGTGGCAGTGTAGCCTCGACCGATGGAGGTAAATTAATCAGACGTTTTACTCGACTTTTGCCTCTACATACCATGTTGAAGAGATAGATGTCGCGGTGTGAAATGCCCTGGGGGATGTTTTCAGAGGCAAGTTGAGAGCAGCGGTCTGTCCTGGGGTTGCCATGACAGGAGCGTCTGCATGTGTGAACACATTTGTTGTATTCTAAGACGGGGTGTTGTATGTGCTTGCAACAGAGCTGCAGTATGGATGTGGTGCACTGCTCGCACATACAGTAGGTAAAGGAAGAGCAGCAGTCGAGTCTGTGGTGTGGACTCAAGCTTATTGAACTGCTGTGAGTAGTTAGTTACCCAGACCGTTTTTCTTAAGACAATGTGACATGTCCTTTGAGTAAACTACACAAATATTGATGTAACTAGGAAACAGGCCTTACAGTGTGAACAGGCTAGTCTTTCTCTCAACTAGGCACATGTACATAATGATGGCAAGATAACCAAGGAGATCTTCGCTGCAACCTGTAATTGAGAAAACAGGCACACCTCATATATTTCTGTAGGGACATTTCTGTATAGCTGTTTGCATCCACATACTAAAATCATAATACTGTAAATCTTCACGGTCACCACTTTGGACAAGAGAAAAACAAAAACGACAAAATATAACTTGTGTTCTATGAAAAAGGATGGTCATGGCCCCTATAGAAAGCAGGGTTTGTACGGTCCTGAAAAACCTGGAAAAGTCACGACATGTTAAAATGGCAATTTCCAGGCTTCGATAAGTTTTGGAAAAGGGTTGGTAAATCTACATTGGTTAAACAATACCTACATGTTTGAGCAGATCAGTTATGTTACATTATTCTCTTCGTGGGGTAATGTTTTATTTTTGTGTTGTATCTATAAACAGACTTTAGAGAATGTATGATCATGGAAATTTGCCTCAATGACATGGGGAAGTCTTAAATGTATTATAAGAAAAATGTATTTGTAAAGATACAAACCGTTGCCTTACAGCTGGATGGGCATATTCTGTTTCAGATTGGGGGTTCTCTACCAGTCTATCTGGGTAAACCACGCTCTGATATCTGTGCTTTATTGCAATGTAAAATGTACAGAGTGTGAATTGTGGTGTTGGATGGAGAATACATTTGAGGCCACTCGCAGAGTGCAGTGAACCAAACAAGATAGAAACATCACAGCTAGAGTTTCACATGCAGCAAGGCTATGGGAAAGCTTTTATTAACAGGCTTCTCAGGTTAGAAAAATGAATTGTTGGTAGTTTTCTTCTGTGGTGCTTTGGGGAATATTTCTTTATTGGTTATGAAAAGCATAAAGACATTTTTTTGTTATTTCTTTGCATGTTATGTACAAATCATAACACATATTTGTTTTTTGTTGATTAACCTTTTATTGACATAGACAAGGTTTATTGCCCAAAGAAACAGTATTTTAAACAAACATTTGGGGGGTATATTTAGGGGGTTCCCAGAAAACATGAAGGTATGTACCAACAGTATTCTGTTTTACATTTAGTACAGTTTGGATTATTTGTGAGCTTAATTTTGATGAGCAGACAACCTACATGATAACTTCAACATACACCCAGTTATTTTGCTCAGTAAGCAACTTGTTTTGTAACTTAGTCACTACAGGTTTTGGTTTTGGGCACATAATTCAACGACACATTGAAATAAATGTAATTTAATGTACACAACAATATTTTACCAGTCCAAAATCCAGATTTACAGTGCTCATGTTTTTGTCTGTACTGTCACAAAAAGTGCCTCATCCATGTACACCAGAGACTGAGCAACTGTGTATTGGGACACCTTTGTATGGGTGAAAACTTTGAGGGAAATCATGAAGCTCTCTGTTTATATAATTGTGCAAGAAAGGGAGATCAGGAAGGTAAAAAGCAAATAAATAAACGGCCAATGGCAGTGAAGTAGTCTTCTGCGGAATTTATCAGTCTGCTGTGACCTACGACCCATACTCTGTCATAATAGCGTGGCAATGACATGTAGGATAGTGCCAATCAATGGGTAGAATGACTATAGTATTTCGATCTAGAGGGGTAGGCACTGGCTAGAGATTCCAGACACTCACTCATTATCTGGATTCATTTCAATTAGGTGTGTGTGTGTGTGTGTGTGTGTGTGTGTGTGTGTGTGTGTGTGTGTGTGTGTGTGTGTGTGTGTGTGTGTGTGTGTGTGTGTGTGTGTGTGTGTGTGTGTGTGTGTGTGTGTGTGTGTGTGTGTGTGTGTGTGTGTGTGTGTGTGTGTGTGTGTGTGTGTGTGTGTGTGTGTGTGTGTGTGTGTGTGTGTGTGTGTGTGTGTGTGTGTGTGTGTGTGTGTGTGTGTGTGTGTGTGTGTGTGTGTGTGTGTGTGTGTGTGTGTGTGTGTGTGTGTGTGTGTGTGTGTGTGTGTGTGTGTGTGTGTGTGTGTGTGTGTGTGTGTGTGTGTGTGTGTGTGTGTGTGTGTGTGTGTGTGTGTGTGTGTGTGTGTGTGTGTGTGTGTGTGTGTGTGTGTGTGTGTGTGTGTGTGTGTGTGTTCTGATTGGCTACAGCTAGGCCTATGTTGAAAAAACGCATTTGCGGATCTAGCCACGGCAGGGGAGTCTCATAAATCCACACACACGTGAAGAATCCACAAACAAATGCAGTGCGATTGACAAATAAATAAACAGACACGTCGTTCTGCATGCATTTGTGAGTCTAATTTATTTGTAAATCCTTCTGTGCGCATTTGTAAATCTTGTGTTTGTATGTCTCTCTGTGTGCATTTGCAATTATTGAGACTGATCTGACCCCATAGACCTTTCCCCAACACTACACACCTTTTTTATTAGACACACTTTCCATTTCCAGAATGGGCCCTGCTTGTTGGGAGAGATGCTTAGTCCATTCTTCTTCTGCTAGTCACCTGCGTTCGGCATGAACGCTAATGATATCCTTTACTCTTCAAACCCCCCTCTTCTCTCTGTAGTAGTCCATTCTAAAATTTCTGGCTTCTTTGTGCCCTGTTCTTTCATGCCTGTTATATACAGATTGTAGTGCTCACATTTTTGCCTATTATCTTTTTCACATTCTATCTCATTTAGTATTTACACGACTTTGCTTACCATTTTTAGGAAGTTAACATGTCTAATGAGGTAAAGAGAGAGTCCACCTGTTCAAAATTTACACTCAAGCACAGAGAATGTAGAAGCACTTAAGCTTAAGTTCCCACCAAATGCTTAAAACTGCTGCCAAATTGGTCGATGTGGATAAATCATCCACTGTAACAGTTGCTATCCTATCCTTACCCACCTCTGTCACAACCTGTCGTCTCTTAGCCACATTCATTTCTCCCTCCCCTTTGGATCAGTCAACCCTTTATGTACCCCTCCGGTCCATTTTCTCTGGCCTCCTCCCTCCCATTCGTCTAATGGAGGGATCGTTTTAATGGATTGTCCAAAGCAGCAGAGGGGCAGACACTAGTGCCACTCTACCCCTCCACTCCATTGTTGTGCCAGCAACAGAGGTGGAAACATGCACTCTGTTTCTGGGTTTTTTTTATTTTATTTTTTTTACTTTCCTTTGTCTTGTCTCCCAGGCAACCCCCTCCAGTTTGAAGAGAAACTCTTTCACTTGGATCAACCAAGTAGCAGGGGTTCCCTGCTACTCTGTCACTCCAAATAAACAACAAAGCAGTCACGTTGGTAAGCAAGAGAAGATCCTGGGGGTAGAGGACGGTGACCTCAAATTAGCTTTAAACCCAATGGATGGGCTCTGATCTGGCTTGACAAAAAAGATGTACTTCTAAAGGGAGTGGGAGAGGGATGGTCAATATAGGGAGAATACAAGAGGGGGGTCAGTCAGTGCAAAACTGAACTGGAAAAGAGAGCGTCTGGGAGCAGAAGGAGGCACGGCAGAGGGTGGCATCGGTGTTTGGACCACAGGCAGTACGTTTCTGAGTGTAGGGAAATGATCTGTCAGAAATGCATGCATTAATTTATTTTGAGGATTGTTTACTCCTGCTTCATGCATGTTAGGCTCCTATCCCTGTTGATGTAACTGGGTATATCCCAATGGATGTGGCCCAATTGTGACATGGGTGCAAATTGTTTCCAATGTCTGGAGTTCTGAAGATTTTGCAGCTATTTCACAGCTCTCGAACTGGACTTTATATTATCGGTGGCAGGACTGCCCTGAACTCCTTTCATCAAGTTTAGAATTGAACTTAAAGACTGTTCAGTTTTCACCAGGCAGCCACAGATGCTAACAATTATACAATTTCTTAAGCTTAGTTTATACTCACTGTAGTAAATTATATAATCACCAAAGATGCTTGGTTGTGCACCTCTGAGTTTTTGTAACTTGGCGCACGATCACATGACTGTAACTAATAGTTCACAGAAAATAAAGCTCTATTTACATGTCTAGTGATTATACAAAGAAGGCAAATTCCATTTGAAATGCTTTGGTAACAGATGGTCTTAAAAACCGTCATTAAAGTATATAGTTTTCCAGCCAACTCTAAACTCTAAAAATCTTTAATTGTTTACAGGGTATTCAATCTTTGTTTCTTTATAATGCATGTAATATATAACTTTTTACAGGGCATGTACAAATGCATTAATGTAGTACATGAATTTGAGATATGAGTTAACGGATAATTACAATCCCTCCTTGTAATTGTGGAGGTTGACGTAATGCTTTTTGCTGGTTACACCTACAGTCTCGAGGCATATCTATGTACACCCGTTGTCTTTTTGAGTCCTCAGTTAATTTTGTTTGTACGCCCTTTGGCTTTTCGGGGAATAATGCAGCGCGTGGAACGTAAACGCCTCCGTTTACGCTCGAAACTCGTCTGTGGAAGCTCGCGCTACGTAAACAAAGCTTTACTCGCTCACACTTGCATTTTGAACTCCAGTTGCTTTTGTTGCAATATCTGTCTCGACAGTTTGTTTCTTTTCATTTTTGTATTTTTTCTGAATTTCAACATAAACTGTGTGTGCGTCCTTCCCTGTTTCCACCTTATTATTATTATTATTATTATTATTATTATTATTATTATTATAATAATAATAGTGTACACTTTTATTAATCCCCCAGTGGGGACCCATGCAACTATGGGGAGAGAACCGGGTACCTTGTGGTTGCGGGACAACGACTCTCCCCCATGAGCTACAGCCAACCCTCTTGTTGTTTTCTTTCGGCCTATGTTTTAACCGTTATGCAAAGTAAGCTGGCAATGCACATGTTTGTGGACTGAATACCCCACGGCAGGTCTGTGGATGTTGATTGAGGTTAAGTTGACTTTGTAGACAAATAGCAAGAAAACTTGCTTTTAAATGTTGCAGTTTTTAGAACATGCTGACAATATGTCTTTTGTTGTTTTTAAATTCCCAGGTTTTGCCGTGTGTGTGTAGTTGCTCCTTGGGTGGGCCTGGAACAGAATCGTAAGAAACGTATGCATACTTACAGAATAAGCAAAACATATATTTGAATGAAAAATTATTTTTGTTTTGCAGTAGTGACTAAGAAAGAATATTTGGCTATGTATGTATGTATGCGGTTATGTGTAAACGAGTTAAAACCACAAATTATATAAATTGATGGCTACCCAGAAAGGGTCTCTGGGTAACTATAGCTCACATAGTCTCTTGTAAACTCTCTACTTTCCTTCAGAATAACAAATGCACATGATGTGTTTTTGCAGTGCTATGTGAATCAAGCCAGTTGGTTGTTCATGGAAGGATATTTTTATACATGCATACACACACAGTATTGCATTTATTTTCTTCGTTCTAAAGCAGTTTTAAGACTTGAGCAGGATTGAGGAGCAACCTCGCGGACTACAGCAGTAACAGATCATAGGGAGATAATGAGAAAGATAATGAGGAGGAAGGAACAATAAATAGATGGGGGAGGACAATGAAGTGGGAGAGAGGTAAAATCAGTACCATTTCTAAATGCACGCACACACATTCAAGCTTGCCATCAGGTCTGTGTGAAGCAGTGTTAGGCAGGTAATGGGTGGGCAGACGTTGCATGCACGCCTATTTTAAACCCGTATGCCAGCTTGTTACTCAACTTCGCTTTACACTAGGGTGTGAAGTGTGCTGTGACATGTGTTCAGAAGGAGCATTGTGTGTGCGCATGTTACACATATATGCCTGGCTGAAATTGTATTTCTGTATGTAAATTGGTACAAGTTCTGCAGCAGTCGACAATGTTGCCGTCCATTTTCCAATTTGTTACTGTTCAGCTGGTGTTTTTTGTTGTTGTAGTAAGCCTGTCACTTATCTATCAGCTTATCTATCCTACCACTTATTCTTTTCACCCACTTTCCCCAGTGTTTTTCTCTTTTGACATGAGAAGGGAAGTTTAATAGAGAACGTCTGCCACAGAGAGGGTGAGGGAGATCATGGGGCGAGATGGTGCGATATGGAAATGTGGACGCTGCGAGATAAAGAAGTGGGAATATATGGGAGTGAGACAAGCTGGCAGATAGGGAAATAGATCGGTGGCAGGGAGGAATGGTGATGGAGAGTGTGAGGAGGAGGAGGAGGATGTGTAAGAGTGTCTGTGCTGAGTGCAGATGGGAGAGTGAGGGATGAGGAAGGGAGGGAGAGGTGGAGGAAATGGATAGAAATAGCTGATGCACTCTGAGGCTTACAGAAAATCAATAGCAGTCAAGAGGGGAAGCCACAACCCCCACCCTGCTCCCTCTCTCTCTCTGACTGCTGTCTCCACCTCCAGTCGTCTTCCTTACATTGTCTTTCCCTCCACTCTTTATCTTTTCCCATCTCTGTTTCCTCCTTTCATGTACATTTACATCGTTGTCCTCTTCTTCTGTAACGCCACTTTGCTTTATTCTTGTTCGCCACATATTCTTCCCTGGTTGTTTCGCTCCTCCACCCCACTACCCTCCCCCTTCATCCTCACCTCCCATCGGTGTTGCGCTGGCCTTGTCTTTCACCCTCCTTACAAAGCATCCTCTTTTTATCTACAGGCTTTAGATGGGACATGGGTATCATGGAACTGTACCTCCATTATCATCTTAACTTTTCAAGACATCTGAAGTCAATTGTAGTTTTCTGCAGTCATTGAGAGGGTGTGAAAATAGGATTTTTTTTTTGTGGTCTGTAAACATACAGTAGTTAATTCACTTAAACTAATTGATTGACTACTTCATATTTACTTCAGCATTCACTTTTTATACATTTGTATCGTGCTCCACTTTTATACCACATGTAACTTTGTCACATCAGTACAGGATTACTCTTTTTTTCAGTCAAGATGGTGGTGTGCTAATTATGTGAGACTTGTTAAGTAGTGCTCTTTTGTTTTTACTAGTTAAGTCAAAACATGTTATTTTGTCTGGTTAATACAGCAAAAAGAATGTCCTGCTCACAATCGCACCCCTTTCTATGATGGACATTGTCTCATTCCAATTTTACAATTTACTGGGTAAACCTTTGAGCTCAAAGCAGTCTGCTTAAAGCATGTGCACACCTCCAAGGCTAGTTTTCTTCTCCACTATGGAGCCCAATGTAGTGGCTAGTAACAATACATGTGACTACTCTTACAATAGTTACTGTAAATGAAAAGCTTGTTGTGAGGGTTATAATGGTTTACGGTTACACATGTCTATTTTGGATTGGCCTTTTCTTTACTTTAAGTGCAGGTCTTCCTTTATTAAATCACATAGTTTCAAATTGACAGTTATTAGTGTTTTTATTGAACTCTCTTTTCCATCCATCCTCGTTCTTTGACTCTTTTTACCATGTCCCCACCAACATTTGTAACATTGACAGGGAATTGACATTGATTATGTGTGTTCATACTTCTCAAGTATCTACCTTGACGAGACTGTGTGTAATAAAAAAATGTAAAGTTTATACTATTCATGAAATAGCCCCTTTTAGCATTTTCTAAAATGTCCTAGATGCAGGAGAAGAAATGATTGTTTCCACACACATTGCAATTTATAACGCTATCCTATTGTTCAGGTTTCCTTGAGGCCCTTTTTGTAGAAACTAAACTGTGCGTACTGTGCTGTGTGCAGTCTGTTAGTCCAACAGTCAACATTATGTCATCGACGCATCTTAAACCTGTTCTGTAGCCTCTGTGTTGTGCTCTATAGAGTGACTCCGACTGAATGACTCGTCTCTGACTCAATTTACCGGTCTCTGACAATTTGCAAGTGAGACCATTTTCAGGGAGGGAGCTAGATTTTTGCCTATTGTGAATGAGTGTCGTACAGAAAAGTGCTAAACAGCCGGTGAGTGCCATGAATGCTTCACCAGCACTTCGTCCCAAATCAACTTGGTGAAAATAGCCCTTTTTAGATGGTTTTCACCACTCTAATGTAAGCTTTATTTAACTCGGCCTTTTCAATCCATTCATTTTCTAAGGATTGGAGAGGAAATGCTTTTTTTTATTTATTAAGAATTGAGGTATTCAGTTGTGAAAACCTCACTGTCTTTCTCTTCTTTCTCTTTCTCCCCCCTCTCTCTTTTTTGTTGTCAATCACAGCTTTTCTTCAAAGAAAGAGGCTGTGAGCAGGAACGATTCTACAAACGACAGCCGAGGGGTTAAAAAAAAAAAGCTCTTTTGGAAAAGCCTTATTGCATCTATTCCCTTCTAGTTTAGCTCTCTTCATATCTATCGTAAAGGTAGACTTGTCTGGAGTGCCCTTGGAAGTGCTTACCCTTGGTATACCACTGCCACCATCTGTGGTGAGGACGTCCCCAGCTAAACACATGCCCATGACAAAGGGAAAAACAAAACCCAGAATGAATAGAAAAGACAATAAAAAGATGAAAGGATTGTGGCAAAACAAAGGAGTAAAGGTCTTAGCCATGATGCAAGCGGTGGTATCATCAGCTTCACTAATCCAGGATTACTGTGTGTGTGTGTGTGTGTGTGTGTGTGTGTGTGTGTGTGTGTGTGTGTGTGTCATGTGTTTTGTCACTTTTGTGCTGTACACATGGTCAGTACCCCTTCTCACAAACATGTTGTCATTGTTTTTTTTGCTGCTGTGTATTAAATACTACTTTCATACAAACAATAACAACAAAAGGATTAACGGTACTGTGTAGATTAATAGGAGTCTCCCCACAGTCTATCAATTTCAACAAAAGGTATTATCAAAATTTGGATATCATATTGTAAAATAACACACACACCTAAACTCATTGTAGTCCAATACTTTGAGTGTAAATATGCAGATACACATCGTCGTTTGGTTTAAATGGAATTGCATAAACAATTTATCATTAATTTGATTTAATTGTTGACTGTGTGAACATCACACTTTCAGCAATTATTGGGGTTAGGGTTAAAATAATAGTTTTTGTGGAAATGGTTATTAAACATTTCTTTTAATATCTTGATGTATTTGACAAACACATTTAGATGGGTTGCTTATTAAATGTTGAACAGCTAGGATCCCTGAGCAAGTAAAACATATGAATGTGCAGTGTACGAAATAAACCGACTTAATGCATATGCTGTCTCACTGTATGACCTTGTATTCTTCTTTTATCTTCTCTGTGTAGGCGCTTCTGGTGGATCCTACCTCTGCCACCCCGATCATGCATATGGAGAGGAGAGTGATAAGGTAACCTACATGATGCAACATAATAAATATATTGATGTATTTCAGAAGTACACTATTGTGCAGCCTGATTGAGATCATGTGATCCAATATTAGATTATACTTTCTCTCAGCTGGGAGCTGAGTGAAGGACTGAAACACACACACACACACACATACACACACCCCCAGGCTGGGAAGGGTGTGTGTGTGTGTGTGTGTGTGTGTGTGTGTGTGTGTGTGTGAACACAATGTATATGCAGAGTGCAATGTGTGAGTCGTGTGCTCCCACAGTAAATTCATAGTCTAAAAGGGTTGGAGGCTGAGTTGTAGCCAGAAAACCTCACTGGAATTATTTTGGTTTTGGTGCTGCCGTGGTCAAGGACTAACTCTAGTAACCTATGCCTTTGACTCATTGTGGTATGGAAAGTCCACGGTTAAAAAAAAATTACGATTTTAATAACATTTTGTCTAGTACCAAGTACATGAGTGCACTACAGATGCATTAAACACTGCTGCTAAACTCAGCTTTCCAATACATTATAAAGGCTAACAATCTGATCCACAAATTAGATTCACCAAATTAGGTTCACGCCTTTTTTAAATATATATATATATTTTTAGGCAACTTTAGCGCTATAAAGTAAAAGAGAAATGTATTTTAATGAAACCAATTATGTCTCATCTATTTAAAAAAAAAACAAAAAAAAAAAACAACAGCACATGAAATAGCATTTGGGCTGAATATGGGATCATTTAGTTGAATTTAGCTGAAGCTTAAGCTCAGAGAAACACTTGATGCTTATCAGTGTGTTGCACTTTCTGGCCAGTAGTACCTCCTTGAGAAACTCAAACGGTGTGGAAAACTCAACTCTGCTTTACAAATGCTAAAGTATATTTATACAGTATTCATTTGAACCATTATACAAGTTTAGAGAGCTTGCTGCAGGGTGGCGAAATGTAAAGTGTGCTTGTTTGTTGTCGAAGCACATTCCTTACGGGCAATTGTGCTCACAATGCGCCACACATTTTCTTTTTGTTTCTCTTTCTTTTAATTTGATTAAAAAGACATTGTAGGAGCTGACCATGCTTAACTATTTAGCTGATGACCTGTTCCATCAGCTGATAACTGAATGATACTGCCGTGTGTCCTTCATACATTGTCTACACAAAACATGTTTTTTTATTTCCACTGAGGGCATTTATTCTTTTTCAGAAACTATAAACTTTAATTCATATGGGAAGAAAATGTACATATTAAATCTTTCAACTAATCATCTCAGTCAATATTGCCATGTCAATGATGGCAGTATTATAGAAACACATTCATGTAGTTCATATAAGCCTAATTTAAAGTGTACATGTGTACTTCAGTAAATGATAGTCATCGTCACAAGCGAAGGCCTGTTTTTGAAAAGCAGCAGACGAAGCAAAAAACAGTGAAGGAGAAGAGGGGAGGCAGGATGCTGCGGAAGGTGTTGCAGAAAGCTTGGAGGGAAAGGAGGAAGGGAGGGAGGGGAGGCCGAAAACAGGGAGGGGGTATTGCTAATGATTTCAGCTCCAGCTGTGGGACTTGGTTGGAGTGAGGGAAGGAGGAGAAGGACTGAGGGAGGGGGAGGAAGGGAGGAACAGTGGCAGAGGAAACAAAATGGGCTTTGAAATCTTGTTGATGGAAAGAAAATAAGTGGGGGAGGGAGAAGTGTTTGAGTGTCAGTGGAAGCATGTCTGCAAATATGAATGAATATGTAAAGGCAAATGACCATATTTGCTCAGTGTGCACATTCAGGCACAGTTTCTAGGGCATGAAAGCTGGAAAAAGGAAACTTGGGCTCAGTTGTATGTCTTAGGTGAGTATTTGCATTCACTCTGTGGGCCTCTCTTTATTTTGGTTCCCAGCATTGACAGCAAAGCTACAACAGCTGCTGGCCTCAGTTACTGGGTGTGTGTCCCTGAGTAGATACATGCACAACCTATATGTGTGTGTGTGTGTGTGTGCGCCACACTGTGAGCGCAGCCAAATGTGCTGTAGTATCAGCCATAGAGCAGTTCACAATGTTTTTTGGCTGTGCTGGGAATCACTGTGTGTCTGTTTGTGTGTTGAGAGTCAGCATGTTTTTTTCTTTTCCATTATTCTGGCTTTACTGCAAACATGTTTGGACCAGAAGTGTGTGTGTGTGTGTGTGTGTGTGTGTGTATATATAAGTTCACAAGAAAACACTTTTAGAATTTAAGGCCACGTTAAGGCATATTGCTTGAGCGCACATCCACTCCTTTGTCTGACACCGCTCTCCTCCCACTAACGCGGGTAGACAGGCCCATCAAACTTTCATACTAATGGGCAATAGTCTGCATGTGTTAAGACCGAGTGTGTATTCTGTCTAAGAACTTCTTGTTGTGTCCCGTCAGATTTTAGGCCGGGTCTCAGGACAGGACCAGAAAGGACAGACAGAGGAAAAGGAGGGAGGGAGGGAGCAAGAGGAAGGGGGGGTACAGCTTATCTGATGGAAGGAAAGGGGGGGATGGGAGGAGGTTGTTGAGGAGGGTGGGGTGTGTGGGTGTGAGGACGGAATATGTCAGACTTGGGATGGAGGAAACTGGCTTAGACATGAAAATGGGCACAGTAGATGTCCCTAGAGTGTTGGTGTTGGGGCTAGGCTGGTGCAGAGGTTGTGGGGTGTCGGAAAGAAGGAGGGTGGTGTTTAGAGGAGCGGTTTGGGAGTGGGGGTGGATCACTGGTGCCCTCAAGCATGTATAGAAATGGGCATAGATATACTGTGCCTTCCATGTCACTTTTGATCCAATAACAAGCTAACATAGCTTTCCTTAATAATGCATTTGATTACTTTGTTTCATTTACCAAAAGGAATATATATAGGGCCATGTGCATTTCATCTAATGTGCAGAGGTCTTCTGAAATATAAGACAACCTAATTGTGTTGGAACATTACAAAGTACCTTTTGTGTCTGATGTTAATTATGTAGCCTTTGAGAGATCTTCATTTATAGGGAAAATCCTACCCCATACATATTGGCTGACATTTTTTAAATTTGAATTCAGGGAGGACTCATCCGACACTGCCTGGGTCATTCCAACCCCTATGCCACCGCACAATTAAAAAGCTGGCTGTCAAAGAACGAATACCATTACTTCCAGAGAGAACAGTATCCAGGGAAATTTATTTCAAACTATGGGAAGGCCGGGTAAGGATGCATTAAGATGTACGCTTTGAAAGGGCTGGGACAGACTTGACTGATGCACCAGTCATGTTAGACACAAACTCTCAGCCATGGTAATTTACACGGCATGTAAAAATACAAGCAGACACAGACGGACAAACTGAAATTCATGGTGCGTAACCCATACGACCCAAATATGTTTTGTCATTAAGGGTCTGGTGTGCCCTGAGGCTCCACCAAGCTGCTCATCGCTTTCATCTGTCTTATGCACTCATTCTATCTCCACTTCTATTTCCATTATCCATCCTTCTTTCCCTCTCCTATCACACAGTCCTCTCTGCTCAAGACAAAATGAAGTCATTGTTACCGTTTCTTTCCCATAAGCTGGTCAAGCTCAGGTCACATCCAGTGCTTGTGAGTGATAGAGCCGTTAGTGTACAGTGTGTTTCGGCCCTACAGTCAAAATATTGTTCACACATGTGTTCAGCTTTGTTAGAACTGCAACCTCTTGCTCTAAAGAGCTTCAAAAGGTATTGTTCTTCATAGGTTGTAGAACTCAAACAGTGGCAGCTGCCCATGTGTGAATTTGCACTTGTCTGCAGGCGTTTCCATAACTGTTTCTGCAGCCTGCTCTCCAGCTGTTTCCTGTTAGCTATCACACTGCTCTCAAGGTTGCTGAGCTGTGTATGTGTATCTCTGGATGTGTGTTTTAAAAGTCACAGCCGCTGAGTCATTTTTATCACACTTTAACAATGTGTCTCTCCCACAAAGAGCGGAGCTGGAAGCAGGGATCAAGTGGAGGGGGGGGGGAGTAATGGTGTGTGTGTCTTCAAGAACCTGTGTGTTCCTCAGTGCATAGCTAAGGTCTGTGTTAGGGAGAGTGACTAAGAACGGCCACATGAGCGTGTGTGTTCTTGCCTGTGTGAGAGTCACTGTTTGACTGTAAGTGAAGTGACTCACAGAAAAGTTGATCGGATTGAAACAGATTTTATGATAACTCCTTAGTCTAAATCTCTGACAACATGTTCAGATATGCATGTCGCGGCCTTTCTGTGTATCACCGACTTCTATTTGTTGAGCTCTCAGTTGAGGGTGTGTATGTATGACTCGTACATGGGCTTGTGAGAATTTCCTTTCATTTGCATTTCTTCACTCCAAGAGGAAGTGACTTTGTACCCTCAGGGCCTCAGAGCGCTGGTGGTGTAATATGCAATATGGATATAGGCGCACACACTCTGGATGATACAGGAAATGCCATGAGTCACAAAGGAACTTAGTGTCCATGCAGTAGTATGGATTGGAGGACTGTTAAGCATCGTGAAATTGATTTGAGTGCTATGGGTCACTAACCACAACACTCTCTTCTTTTCCTTTTTTTCCCTCCATGTTCCACCCCTCCCCTCTGCAGAGTGAGGAAAGCCCCAGTCCAAAGCGCCAGAGGCTGTCCAGTCAGTCTGTCTTGGAACAGCTGACCTCATCAGCCCCCCCACCATCCACCCTGTCTCCCCCCATCCGCCCCTGGGAGTCAGGACCCCCAAGTCGAAGACCCCCACACCCCCACACGCACTATCAGGAGAGATGCCTCACTCCTGCTCGGCACAGACGCAGGTAAGTTGATTTCTTAATGTCTGCAACTGAGTTTAGTTAAACGAGACACCTAAATGTAAAACTGTCCCTCTTTCCCTATACCTCTAGCCCGCCAGCAAGGCGCCAGCGTGGCCGTCTCGCCAGACCCACCCGTCACATGCCTCCCCATCACCACCCCTCCACCCAAGGCCCTGCACCTCGAATGTCGCCATCGGAGCACCAGGATGAAAACTACCACCACAACCCCCATCCCTCAACACACCAGACGTACCCAACACACACACCTAGCGTCTATGGTCCGCCCCTTACAGCTGGAGGTGTCGGGACAGGTTTGGAGGAGCCCCGAGCGTTCCATCCTCCCACCTTGTCGCCACGACTACTGCACCCAGCTGCCCACCATCATCACCTTCACCATCATCATCCGCAGCAGCATCATCCGCAACAGCATCATGCAACGCAACAGCAGCAAGGAGCCATGGTCATGGACTTGCATGAACAGGTTAGCCTAAAACATACTTTAAATGTACGTGTTGGATCACTTGGAAACTGTGTGTGTGACTACAAATTAAAGTTAACTAGATTATGGGTCAATACATTTGGTCAACACATTTCCTTTCGGTTTCGTTGTCCGTTTTTTCACACTTTTTGTAGCTCTGCTGGTGGCTAAATTCCTAAAACTCTGGCCTAGTGTGGACGCTTGCTGTAAATGTAGCAAAAGATATGCGTTTTTAAGTGGAAACGTAGTAGTGTGGACATGGCCTGAGTGAGTGGCTGCGTATTAACTGTAGTGTGTTTTTCTCCCCAGCTGCAGCAGGGCAGTGTACCAGTATCCTACACAGTGTCCCCAGTTCCTCCTCACAGTCTGGCAGCACCTATGTGTAGTGGCCAGCACCTTCCCCCTACCTGTTCCTCACAACAACAAGTCCCCGCCTGCAGTGTGGTCTTCAGCACCGGACAACACTACCACCCGGTGAGAAGAACACAGCAGTGTGCATTTTGTAGGCGTGTGTGGGTTTGATTGTTCATAAGAAAGTACACTTTGTGCTGTGCAACCTCTCCCTTATGAATCAACTAAAGACAATGCAAAGCGCACAAAAAGGGAAAAAAAATATGGGAAAGACCTGCAGAGCATTTTTGTTTTGTTCTTTCAGGCCCTGGCTGCCACCTTGTGGCAAGACTTGGCACATTACAATCACAATGGGGAAGAACAAGCATTTATAACGTCTCTTCTTATTCACCCCTTCTCTAGATGCTACAGGCTTGTTCAATGCAACATTTGCCAGTGCCCTATGCCTTTCCCTCGCTGCTGTCCAGTGACCCTCAGTTCCTGCTTCCCCATCCACCCCACCTCTCTCACCACCCGGCCCACCTCCCCACACCCGGACAGTTCCTGCCTTTCCAGACGCAACAGCCACGATCGGTACGTGAATGATTTATGATTCATGGTTTATCTGGTATTTATTTATATGAACTCATCATTCTGTGCTAAAAATAGCAACAGAATGACTTTGGTATGCATAATGTTTGAAGTTGTAGTTTAATATTAGTCAATTTATATAGACTTAAAAAACAGTACCAGCTAATGAACAACCCCCAGTAAACATCTTTGGCCAAGTTATTGTCCCATCATAACACTCCATTTATCATGATCGATAATATAGCGTGTTTCTTTACAGCCTTTACAGAGGATCGAAAATGAGGTTGATATTCTGGGAGAGCAGCTTTCAGTAGGTGGAGGCTTCAGCTACGCCCACCATCACCACCACCACCATCACCACCAGCCTCCCTCCACCCTGCCACCCTCCACACCACTCCAGTTCCTCTCGCACCATGATCCCCTGTCGCATGAGCTCTTTACAGTGGTGAGTACATTCATGACCATGGACACATTTGTTTGGATTATAGTCTATCATATTACCAGCATTTATGCTTCGAGAAATTAATTATTTTCTTTTCTTTGTCCCATCTTTCACAGCCCTATCCCCACTTTATGCCTCGCCGATTCACAAGCCGGCGTTACCGCTCTCAGCAGGCTGTACCCCCATCACCCTACCACCCCAGCTTCCTGCCTTACTTCCTGTAAGTGTTTCTAACGTTCTCAAGTTTATGTTGGAACTACACAGGGATATTTGCAGTAGATTTGAGTGTTTGAGACGCGTAACAAATGCAGTCTACTAAATCTAGTGTACCGTGTCTTCCATCACATACAGGTCTATGCTTCCCGTGCCTCCAAATGTGGCTCCCACTATAAATCTAGAGCTGGATGTGGACGACGGAGAGGTTGAGAACTACGAGGTAGGACAAACTGCTCATGTATGCACATTTGTTCTTAGTCCTTAAACCTGGAAGGGAGATATCAGTTGTCTAACTGCTTTTAATATTTTTTCTATTGCAAACTTCTAAACTTTGCATTTGTGTGTGTGAAACCTTCAGGCCCTGCTGAACCTTGCAGAACGTCTTGGGGAGGCCAAGCCTCGTGGTCTAACTAAGGCCGATATTGAACAGCTCCCATCATACAGATTCAACTCCAACAACCATCAATCTGAACAAACACTGTCAGTACCTTTCTGCCTTCAAAAATCTATGTGTTGTGAGAAATTCTTCTTGTGATTGGTATAGGTTTGAGGTGGTATGATTTTGTTCAACATGTTTTAAATAGTAACAACCTTGCTTTGTCTTACAGGTGTGTGGTATGTATGTGTGACTTTGAGTCTCGCCAGCTCCTCAGGGTCTTGCCCTGTAATCACGAGTTTCACGCCAAGTGTGTAGACAAGTGGCTTAAGGTGAGTAAAAACACTCCGCTAATTAGATAACTTGAATGTATTAACTGTTTTCCACTGCACCTTCTTTTTTTAAAGCCTGGTTAAACCAGAAAGTGGCACAATGACATTCAACCATGTTTTCTTGCAACATTTTTTTATTCTGCAAGCTGGAAAGCAGTGACTTCTCACAAGACTATTGGCAAACTACCGTAGATGAGCAAACCGCTAACATGCTAGCCAGCCAGAACACGCTGCCTCTAGTCTATTACAATAACTCTCTGCGCTTGCTTTCATTATCCTAGTCCCGGGGCGTTTATTAACCCTGGTATTAGGTTTTCAGAATTGTACATCTCTTCATTTAGTAATTGAAGGGAGAAAAGAGCACTTTGAACTAACAAGCTAGCTATCTGACAGTAAAGAGACGCTTAGCTAACAGAACAATAAGTTGACAGTTCAATCAAAAGATGGAAATTGTACCATCAACTCCTGTCCTCATACCTTCTGTGGAGCAATTCTCACTCCTATTTTTATCCCTTCCAGGCTAACCGAACTTGTCCTATCTGTCGAGCCGACGCCTCTGAGGTCCAGCGGGATTCAGAGTGACCAACTCCCAAAACTCTCAAATCCCTGACTCTCTTTTGAATGCACCAACCAATCTGAACTTTTCTCCTGTTATCATACCTTTCTCTCACACGTTCTGCCACATAACTGGGACCAGTGCTCCTGCTTCCTTCACTCTTTGTCCCCCTGGACACTGAACAGTAATTCTCACCTGGGATCAGCAACTTTCTACTAACTCTCGCTCACTTTATCGCTGAACTTCCTCTGCCTTCTGTTTTGGACTTTTACACCCCTCCTACTCCGCCTTCTGCTCATGGTTACTCCTTTACTATGAATGGCCTTTGAAACGCATACACACAGTAACATGTACAGGTGGACATTTATATATGTGTATTTTGTTTTTACGAATGAGCCCTGGACAGAAAAAAAGACTTCTTTTGAAAAAAACATTGTTATAGTTGAATTGGCAGTCCAAAGATTATGGTAATTTAATTGTTATTTTTCTGGTTATAATTAAGCATTCACATCTTGGCTAATTTCTACTAGACTCCTTATAATTGCATTTGAAGAGTATAAGTATATTTGATTTCTTGTATGTGGTCCTGCATTCCTCGGCGTGAGAGCAGTCTGTGTGGGGCGAAACAAAAATACTGTGTCAAAGCTAGAACAGCGAAAAATAGACTATTTTCTCTATACGTGGGTTTGTGTGTGTGTGTGTGTGTGGGGGTGTGTGTGTTACTTCTCCTGTGGTATTTATACAGTTCATGTGGTACAGTGCATTGACTTACTTGATCCTGTTTCTTTCCACTCTATTTTAGAAAGATTAGACACTCTGGAGGTTAACATTTATAGCCAAGATTTGTTCAAAAATCTGAGTCTAAAATCAAGGTGTAGGACCAGGAAAATCTCCATTGAAGTTTAAAAGTGCTTTCTTATCATGTTTCTTTTTTTTCTTCTTTTTTCTAAGCCACACATCATTAACACGCTCTACAACTTTGACTCCATCACTCCATGTCTGCCCATTTTTCTTGTCTTAAATGAGTTAAAGCTAGCGGCTTTTGAAAGCCATTTTTTTGTGATACAGTATGTTCTTACCTAAAGGAAACGAATCAGGATTATTTATCTTTTTTCTCAACATATCCACTAGGCTCTCCCCAAGGCGAATTATGTGAATTCAGTTGGATTTTACAGAGCTGATACGGTGAATGCAGAACATTCATTCAAAATGTCACCAAAACATTCATACATGCTCAGTTTACTAGCTTTCTCATGGGAATGAGGCATCGACAGGGAAGAAGTTTGAAGAGACTTTAAAGGTCACAGTTAATCTACTGCTTCACCAGACGGTGGATGTGACACTTCAGCACTTTAATACATAGATATAAGACCTACGGGCTCTTTTTTTTATTCTGAACAAACCACTGATTAGTTTTCCCACAGCCCATTCGTGTTCAAATATTGAATGCATTAAAAACATACGTGTACTCCGCATTGACTTCCAGTACCTACAGTATCCCAATATGTAAATTCCTTTATTCTCCCCCCCCCCCAACATCAGTTTCTTAATGATACTTTAATCTCTATCAGGCCACTGTCAGAATGTGATAATGTAACTCAAGAGATGTTCACCTCACGCACCTACACACACCTACACCTACGCCTTCGAATGGAATTCTAGCTATTGATCACACGTGGTGTTTTGTTTCAAGATGGCAGCCTAACATAGGCCTGGTAGAGATGCTTAGACACAAGTTTGTTTTGGAAAGTTCAGCCAGGCACCTGCACAGTCTTGCATCTGAGAAGCATTTACAAAACTGAATTTTCTGCAGCTCCAACTTGTCTTGCCACATCAAACGAATACGTTGGTTCAAACCGGAGTTTTGTTTCCCAGAAAAAGCAAAAGAACCGTGAATCAGTGGAGAACCAGGGAGAGCATAGTTTTATGAAACTCTCCTTCAGTGTTGTATCCATGGGAATTGAGGGGAATTATATTTTCAGTCATCTTTTTTTTTCTTTCTTTGGGGTAAAAGGTCATATTTGTGTCCATATGCGTCCATTTTGTGTCTTGGGATTGTTTTATGTTGGACAGTTCTTTTTGTTGTTGCTCGGTACAATGGCAATTACCTCAGTCCCACTATTTATGTCTTTTCAGAAAATGGCGGCATCAGTATGATTAATGCGTATCAATTTATTTTGCTAATCTTGTCCATGCAAGCTGTTGGGTTGTTTGAATATTTTTCCTTTTAAACTATGAAACTATAATTAAAATGGTGTCATAGTAGTTTCATTATGTATTATATCTGTAACCAAAATCATTTGAAGGCCTGTTATGACAATAATGACATTTTTAACAAACATTTGTACATTTTGTATGAGAGTAATTACTAGTAATACTTTATTAAGTAGTGCAATGATTTTTTTAATCCCTTACCCCTTCTTTTGGATTTCAAAAGCTGGTTCAATAATAAATGTATAACATCCTCTTCTAAAACGTTGGGTTTTCCAGTTATTATTTCCTCACCTCATGCTCGTCTTTACAAATGTAATTCTTGTAAAACAACAACTTTCCCACTGAGTCTGTAGGACAGTAATGAGATCCATGGTGCGGATATGTAATCTACACCATGGATCTACGAGGCTTTGAGTTGCACCAACTCGCAGGACTTCTGACCTATGGCAATACAACACTTGTCTTTATTTGACAATGCAGCACATTATAAATACAAATGTTTAATTTGAATAAAACACAATTGATTGTCATGGTTAATACTGAGGAGGCCAAGGGGCAACTGAGTCTACAAGAGTACAGAAACACTGGGGAAGGCTGCTCTCAAACCAGTCGGGCCATAAGTATTTGGACGATGACACACTTTTTCAAATGTTACGTATTTACATGACCACAATGGATTTGAGAAGCTCTTGTTGGGTCATCATGTAGACTTTAACAAAGACACACCTCTCTCCTCCAGAGTATTATTTAACCTCAGTATTGACGTTATGAAGTGTTTTTCACAAAGGAAATAATTCTGCTACGTCTACTTTACATGTCTGCCGGGCCTTTTGGTGTTGCTGAGCTTGCCAGTACATTCCTTTTATGTTTATGAATCCTAATGTTTCTGCTATCTGCCTGATAGGTTTGTGTTCTTCGTCAGCCTTTTAATGGCCTCATTCACTTGCATTGAGGCCTCTTTGGTCCTCATGCTGAGAGTTCACTGGACCAGCTACCAAAAGCAAACTCAACATTTTGAATAATCTCCAGACTTTTGTATCTGCTTAATTTGTCATAAAAGTACGAGGAAACAGACTTCAACCGCATATTGAGTGCATCATTTCAAATCTGTATAAATTCATGTTAAGAGGAAAATAAGACAAATGCAGCCCTGACTGTATGAACTTGTGGACAGGGATTCATTTAATATTGAGAAACTAGTATAGTCAGTCACTATGGTATATGAAATATTTTCTTTTTAACTTTGTGGACAATAAAAGATTAGTCTCATGCTGACATATGAACAGCACCCTTGTGCTTACTGTTAAAAGCCAATTAGCCAAGTGTTCCTGCAAGCTAGGTTAGCGAATTGTCACAACTTCACAGCATGTTGCAGATGTATCCTGATCAGGACGATGTTCAAGTGGGAGTGCTCTCTCGTCCTCGGAAGGAACATTTTGCTGCCTGGACCGAATGAGCCAACTTACTAGATCTATCTCCGTATTGACCCAACGTACTAATACTATGTCACTGTTAAGAGGCTGACGTAGGAAACATTAGTTAAGTTAATATGTAGTTCAAATCAATTAAAATGTTGCATTACATGTTACTGGTGAGCTAATATATTGTACTTATAAGTTAAAGCTAGTGTATTCATACATTAGTTTGCCTTCATAGATCTTATGAGTCTAACTAACCTTACCGGTAATTAATGTCACAGGCCTGACTTAAAAAAGGACAAAAACCTGTACTGCGATCGCAAACACTTCTTGGCTGACACCACCTGACATTTTAAGGTATGGTCAAGGAAACGTCCCACGGTTTATAGAAATGCATATCTGAGGTAATGTTGCAAATAAATGAAAAATCTTGTTGGAGGGTGCATCTTTCTCTTTCTGCAGTTTGAATCAGGTGGCCTGGGACCTAAAGTTAGATACTGTGTCTAATTAGTTACACCAGAGTAAACGGCACCATCTAGTGGGCAGTTTACATCCTTGCACTTGCTCTAACAGGGACCATAATAAATAACCCCTCCAAAAGTGATTTTCAACCGTGATGGATGGTCATGTGTATCCCTTAGTCAACCATGATTAGTTCCCACAGACATGACGTGTACACGAAGGATTCAGACATGTTACATCACAGTAATGTGTCTAACTTGTGCTATAGCATGTAGTGCTGGGCACATACATGTTCATGAGCACACGTGTGCCCATGTGTTGAATAGGAACCTTTGTAGAAATATATGCACAGATTGAATATAGTGGAGAACAGCATTAAATACAGAAGGAATGTGCTAGTGAATCATGTGTGAATTTGAGAAGTTTTTCCTTGTTTATTCCACATTTCTTTCTTTTGTTGTGACATTACTATGTGACATTAATATCTGGATCTGAAATGTAGTTAATTGAATTGTAAGAAAAGAATCCTAGGATGAAGAGTACATACATTGAATACAATATAAGCTATATCAAATATATTTGCAATATCTGCAACCATGATAACAAAAACATTGGTTTATTATAGTTTTACTGTATTTATTTTGGCAATTTGTTTAGTTTTGTCATAGTTAGTTTGGTAAAATGAACTTGTTTTGCTTATGTTACATTTCTGTCGTCAGCAATTTTGAACATCTTTTTCTATGTTGACGTTTTAGTATTTCTGTGTCACTGTCTCCCAGCTTTTGCTTTGGGCAGGATTCTGAAGACCTGCGTTGCAATGACAAACCTCGACAAAGTGTACATCAGCTTCCCTGGAGAAATACTTATTAAATACTTAGACAACCTATGTTGCAATTAATTACCATTCCTCTCATTATGTCGAGTGTGATAACAGGTAAGCCACTGGTGTATTTCACACTCCGTCAACTGTTACATTATTAGGTTATACATGTTACACACACACACATTCAAAAGTAATAAGCATATTTAAAATAACAATTGACACTACTTTGTCACAATTTGACAGTAATATATACGTTTTAAGAAATATAATCCTTGAGGTTAAAGATAACACGCTGAAGCTTAGGTTGCCCTAACTTTCCATGACATTAATGTACCTTTCAGAAATCATTTTACTGATGCTCTAACTTCAGCTTTAAGACCTCAGCTCATGTTTTTTTATAGGACTTTCTTGTGTGAGTGTTGGCACCTCCAGAAAGATCACCATGCGTTCTACAGTAAACATTGTTTCAACCATTTCTCTGTCTGTTGCTGGAGGTAAGAGAAGTACAACACATACAGTGTATTACAGTCCTGCAGTCAATCCCACCTTCATGTAGGTTATTATGTTCAGGTGTTGATTCAATTAACTATTGCATTGCTGGGTGGACAAAATAATAGGAATGCATTCTAAACGTGATGAAAGTACGGTGTATTGCAGGAATGCGATATTAAACTGCATTTGTTTAGTGTACCTAATAACTTTCAACTGATTGTAGTTCATTTTCCACTGTTTTTATATATAGTTAGTCATACAAACATAATTACTTAACAGGTATGACCCAAAGTCTGAATCATATGGTTTAAATTTTCTACATCAAAACTGTACTACACCCAAACAAAAACACATTGTCTCCCGGATTAGGAACACAGACTAAAAGTAGCAAATTCATATTCACTTTATTAAACAACCTACTGGTCAGTTTATAAGGATTTAAGTTACTGATTTATGTGTATTATACAGGATTAATTATTTTTTTACTGGTTTACTGGTTTACACTGGTTTAACTATCACAATTCCAGTGACCCTTTTCACAAAATTCCTATATTAATATAAATGTGATCATGTCCTGCAGTGCTTTTCCCTGGCACATGGGGAGGGCTCACTGTCCTTTGCAAGTCCCACAGCCATCTCATTTATCCTCCATTGTGTCCCCATCCTCAAGGCCCAAGTGAAGGAAAAGGACACAGTGATGATTTTAGAATTGGCCTTCGTCTCTTGGTGCTTGAGTTAGATTGAGTGTCACTTGGTCTTAAGAAGCAGATTGCTTCACCACACACTTTACACTTGAACTGTTCTTGCCCTCTGATGCAATGTAGACAGCCGTGTGGAGGGGCCCGTGAGCTCATAATCACTCCTTGCTCAACTTCCACATGACTAGAGAACCAACCAGGAAAAGTGGGCAACTGCCCCTGAGGAATTGGTTCCACTAAATTGTTGTTCAAACCAAACTTGCCTTGTGTCACTAAATTAAAACAGGATGTATCACACATACTCATAGTTACACCAAGTAACTGCCAGGTGTAACTGTTGTGTACCTAACTAAACCAACTAACGAAGCTATGGTCATTTTATGGTCATTTTTTCGTTTTTTTTATCCTCTAAATAATAGTGTTTGAAATTAAATGGTGTGTTTCTCCTCTGTTCCCACACTTACATGAGGATTATGTGTGCATAAAGCACAGTGAGAGGGATGGTGGGTAAGGGGCCCTGCTGCTAATGGGCCCCCAGCAGGTTTACCTGACCATTAACTTATATTATATCATTGTAACATATGTCGGGATGAAATTATATGCTGAAGCCCAAACACATTCATACAAAGTATCATTTTTCATCATTGTTCCTTTGTTGGTTATTTCGAAACCATGATCTGGCTGCAGACTATAAGGCTATACCCGGGTCATTTGGACCCATTTATTTGGTTACCATTGCCATCTAGTGGTGATATATGCATGAACACATGATATCTGTCCTTATCTTTTTTTTAGGATTAAGTAAGCTTTAAAAATGTCTAATTTTTATAAAAGCTATATTTGAAACACACAACAGGAATGTCTTTTTACCCGCATCTATGAGAAAATATTGGTGAAATCCTACCTGTGCATAGAAGCACAAATGAATGTATTCTTGAATCTATATGTATCGACCTTATAGCAATAGAGCTGTTGTGATGTTTTTATACAGAGTCATTAACTGATGTTTGACTAAACCGATTTAAAAAGAAATGCCTGACTGAGTGTTTTGAATCAGATCCAGACAGCTTTCATGATGTATCAGTAGGTGTTGTTTGCTAATCCTCCTAATCTGTATGAAACGTTTCCGAAACATCCGGAAATGGAATCAGTTTCACTGAAATATGCATTCATTTTCAGGACTGCCTTTCAGAGACACCCCCTCCATTACTAACTCAAGTGAACTTGTTTCATACATCTGTGACTGTATATTTATGATTGACATTACATTGGCTTTTGTTAGCACAGACATTTAGGTAACTTCTGTACAGTCACACTTTATTTTGTCTTTGATAAGTTGTTATAATTTCTTGAGTTGCCAGTGCTCAGGGTTTAGTTGCTGGTTGCTGCTGCTGAGGGACATATTTGCAGGCTGGCACAAAGGATACACACACTAAAGCAGAGCCTTTAAATAATTAAATATTACATAAAATGTCCGCCACATCATGGTGGGGTTTGAGGGTTATTATTATGTTTGCAGTTTTTGTTTAATTTCAACACGTGGTTAATTGCTGAACTATTTGTTCATAAACTAATTGCCTGTTGTTTTGTAGTTTAGTTAAAAAAAAAGATCTGATCAGCCTTTATGTTCCCTTTCTGTCAGTTTGTTGGGATGGATTTAGTCTTCGTTCTGTCTTTTTAGTCTGTTCAGTTATGCTAATTAGTTAAGTACTGTTGTTGGCCTCTTTTACGTGTCTAGAACTTCATTGCTTTATAAATTGTTTGTTAAATTTGTTGTTAAATAAAACCCTATTTTTTAAAATGTGACTCTTCATGCCATCCAGCTCAGCTCATCACAGTGCAATACTGACCACTATAAAACAGAGAAGCACGTTATCCATCTTTAAAACCTTTAAAATATGTTGAGTGAACTGGAAACCTGTGAAGAATAAAATCCAAAGGACCTATATAACATACTATATAGTTAATAACTAACTATTAGATAAAGCAAATTATTTTCCAGCCATGAAACAAGAAGCACTTACTTGTATGTGGAGGGGAGCAGTGGATTTCTGCAGGCTTCTTCCAGAGGGTCCATTTTCTTCTCACTATGTTTTATTTTACTCATCGTTACAACATCCCACACCATTACTGTGCTATTGACACTCAAATCTACTTCTCTTTCCCAGCCTCAAGCCCTCATACAGAGGCCTCGGCCTACATAGCTTTTAAACCTCTAGCTCGGATTCAATCTCAAGAAGATGGAGTGACTGTTTTCTATGGAGCTGTGGGCCCTGCACACAACCTCTAGATTAGTACTCATGAACCCATGGAGACTATTTTTCAGGATCATGGTGTTATTTCAGAAAACCATCATCCCGAGCCTGGTTGTTGCTTCTGGTCTGCCCCCGAAAAAAATAAACTGAAAGTATGGCGTTAAAGATATGGATGTTTATCAGGCAGTGTGAAAAGATGCTTTTGAGTTGCATTGTATGAAATGTAGGATGGACGTTTTTGGAGCATTTTTACCCAGATTCGAAAAGCCAGGATATCAAGCTATCTGCAGCTTCAGTTTTATTAATTCAAAACGGTCTCTGGCCCTGTCCTACAATTGCTTTAGTGCACTTCTAGGGGTAGACTGACACTGATATTGATTACATTGACTCATGTTCTGTTTAATATACTAACTATAGCTATGTTTTATTTTTTTAAACTCTATATCTCTGTATTAGAAAGATTTTTTAAGATGTTTTTGGAGAGTTGCATTCTGTGGATAACATTAGCGCTCTCACCAAAGTGTGACTGTGTGTGAGTGAGTTCATGAAATGGAAGGGGGGTTGTTTGTTGCAAGCTCAGCAATCTTTCCAACATGCACACTCAGCAGCCCTTATCTGGATAAATAAAGATTACAAACCAACAAGCATAGAGCTCTCACAGTAACGCCTTGATATATTGATCTCACCAAGCACAGTGTGTCCTGACTATAAATATATAAATATGTCAGGTATCATCTGGGCTCTGTTATTTAGCAGCCTGAAGCTGCCGATGTAAGAGATAAAGGTAGTGATGGAACAGCAGAGTTAAAGAAGGAGGGTGTTGGGAATTGACGTAAGCTGGGTTTCCCTCGTGCCAGTTAACTTGACTCCAGCAGACACACATTTCTAATATAGCGGGTTGAAACCTTGTAAAGGAGTAATGTGTTAGTGAAATATGGCCTGGTCTGTGAGGGATTCAGTATAAATATCCCTTCAGTCTTTGCTTTTGACATAATTTATTTCTGTTTTAGGTGATTTTGGTGAATACATGGCATTAGGGGGTTGCGTGTGTGCGTGTGTGAAAGGGAGTGAAAAAGTGTCTTCTGATTTAGATCAAATTATCAAAATGTTTTTTTGGACAAAATAAGATCCATAAGGTTATTTATTCACATATCCTGCTTGTGCATTGTAGGTTTTAAACAAACCTCTCAACCCCCCTGGCCAAGAAGAATCCATGCGACTGTCATGCTACTGAATCTGCATTGGGTTATTCATGAGCAACAAATAAAGTATCTAAAAAGTGGTGCTGCCTTTTCATGTCTTCTCCTCTTTATTGCTTTCAAACCCAATCCTTTCTCTCTTTTCACTGGAAGATCTACAGCAGAGTGGCCTGCGACATGACTCTCCTCTTAGTAAGATAGCAAATCATATTCATGTGCACCTGGTCATATGCAACATTACTGCGGCTCTGATGGTAGACAATAAAGACAGGAGACATGAACTCTCTACAGAGGAGTGTCTTTTAGCAGAACTCATTCAATAAAAATATCCCTCAATAAAAAAAAGTGAGTAAATGGTTATTCTTCAGAATAATTAGCGATACACAAAGCCTGCTGGTGGATAATTAATACATATAAATGTGATTACTGCAATTCCCACTATACATATTCTTTTGTGTAATTTCTAAAGCTAATAAATATGTTTTGCTTATTCAATTCAATTCAGTTTATTTTGTATAGCCCAAAATCACAAATTACAAATTTGCCTCAGAGGGCTTTACAATCTGTACACATACGACATCCCTGTCCCAGGACCTCACATCGGATCATGTGACTTAACTTTGTTGTAATGTCTTGCTCAGTGAAACTTTGGCATGTTAATGTTTCGGGGAATCAGCCAGTTTGGAGTGATGCATATATATATATATATGTGACAATTAAAATAAGGTTTAATGTAACGTTTAATGTATTTGTATCCCGATTAACTATGTATGTATGTATGTATGTATGTATGTATATACCGTATATATATATATATATATATATATATATATATGTATGTATATATGTATGTATGTGTATATATACAGAATATATATAAATATATAACTACAGTGTATACTGTATGCATATATACATTATATATATATGTATGTGTGTATGTATATATACAGTATATATACACATACATAAATACATATATACAGTGTATGTATGTATGTATGTATGTATGTATGTAATGTATGTGTATATATTTATACATCTATATAAGCTATTAAATCAGCTTAAAATAGATTGCTTCTTGTCATGGCTCATATTTAAATTTAAAAGTACAAACCGAGTCTATCAGATGACATTTGCTGTGGTCTCTTGTGAGTTCTCTTCTCTGTATTGTTCATGATAAGCAAAGGCAGAGCACCTCTGGCAGAACAGAGGCCATCTCCAGCAGACTGGCCGCAGCATCAGTTCGAGCCATGACGTGACTCTTTTCCACTGCGGTCCGCAACTCAGGGAGCACACGCACTCAACACCCCCCACGCCCCGCTGCTCCTCCTGGCTTCACTTCGGACAACATGGACTTTCATAGCTATTCGCCTCTGCATCGACATTAACCGCAAGTACTTACTCTGAGGTATCATATGAGCAACGCGCGTCTTGTCAGTGCCCACCGCACTTTTTGCAACTGCGCCAATTTCTTTACGCACGAGAACTTGTCCGCGCTTAATCAGAGGAGAGCGAACCTAACGCAGGTGAGCGCCGGTGGTTTGATCCTCAGAAGAAGAAGTTAAAATATTGTTTTGTGGGGAGATGAAAACAACACCCGTACACTTATTTGGACTTCTGGATTTGGATGGAGAGCGGTTTAAATGTAATCGTGGCTGGTTTGTGGCTGAGGCGGCAGTGCACCATGGGCAGCCCAGCTCCTCTAGTAGTCGGCTATACAATTAGAGACCAACATGTAATCTTTGGAAAATAAACATTTTCAACAAATTACTTGTTAAGTATATTAGAGACGTTTCTTGGTTTCGGTCATTTTTGCGCTTCTGAATATTCTGGCGACAGACGACGAACCAAAGCAGGTGTGTGTGTGTGCGTGTCGTGTGTGCGTGTGCGTGTGTGTTTGTGTGTGTGTGTCCACCAGCGCAGAGAAGTGAAGAAACAAGAACCGTATCACGACGGAATATAAACACTGTTATTTAGAATTGAAAGCTATTCGCAGTCAAGGCTCTTGTTTTTTTGGAGGACAATATAACAAAGTAGCAAGTTTGTCAAAGGAAGCAGAAAGGAGATGACTGCCAACACTGTTCTCCTGCTCTTCATTCTCTCTCACACAGGTATGTTCTTCTATATTCTTTACATTTACCGAAGTTTGGATGTGTATCTAGGTTAGGTGACGTAGTAAAACGGTTGTTTTGACAAACGACCCGAGACCTACACCTTGTGTGCTTTAGCCGGCATCTGCACATTGACTAAAACAACACGACGCTGTCCATGGTGCTTATGGACACACAACTTCGCCATCATGAAAACGTCTCTCAAAAAGATGAATATACAAAGGAAAAGTCTTTATTTCTCTCTCTCTCTCTCTCTCTCACACACACACACACACACTCATACACACACACGCACACACGCACACACACGCACACGCACACACACGCACAGAGGAGGTTGAGATGAGCTCTAAGTGGACTGCAGAATAGATAATTTACCCAACGGTAAATTAATGTAATGTCCTGTAGATAATCATGCACAGGTTTGCCACATTAAAGGTGGCACTAATATGATATTAACTTATAATAAATAAATGAGCTATATTATTCAAAATACTTCTTTGCTCTCAGCGGTTCATTAAATTTTACTGTGAGAAATATTTAAGCAGACAGACAAACTGCTGCTTTTTTTGCATATGTCCAAATATGTCATTGCATCTTTACAACACTAACTGGTGTAGACTGTGTTACAAGAGTGCACATTCAATATGACAGTTTATTTTCAATGTATGTATTGATTCAATGGAATCGTATTGTGAAGAAATCATACATCAAGATACACAATTGTTTTCTAAATTGATAAGCGCATTACTCACATTTCTCAAGATATCTGAATTCTGCTCATTGGAATACACTCATGTTGTTAAATCTAGCTATTGTCTTAATTTGATTACCCTGTTTTTGTGCACTCATGTAAACACAGGAAATATATATTTCTTCCTCTTTAATGTCTCTGGAAACATCATTAAATGAGAAAATACTCAGTTGTTTTCTTTTGTCATGTATTTAGTTTGAATTTATTGAATTACAAGTAAACATGCTTTATCGTGATATATTGTATTGATATGAAGTTACCTGCATCAGGATTAAAGGTTGCACAACCCTACCTGAAATAAACAGGTGGGAGTTCAATGTAGCTTATACATTTTTCAAATATTCTTTAAAAAGCAGAACGATACAAGAGGTCAAATCTGTAGTGATCATAATGCAGTGTTAGCCTTATGTACTTACGTTTTAGCTATAGAGAGAGAAAGAAAGAGACATCTTGTCATGTCATTGTCTATCAGTGGAGCTAGGTTCACTCGTATACATTATTTACTTTAACATGGCAAAAAAACAGCGCAATTGTTGTCTTTTATTTTTTACTTTGAATTATTAATTTGACCATTTTTCTCTTGCTATGATTGTTACATGTTATTCAAACTCTTTGCCACAAGCCAATAATATCATTGTGGTAGAAAACCACTCAATCACTTTCTTCTATTGAAATAGCATTGTGCTTAGGCCACTCAATTTCTTAATAGCCACATTCAAAATACATTGAGTGCAAAACCCATCATGTGTAGTTCATGTTTATGTACATGTTCAGTTATTGTTGCCTCGAGTAAATTACTTTACACAACCTGCTTTTCCTATCTGTTACTTCAGATTTAAATTGTTGTATCTATTGATAGTCCGACTCCTTTATGACTAAAGAAAGACACTAACTGGAAGGACCCCTGCATATTCTTTAAAGTCCCCTGTATATTCTTTAAGGACCCCTGTACATTCCCAAAAGGAGAGGATGCTGTATGTCTTTGACAACACATTTGAATTTCTTTTATAGAAAAGCAGAAACAGGTTTTAAAAACTGTGTGTAGTGATCATACTTTTAGAACACACAGATGGGCTCTTTGAATAATTTACAGAAGGCTATTTTATACCTACTGCCAAGAAAGCTCCCGTCTTTTAGGCAGAACATTTGGATGTCTCCACCACTGTCCTAAAAGAACGGTTTCCTTTTATTAACCTGACCTCGATTCAGTTTTTCTTCTACAGAGTGTTGACGGTTGCATACTTTCACCATACAATTGTATCCGCTTGTAGGCTTTGCTTCAGCTTTAGTTTGTAGGCTGGACTTATCTTTCAATAGGACAACATTATGGAGACAGGAAAGAAATCTGAGGCACCAATAGTCATGTCTGCTCTACAATAACAAGTGGACTCTGACCAAGATTAGGTATGACATGCAGCATCGTCAAGCATTACTCTCTAACATCCATTAAGGCAAAGATACCCTGCAAACTTGGTTTGAATTATTTAAATTATGTAATACACCAAGAAGGCACACAGTACTTTGCTGTGTCTGCCAGCAAGTTGGTGTGGGTGTGTGGGTGTTTGAAGACTCCATCAGGCCTGATGTCTGGCACCGTTCCTTAGTCACAGCATCTGTGTTTCAACTGAAGCTGTCGCAAAACATATGGTTAAAAAACACACCAGTCCCAGTAGGCTTTAATAAACAACAATGTTACACAATAAAGTCTGTTTACAGACCTTGGTCAGTTGTTTAAGGCCTTTTGTGGCTGAAGGAGCTTTATGAAGTCTGATAAATCGCCCCAGGTGATGTCACTTGAGTCAGGGTTGAGCATTGAGTCTGAAGACTGCGAGTTTGAAAATAAAAAAGAATCTGGACTTTATAAATAATAAGCGATCCCACCACTCCTCATCTCTGCTCGAGGCTAGCAGCTCGAGGCTACGTTAACCACTACCAGCAGAACACACTCAAATCTCTTACCGAACAGAACTACACGCAGTAAAGTTACATAGTGAGGAATGTGGGCGCCAGATTTTGACAAGTAAGAAGAACGCATGAGACATTGTCTCATGCGTTCTTCTTACTGTCTTTTTTTTTGTGCTCAATGAGCGCAATGCTAAAAGGTTCGAGTACTCTTTCCAAAGGTTTATCCAATTACCTTTAGCTGGAACTATTCATCCAGGCGTACAAGCATGTGGTTCAATGAATCTCAATAAAGTGAGTCTGCTGGGATCAACTCCCCGGCAACCAGATGAATAATTATGTTCCTATACAACAAAACCACTTTGTTCCTGTTTTGAGGGAGCGTATTTTGGCTTATGTTTGCTTTTGACGTAGAAAAAAATGGAAATGAGTCTGTGGAAGTTTGAAGTCGGGTTGTGGATTGGTCAAAAACACACAGGACTTCCCCCCAGGTGGTTGCTGTTTGTGTCATGTGTGAACCACGTACCAATGTTGCCTAAATGTAACTAAGTTGTTTGGTTGCCAAAACATACTTGTTTTTGCGGGGGTTTTCCTTTCAGTTTTGTAGTAATTTTAGGCCAAACCATGGTGTTTTTTTCTCTAAATTTGACAGCGTTTCTTATTTTGTTCTGTTTCAGTTCACAAAGTTGACCATGTGTTTCAAACTGTTTCCAAGTGCGCCCGTAATCCTGGAGAAAACTTACATTTTTGCTGCCCCTGTGGACAAAGGCGATAGTATTTCCATGAGCACCACGGCCTCATGTTGTATAGATCTTTATCTGGATAGCACGTGCATTTGGGAAAGGAGGCACTCTATTTGTCATTGTTTGTTCTTTGATCAATTATTTTCCCCTTCCTCTTTGCTCATCCTGCACCAATTATCAGCCCTAACCACAACATATAATGTAAAAAATAAAATCTACTAAGTACATAGAAATAAATCACACAATGAGCATTTGCTTTATTTTTTATTACTAAGACTGTTTAACAAAGTTGTTACCCCCTTATTCCCTTTCCTAATACTTACATATTTTCCAGATACAGATAGCCTACCCGGTATGTATTTTCCTGTATAAGCAAAAGAAAATCCAAAACTAATTGGCAGGCTGTTATTAAAACATGTTCATACTCTAAATGCATTGATGCCACTTAAGATATCATCTACATGTGATTAAGGGCTCCAACTATTAGGTTAACCTACAGTTTAACGAACGAATCTCTCGCACAAATAGACAATTATAGACAAAAATAATAATTTATCCTTTGAAGATGAAATAAATTGAAGACTGAAGTTTTATTCAGTTCTAATAAATTCCTTTACCTCTCTCGCCTTTAAATAGCTGAACACATTGACAGTGACTTGAAGGAACAGGCTGCAGTAGTAAACAGAGAACAGTGTTGCTCATCCAGCCTTTTCTTACAGAAAGACACAATTCATGTGGCACAGAGGGGGTGAAGCACTCCAGAAAATAAACGCTCTCTGCACTGTTGTCAGTTTGTTTGACAATGTAGACATAATGGTTGTGGAAGCCAGGAGAGCGGGTCAAAAGCATTTTGCTTCTGACTTATTCATACGATCACTTTTACGTAACCAATAATTTAGGGCTGAGGAAACACAAAGCTTCAGGGATCCTCTCAGTGATGGATGCATGACTGGAATTTTGTTTATTATTTTTGCTCTAAAACCCTGCAGTAAAGCGTGAGACTGCAAGACGCAACCCCCCCCCCCCCCACACACACACACACACACACACACACACACTCACATGTTACAGAGAATACGTGATTCAGCCCTTTGGTTAATTTCCTTCATTTACACCCAACTTGTTTATTGTTCATCATTCACGGTGTCACTGGACTCAAAACATACCGAGATGAATATCACGCTCGGAGCTGCAACATGCACGCAAATATAATGTGGGGACATTTTTCTATTCAATGACTCAATTAAAGCAAGACACACTACCCCTAGACAAGTACGTTGTTTGTTTCTAGAAGAGCCTTCAAGGTACATGCAAGTGTACCAGTATTGTTAAGATTTTAATATAGGTTTATAGCTCTTTCAAAATGAAATGTCCTCCCGCTCTCTGTTTTCTGAATGGTCTGCAGGCAGCAGAGCAGAGAATGCAGAGGAACGGCTGGTGAACTACCTGTTGGGTCCAGAGCGCTACAACAAACTGATCAGACCTGCTGTCAATAAGAGCCAACAGGTCACCATCTCCATACAGGTGTCTCTGTCGCAGCTCATCAGTGTAGTAAGTATGTTTCCTTTATATAAAAACACATATTTGGGGCTATGAGGTTATGCCAGACGCTACATACATTATCAATTTGAGTACAGCGACGTCCTGTTTGTGACAAAATGTTTAAAGGAATATAACCAAAGCCCTCTTTGATATATTATCTTATGAATCTGACCGAAGCACTTTGATTCATATCTTTTATAGCAATGCTTGAGAATCACAAACCCGGCAACATCTTTGGGTGTTGCGCCATAATGGCGGTGCAGCCACTATTTCACCTATTCCCTGTGGTGGTGAATCAGTGTCTGCTAGAAGTATTAACTAGTGACTCGCAGCCGAATGCGTCTGTGGTTACTCGTGGTCATGTATGGAGATAGATCATAAACACAGATAAGTATGTTTTTTAAGTAAAGGCTTTGTTGAGGACACAGCTGTGTTCACAACGACACACACAATGACACATTCCGCTAAGAGATTACATCGCGGTCATTAGGTTGCTCTACTTAGAGCAACTAATGTTGTATTTCACAATAACGCCACAGTTGGTTAACATATTCTGTGGGACCACACCAGCTCCCAGGCAGTGTCTTAGTCCACTTTATATAATATAACATAATAGATGCATGCTATTTTTTCAGGTTTATAATTCTGTTCTCATTCCTTTAAGGATCCTTGTTACTGAATAATAATAATAATAATAATAATAATAATAATAATAATAATAATAATGATCATTTATTACTGTCTCTGTACCGGTGTACTTAACTTGTTTTTATCAAGTCATACTGGTTTATCTATACAGTAAAGACCCATGCAGGGCCTGACACAGGTGTTTTCACTGTAACCTAATTAGATGAACCTGACACTTAAAATGTGACCATTGTAAGAGAGACTCGGTTGATTTTGTACTTCCTTTAACTGGTTATGAAACAGTCTCAATGTAATACTTGTGCCTCTATATGATCTACATACATAAGTAAAAGAGATCTCTCCTGTTAGCACAAGACAACTTATAATGCAGTCACCATCTTTCATTTCAATTATGCAATACTTCAGTCTCCTGTCATGAACAGATCCCACTTGGATGCCTTGTGTTGCATTCAATCATATTTAGCATCTGAAATGAATGTAAATACTATAATGTATAATATATATAGATATATATTTATATATATTATATGTTTAGCTCTGTATGACATCCACCTTTGTGACATTTTGTGAATGTTTTGAAAGGGATATTATGCCACAAAATGTTTATGTTATTGCATCCTCTCCATATAGGGGCTTTGATATTTAGGTTTGACCTTTAGTGTGTTGTGCTTAATCTACTGCCAGAAGACAGCAAACTAATAATTCAACCATTTCAATAAAAAGGGATTTAATGGAAATTATGCTTATTAAATGACAAGCGACTATTGTTTTCTTGTAGAATGAGAGAGAACAGATAATGACGACCAACTTGTGGCTGTTTCAGGTACAATTACATCTTTCTAACTATCCAATGCACACACAATGTTCAATATACAGTTTGTGGGTGTGTTTGACAGTAAGAAAGTTTATAAACACTCTATTTGCAGGAGTGGAATGACTACAGGCTCAGATGGGACCCAGAGAAGTATGAAGGCATCAAGAAACTACGAATACCATCCAAACACATCTGGCTTCCTGATATAGTGCTATACAACAAGTATGTGCATGTCCTCCCACCAAAGACAATTTGTCCATATTTGATTGTGGTGATCTGGATCTGTTATGGTGTGCTAAAGTCAGTGTAATAAAAGAATGCAACTACATTGATGTGTTTATGTGTGTGGTGGCCTTAAATGGATTACTTTATGGCATTATTGGAGTTAGTGTATATCATTCTACAGTAGTTAGAGGCTCTCCAACGTTCAACGTTCTAACATCAGGGCTTTACGAGCAAAACAACTCATGTGAATAAAAGCCTGTTTCTCAAAGGGGATTTTGTAATTAAAATGTTGCTATCTTTCTCTACTAAGCCACTTTTTTGGAAAGGTGAAGGGGATTAGTAAGAGCTTAATTAATGTCTACTTTTAATATGACTTCATAAGACATTCATGGGGAATAGTTTGGGTTTGTCTGATTATTATCATTGCGATGAAGGGAACAACGGTTTACAGTGCTGCCTTAAGAGTTAGCTGACTTCAAATATGACTTATATATGTGTTGATTGTAATTGCAGACTTTGAATCCATCCTCTTTCTGATCTTCCCTCTCACCCACAACCTCTCACAGTGCTGATGGCGTGTATGAGGTTTCCTTCTATTGCAATGCGGTGGTCTCCAACACAGGAGACATCTTCTGGCTTCCCCCGGCCATCTACAAGTCGGCCTGCGCCATCGAGGTGCAGAACTTCCCCTTCGACCAGCAGAACTGCACTCTCAAGTTCCGCTCCTGGACCTACGACCACACAGAAGTTGATCTGATCCTCACAAGCGACTTCGCCAGCCGCGATGACTTTACGCCGAGCGGGGAATGGGATATCGTCTCGCTTCCGGCGCGCAAAAATGAGGACCCCAATGACATCACCTACCTGGATATCACCTATGATTTTGTGATCAAGAGGAAGCCGCTGTTTTACACCATTAACCTGATCATCCCCTGTGTGCTGATCACGTCGCTGGCTATCCTGGTGTTCTACCTGCCATCAGATTGCGGGGAGAAGATGACGCTGTGCATCTCTGTGCTGCTGGCTCTCACTGTGTTCCTGCTGCTGATATCAAAGATAGTGCCACCTACTTCTCTCGCAGTGCCACTCATAGGTCAGTCAGATTTATTTGCATCTTTGTTTAGCTGTATGCAGCTAGCGGTATGAACCATTACTTCCATATGATTGCATTATTGGTAATTAAATAAGCTGAAAAATCATCTAAAATATTTCAACAACACACAAGTAACTTTTTGAGGTCTAGTTCAAAGACACGTTTTTTATGCCAAATATAATAAACATATCCTTCATTCAGATTTTGCCTAAATAACCAAGCTTGTTAATACTTTTTTATTAATAAAAGTACGACAAGTAGGTAGGATTTTTCAGTTTCCATGAAAGACTATATTCACATTCAGGGTAATAAACGTATTTACTTTCTTGGAGAGAATTAGATGAAAAGATAAACAGTGCTAGACTGTTCCTCTACCTGCACCTCTAAAGCTCAGTAATAAAGGCATAATAATAATTCATTTAATCTGTATAACAGTCAAAGTGTAAAGTTGTGATGTTTACAGGAGCTTATGTATTGGAGAATTTCTCGCTTGGGTGCAGGAACTTCCTGATTTTTAAGTATGTTTAACCATAAATCCTAATTTATTTATTGGCTCTCATTTTATTTTGCTATTGATATTATTTGCTGTTGAAACTCACATCAAAAACCTCAAGGGGCAACATCGTTTCCTTTTCCGGCTTTAATTGCAAAACATGATACAAGTCCTCTCTATTATTAACAGCAACTTCACAACAAACACAATAAGCCTTTGGAATTGCTCACCAAATGAAAACTCTATTTCTATTACAATTTGAACCTCAGAGTAGCAAATTGGTGAGTGACATTATTCTGTTGTTGTACTGATGGAAGTATTGATGTGGAAATGTTCAGCCTGTAAAAGGTGAGCCATACAGAACCTTTATTTTAGCTTATTTGTTCATGTTGGCTCCTCCTATGAATCGCCACCTTAACGTGGTGGAGGAGTTTGAGTGGCTCAGTGATCCTGGGAGCTATGTTGTCCGGGGCATCAGCCCCTGGTAGGGTCTCCCAAGGCAAACAGGTTTCAGGGGAGAGCCCAGACTAAGAGCGGTTCAATAAACCCTGATGATAAGCAGCCCACGGACTGAAGCTACCTTGCCCGGACAAGGGAAACCGGGGCACCCTCCCGGAGCCAGACCCAGGAGGGGAGCTCGTCGGCGAGCATCTGGTGGCCGGGCTTTCGCCCATGGGGCCCGGTCGGGCTCAGCCCGATAAAACATCAAGGAGCAGCAGTCACCCTGTGGACCCACCACCCGCAGGGAGAATTATCGGGGTCGGGTGCTATGTAGACCGGGCGGCGGGCCAGGCGGGAGACCTGGGCAGACCGATCGCTGGCGGCATAGACTAGCTCTAGGGACGTGGAATGTCACCTCACTAGCGGGGAAAGAGCCGGAGCTGGTGCAGGAGGTGGAGCGGTACCAGCTAGATATAGTTGGGCTCACCTCCACGCACAGCATGGGCTCTGGAACCAAGCTCCTGGAGAAGGGTTAGACTTTGTCCTTTTCTGGAGTTGCCCAGGGTGAGAGGCGCCGGGCGGGAGTGGGGATACTCACGAGCCCCCGGCTGAGCGCCGCTGTGTTGGAGTTTTCCCCGGGGAACGAGAGGGTCGCCTCCCTGCGCCTACGGGTTGCGGGGAGTAAGGCTCTGACTGTTGTTTGTGCTTATGCACCGAACAGCATTTCGGAGTATCCGGCCTTCTTGGAGTCGGTGGGAGGGGTCCTGGAAAGGGCGCCGCCTGCCTACTCCATAGTTCTCCTGGGAGACTTCAACGCTCACGTGGGCAATGACAGAGAAACCTGGCGGGGCGTGATTGGGAGGAACGGCTTGCCCGATCTGAACCCGAATGGTGTTTTGTTGTTGGACTTCTGTGATAGCCACAGTTTGTCCATAACGAACACCATGTTCGAACATAAGGTGGCTCATAAGTGTACCTGGTACCAGAACACCTTAGGCCGGAGATCAATGATCGACTTTGTAATCGTATCATCTGATCTGCGGCCGTATGTCTTGGACACTCGGGTGAAGAGAGGAGCAGAGCTGTCAACTGATCACCACCTGGTGGTGAGTTGGATCAGATGGCGGGGGACTCGGCTAGAAAGACCTGGCAAGCCCAAACGTGTAGTGAGGGTGAACTGGGAATGTCTGGCAGAGGATCCTGTCCGGGAGGTCTTCAACTCCCACCTCCGGAAGAACTTCTCACAAATCCCGAGGGAGGCTGGGGACATGGAATCCGAGTGGACCTTGTTCAAAGCCTCTATTGTGGACGCGGCTGCTCGGGGCTGTGGCCGGAAGGTCATCGGTGCCTGTCGTGGCGGCAACCCGAGAACCCGGTGGTGGACACCGGAGGTGAGGGAAGCCGTCAAACTGAAGAAGGAGGCCTTTCGGGCCTGGCTGGCCCAGGGGTCTCCTGAAGCAGCTGACGGGTACCGGCGGGCCAGAAGGGCTGCAGCGACGATGGTCGCGGAGGCTAAAACTCGGGCATGGGAGGAGTTCGGGGAGGCCATGGAGAAGGACTTTCGGTTGGCCTCAAGGAAGTTCTGGCAAACCATCCGACGGCTCAGGAAGGGAAAGCAGGGTATACCCCAGGCTGTTCTCAGCAGGGGGGGGGAACTGCTGACCCGGACTGGGGACATCGTCGGGCGGTGGAAAGAGCACTTTGAGGAACTCCTAAACCCGGCCAACATGTCCCCCGGAGAGGGGGCAGCGCCGGAAGACTTTGGGGTGGATTCACCCATATCCCTGGCAGAGGTCGCTAAGGTAGTCAAAAAGCTCCTTGGTGGCAAGGCGCCAGGAGTGGATGAGATCCGCCCTGAGATGCTGAAAGCGCTCGACATTGTTGGGCTGTCTTGGTTGACACGCCTTTTCAGTGTCGCATGGGGGTCGGGAACAGCGCCCATGGACTGGCAGACCGGGGTGGTGGTTCCCATCTTCAAGAAGGGGGACCGGAGAGTGTGCTCGAACTATCGTGGTATCACACTGCTCAGCCTCCCGGGAAAAGCTTATGCCAGGGTGCTGGAGAGGAGGCTCCGACCGCTTGTCGAACCTCAGATTCAAGACGAACAGTGCGGATTCCGTCCCGGTCGTGGAACAGTGGACCAGCTCTTTACCCTCGCAAGATTACTGGAGGGCTCCTGGGAGTTTGCCCAACCAGTTTACATGTGCTTTGTAGACCTGGAGAAGGCTTTCGACCGGGTCCCTCGGGGGTTTTTGTGGGGGGTGCTGCGGGAGTATGGGGTGCCGGACCCGTTGGCACGGGCCATCCGGTCTCTGTACGCCTGCAGTAGGAGCTGTGTTCTCCATCTGTGTTCATCTCCTCGGTAGTAAGTCAGACACGTTCCCGGTGGGTGTTGGCCTCCGCCAGGGCTGCCCTTTATCACCGGTCCTGTTCGTGACCTTCATAGACAGGATATCTAGGCGCAGCCAGGGGGCGGAGAGGATCCGGTTCGGGAGTCTCGGGATCGCCTCTCTGCTGTTTGCGGATGATGTGGTCCTGTTTGCCTCCTCGGACCGTGACCTCCAGCATTCACTGGGGCGTTTTGCAGCCGAGTGCGAAGCGGCAGGGATGAGAGTTAGCACCTCCAAATCTGAGGCCATGGTGCTCTGCCGGAAACCGGCAGATTGCTCCCTCCAGGTGAGGGCAAACTGCCTACCCCAAGCGAAGGAGTTCAAGTATCTCGGGGTCTTGTTCACGAGTGAGGGTAAGGTGGAGCGGGAGATCGACAGGCGGATCGGTGCCGCTGCAGCAGTAAAACAGGCGCTGTACCGGTCCGTCTTGGTGAAGAGGGAGCTGAGCCGGAAGTCAAAGCTCTCCATTTACTGGTCGGTCTACATTCCAACCCTCACCTATGGTCACGAACTCTGGGTCGTGACCGAAAGAACGAGATCTCGGATACAAGCGGCCGAAATGAGCTTCCTCCGTAGGGTGGCCGGGCTCAGCCTTAGAGATAGGGTAAGGAGCTCGGACATCAGGGGGGAGCTTGGAGTCGAGTCGCTGCTCCTTCGTGTCGTAAGGAGTCAGCTGAGGTGGTTCGGGCATCTAGTCAGGATGCCTCCTGGACGCCTCCCATTAGAGGTTTTCCGGGCACGTCCAACTGGTAGGAGGCCCCGGGGAAGACCGAGGACACGCTGGAGGGATTATATCTCCCGGCTGGCCTTGGAACGCCTCGGGATCCCCCAGAATGAGCTGGAAAGTGTTGCGGGTGAGAGGGAGGCCTGGGTCGGCCTGCTGAACCTGCTGCCACCGCGACCCGAACCCGGATAAGCGGGTGATAATGGATGGATGGATGGATGTTCATGTTGGACATTATGCCCGCAATTATTTGAGACTCAGTGGTTATTCAATCACAGAGTAACAAGCAGTGTGATTTAAGGCCGCACCGATATTTACGTGTTCATTGTGACCTATTTTTGTTTCTCTCTCAAAGGTAAATACTTGATGTTCACCATGGTGTTGGTCACTTTTTGTATTGTGACCAGCGTCTGTGTCCTCAATGTGCATCACCGCTCCCCGTCCACCCACCACATGCCCGACTGGGTCAAACGCTTCTTCTTAGTCCGCCTCCCCACCTTCCTCTTCATGAGGCGTCCAGGATCTTCCAACATCCGTGATAAACTCCGCAGGAAGTATGCAAACCCGAGTGCCATCGGGAAAAACAATTCCCAGAGCAGCACAGACAAGAGGCAGTATTCAAACATCAGACTCGGTGGGATCCAAACAGATGCCGACTCTTTCTACGTGAATGAGGACTTGGCAAACAAGTTTTGCTGGAAGGGGGACGACATCCCAGATGGGGGTTGTGGGTTTTCAGACTTCCGGAGGCCTTCGGCGGTTCAGTGGGATGCAGATGTGGAGGAGGCGGTGGACGGAGTAAGATACATCGCCGAACATATGAAGACGGAAGATGACGATGAAGGGGTGAGGAGACAAAGCCGTGGTTATCAGTGATGATGAGCAGGAAGAGAAGGATCAAAGGATGAAAGAAAGGGAGGACAGAATACATTATTGGAAACAAATTAAGGAAGAAAATACCTATAAAAGCAGATTATGGAGATAGGGATGACAAAGAATAAGGGCGGAATAAAGAGATTTGTACAAGAAATGAAGAAGTTATCAGGGCCAGATAAGACACATACCATGTCATGTCTTAAATCATTCAGTATTTGCTTTTGTCCTTCTGGGACATTATTCCAACCTGTCAACCATCAATTTATTTTCAGAAGATATCAGATAACGTCAGAAAACCCTGCACACACTCTAATAAATAGACCAACTGAAGGACTAACTGTAACCCCACACGTGTGGCTTCTTATCAATAATGTTAAGTTTAAAGAGTTAGCTCCTTGAGTTTGTTAGAAACGCTGTCACTGGCTGACTTTATTGTCTCCAGCTAGCTTGTATTCAAATGAGAACCCAATATAAGTGCTTAAATATGTACCCATGCAGAAGACATGGGGCTACAGTAACGTTATTCATTTTGCATTTAGTAGTGATGTTCATGTGTAGCGACAGCAAACAGACAGACAGATGGAGATTCGTTGGTTTATAATTAGATAATAAGGAACATTGTAAGATCAAAGACCTTTTCCGACTGCTCAGCATGTTTGCTCGTATTTTTCACCTTCAACAATAGAAGAAACAATGAGGGACGAGGACTACCCAATGTGTTTATAAAAAACATTATGCAATCTCAGGTAATGTTGGCTGAAACTGCTGCAGTTTTGGACCTAGATTCTAAAATGACTTTTCACAACAGTCCATGTTGTCATAAATGGGTCTTTTCAAACATTTTACATAACCCATAACCTCATAGACTATATAATAATTAAATAAATAAGGATGTTGATCTACTACTGTGGGTCGTAATCTAATTGCTAAGCTATTATTGGGCAGTCACTGTTTGGCGGAGGGGTCTAGCAAACATGCTGCCGTAAAATAGTTAGATGGTGAGCATACACACTTTTAAAGCCCCCTCACAAGTTCATGTTGTTCTGGAGTAAAAACATGGTGTTTCCCTAAATCTCTGTTCCTACAAACCTCCTTTATAGTCATGATTTGATCCGTGTTAACAATCTGTAACTTGTTGGTTTGGTTCCAGATCATAGAAGACTGGAAGTACGTAGCCATGGTGATAGACCGTCTGTTCCTGTGGATCTTCATCCTGGTGTGTCTGGTGGGAACTCTGGGGCTCTTCATGCAGCCGCTGTTCCAAAGCTATAACACACCCACAGCTGATGACCCAGAGTGAGTCACATACATTAAAGTACATCACAACATTTCTCTTACCTTGGGGGAAAACAAGTCATTTAAATGTCTAAAATATGAAAGAAACCAACTTTCTTCTGTGTACCCAATCAATGGCAATGTCCATTTGTACTGTATCCCCACAAATAATGTTTTCCAAGCAGTAAGAGAAAGTGTCATCTTTCTAGATGAGATAATGGTGTGATTTCAACCTGCACTATGGTTGTCTGATTTTTGATGCACATTAATGGGCACTCGGTTGAGATGCAATATGGTAGAATCAAGTATCTTGTTATTTATAAATAATGAGTTATAAGTAAAATAGTTGAGTATTGCTTTGATATTTTTCAGTTATTTATGAACCAGAATCAATAAGCCAACATCAATATGCCAAATCAGAAGAGATAATGTCTAAATGTTAGCCAAACCTGTAATCATGCAAAAAAAAAAGATGATCTTAATTTCAAAAATATCCTGGGTGCTGTCAAATACATAAATCACAGCATTCATGGAGAAGGTGTTCATTGCATGTCTTCTAATCTATTTCTATTTTCTGTTCTCTCTTTTCATAGGTATGGAGATTTCTAAGATTTGTGTGACATGAGATAGAAAACTGCCAAATAATTGTCTCCCATAGAAACTATAATTGAGAAGGTGCACCAGATCTGGCTCTGATCTGATACATACCCAGCCTAATTAATGCAGCCAGCTATAATGACTGTGTTTGTAACAGTGGACCTAAAAAAAAAAACTCCTCTGCACCACTGTTGATGTGAAAAATAAGACATTATACTAAGTATTGGCACACTACAATTGACCACATCTTACCCTGTTTTAAACCAAGCTTTATTGTAACAACGCAAGAACAATTTGTCCTATCCAACTTTTCCCTTCATGAACTCATTATTCCATCATCTCTCGCTCTGTCTATCTTCATGTTCTGCTTCAGAGCATTGTGCCTCATCTCCACAATCCACGTCCCGAGCAATGTTGTAATCGTTACCGCTATGGCTTATTTTGAAGAATGTGTATTCTCCTCTTTCTGTCACTTGTTTGGTTATTTTTTTATTTTCTCTCCTTTGTGCGCCATATCACTTCACACTTTTAGCAGCACCAGGTTACATACAGTATTAAGAATAAATGTGACACTGACTGTATTGAATAAAAAGCTGTTCCCTCAGTCACATGTTCCCCAGTTTCTTCCTCAAATCTTCCCCTCTACTTAAAGGACTATACCAATAATGTCAACCCAGTAAATCCTGTGTGCTTAAAACAAACATTTCCCAATTGATACAAGTGTATTTTTTTAATGCATATTTATACTTTCCATCAGCTCATTGGTTTGTAGACACCTACAACTTAACATAGCTAATGCATCACAGTGAAACATGCAACAGCACTGATTTTCATTGAAGGCATGTCATTTTAGACTTTATATTGTGTTAAAATCCCCAGACAGGAGTTATGTGGCTTGAACATGAAAAGAAACACTGGTGTGGTCCTGAAGTTGGTCTAAATTGAGGTGATAGTCATGAATACTAATTGCTGCACTATATTAAAGTAATGTTTATAAACCACAGCTATTGCTCTGATTGGACTGGTATCCTTGACTAATTCAAGTTCCACACATGTTATTACCATAAACACAACAACTGCAGTTTATGTTGACCAAACCCCACATGCACCGCCCTGCTGCATCAAATGTATATCAATCTAAAAGTATGCTAAAATCTACACTGCCAATCTGTTTCAGAATATGACTGGGCTGTTTTGGAAAATGAAACTATATATTCTTTCACAACTTCAGTATGAACACATGTACAAAGAAAAACTCAAAATAAATATACTTTAAGTCAACACCTCTATCTACACGTCTTACATACTCTTTTGCACACTCTTTTTGACATTCTTTTTTCCACAGGCTCACAAAAGAACCTACAATCACAAGATGTGAAATAATTTACAAGCTCAGAATCTCTTTGACTCTATCCTCATGCTGTACCCGAAGACACTGTTATATACACATACAGTACAAAAAGAGGAGGTGAGAAACTAGAGGAAGTCAAAATAATATTATTGCTTCTGTGGATAGGATAACTGACATAGTTAAAAGACTCAGCTGAGTCCTGACAGTAAGCGATAAAAGGAGGTGTTCAGCACTCAGAAGGGGGGCAGACGGGGTTGGCAGAAATTGGTCCAAGTATTTTTATACTTCTCAAAAGTATAGTAAGTATAAGTATAGCAAGTATAATGACACTAAAATGTCATCTGTGACATATTTTATCTGGATGACCTTAAACCCTTTTTGAACTTTTCCAAAACTCATTTGATCACACGTTGATCAAACGACATCGGAAGACAAGCAGTTGTGTGTGTTTCACGTGTGTGTGTGAGGTCTTGTAACTGTACGTGTAAGTGTTGCTCTGAAACACATATTCAATCAACATACATTTGTTCCCTGTAAAATGTTATTAATGTTCATCTGCTTTTTTGGTGAGATAAAATGAACCCCAGTGACAATTTATGGAGACATTTTATTTTGCGAGAGTGCACGCGCACACAGCCTTTGCTTTGGTCAGTAGCTCTATCTGAAGTGGAAAAACAGGTGAACCCACATTCAGGGTCATCCTGGTTATTATTGTGTGTCTATTTGTGTGTACGAGAAAGCCTCATTCCTCCGTCTGGAAATGTGCTTGACAGCACTAATGAGCGTTTGTTCCATTGTAGGCGTGTGTGTGTGTGTGTGTGTGTGTGTGTGTGTCTGTGTTTTTGCGAGTGCATGTGCCCAACTTTGTGTACCCCATCTGCCAACCAAAAGGTAATATCAGGTGAAAATAACAACACCTTCCAACTGTCAGCAGCCTCTGAAGACTGATCACACTGTTACTTTTTATGTACCTCTGAATGAACACGCACACATTTAATACACTATGATACGATTTAACTGGCCCAAATCCTGTATCTCAGCAAAAGTGAAAAGCTGATTCCCCGAAGTCAGCACATCAGCAAAAATACTATGAGCCTCTGCTGCTGTGGACAGCTATCGACAAGACGTATATTTACTGTGCCCCCTCTGGTTTATGTGTCTGTGTGTGTGTGTGTGTGTGTGTGCGTGTGTATTTGTGTGTGAGAGAGATATTTAACAGGTGCTCCACCCTATCAATATGAGGTTGACTGGAGCATAAAGGTGACATATGTGATGTTGATGTGTCTGGCGAAAAGACAGAAGAGAACAGAGCAGGCCAGCTGTCATACATATAGATTGTGTAATTTCATATTGGCTTATATATATCCATCCCTCCATCCATAATTCAGTCAGCTTTAACATCCGGGTTTCAATTGAGAGTGCAAACCAAAATCTAATAAAGTAATGAATAAAGAGTTATACTAGTTATCTACATGTTAAGGGTATTACAATTACTAAAAGACCCAGTTTACTAAAGGTACACCATTGGCATAATTAGCTAAAGGTTTTGATTAAACAGTTGAAAGAGTTAGCTAAAGGTAAGAAATTGACAATTTAATTATCTAAAATTAATTGATCATTTAATTTATAATTGATCATTTTCTGCCAGGAAGTACAAATGCATATTTGACCAACCTAAGCAAACAAAGTGAGTGCTTAAATGTTGCCATACTAACTACAACAATTCTCTTCCACTGTGAACATGATTTCTGAATTGTGTCACAGCTCTTCACGGAGCAGCACTTTTCCAGGACACTGCATTTTAACGGATCTCTTTCCATCTCCCATTTTGTGCTACCTTCTGCAGCAACCCCATTACCCCTCACCCATCTGATCTCTGCTGGAGCGTTAATTTAAAATGGTCACACTGAGCCTTCTGTCCATTTGTTAAGGTGAAGTAGTTGTGATGACTGAAGTGCACTTTTTCAATAGCCATAGCTCCCAGTGAATATCCAGCATGCTGTCATGCATTAGCACAAAGAGTCCAATAATGAGCTCTCTGGAAAATAAAGCAGTGGTTTAAGCCAAATGTATCTTGAAGGGGTCATGAATATAGACATCGGCAGCTTAATATATAAACAGCTTGGTGAAAGAATTGACATAGACTCCAACGTCATAGCTTTTCCAAAACATATTCACATCACAAGATTTTATCAAGAAGATTTTAAACATTGTTGCATTGGCCTGAATAGTGTAAGGAAATGCTTTTCACCACTCTTACCAAGCGATACATGAGAATGTCGATCACAAACCACTCATGTCTCTATGTTGAACATGAAGTTACAGCTCGAAGATAGTTAGCCTAACTTAGCATAAAACTGTAAATAAAGCTGGGCCAACAGCTAGCCCAGCTCTCTCCGAAGACACACAGCTCTCGTCAAACACTAAGGTGTTGTTTTTACATTTAGTTTTGTGTACAGATTGGACAAAGAACATTATCTTTAAGGCTAGTGGTCGAGATATTTACCTTTGAACAGAGCTTGCTATTTACCCTAAGCTAGGCTAAGCTAACCATCTCCTAACTGACTAACATGAGAAGGGTATCTATCTTCTCAGCTAACTGTACATATAAGAGTGAAAACAATTTATTTCTAAAATGTCGAACTGTTCCTTTAGTATTTCTTATTATTCTTCCTTGAACATAAATCTTCAACAAAGCTTTTATTCTTTCATAGCTGTTCTTTAAATATCCATTTATAGAAACGAAACATCCAATTTATGTTATTGTCAAATAATATTTCTTTTTTCATGTTATCATTCAGACCACCACTTAATGGAATCTCCAGCCACACAACAACCATCCGATTCATATGTGTATGCCCTGTGATGTTTAGCAGGGTTAACAGAGGTCTGCATCTTGGTGCGTAGCTAAAGTTTCCTAAGGTTGCTCTCCTAAATAAGCATGGTTTGTCGAGCACCCCTGCAGTCATCCAGAGGGCTCGTTCTGCTCCGTCTCCCCGCACTGGTGCCTGAGGGCAGAAACACTGCTGCTCCTTCACACACACTCCACCAAACCTGGACACGTGCCAGGCTCCATCTCCGTGGCCCATTCCTTCTTTCTCTTCCCTTTGTTAACCTCCATTCCCGTCCTCCTCCTCCTCATCTTCCTCCTCCTCTCTTTTTCTGCTCTTCCACTCCCTTACTCCCCCCGCCCCTTTTCAGTCTGATTTAAATTGCGTGTGGAGAAATGTGAACTAAAAATACCCCAGTGATAAACCCAATTATCTGTCCTTTTTCACGCTACACGCCCAAATAGCTTAGAACATGGGACAGGCTGTGTGCCAAATACCAGCCTTCAGTGTGGATTTCTATGGGTTTGTAATTTAAGTAGTACAGTAATTAACGACTGATGTCTCCAGTGTGGAGCTACAAATCAACTGAATGCAGCATTCACGCTTACTGTAAGAAATTTAAATAGATTTTTTTTTTAATTACTATTTTGGACTAAAGAAGTATTTTGTCTTCTTCAGTGAAAACTATCGGAGAGAGAGAAACAGCCGAGATAAAGTTGTGCCAGTGCAGCAGTAGGCTGCTCCCTGATGACTCTGCAGTATTACTACTTTCTGTGTGTGTTTGTGGCTCCTCTAGATATCGCATGCTAAGCATGATGGCTTAAGTCAGCTTGTCCCACAGGATAACCCACTTTCAGCAGCACACACTATTTGATCGCTGTGTGCGTCAGCTTGCATGTGTGTACACATGTGTGTGTGCTGTCTGAAGATGACCGGAAAGGACACCAGCAAAGAAAAACGACCGACTTTTCCGTCCTATGAACAACTCTGAATATTTAACAGACTTATACTTTCAGATATTTTGCAGTCTGCACAGCACCGATGCACTGTACGTAGCAGCTGCGTTTAAAGTTTGCCTTTTCAGTTAATTTCAGATATCCACCTGCAACCATGTAAAAACCTCTGCAACGTTAACAGTACATTTGGTGTCTAATTATACTCCCCTTCCTCTTCTGCCACCACAGTGATAAATAAATATAAGATACCCAGTTTTGCAGACGGTAATGAGTACGATGCTCTTAGACAGCACTTATGATACTTATGATGTACTAACAGAGGTTTGAGCTTGTTTAAGTATTCCTCTTGCCTGTGGCTCGAGTGTCAAATATTCCTTCCCTTGCTATCACTAGCTGTAACAGTCAAAGTGTTGCCCGACTGGTGAGTTGTCACATTTATTTCAGGATTTATACCCATCAGTTTACAATCCCTGACTTGCAATCTCCTCACACTGAGACCTTTGGAGCTCAGTGATTTGCATGATTGTGAGTGTGTGCAATTTTATTTATTGCAGTTATAGTCGGCATACATTTTGGACTAAATTCGCCAGACCATATGACATTTACTGTCTGAGAGGAAATTTGTTTTGTAAGACTAGCATGTGTATGTTTCTGTGAGTATGTTCACTTTTGGCTTCAGTGTAAAAAATGGTACCTGCTGCTGATGTAAATCCTCTCTATGTGGGTGTACTGCACACCTAGTGTGTGTTTAAAGATACACGCCAGTACACTGACACTGTAGATCTACGTGGGCAGACTCAATAACATTATTGCTTTCCTTAATCAGAAAAATGAACACATGTGCTTGTGTAGGTGTTTGTATTTGCTCTTGCACATGCATTTATCTGTACACATGTGCATTAAGCTGATAATCTTTCGTTCTAGAACAAGAATGCCCTTGTTCCCTGTTGGCAGACCTCTTGTGATTTTATGTTGACGCAAACCAGATGTGTTGATATGATTTATTCAAAGTCTTTACTGAGGTTATGTGTCTTGGTCTGAATATACACTTCCGAAGTGTTGTTTGCTTTTATTATTTATTTATTTTTAATTGCTTGAGAATTTAATTGATTGAAAAGATTCAGGTAAATACTTAAGATGTAATGGTTGCAATTAAGCCCCAATTGAAGCAATAAAAAGCCATTCATTTCATTACAGCCAAGGTTGGTAATCTTGAGTGCGCTAGATACATTTTTTTTTATCCAACCGAGAAACCCAGCCCAGTGTTTCCAGCTCTCTTCCAGTGAAATTAGCAAGTCCCTCTAGGCCTCCCTCCAAAGCTTACTAAGAGTTTATTCCCCCTATACACAAACATGTACAACACAAGGAGCCGTTGACAGTCCCACTCCTACAGTTAATGGCCATCCTGCTTGACCGCTTCAGCTACAGCCACCCAGTTGCATTGTGATTGATTGAAACACATAATTTAGGCACCATTTTATTTGTACAATAATTGCTAAAAAGGATATTGGGAAAAGTAACTTGTTTTCAAATATCAAATATCTTTGGTATTTATTTTCCACAACTCTGCAGAGAAGTTCTAACTCACATTAATTCACCTACAGCTTTCTCATCTAGATTACACAAAGTTTCCTCCTTATTCTCTGATTCCATTGGTGCACTTCGCCTTACAGTTTTAAAATTAATACATGTTTAACACATTTCTACATTATTATTCGACGACCAGAAAGAGGTCAGCAGATTGCAGAAGAAATGACTACATATGGACTGCAAGCACGGGCATATTAGCATCAAGTTTCTTTTTATGACATCACAATTCTGTGATGCATGCAACAATCCTGACCTACTTTTTTTTAGAAAAGCTAAGAAAATGTTTTGGGGGTCACAGCTGTTGACACTAAATAAAGTATATTATTTGACAAGTCAAAACTGTATTACATTTTCTGCTACAACCTCAATTGATGAACTGAGGAAGTGTTCTGTATGTATTGTATTATCATGATATATTGCACTTATGTAATGCATCGCATTAGAGTGCAACTATTTGACTATTCTTTGGTGAGACGGACTGGTGCTGTGACTTCCTGAATGCAGCTGCACTGAACCTTCCTGAAAATCATGCCTTCTGCTCTGTCCATATCACAACTATGACCTCTTTATTACACTACCACCACTCTTATTTCTTTTCTCACCATGTAAGGAAGACCTGATATCCACCTTCCTGCCTCCTGGAAGCTTCCAGAAGCCTCTGATCACCTCCGCTCCATCACGCAGAGTTGAAAATAAAAGCACTTCTCTCAGGGTCAGGGATGTGGTGCAGATATGTGGATGTAAATAATTCAGGATGGTCTAAAAGTTCTAGCGAGGGAGATAGATATTTTTCTATGTTGTGTTTCACTTAAGGCAAAAAGATGGCAGCTGTGTACATTGTATCAATAAGAGCAGATGCAGTGGGGGAAAGCATGCTGGAGGTATGTGAGGTGAAAAGAGAAGGGCATCAGAAAGCATGGAAATGTATTCAGCAAGTAAGTCAAATTGATTCTAAAAGAGGACTAAGAGGTATTAAAAGGTATTAAAAGGAAGACCCAGATTGATAACGATTGGTGTATTGGTGGGAGGACAACTGGCAGGAGAGGGAGTGCAAATGGAGAGATGACGCTGTGGAGAGGAAAGAGGATGTCACTAATGGCTTTTGGGCTCGGTGCATCCAGCTTTTATGAAACACATGAATTAAACATAGCCCAGGGCAGAGCAGCAGCACAGGCCATGGCATGTCACACTAAACAATCCTGGCAGAGACATTGATTCTCACCTAGTTCCTCCTCTAAACCGCTTCACTAATAAGGCTGGCAAAGACATGCGTGTCGGGACGCCACACTGTGAGCTCAGCACTTGTCAAATGGTGACACCAGCAACAGCAAAAACACATTATCCCCACCATGCTTATTCTGTTTATCTTCATCTATACTTTTTATTCAGAGCTTAAGATTAGACTCTGTAAACTCTTTACAATTGCTAAATAAGAAAGAGAAGGAGAAATGTTTTGATGGTTTTACTAGTGTTGAAGTGAGGCACTACTGTTTGTTTTGACAACACTCAGATGGTGTTGTGAAGGTAGATGGTCAGGTATTGCCTGAGGGTGAAGGAGAGGTCTTAACATAAAGTTTGTGTGAGTAAACACATATACCTCATACTGTATACTAACAGGATATTTACATGCATGCTGAGTCTGGTAGAGTTTCACCGGAGGCAACCGCCCTCTTTCACGTAAATATCATAATTGGGATGTGTTAATCGTTTCATCAGTCTCATATTGCATTGTTTTCATTAACCTTTGTAATTTCTTTATATATAATAATGCATTAAACTAAATTGAATATTATTATTGGTGTGTTGGATGGATGGCATGTGGCTTAGTGATTGTTTGGTGTTCCTGGATTGTCTTTATACTATACATGAGTGTGTGTGTCTGTGTGTGCCTGTGGTGTGCTTCCATGTATAAGCAAGTGCAGACAGGACACATATACACACACCACACACACACACACACACACACACACACACACACACACACACACACACACACACGTCTAAACATTGAGTGTGTCTCGTTCACTACTCACTCACTGAAGGTGTTTATGTCGGCTAGGTTCAGCTCAACTCAGCTAAGCATTACTACCTTAATTACTTTGCTTGATGACGTCAAACCAGGCGTGGAAAATCGCAGGCTAAAATTAAACATAATCAGCGCGATCCGGAGGCACCTGGGGAGAAAACAAAACGAGCAGCCTTCTCAATGAGACAGACACGATGTTTCAGAGCAGCTCAACTTTCCTCCTCAGCACAGCACAGTGCTGCAGTTTAGTGGCGAAGAAAAGAAACAGCACGCCAAACTCTATCTGTAATCTTGTATTTCACAACGCAAACAATCTGAATGCAATGATTGTACTTTAACTCATTGGGACACTCTGACACATGTTTAAAACAAGATGTTTCAACATCTACGCGTGGCATGCAACAAAACACGGTGTACAATGCTAATACAATATGAAATATCCCTCTAAATAAAGTAAGTGCACGTCAGTAGGTAGCTGACTTCAGCACCGCGGACAGCTCTATTTGAAACTCCTTGGCGCTGTCCGCGGTTCACACGTCATTCAGTCCTGTATTTACCATCACACGAAAACTTTCTGCCACGTCGATATCAGCTGGAGATCGGAGTATAAACACCGAGCAACTGCCGACGACTAAAACGTTTTTAAATCAGACGACATTATTCTGTATTATTATTGTATTTACTGACTTTTTTTATGGCTCAGCCACAAACAAATTAACGAGCATTTGAATGTTCCCCAGTGTGAGTTGAGGCTATTGTGTACGATCTTTGCTCTGTTTAAACCTTAAGAAAACTACGCCGTGGTGGTGCAACACTTGTCTGTAGTTACTGGACACCAGTGTCACACATTTCTCCTGAAGACAGGTTAAGTTTTTATTGTATTTACAGATACATTTTCTCTTCCTGTCATCCACGGAATCAAATTACGCCTTTTATCCTTCAGAGCGAGTCATAGCGGCTCTTTCCTCCCTGTGTCGAGTCCTTATGGATGCGCCAGAGGGGAGCTCTGCACTCATAGGGGAGGGACGAACGAAGTCAAGTTCGGATCAGATCAGGAAGGAGCGCACCGGCAGTTTTGGAAAGACGGTACCAGGGGAGAGACGCACGTTTTCATGCCATTACACATTATTTATTTCGCTCATCGATTGAACAGGCAGAGTTCCTTCAGAAGAAGAAAAAGTGAAGAGGATCCTCAAACGACACGGGGAGATGCAGCCGGCGGCGAGATGGACTTTGCTGCTTGTTCTCGTGGGTTTGATAGCGCGAGGTAAGTAGTGTGTAAGGTAGGCATAATGTAGATGTGATGCTTTCAGATACGTATTTATTTCACATTTGTTTGGTTTAGGTGAGGCGATGATACGCTGTGAGGTTTGGGCGCCAGTGACTAGACAGTCGGAGATGGTTGAACGCTTTAAAAAAAATTACTTTGTCATAATATTTCAGCTGTGAGAAGTCAGCAATTACGTTGTCGAGTTTATGTCCAGTGTGTTAAAGCCAACAAAAGTTCAATAGTCATTAGATCAATAGTCATCGATAATCAGTCCAATCTTTTTTTTCCACTTTTGTTATCATTTTGAAAATGACGCAATAGTCGTTAAAGTACCCAACGATTTAATGCAAAACTGTACCCTTCAGTTATTTGTATATCTCTCGTCATGCTCGTGTCATAAACCTCATCCATGACTCCGTGTTAACTAGGCCAACAAAATGAAATGCGGAAGAATTCGAGGGATGAATTTTGATGAATGCAAATTTAGTTTTGAGGCGTGAGTCGTGATTTAGGGAAACCAAAACAGATTATAATTTGTTTACAGGGTCTGTTTTCCTGTTTACGGCTGGTGAGAGAGTTTGTAGGACACTGTATTATTCAGACAGAGGGCAGATAGGTGGGTTTCAGGCAGGGGAGATTGGCAGATTGTGATAAAAAACCTCTTTAATTGGCATGTGCGTCTGTGGATACGTCTTACAACCTTATTTCTTATCAATTATGGTATGAATCAAATGTTGTATCTACATTTGTATTAGTGCGTTTGTTTTTCTACTGCTTTATGAAGAGATATAACTATATCTTTTTTTAGACTATTTTGTCATTGTGGTCACTTTCTCTTCAATTTATCAACATTATTATTTTTAGGCTATTGTGTTTAGCTGGATTAAGTTTAGGATTACGTTAAGGGCAGGTGCGAGTCAAAATTATGGATGTATTGATGGTTGAGTTTAGGACTAGCAAATATACACACACGCACACACACACACACATATATATATATATATATATATATATATATATATATATATATATATATATAATTTGTATTGTTTAAATAAGGAATAATAAGCAGCTTTGTCTGTAAGCATTCAGTTGAAATTGATTGGATAAGGAAGGAAGAGAGGGACGGAGGGAGCAAGACATGATTAATGGAAGGAAGGAGGACAGGGTAGCAAGGAAGGAAAGGAAGGAAGTATGAGAAGGGAGGAGGGATTTGGTATTATTGAAATGCACCCATACTTAATCACTGTCCGCAGCTGAGGCAGAGAGCCCATGTGACCTGGAGCCACTCTGTGGAATAGATGCAGAGACGGTAATTATGCCGCGGCATTTCAAAGCAGTAACGTAAACATTTGCTCCAAAGGCATAAATATCAGCTATCTGATTTATGCAAGGTGGCCGATAGGCTCGTTATGGTTTATCGGGCTCTACACACATATTTGATTCCATGCATGACCCGCTTGGCTGGGGGTGCCTCTGTTTGTGTGTGTGTGTGCGTGTGTGTGTGTGTGTGTGTGTGTTACCCTCACTCTCTTGTTCGTAGCATTTGAAATCATTTGTAAATGTTTGTGTATATAGTTGTGACCCTGAATCTCAATATGTACATCTAATAATGGACTCAGACACACTGCTAAAGACAAAGAGACTTCTGGGAATTAAGTGTCAGCATCTTGAGGCTCCTGGTATTTACTGGGGGGCATCAACAGTGATGTTAACCGGCAGATGTTCTAAATCTGAATACACATCTACAGATAATTGTACCCATCCACCAATTTAAGACTATACTAACAAATTCAAGAACACGTCCACCTCTTTATTTTTACAGATGTATTTATACAATCACAAAACAAGTAGTCCACATTTTAATAATAAATACTTTTTGTAAAAATGTAATATTGCAGCAGAACATCGACATAATACGATCAAATAAATAAAATGTATATTGAATGTAATGTTTGTACTGATCTTATGTGCAAAATGTTACAAACATATTTAAAATCTTTGTTTTGCAGTATCAAGTGTCAACTAAAATTAGATTTTTGGTTATGTTTAGGCAATCCAAAGTACTTGGTTAAGGTGAAAAAAATATTTTAGTCTTGGTTAAATGTTGAAAAAAAGCTGATTTGGATTAGAGGAAACATTGCTAATTAATGTAATCAGGGCAGCAATTACACTTCCTCTGGAACATATTTTTCAGAGCAAATTTGTAGGATATAAACACATTTTCCACATCCGGCCAGTCAACCAGAGATGTACCGGTACTTTGTTTGGACATTTAAAAGTCATTATTGCGTGATAATCACCTTGTCAAGTACAACATTACACTACCAGACACTACTGTAACTGTAGCATTTCTCTGAAAGGCTGATTATAGTTTGCGAATTACTCTGATCAACATTTATCAGAACCCACATCAAAACTGTGACACCACATTTGTTTTAAGGTCCGTGTGTTGGGAAATGTAGGCGAACAGAGTGCTTATGTGACCATCCCGTAAGCTACAATGTTAGCCTCATACATATCTACACCAACTGATCTGCACATAGAGGTCCCGAGTGCCTTAAAAAAACATGAACAGAGTAAATAGCATGTACACATATATACATGTTGCTTCTGGTGGTTTCAAAATGTGCTACTAATGTGTTACCTCAGCCTGTAGCTATTCATGATGCTGTCCCTTGTTTTCAAATAGAAGCTGCTCTCTTAATATATTTGAATGCATGACTGATGATCCTGTTAGTGAACTGTGGTGATGTGAGGTATGTGTGTGTGTGTGTGTGTGTGTGTGTGTGTGTGTGTGTGTCTGTTGCTGCGTGGTAACAAGGCTTGTATCACAGTAACATTTATAGAGCAGAACACAGAGCAGAGGGGGCGTGGCTAAACACAAACTGAGTCCGCTTCAAAACACTGTGTCGTCCGCCCTTTTTCATGAACATCCAACTTATCATTTTATTTCACAATTGTACACATAAAGTTTGGGAGCGTTTTTTTTATTTCCACAAAACGGATCCATTTAAATCTTTTTTTGTGCCAACACATGTTTCACTTTTAACACTTTTCATAATAGTGTATGTATTGAAACATAATATGTGAACTATCTCAAAGAGGACACGTTTTTGATGCCCAATCTTTCCCGCTCTGGCTTCTCTCAAAGATAGATGCTATTTAAACCCAGGAAGAATAATATGGCCACTTCAGGGTCTCACTTACAACCAATCACCACAAAAATGAGATATTCACTGTTCAGATAATGAACTACAAAGGCTGAATGACTCTTACATGAAACATATTCAAATTCATGTAACCCACTTTTTGGGCAACGCTCCTTGAGGCAAAGATGTGCAATTTCTATTTGATCTGCTCGTTTTGAACGAGAAACAAGTTAATTTTCTGATAGATGTGCGGTCTTCTGTGAATGTCACAAGGCTTTTAATAGCACTGTATTATATGTATAGTAGTGCATATCTGCTGAAAAAACCCAGAATGAAAGAAAAATTAAGGGAAGTTGTTTGCAAGGTTTTGAAAGAGCATGCTGCGGTCACGCATTACATCTTTTCCTTTACCTTTTACTGGACACCCACACACACACACACACACACACCCACAGACACACACACACACACAGACACACACTACACACATTCCTGTCTCCACACTTTCTCACTCACAAATCTCTTTTTGGTTCTGTTGCTCTTTAATCTCTGTCAGTTGACTTCAGCTCCTTTCAACTCAAGGAAAGCAAACAGTATAAGCAGAGCATTTCAGCTCATGGCAAAGCATTTACTCCTTTGTACAGTGTTTACCACACACATTGTGCATGATGAAGATATTAAAGTAAAAACACACTTTCTCTTCCCCCCCTCTCTCTTCTTTTTGCTCTCACTCTCCTGTAAAAGCATTTGCATGCTCAGGGGAGAATGAAGGCCAAATGGCTCGCTAACACTCTCAAACAGCCCATAAAATGGCCTCTTCTTCTCCATCACTCATTCTCTGTCCTTCACACTCTACCCCTTTCCCCCTCTTCCTTCACCTCACACTTGCTCTTCATCATCGTCCTCATCTTTTTCTAGTTTAGCCCTCTTGTCTTGGGTGCATTAAATATCTCACGGGATCTATATTTTAATGAACTTGCTTTTTGAAAGTGTTTTTTGACATGTTCTGTATAGCTAATTGAATAATTGATACTCTAACACTTGAGTACATTAACTCTACATGCTGCTAGGTTTAGTCTGAGCTCACACACTGCCCTCTATCATGAACTGCAGCTGACTTATTTATTTTCCTGATTTAAAAAAAAGGAGTCCAATTGGAAAGATAAGCTTAACCATTAGCTATACAGTTATGTAAAAAGCCAGACTGCTTACTATATTTGAATTATCATTATATTAGGACATAGGTAGTTAATGAGTATACATATGTTTATGCAGTGGTGAGGAAATAATTGCTGGAAAGACACAGCACATGGTTGATGTGACAGGACAGAAAACTGTGCAATTATGGGTTGCGCGTTCAAAACATGCCTGTTGAAAAGGGGCGTTGTGCTTTAACTGTGGTGTTGCTGCTTGCAGCTATCTCGAGAAGAACTCATACAAACAATTTCACACTCAACACCCCAAATGGGTGGCTGGGTAAAGGAATGTCTAATTCCTTACCCGTCAACTAGATGCCAAGACCTGGTGATAAATTAAAAAGTTCCAAGTTGCATCCTTGGGTCTTGAGCTGCCATGACACATAATAGAAGTTGCGTCGAACACACAAGTTTAGGTATTCACGTTCAGAATCCCCCGTGAAATACAAATAGACTCTACTGTTAGGTAAGATAAGCCACCTGGGCCTTGCGATCTAAAAGAATTCTCACTAAAACAACTCTATATGTATGATGTTTGTTATTATTGTATTATTGAACTATGTTAAAACTTACAAAAGGCACCAAAAGCCATTTTAAAAATATGCAACTCAACTGTATACTACTTACTGTGCATTTCTACAGCTAAGCTGTGTTATGCAGCCTGTGGCAATGTTATATGTGTTATAAGTCAGTAATGCAACATTTTTATTCATTCACATTATTTACAATTTATTGTATGGAGTTGTAATGACAGAGCGGCGCTGTTCAGGCTATCAGCTTGTGCTTGTTGACTGCAGGGAAGTGAAGAAAAGTTGAATTGTAACGTTATCAAGCATTGATATGGTGTTAGCAGGCTATATGCAGCATCCAGCAATCAAAGATAACTGCAGTCAATGAGTCGCTGTCTGCCCGCAGCCTGGTGACATGCTGGACTCCATGCTGGAGCCTTAAAGCTCCTCCTCCGCTGCTACACAGCTGTTTGCTTGTTTTTCATTTTTTATTAATATTTAATGTGTCAAATGTTGTGTTGTGTGTCACGGACATGCTAAAAATTGTGGCTCACATTAGAGCAGATAACACCAACCCAGTTTTAAACACTTCTTCTTCAATGCAGAGTCTCATTGCTACAGACCCACAGTGTACACATGTTGGCCATGTTCTTGATTAATTTACTAATTAAATATTTGTAAATGTTGGGTTTATTTATGCATCCCAAAATACATAATTATTTATTAGTATTGACAGTTGTGTCTTCAATAGGCCTCTTTCTTCTTCGTTTTCTACTTTGTTTCTAATTTCTTTACCATAAAACCACATAATATGCTAATCCAGCCTGATGAAAGCAGCCAGCAAAAACTGACAAATGAGATTGGTTGACTAATAAGAGAGAGAGAGAGCGAGAGAGCGAGAGAGTGTGTGAGAGAGAGAGAGAGAGAGGGGGGGGGGGGGGGGGGGGGGGGGTAAGAGGAGGGGAGGCGGGACGTGACAAATCCAGATGAAAGTGGGTAAGTCTTTTGCTCATTTACTTATATAATGGTTCTTTTATGATTTTGAACGTGAAATGTATCTGACCATGTTAAATGTTTGCATGCTTGCGTGTGCAAATGTGTGTGTGTTTCCTGTTTAGATCAAAGAGCTGGTTTAGTGAGTGGACATAGCAGAGAGCAGCTCTGCCTTTTAAATAAGCACCATACAAGTTCATTTTAGTCCAGCAAATTTCTCCACTTCTTTTCTTTTATCTTCTAGTTAAAATGACAATGTTTCCATCTTTTCTACCTCGCTTCTTTTCTTTTGTATTCTATTTTTTGTGTTTGTTTAGAAAATACTGCTTTCAACATTGTGTATTTGAATTTAATTTTGCCAGACACGGATTGGCTGTGTTTGTTCCCATGTTCCTTTTAAACTGTATTTAGCATAGCATTTGCACATGCTAGGCAGCTACTAGACAGAAGCTATGAAGTCTGGATTCTCATAATCTTCTGAGTGACATCTTAAGAAGGCTTTGCTTTCAGTCTCCTCTCTTCTCTGCTTGACTTGGTGTTTTCTTATTTCCCTTGTCATTCTCTCTAGAGGGCTGTCACCAGAAGTTCAGAACCAGCTGGGTTTCTGGTGTCATTGTTGTCTGCATGAATAGGGTTATCGCTTGCCTTTGAGAGGAGCATCTTGATTTAATAGGGTCAGCACGGTTTCATCATCAGCAGTTCAAGGCCTCCTCTAAAGAAGTCCATTTTAATTAAGATATTTTTCTCTCATCTATCCCAAACTCAGTTTAGCTGATTTATTTGTCAAATGAGGCTATATTTAAAAAGAGTTCAGAGGGAAACAACAGAAGTATCTCAAGGAGAAATCTGCTGTCTTGAGTTCTGCAAAGTTCGGATAGTAGACATCGTCTTTGTCTTACTGCTTCCCATATTTCTTTGTCTTTGTTTGTTGTCTTGTTTGTCGCCGTCTTTATCTCTTTTGCATGATCCGCCTCCAATGCAGCTCTATCCTGCATCCTCGCCTCCATCCAACCACCTTGAGAGCGGCTCCACAGAAAAGAATGTGGTATTGATCTAGATATTTCACACGGTGATGGAGCGATCGGGTGATGGGGTGGTGGAGCAATGGGGTGATGGAGTGATGGAGCTGTGTATCTCCGCGAGAACCTTCGGAGCACTGGGGGTCTTAAAGGAGGAAGAGTGGGTGATCACCTTCACAAAGGGCAGCAGGATGTTTTGTTGTGACTCAGTGGGCCTCAGAGCAGCAAACTGTGTGGGGAAACTTCAACTTGTCGCTTTAATATGTTTCACTTTGAAAAGGTTCGTAGAATACACAACAAACCACAAGAACGGGGTTCTATTGGTAAAGTTATTTAACTAGATTTAAGAAAGTTACTCTCACTGTATGTCACATTTTGTCTTTTTCCATCACTGTTTTCCACCACATGTGACTTTCACTAGTTAATTTGTTCCTTGTGTATTTAGTCTTTGTGTTACCATTTCAGTGTCAGGTTGTCTGCTAGTTTATGTCAGTGTTTAGCCTTCTTAGGATTTTGGATGGTCTCATGTTGCCTTTAGTGTTTGACAGGAAAATGAAAAGGAAACTGAGGCTTGACCTAGACGAGTCAGTGCATCCTGGCTCTATATATTCCACGTTGGCCAAGCCAGGGAGTTGTTAGGCCAGGTGCAAGTAACTCAGATACAGGCGTACTTAACACTCAGTAAGTAGGCTGGTCTTATAATAATAATAATAATAATAATAATGGGTATTATTATTATTATTATTATTAACACTCAGTGAGGAGGCTGGTCTTATCCAGCATTCGTAGCAATATCTGTAAAAATAATGCGCTGTTATGGACTAGCTGCACAAAATACATCTCTAGACTGAAGTATGTGCCTCTGCTTCCATGAAACTGGAAGATCCTGGCTTAATCAGCTATTTAGGTTTCATGAAATAGTCCCCAGATCCCAGAATGTCAGAAAGATCTAGAAAATGACTTATGTTTTGTATTATAAATATGCCTTTTTTATTAACAATTGCAGTCACCACGAACTGCGGGGACAAATACAATGCGTTTCCTGTGGCTGTTTCACAATAAAGTATATTTTGTTAAATACTTTTAATGTGAAGCATCGATAGAGCGAACAATAATGGCTGATACAAATGAGATTTAATTTCAACCCTGGTGGAAATGGCGGAAATTATTGAATGTAAATATACTGAATGGCCGTTGGTGACAAAAGAGTGACCATTAATAGTATCAGAATTGGAGTTTAATAATCTTAAGGATTATGACTAAATTAATTCACTTTTGATTTCTCAATACATTTTGCTCATAACTATGGGACAGTGTTTTAAATGTGCTACATTTTGGATTAATGCCATTGTTACATTAGCCAGAGAGTGCAATGTATCTATATCAAGTAACACTGAGTATATTCTTTAAAGGAAAACAACAACAAAAAGCACAGAAAATAAGCTGCAGCTCCTCCCACAAATCAATTCCTCAACTGGGCTGCAGGCTATCGTCTTCAACTCCTCTGCACTAAGTTAAAATAGCTTGCCATGCATTTTCCACAAGGTAGACGTGCTGATATTGTGCCTCGGGCCTTCTAGGCTCCTTCCTGGATGATTAGTAAATAAGACCCTTCATAAATTGTGTACAGCACTTAAGCCGCAGTGCAACCAAACATGTACCTATATTTAGATACGTTATAATAAACCATGAACACCCTAAACTGCCCACACCTATCGAAGAGGACATTATTTATTGAGTTTAAATGCAATTTGATAGATGTAGATCACCTGCCCATAACTCCTCCTAAAAAACCGACAGCATTGCTTTTGGGGCTTTTAAATTCATACTTGTACTGCACATACATGCAATGGATGTCAATCAATTCATGAATTTATTCCAGCAATGACAATGACTATTTGGACTGAAATTAATTAGTGAACCAATGACCCTAAAGTAAATACGAAAACAGACTATATGATATCATACCATTCAGAGTGCTTTGTGCTTCCTTACTTAACAGCTTTCAGTGTCCATTTAAAGCAGCCCAATCCCCAAAAGAAACAACCAAAAAGTTTACTCATGTCACAGACTGGTTCAAAGAGTTATAACGCTCAGGGACTTTCTGATAGACGATTGCTCAGATTCCTCATTAAACTAATTTTGTTTTCCCTTTCCACCTCCTCCTCTGTTCTTACTCACAGTCACTTATTCTGCCACTGACCACTCTGTTTGCTCCTCTCCTCTTTGTCTCTTTCTGCCTGTCCAGACTGCTTTTCATCCAAGGCAGAGGACCGGCTCTTCAGGAAACTGTTCAGAAGATATAACCAGTTCATCAGACCAGTGGAGAATGTCTCTGACCCTGTCACTGTGAAATTCGAGGTCTCCATCTCGCAGCTGGTCAAAGTTGTAAGCTACACACACACTGGAGTAGATATTCCAATCATTCCATCTGCACAAAACGTGTAAATCCTCAGTTCAATATGATGTCAAAGGTGTTTTAATCACCTTTGCACAATCATTTCATACCTTTCTTAATATTTGTTTTGAGCAAAGTATGAAACTTTCACTAATAGTAACCTCCCAACAGTATATGTGTGAACTGAGAGACGTCTTCCAATGAGCATCTTGATCATATTTCATACCTTTGATACAGAAAAGGCAAAAGATAAGCTGCAGAACGAGAGAAGTGAATACAGTCTTTATTTTTTAGTCTGTTCAATTTCACGGATTGTAAAAATGTCACACAGTGTTGTTATACACTGCTGTTTTGCTTTGGCAATGTTAAGTTTAAAGCAGTGGGGGATGGTTAGGGGGAGGGGGGGTGTTGCTGCACATCCCGCAGTGAAAATAGGTTTACAGCTCAAAATGGAAATCCTCAGATTAAGGGGAAATTGCCTGCAGGAACCTTTTGCAGACTTGACGGATATATAGCTATATCGACTTGCTCGGCAAGGTGAGATTAATCTTAAGGTGAGCGTGTGGATGTGCACTGAGCGAATGTAGGTGTGTGTGTGTCTGTGCGCAGAGTTTCACATATCCGGTTGTACATAGTGTTTTAGCTGATATATTTATGTTTGTGGTTTATGTGGAATTCTGAGAATCACAGGACTGCAAATCCAACTGACTCAGGTCACAGAGCGGTTGAGAGGAAGTGACATCTGTAACCTCTCCATCTATTATTAACTTACTCACTATCAACCTTTTCAGTCAAAGATTAGAGGAAAAATTTCATTTATTTTTGAAAAGTTTGAACATTATTTTTCCTGGCTATATTCGTCTTTTATCTTCTTTTAAAACTCCACATGGTGTACACTTTGCTTGATGAGCTGATGTAACAAAACACACACACACACACACACACACACACACACACACACACACACACACACACAGACAGACACACAGTACTGCATGTTAACAAGCCGTCTTCCTTCTCTTTGTCTTTGTAGGATGAGGTGAATCAGATAATGGAAACAAATTTATGGCTCAGACATGTAAGTACACACACACACGCACACACACATACACACCCACAAATGCTAGTCACGAGGTAAGGGAAGACTGAAGAGAGGTATGTTGTCACATAAGCAGAAATCAATGGGATGCCACACTCTGTCTCTCACTATCCTTATGTGTTCATGTGTGTGTGTGTGTCATATGTCATACATCACTGAAATGTTAAACACAGTAATAATAATAAAGAACATGCGACAAGTGAACAAGGATATATCTTAGATATATAATTGAATGCATCAGCCAGTGATCAGTGTCCGCATTATGGTGAGTCACGCTCGGTCTCTCAGCAGATCCATAGCCATGGTCCCTGAACTCCGACCTCCCACAGCCATTCTCCCAAATAACATACCCTTTCCTCCAAGCTGCCTGATACCTTCAAGTAATTTTTTCTTTCTTTTCACTGTACTAAATCAGAATTTATTTTTGATACCCCAACGCCCCATATAATTTAAGCTTCAATGTATCATAAACATAGAGACATTGCCCTTTTAAATCAGTGACTAATTGAGGGCCAAACAGCTGTTGTATGCTGTTGCAATTCAATGGTGGCTAAGATGATACTGGGATCTCTTTCAACCGCTCAAATTAAAATGCATTGAAAGGCCTGTAAAGGATGATCGTATTGGTAATGGCTGAGCTGTTTATTTATTACAAGGCATCACTAATGAGAAGCTGTGTAAACACCACAGTCACTGATACAGATTTTGATTCGCAGCCAGTGGGTTTACAGTGTTAGCCTTTTTAGAAAGCCCCCCTTGAAGAATGCATTGCATCAGTTCTGCAGTGACACTGCAGGGGATTCCTTCTGCAGCAGCGTACACGTGTTTCCAAACAAACAAGCTTCAGTGACTACTTTTATGAAAGGGATAAGATCATTTGATTTTAAACGGCAAAAGATACATTCCTGTTCCTATTACTGTGGTTTAGCTGGTACAGAGTGTCAGGGCCGGCTTTTTTTATGTATTTCATTGCATATGAATTTCAAGTTGAGACATTGGTTCTTAATCAATTTACAGGGATCAACGCTTAACATTGTCTCTGTTGTTCGGCAGAGATTCAGAAGAAAGCTATTGAGACAGACCCTCTCACCAGCATTTAAAATAATAAATAATGAAGTACTGTTACATCTACTTTCACTATTCATAACTGAGAGATGCAAAATATAATGGATTGTATCTGGTGTATGCTTTTCTTATATTTACTTAAAGGAACAAGACTATAAATATATTACATACATTTGAAGAAGTTAAAATACTAATTCCCAAATGTAAAGAAAATATGAGAAAATCCTATTTTGCTAATGATAATTACAATAATAATAATATTAATAATAATTTACGTTTATTAATTTGTGAAAACTCACGTTGTTGATTATTGTTACACTTAACAAAAATGACCCACTACTTGCTTCTCATGCTGTCATGATGATAGAAAGTAAATGCAGGATAATTTATTTTTGTAAACACTAAGCCATAAACCTCAACCTATCAGGAATTACATCTCCAGCCAATCATATTGAAAACTCCCTGGATAGAAAAGGCAGTGTAGCATGAAGTGGTTAATTAAACATCTCCCAGATCATAACAGGATATTAATCCTCCTTGCTAATGAATGAATTAATCTTGAATGCAATGCAAATAGCCAAGACTAATGGATCTATGGCTCATGAAATGTTACCCGCAGGTATGTGAATCAAATGCAGTCAGTGTTCAGTCAGTGAGTTATTTCCTCATATGGTCCTCTTTGAATGGCTCTTTATTCAGATGTATTCTAGATGTATTATTTGCTTACTGAAGCATTGTGGCTCTTTACCAGGAGGAAATGCATTAATGAGCACACATTTGCTTGATTTTCTGTGAAAAAGCAGTGAAAGCACGCATTTTCCTGTCAATAAACATTATATATTTTTTTCTCTCCATTATCTTTATTTGGCTCTGCTGTAATACATCAAAGGAAGTTATGAATGCAGTATAAATATGCATTTCAAAATATTCCCATGAAGAGGAATGTCTCAAGTGACTAATACAAAACAGATGGTTGGCTCCCCGACATAATCTCAATGTTTTTTCTCTTCTTCTCTTTCAGATTTGGAATGACTACAAGCTGCAATGGATGCCGGCAGAGTTTGACGGGATTGAGTTCATTAGAGTTCCATCGAACAAGATCTGGAGACCCGACATTGTGCTCTACAACAAGTGAGACTCATCATATTTATCATTAGCTTGTTGTTTACCTTTAACTGCAAATTATGATCCCCCTACTCTGCAGTTCCCCTCAGTTCTATGGAATGTTTTAGCTTCTTCCAGCTCATTGTTTTGGTTTTAATGGCCCGCAACCTCACTGCTTTGGTTCTTTTTCACCACTGTCATCTTTTTTTCCAGCAGCAGCAACTAGCTGGTCAACACAGTGGAGCATTTAGCAGCTAAGGAGCCATATGTTTCCCTCAGGCTTTGGTAGAGACCAAAACAGAGTTAAAATGGAAATTAATATTGGACTTACATTCACCCAGCAATGAGAATCCAGACTCCAAATGAATGCTAATGTTGCTCTGTGTCTGTATATGTGTAAATAGGCAATTGTTTGCAAAAAACTGAGGTAAAAGCTTGACAGTGTTGTCTCATATGGTCACGTAATGATGTCACCTCACCCTTATTTCACTACTATTTCTACAAATTAAACTATAGCTTTTCGGTAGAGATGACAGATAAGAAATCACATGTCAATCATTTTGTAAAAAAATATTTAATCATTTCAGCACAATAACTTGTGTTAGTAGTATCATCATTAAAATATGTCATTACTTACAAATTCCTGTTATACCTCTAGCTGCTGCACTATTTAATTACACTGAATACACAAGCCTATTATTTAGGGTCAGTTTGTGCTCTGCTCTGGTCTTTTTGTCTTTGTACTGACAATCATGACTCGTAATGTTAATCAAAGGCAATTTTGTATTTCACAATAATAATTAATAATACAGTTTCACTGTCTTCTGTCTTTTAATCCTAATCATATCTTTCTTACCTCCATAACCCCACCTTTCGTCTTCTCCCCTCTTGTGTTTCTCGCTCTCATTTCCTCCTCACCTTTCCTCCCATTGTTTGACATCTCTTCTAACCTTTGTGTCCTAATCAAAACCCACATATGCTTGTATCATTATCTCCTCATATCCTCTCTGCCATGGGTCTACCTCTGCTTTATTGCACACACACACACACGCACACACACCTACACACACACACACACACACACACACACACCAATCATATACAGCGCTGTAGGGGATTTCCTGGTGGAAGATAAGACCAAGGCTCTACTGAAGTTTGATGGTACCATTACCTGGGTTCCTCCAGCTATTTTCAAATCCTCCTGCCCCATGGACATCACCTACTTCCCCTTCGACTATCAGAACTGCTCCATGAAGTTCGGCTCCTGGACTTATGATAAAGCCAAGATTGACCTGGTACTTATTGGGTCTAAGGTCAGTGTTTGTTACTGTGTCCAAGTTTGGCGTAACTATCAGCTTTTCTTTGATCTATTTCATTATTTTTCTTTCTTTCTTGTCTTGTCCTATCTACAAGAAAAAACACTGCTTACAGTCATCCATCTAGATACTGTATGCATCTACTGCAGATATCATTGTTTTTGTTTTACATTAATAAAAGGGGCACGCCACTGATTTTACACAACAAGGTCAAATAACTTGTAATAGTGAGCACTACTCAGTCTGTGAAAACAGTTATAATGTCTTCTGTAACTCGGGGAGGATATCGCTACAGTCTTGAGGAAATAACCCTGATGGTGCCATGGTGGTGCCACTAGGGTCACCTTTAGTAATACCTACCTGTGTCATAAACTTGGGACAAGGAGTTTGAATGCAGTGGGTATTTAGGGTAGGGTTGGGCAAGTGTAAAACGTTTCAAACCGGTTTGATATATTTAACCAAACACTGGACAGCACTGAAGAATTCGGATAATGGAATGAACAGGACCGGCAAACAAAATGTTACCATTAGGTGTCGCACTTGACTTAGCAGCCCATAGCTCGGAAGAGTGGCTTATCATTAATATGAGAATACTAGTCCGCCTTAAAGGTCAGCCCACCTTACGTGAGCCTGGCTGGAAGTTGGCACTAACCTCATTACAGTTTAATCAGCAGGTGGCAAGCAAGACACAGAAACTTGACTTAGGAGCTGTAGCATTTATACACCAACAGCCTAAACTGTACACACACAACACTGATATGATGTTACTGTTAACTTCATACTCACCATCGCACACATGCTCTCTCTCTCTCTTTCATATCTCTCGCTCTCTCTTTCAACTGCACACTTGCTAAGATGATGTGCCGCCGGGCTTCAAAACACTGACTGGCAAAAACGCGTCTTGTCTTGTCACTCCAAAAAACATGAATTTCCTAGTAAACAAATACAACTTGCGACGTGCAATGCCCAACGACTGCCTCTCTCCATCTCCGTGAAATTGAATCTGCTTCATGTTTTGCATGGCAGTAAATTGTGGACAGTCTGTGAGACAATAGACTCTCCAATAGTCTGTTTTTATAAACAAACATGAAATTGGAAGCGCAACTGTTTTAGTTTTGTCCTTACTTAGAGGGACTCTGGTGGATAATCAGTGGCTGCACTCATGTTCCTCTTCACTTCCGATATTGTACAATCTTTTTTTTGGCCGTTAACATCACAGAACGGCCTACAGTGATCAACGTCTTCTTGCAACGACATACAATATTTTGGGTGCATGTGGACATGAAACTTAGGTGAAAATCGGTATTAATTTGTTTTGCACATTCTAACAAATTCATATTCATCAGCAGGGAAAAAAAACTGTAAAAACCAAATCCATGAGTCTTATTTATATGTATTGTCCTGACCGAAAGGGAAATGTAAGAACGGTAAGAATGGTAAGCAGACCCTGCATGTTGTTCTGGTGTTAAATCAATGCATGTTTTCATTTTAAGATCTTTATCCATTACCTAGGTGAATCTGAAAGACTTCTGGGAGAGTGGAGAGTGGGAAATCATTGACGCTCCGGGCTACAAGCATGATATCAAGTACAACTGCTGTGAGGAGATCTACCCAGACATCACCTACTCCTTCTACATTCGACGCCTGCCCCTCTTTTACACCATCAACCTCATCATCCCCTGCCTCCTCATCTCTTTCCTCACAGTGCTGGTTTTCTATCTCCCGTCCGACTGTGGAGAGAAGGTCACGCTCTGTATCTCCGTCCTGCTCTCCCTCACTGTGTTCCTGCTCGTTATCACCGAGACCATCCCCTCCACTTCGCTGGTCATCCCGCTCATTGGAGAGTACCTGCTCTTTACAATGATCTTCGTCACACTCAGCATCGTCATCACCGTATTTGTGCTGAATGTACACTACCGCACGCCAATGACCCACACGATGCCGGATTGGGTGCGCTCTGTGTTTCTTAAAGTGCTGCCTAGGATTATGCTGATGCGGAGACCGATTGACGAAGACAGCAAGCCTGAGGGGTTGGATATCAGTGGGGAGGCAGGAGGAGCTGGAGGGGGAAGAGGAGGCGGAGGAGGGAAAGGAGGGAAAGGAGGAAAAGGAGGGAAGAAACGAAAGAATAGCTTGATGCAGGTAAGACATACCCAACCCAAAACATCTAGTCCACTTGAGCTCTTAGTCTCAAGTGTCTGTACCTGTTCTATAAACCAGAGAAAGGTGAACTTGTTCATTCATCTTGATGTGGCTACCCTGGGCCACATCATTTTGTGAAGGCCAACTCGAGGCACTACAGCACCACACCAAGCACAGTTGTTATTGAATATTCTACACTTTCAGGAAATCTCCTCTGGAAGGCATTCATATAGTGTCCACATGAAAAGACAGAAATATAGTGTATCAATAAAAAATAGAACTATGATCACAATCCTTTCTCCCCATCAACAGTAGGGCAAGTGTCTGTGAATGTCCAAACATTTAAAGTTAGTTTATTTCCATAGCTATCCAGTTCCTTTCTGCTTCTATTGATGATAAGGAAGAGGTACGTAGGCTTTGACAAGTACACTATAATTTAGAGTTAATTTTGCAGCTGCATGTCTGAAAGACAACTCAATATTATATCTAAAATTGAATCAATTGTGTTTCAGCTCTGGTACAGGGAACCATCATAGTGGTCCTTGATGAGGAGAAGTAACTGAACCACCCTACAGTAATACTCAAGATATATTTATATTCAAAATGTAGTCCTCCTTCTGGGAATCCACCCTTGGATTACCTCCACTAACAGACTGAGAGTTTTTCTAACAATTTGATAACTTGCTTGTCAGACCATCACTGTCGTGCATCTTCGAGCGCTCTTGGGATCTAGATGCCTATTTCCTGTAAGTATAGTGCCAGTTGAATCCACTAGAAACCTCTTCTCTACTGGTAAAGACTTTTAACAGAGTTCTCTCACACACTGTTGTTATTGAATCATACTGTAGATACATTGGCAGCGCCGAGGAAGCACCACAAATTAAACAAAAAGTTTTAATCCCCAAAACACTGGAAACATCTACTTCATATCACCTTGTTAATGTTGCACTTGCTGTATAGATATATCCCTGGATCCCAATGTTTTATATGACATAATTACCCAAGAATGTCATATTGAATTGAAGGAGGAAGTGAAATGTAATCCAAACTCTGTTTGTGATCCCCAGCAGGTTGGAGGAGGCTCTCTCAACTGTCTGGAGTTCGGGGACAGTAAGTTCTCGTCCGTGGATGGCTGCACTGGTAAGAAATGCCCTTGTCCCTGCAAGCATGGGAAGGAGACCCCAGAAACACCAGACATGGGGAAGATAACACGTCAGCTGAGTCCTCAGAGCATCAACACCGTGGTGGCCTTTTCTGTGGTGTCACCTGAGATCAAACAGGCAATCGATAGCGTCAAGTACATTGCTGAGAACATGAGGAGTCGCAACAAGGCCAAAGAAGTGAGTACTTCCTTTTTTCATTGTATTTGATCACTCAGAATGTCAATGTTTCAGAGGTAAAATACATCAAATGCAACACATGCTTTTTAATCTAGTGCCGCTGCTGCTCAAATGTTATCCAACAAATGTGTTTTGTTTACATTTACTGTCAAATTCATACTGTGTAAGCCAAGCAAAAGCATATAATTCAAAAATCAAAGCAGGACAGAGGGAAACGAATACGAAGTAAACCATCCCCAGCTAGCCATCAGAGTTGATGGTTGCCAAACATTGTAACGTCACATGTGTTAATTATAGCAATAACAATGGCTCTATTGTATTCAAGTGTCCCAGTAAGCATGCACAACACCAGGACTCTAAATGGCTGGATGGAATTCAGCTATCCTTAATTGCATTGTTTACACCTGTGCTTTATGTCAAAAAATCTGCTGTGAAGAAGTTCTATAAGATAGAATTCAAACAAAGACACACTATTTTTTTTGTGTGACAAAAGAAAGACAAACATTGAAATAATAAACTATGCTAAACATACATAGCTTACAGACCATTGTATATTTGGACCCACTGTACTTAAATGATTATTGCACAGGAATAGTTTAGATTTTACAACCCATATTTTGCCCTGTCAGACGTTAATCTAATAATACATGGCCAAACTACGAAAGACACCTCAGAGCCTTCACACAAAACAGCCTTCATTGTGTGGTCCCATAAAGACAAAGCCCTATCTATTGTACGTGTGCATTTGAACACATCCGACAATAACATGCTCAGTATGCCCTCTTATTGTAAATGCAATTTGACTATTCTGAGCTTTACCATTGTTGGAAATAATAATATATATAATAGTCACATAAGAAATATAATATTCCAGTTTCTAAACTTTATACAAACTTCCAGCCGGTCATAGGAAGCAAAAACACAGCAAGTGTGTCAATGCATAATGTATGTATGCAAAACAACTCTGAACAGCTGGCCCTGGAGAGTTTTACTGTAATTCTGGTGTAAATTCTGGTGTAAATTAGAATCAAATCATTTTAGTTGTGAGTCGAGAGCTCTCCCTCCTCTCTCTCTCTCTCTCTCTCTGTTATAAACACAGTGGTTGAAATCTCCCAAAGGGTAGAAAAAGTCTTTGATATGCAAATATTGTGGCTCAATGAGCTTTGTCAAATTGCCTGTCGTTTATTTTAACGTTGTGGTTTGAATGCAACTATCATCGACAATTCCTCCAATGTAAATTATGTATATATTTTCTTTTGGCTTGCAAGAAATGTGTGGGTGTTGCCTTCTTTCCATCCTTTCTGTGTAATCCGCACATCCCCCACCCACAAACCTCTCACCTGTAAATCACCTGTTTTCTTTCACTGCATACCTATCCTCACCTGCTTAAAAAAAACAATTGTCCTCAATTTTCGTCTTTCATTTGTCACTGTTGACACTCTCACACCTGTTTTCTCCCCTCCCTTGCTCACAGGTGGAGGATGACTGGAAGTATGTTGCCATGGTGATCGATCGAATCTTCCTTTGGGTGTTTGTGACAGTGTGCGTCCTGGGAACCGTGGGCCTCTTCTTCCAGCCTCTTCTTAGTTTTTTCTCATAACTGCCAACCGATTAGGGTTCACTGTCACCCTGCATAGACCAATCCTGAACAAGCTACTAACTCTCAGTTCTCGGATGGCCAATCAGAAGACAGCATTTTGAGTCCTAAAGGACTATTTGCTGTGCTAGTTTTGTTTCTTGCCTTTTGCATAGAGCAGTAATATAGAACAATGGAAGTTTTCAGACTGGCTGATAAACTGCTTAAGAGGTACAAAGGTTATAATGCCTTAATTTTTATGCCCTTTAAGAATGCTTATTTTTTACCAAAAACTGGACTCTGCCTTTCTGATAACATTCATAAAAACAAGGTTAAAATGCAGTCTCAAAATGTGTTCATTCAGCATTTTTCACAAGTTATACGTTTAAGAAAACAAACTTTATTTAAATTATGAATAATTTACAGTTTACAATAATTAAATGTCTCTCTGTTTTGTTAGGTTTGTCATGTTGTAGAGACCCTTTTTAACTGTTTTTGTTAGTTTTTTTTCTTTTATCAAATCTTACATCCTGTCTTCACTGATATTATATAAAGGTCTTTACTTAATTTTGACAACATGTTTATTTACTGTGTTTTAGCCTCCCAGTCCTAATTGATATTAGAGTTTGGGTCGCATCAAAACTTTGCACATCTAGTAGTCCTTCAGGACTGGGGCCAGAGAATTTTAATTCAACAGATTTTTAGCAAACTGAGAACACTCCACCTGCAGTAGAAGTGACACAAACTCTACCACACTGAACTCCACCTTGCAGCAAACAACTCTCCCCCATTGAGCTGACTGATGATTGTCATGCCCGCTCCCCAGTCGAATCAAGCTGCTCACTGTCAGAGCCAATCGCGCTCACTGCTTTTTGTGTCATTTACAATTAGAGTTCAGGAGCACTTGGCAGTTCTTTTTGCAAATAAGGACAGGCTGTTCTTTTTTTGTAATTAGAAACCATGTTTTTATAAATGTTCTCTCTGATTAATGTTCCACAAGGTAATTGGTTGGCCTGGTAAATATTGGATTAAATGGTACTTGATTAGTTGCTCCTGAAATAGCATTTCTATTAATTTATGAGAGGATTCTATCATCCAATTCCAAGCCTATTCATTTTATTTTCACTTTTGATTAAGTTTACTATTAAGAGCAAACATGCAACGCATTGCTTTGATCACAAATATAATGTTGTTGGATTACATCTGTGTAAAGGTACTGCTTATTTTATGCCATTTAATTTATCCCCATACTTTTTGATTATATGATGAGGAAATGCACAACTCATGCTAAAGGGAGCAAACATGTTTGTACAAATGATCTTTACCTTGCTTTTCTCTTTGAACTTAAATAAATACAATATTTGTTCAAATAAAATGCATAATATTTGCTGGTAGAGGTTTTAAAATATGCTACGAGGACTTTACACAAAAGCATTTTACATGCACACACACTAACACAATGACACGGGGGGATTTCTGGGATACTTTTGTTTCCCTTATGCACAAAAACAGCCACAGGATGTATAATTCAGCCTCCAGTTGCAAAGTCTAATTCCAATTTGAATGCATCATTATGCATGACAGCGCCACATAATCATATTTATCTATCAAAAAGTTCATGTGTAAAGGTATGTTGCAGTGGCAGAGTAATTTGTTGCAGGCTGTAATTAGTCACTAGTTCCTGGATTTGAAAATATCCACCATTTTTACCCCCGTCCACGAAACGTGTATGAATGCATGCCCCAGTGCGACATTCCATGAGGATAAGAGGAGATGCACACACAAAGCCATCCCTCCAGGCTTTTCTTGAAAATGGCTTCACCGGCCACACCGTCCCCAAAAAACACAAACAGCTGCTACATAAACTAGACTGGTTCAGCACAAACTGGACAAAGCATGGGGTGGAAGAAAAAAAATATCCGACTGGATAACCATCAACCTGAAATAACTTTTTAAGTTCTTGGGAACAAAGGAGCGATGTGGTCTGAGGGTAGCCCCGCAGCGGTCACCACCTAGCAGCAAGCAACTGGGGTCCCCCGACAGGGCGGTGAGTTCACACAAGCTGAGGTCAGTGCCATCAACAAAACTGTCTTAACAACACCTTTAGAGAGGAGGGCTCCGATTGATCAAAGGGAACCTTCACCAAGACCCCGAGCAAAGGCCCGGGGAACGCAACCTTCACTGTCGTTATGCACGTCTACACTGTCGATCTGCTCCAAGCATATGAGGCGTCCGCTGATGCGGAGCCCTCTCTACGCGGAGCCCTCTCTACGCGGAGCCCTCTCTACACGGAGCCCTCTCTACGCTCAGTTGCACCAGTTCACTGCGGCTGCGATGAGGTGTGTGAGTTAGAACTACTAGCTTAGGGTTAGGAAAAGATCGTTAACATTACTGTGGAAGTACTGTACTATAGCAGAAGATTAATACCGACAAAAAAGTAAAATACCGATGATGAAATGTTCAATAATCACATATAAAGTAATACAAATGTAATGCCTTTACATCCTTCTGTCAAAGTATAGGAGAATTATTTTTCAAAATGTTTTCTCCTGTAAATGTCTTTGGTGACAATATACAGATTGTGTTAAAACATTGAAAGTAGAAAGCAAACACATACAGTAGACATCCATCCACCAACCCGATCTTTACAAACGTTATGAACGCCTCATTGAATCCCTGCATTGCAATAAAAAGTCAACATCAATCTGCACTATGGTTGTATATGAACCTAATTCATGGAAGGCATGCCGGCTGCACGCACCCACAAACAAACAGACTTGAAAGAGATCAAAGAGCAGTTTGACTCACTGGATAATCTCTTCTATGGTAAATTATGGTGCCATCCGAGCATGAAACACATGGCTGTAGCCGAGAGGCTGGAAAGGCCTCTGTGATGCAGTGAACAGGGGCAGCTAACAGGGATCTGCTAACAGAAGAGAACACACTGTACATGCCGAGAGGCAACTAATTGTTGCCTAGTGGATATAGACCTAACAAAACAATTGGACAACAAACTGGAAAAGCTAATTAAATGGCTTTTCCAGTTTGTTATATTCTGTATGGACTCTGTTAACATTTTTGTATTTTTTTGTACTTTCGTAACTTCAGATAAATATGATGTCAATGCTGTGTCAACTGACGGCTGCACTGTCACTAAAATAAAGAAGAAATTGTTTCATACTTTTGTAATTACTTTTTTGTTATACAATACTGTGACCTTTTTGGACATACTAAACTGACTTTATTATGACATTTTATTTTATTTAACATTTGTATATATACTATACTGTGGGTATTTTCATGACTTTTTGCAAAATACTAAAGTGACTTTATTTGGCACACTATACAATTAATTTTTAAATGAGGTTTTTGACATACTATATACAATTAATTTTTCAACATGCTTTAAACTATTATATAATTTAACTCTCTTTATTTGATTTAAAAGTCAGTTGTTGACTTCATACAGCCGTTAATACAACTATTGGCTACTTCAATACATATGGCACTAAATTGCGCAAGTTAGACATTATTCTCTCTAACTGGACCTCGCTGAATTATAGTTGAATACCCTTGTACTAGATTATATTTTGTATAACTTTTTTCGACATACTATACAATATTTGTAGGACTTTTGGACATACTATACTATACTATGACTTTTTTAAATGACGTTTTTAAACATACTATAACATGACTTATTTTTAATAAAGAGATTGCGGGGGGTAAATAAGACATTATATTTGATAACATTAATAAGAGGGATGATGACAGTGTTGAAAACTGTTAAATGTCCTTATTATTTTAGGACATTTAAGTATTTGCAATAAAAAAGTATGCACATCTATGACTGCATATTGTGTTATCTGAAGCTCTGCTCACATAGTGACTGACAAAGAGTATCAAACAGCTGAGCATCAGTTTTAAATACATGTTAAATAGTTTGTGTAAACACTGGAGTGAATTGGTGTTAAGAGTTATGATGGACTGAGAAATGCGACTCACTTATAAAGAGAAATACCCTTTCAAGAACAACCACACCAACAAAGCTCTGAAACGGAGTCTTTAACACACACACATGATCGTTATCGTCAAGATAAGAATAGAAAAACGTGTTTTCCTTTAAAAACCCTGTGTTTCTGTTGGAGGACACGTGTATTGAACATGCACACCGATTCTGATACCTTTGGACATATACAAGGTGTTTTGTATATACTGAAATCCTTCCCGTACCTTTTTCAGCTGTACTTATGAGGGCGTTTCTGACTTTCCTCTTTTTCTTGTGGGATTTTGGAGGAGGAAGAGGTAGAGGAAGAGAAGAAAGACAGAGATGTGGTCCACAGCAGCAGAGAGGTGTTTCTTTGATGGCTAGCGGAGGCAGGAAATCACACGATGTAATGCTCGATGTTAAACTGAGCAACTCTCACAGGCACACTTCAGACAGAACAGTGGGAGGGAGATCTAGAACAACATCGCATACTGCCGATGATATTGTGAATTCGCTGCAAAATATATATTATGATTGCATGCTGCTTCCAAACAAACATTCTGACAAATAAATGAGGGAATGCATAATGCAAAACAATGCAAAAGGTTCAAGGATAAAATCATACCCATGACAAACACAGATTTCTAGCATTTTGAAGCAAAGTAAAGGGACAAAGTGTTATTTTTTTAGTATTTGAGTCCAAATTCAGGCGAGCTGCATGCGTACTCATGCACATAAGCAACAGTTACAATGTCATTTTGTGTTAAACACAAGAGGAGATATCCAGCTCAAGGGAAATAGTTGTACGGTTCAAAAGCCTGCCTTCATAAACATATCTCTCTATAAAAAAAACAATAATGCCACAGATTATGCACAAGCAGCAATCAACAGACACAAGAGTCAACAATATTATGTTTCATGGATTTAATGAATGACCATTGGGTACAGCAGTGGCTCCCAACCTTTTCGAATTGTGATGCCCCACAATAATGAAGTGGTTGTTTTGCGACTGTGACATGAAAGAGAGAAAGAGAGAAAGGGAAAAGAGCGAGAGAGATTTTGAGTGATGATTGTCAGTTCTCTGATTAATAAACAAAAATAAATTGTCACAGTTCTGGCCCTGTGTTTCCCTCTTCCCCGGTGTCTCTTTGTTTCCCCCTGTCTGTCTCTGTGTCTGGTCTCCTCCGGGCTCATTCACCTCACATGTCTTCTCACCAACTCAGCGGTATATCTACGACTCATCGCCAGGTCGTTGTTGTAACCACAGTGGTAGTTAGTTGTTCTTGGCCGCTCAGAAATGGGGTATTCTGAGCTTATTCCTTGTGTTATTGCATACCTATACTTCCCGTGTACTTCAGTGCATCGCCAGCTCTTTCCCCAACCTGCTGTGCTCACAGTCCGCTCCTTGCTTTGCTCGGCTCAGTCATCCACCATCGCCCTCTCACCTTCGGTCTCCATCTCAGCCTCTTGTCATTCTCACCACCCATTATCCCTGCAATAAAACCTTTCTCTTATTTCAATCCTTTTTTCTGTGTCTGCGTTTGGGTCCAAACCTACAGTCTGTAGTCACATAAATAATGCTTTGTTTGTGTTTAGTTAATTCAGAATAGCTAACACCTAATGTGAAAATGGGAACAATATATCCAGTATCTCAATTCAACAGTCCTTACCTCTTGTTTACTGATCACAAAGGATACATTTACATTATAATGTCTTCTTGTTTCAACCTACTGACAGTTGACTAAACAAAATATCCTAACACAAGGGAAGGTGTGCCACTGTGATTATCAAAGAGTCAGACTGAATCTCTGTTTTCTGTGCTGGCTTTTCTAAAGTAGCTTTGAATAACTGCAGCCTGTCTAGCTCTGTTTACTGCTTTATTCATGGTTTTAGTATGTTTTTTTGGGTCATCATATTTTCAGAACCCCTGATTTGAACCCTTCTGGCATGTGAGCGCTTGCCTCAGGATCACATACAAGTCTGTGCTCATGTCCCAGAGGTCCCACAGGCAGACCCAAGCATCATCCCTAGATCTTATGGTCTCATTCACTGGCCAACCTCTCTGACTTTTATAATTTCTTTCTGTGTGTACAATAACATCGGGAAGATGGTGGGACAAATCTGATCGGTTAACAGTTGTTCAACATATAAGGCTCTTTCAGCGTCAGCAGGGAAATGTTGATTCCTCAAAAAATGTATTTACATAATTCATGTATACAGTACATAGTGGCAGGATAAGTATCATATGTGTATTTGACTGAACAACCCCACGTGTGTAGTACTCATTATTATAGCCAACAAGTCAGACAGGAAAGAAGGAACAAGTAAGACATTTTATGTAAGTGAAGAGATTAAAATGGTGGACTAAGTACATCCTTACTGTATAATGACCTCTGTTAAACCCTTGTTTATTCCAACTTGTGTCTTTTTTTTTTAAGTGCCGGCCATCATTTATAGTTGTAATAATAACCAAGCACTGATCTCTGAATCTGAAAAGAAGTCTACAAATGCAAGAAACATGAACAGTCAAATGTTTATGAAGGTTTTAAATAGATCCCTATGTTAACCAATAGCCAACAATGTTATAGTCCAAAGTTGGAACAAACCAGAATTATGCTTTAACATATTAGTTCAACATTTTGGGAAACATTGATGCCACACTGTCTGTGTGTTAGCTATAGAGCCAGAAGCTTATTAGCTTAGTTTGGCATAAAAACTAGCCACTGTTCATCAAAACAGTCACAGCAAATGATCACAGTAAAGACAAAACCAGCGTCTTTTTGTTATATTATGTCTACAGATTAAACAACATACAAGTTCAGCTTTAGGGTTTTGATAATCATATTATTTTAAAGTTAAAGAAAGGCCAGCTAGCTATTGTATTTCTCCCATCGCCCAGTCTTTTTCAAGTGAAAGGGATTGTTGCCTAGGTATTTAAATGCAATCCTAACAATTTGATTTGTCAATGCAAAACAGGGTGTAGAAGAGAAATACAGAGCTGTAGAGAGTTACGGAGATGTTCATGACCATTCACTAGCACAGGACACAGTCATTAATAAATCAAGGGTCAACCCTGCTTTGATTTTGAAAATGTAAACAGGTTTTGCCAACTGACACACTAATGCACACCTCCTCATTTCGCTACTACAGCAAGCTAATGGTCAGGTGCTATTTTATACGGTAGGCGGATTGATTGACGCAAATCCCATTAATTTATTTTGCCCACAAATTCAAGATGAGTCATCGAAAATATCGTAACATAAAATAAGAGAGGTATTTTGAAAAAATGGAAACTGAATAATAATTGACTTTTTTCACCAGGTCTTTAATACAAAGAGATGATACGTGATCTTCTCATCTAAAGCTCAGCGAAAGATAATAACTGAATTGCCCTAAATGCTCAATTATTCCGTTAATATATGGAAATCAACAGGTTCTATAGAGATTCTTGGGAAAAATGCAAAAACATGAGGTATTGGTAAAATGACTGGGCTACATTCATTTTCATGGGAAAATAATCACAGCAGATCAAGCAACTTTGCTGAAATCGTGATTAAACATAAACATACAAGGACAGTGTGCAGTGGTCAAAACAGGTAATATCATTATATCTAGTCAGCCACGGTACTCATGTTTAAAGTGCTCTCTCAGGACGCTCCAGATCACTGATATCAAAGAGTCGATTCAGGGAAGTCACGCAATCTTCAATATGATCTGACACACTGAGACAATTGGAATGACATATTCCTCCTGCCTCTCGTCCTCTCAAATAAGTGTGGTGGTACAAGCTGATAGCACTGTGACAAGATAACAGAGCTTTAATGACCTACTCATAAGAAATCTTGTTAAAGACCCCAGCGCTAAGAGCTCTTCAGAGGAGTGGGCGGCAAGGGATATGTTTTTATAATAACACACTGATCGCTCTTTTAGTATCAACTTTTCTTTTTTGTACATGTGCAGCACTCACGAGCCTCGCCTCCACAGTTTTAGCTTCAATCATCTCCAATTATTGCATGTGAGATTTGCCAGGCACGCTTAAACAACGCAAGGTGTGATTTCCCAAAAGCATTCTTCACAATGAGTCAGTTAACTTATCAGAACGAAGATTCATAATGCTATATATTTTACTTTTTTTCCCCACCGAAGACGAGAGTGGAATAATCAATCAACTGTAATGATATGAACACGTTTGTAGATATTTGAAGATCCAGAGACAGACATTCATGATAAATCACATGCAAGGCTTATGAATCATTGCACATGTTTCTATTTTTAGTATGGATAGAGTAATACAACAAGAACAATGTGTGTGTCTGTAAGCATATTAGAGAAAAAAATATTCCATATTAAGGCATGGCTGGATGAATCATTATTCTTTGATAGCTGACACAGCTATACCCCCAGGATACTGCAGAGCTTCAGATACTGGTCTGTTCCAGGGTGGTATTATACAGTAGATCACAGGGTTTGTGTGTGTGTGTGTGTGTGTGTGTGTGTGTGTGTGTGTGTGTGAGCATGCATACATATACTGAGACTTTCAGTGTGTGTGTGTGTGTGTGTGTGTGTGTGTGCGTCAGTAGAGGGAGCTAAATAAGTAAGAGAGAAAGACTCTGATTGAGTCATACCTTTAACTCAGGGTCCAGAACATTTTTGTGACAACTTCAGTGGTGGAGCACGAGGAGTGTGTAGGTCTGTGTGTGTACGTCTGTGTGTGTACGTCTGTGTGTGTACGTCCGTGTGTGTACGTCCGTGTGTGCAGATGGTGCATGAGTGCATGTATCAAGGTACGCAGGATCCACGAGTGCAGACAGTGAGTCGCACTAACTCAGATCTCTGTCTCTCTATCAGAATATTTTTGTGACAGCTTCAGCAGAAAAGACACAGAGAAGTAGAGTGGAAATGACAGACTTGGTTTTACTTAATGCCAACTCCTGTCCCTCTGGTGTGTGTGCGTGAGTGTGTGTGTGTGTGTGTCTGTGTGTGTGTGTGTGTGTGTGTGTGTGTGTGTGTCTGTGATGCCCTCGTTTTTCACGGAAAGGTCCTTTAGCTGTCTTCAGACAACAAACAAAATGCTCGACAAAGAAAACATCCGTTCAGCTCTTGATGTGTTACTGCACACAACATGATGTTACATGCCTGACAATGAAGCGATGACTTCCCGCCCCCTGACAGAAATAAATCAATCAATCCTCTTGCTTTTATGCACAAACTGGTGTCATAACGAAGCCACCAGCATGTCCTCTTTTCCCTCTCTGGCCATTTTATCTTTTTGTACGCCTCCCCCTTCAGTGGTGGCTGCAGGTTTTCACACATGTATTTCAATCTAAACAATTATCTTTGAAATCCACAACTCTTTCTTTATTAGGCTCTTTTCCTCTGTTGTCCATCTCCCACTTTGTCTCACTCTCTCTCACTCGTTGGCTAAGACGACCAAACTTAGAGGAATATTTAGCTTTATTCTCCTGGGTGCTGCTCCTTGCTAGAGCTGCTGGTGGCTCAGCCAAACTGGATCAGTGTTGACGGGTGAGTCTTTGAACAGCCTCTCATTGTCACCCTGTGTTCAAGTTAATGAGTAGATGCCTGTTTTACTTGTGTGTGAAGTAAATGCTGTTGTTGAAACACAGGACTCTCAAGGCGAAGTAAAATAAAAAACTTTTAAGTAAAATATAAGTAGGCCTACACAAGTATAAAAAGGAGGGACAGGAGGAGTTCAGGGAAGGATAATAACGTGACATAAGATCTGTATGACAAATGACAGCAGCTGAAGTCACAGGTATTAGCTTATGCAGTAGGGATTCAAAATCAAAATCATGTCAGCTTTCTCTAAATCTTCAAGTGTGAAATGTAGCTTATTTAACATATACTGCAATGCATAGATCAGGTCTCAAAGTCATCAGGCATGTCTTGTCTATTTGTGATTTGTGTGTGCTTGGTAGGTAAATACATACGCACACATTTCCCTTTCTATTTCATCACTTTTTAATTAAATTTATTCTCAAGTACCCAACCTCAACCATAAAAGGGTAGTCAAGCTTCTTAGTATTTCACTTCCAAAAGCATGAGTAACTTCAGACGACTTCAGTTTTTAACGCAAGGCTTTCTGTTATAAATGTGTAGTCGCCAAGCCCAAACAGAGGTCACCCTAATGACATTAATAAGGGAATGTGTTTCTCTCTGTTTTTAAATGCTGAGTAGGCTTGCACTCTTGATGACGACCAAACTGATCTTGTATGTAATTAGTTATCCTTCAATTAACAGTCACCCTAACTCTGGGATAAGGTGGCTTCTGTTTCCTTGGTCTGAGGGGTTCAAACTGAATAAAAACAAATGCAAAAAAAAACACACTTGTGACACAGCTACAGGCAAATGCTTTTTATTTATTTATTGTTGTTTACCTTTCTGTTTGGATTGAAAAGGTCACTGAACACACACTGGAGCATGACTGTTAAATAGTAGCTGGAACAACAGCAGTTTGATAAAGAGCACAGGGACATTGTTTGCCTGCATATGCAGTGTGTGTGTGTGTCCAGGCAGCCATGCTTTTATGTTGTTGCATCAAGCATCGGCCTGTTGAGGTTACCTGAAAGGGCAGCTCCAACTCTACAGTGATTGAGTAATCTAAGATAAAACATTGCATTAGGTTACCACACATCCACATTCTGAAACAAAAACATGGCCTGTTCCAAAATATTCAGGAGTTTTGACAATTCTTGCTTTCTTTCATAATTAAAGCACAGATTGCCCTAGACCTTCCCTCAGCGCTGATGACCTTAGTGTAAAATAATGTCCTTAATTAACATGGATTGGAAGTGGAATGAGACTAATTACTGAAGTAGTCTGCAATTTAAAGACCATCCAAAATCTACATTTACCTCCAGCGTTGTATAACAAGACTGAAGCAATTTGTGTGCACTGACACAGAAGAGTTTGTTTGGGTGTTATTAGATAAGCAAGAAAGTTGTGTCAACTTGTGTGTGTGTGTGTGTGTGGCTAGGTTCCCCTTGGGGAAGTCATGGCAATAGCAGAGCAGCGATCAGGTGCCTGAGCAAGACAACATTTAATGAGATGCTCAAAGCCAACAAGCATCCGAGTGCCATGTGAGCAAAGAGGTATGTGTCCATGTCGATGATGAATGAACCATCAAGTCCCATGCATATGTTTGCGTGTTTGTGCGTGGATGCAGAATGATTCACCTTGCAGTTCTTCTTCCAGCTGCTGTTAGCTGAAAATTAATTACGCGGGCAAAGAGAGAGAGAGAGAGAAAGAGAGAGAGAGAGTCCATCTCCTACCCTGGCTCGCCTCGAGTTCTTTACGAGTCAACTAACAGCTTATTTGATTGCTTGAATAAATTACACAATTCAAATTAATCTGAGCTTTCTGTTCGCTGTAAGATACTCTGGCTGTCGGACCTTTGCACCTCCATAAATCCACTCCCATTCTTCTCATAGTAGTAAACTAAACTGGAGGAGATGCATATTTCTCAATTTCCCAACAGTGTATGGAAACTCTCTTCCAGATCGATAAGTATAGATCACCTCATCCGCTCAACTTGCACAGCAGGTAATTAGATAGATTGCGCCATAGTAAGTGCTCATCCTCATCACTTCAGCTTGTATCAGCGAAAGGTGATAGCTTTGGAATAACATGTTAAATAAGTGCACAACCACTCCTATGCCCTTAACTTATGATCACACCCATCAATGGTGTACATATGCAATGCTACTGACCTGCTATTTGAACTCGAGAGGATAGTACACTGCTTTTAAAGTATATTAGATTAGATTTTATATTAGGCAAGACTTTTCCTCATGTTGTTATATTTTGCATTGCCTTGCATTTGACCTACATCCAACTGGCCTTGTATCTATCTATCTATCTGTCTGTCTGTCTGTCTGTCTGTCTGTCTGTCTGTCTGTCTGTCTGTCTGTCTGTCTGTCTGTCATTATGTATTTATTTATTTACCTCTGGATGGGATCTTTCCTCCCCGGTCCGCGTCCTCCCTCCATCCTCAACCGGGCCAGCCCTCCTCTGTCCCGCCCTCAGCCCAGCTCCGCTCCGCTCCGGCAGCATCGATCTCCGCTCTGGATCACTTACACGCACACACGCACACACGCACGCACGCACACACACACGCACACACACACACACACTCACACACACACGCGAAAAGAGGCTGCGGGGAACCGGACCAGGCGACAGAAGAAGGTGTGACACAAAATAAACCACACGAGCTGTTGCTGCTCGACACTGTGACGGCGGACCGTGTTGTACAAAGCCAGCAACTAAGTCCTGTATTATTTAAACAGCGGTGCTCCTCCGGAGGTCCCGCTCGGCTGATGAAGTGCACACTGCGGGACTGTCCGAGAACAGGAATATGATTTGATCTTCGCACTGGAGTCACACATCCGACCGGTGGTGTAAATGATGGGAGGGAGCATGAAGTTTGCGGTTGCGATGTTGTGGTTGTTCCTTGCTCTCGGGAAGGCTACTATGGAAGGTAAGACTCGGGGAACACAGGCGTCTTATAACTGTTGAAGCTGAGCTCCTGTACAGTTCCTCTTATTTGTCTAAACTGAGGAAAAATTGACTCGGGATATACATATGTGGGTGTTTTTGGTGAGCATTTGCGATCGTATTGCGTGATCAAAACACAGCATATCATGCCGCCTTATAGTCTCATTAATCTAGCAGAGTTATTGGCCAATGTGCTCCGCCCTGGACAATTTGGAAACAGTTTTATAAACAGGCGGTCATATTGTACAAATCTGAGGCAATTGCTTTTAATCGTGCGGGATGCATCGGGACAAAATGATGGGGTCAGGTGAGAGGAGCACGGCCATGATTTATTAAAGAATGGGAGCGCAGCGCCCCCCTTGGGATGTGTGACTGAGTCCGTGGCTCTATATCACGCTGCAAGAGAACAATATGGGACAATAAAACACATTGCAATTAATGGGAAAATAAGTACATAACATAATAAAGGTGTGACTCAGGTATGGTGTCGTTATGAAAAGTATAGAATCAGATATTGTGTCACTATGGGTTTGAGTTACAGAAAGTCAGTATTCTCTCCTTTTTCTAACAAATATAGGTCTTCGACATGTATGGCGTCAACTCAATTATTGAATGGAAAATGCATTTACAATTTACAATTTCAAACACAACCTATCATTTCAGAATTGATGTCCCAGTTACTCTGGATATTCCAGATAAATTGCTGAGTTTCCAAAGGAACAATTTATTTGAAAATAGTTCCAAAGGAAACGGCATAGGCTGTGTGCAGTAATATAGCACACGTGCAGTCACCTCTGGTCATGTGATGCTGAGTGTCTGTGACATCCAATGACTATGTGTGAACCGACATGTCTTGGCGTGTATGCTTATGCACACTACAGTACATGCCTCAAGGGCATAATGACTGATTGGGTTAACCATTGTGAAAAGTCTTGGCTCCAACAGCCATAATTATAAATCCACTCCATTCTTGACAAGACCCGCCCTGCGTAACTGGTTTAGGCAGAGATGATTGGTTGAGTCTGGACATTAGTTAGGGCATAGGACCTCAACAAATCAGGTTATTGGTAGCTCATAGAGCATGGATGACTGGCCAATCTTAGTGCTTGAGTGCAAAAAAGAAAACATTGGGATTCATAATAATGTCCCCATACCTGTCCTGTTGCATTATGGGGAAACCATGCTTCTCTCTTTATGATGTTCTCTTGATTATTGCCTTAAAAATATCCCCTTTCCCAAAGGATTGGAAGAATATCACTATATAATCAACGGCATCTGCATTGAGGAAAGGGGAAAACCCAAAGTTAAACAGTCTTTCTTTATGTAGTGTGAAGAAAACCTCCCATCCTTCCACCCCCCTCAATGGTATATCCTGCTGTGTTTCACAGTGAACAGCTGGTGGATGGGACAAGGTGATTGTACCACTGCACCAGCTTGTGTCTGTATCAATAATCAGCACGCTGTAGTTTGTTACTTACATGCACACACACACGCACACAGTGTACAATGTTACTCATCTCTGCATGTTCGAATCAATAGAATGCCCTTCACCTCTGCTCAATCAACCCCCCTCCCACCACACACATACACACACACACACACACACACAGAGTCAATTAGCCTCTATCTGAGGGAATGAGCCGACTCTTAGAGGAATCCATCCCTATGGTGTTTAACTAGTTTGGCCCTTGTGTCTTGTCGCTTCCTGTAGAGCTGGTAGATAGGAAGACTGAGGGGCCGTTCCAAGCCCTTACAAACTGTTGTTCACAGGGAATCTGATGCAATGGGAGGTAATCTGAGTCTAAAAAGGCTGTGCATTTTAACTTCAGATTCCAACAGACTGAAAACAGAGAATATAAGGGTACATTTGTGTCCGTGAACACACATACCTTTGAGCCCTTGTTTTCTTGTTTTGTTACATGGCAGCCTGGTCTCCTAAAAATAATATTTTTTGCAGTCTTTCAAATCAAAGTCCACGGGTGGATGGATGGATCCAACAAACACATACTTCAACCCAGTAGACCACAGTAAGTGTCCTCATCTGGGTGAAATCAACCCAGGTTTTTAAGTTACTTACGTAACTCAAATTACATAACAAAACATACATCAGCCAAATCAAGAAACTTTAAAAAACCTAACACAGTAGTTTTGTTACATGAACATAACCAAGTAGTTTTTGGAGCATTTTTGTTTTGTTTCAATTCATAATGTAAACCACAAAAAAAAAATGCAACTATATGTTTTAATGTATGCTCTCGGAACATAAATGAGAATGTATACTTTTATAGCAACGTTAATTGTATGAGACAAGGTTGTACATGTACACAGTACACAGGTATTAGAAAACACGCATATATGTTTTTCCTACTGTACTAATTAGTAGAAACTATTGATAAATGGATTTGGTGGAGTTTTTCCTGATCCGATGTGAGGTCCCGGGACAGAGGATGTCATATATCTACAGATTTTAATGCCCTCTGAGCCAAATTTGTGATTTTGGTTTATACAAAATAAATTGAATTGAATTGAATAACAAACAAACCCAACAATGAATTGATTCTACTAACAAGTACAGTCTGTGTATTCAAATCCATTGAGCTACCTGTTCTTTGGAGAAAAGTATTCATTGCCTTAATTCAGACAACAAGATGCAACAAAACAACTGCATTAGGCCTAATACAGGTGAGCAGGAACAAGAGAGGTTATGTTCAAACAGATGGAAATGATAACTGGATTGACTGAGTGGGTTGTTTTATTGCAGAGTAGAGTGACATAGACACTGTGTGTGTGTGTGTGTGTGTGTGTGTGTGTGTGTGTGTGTCTGTGTGTGTGTGTTTGTGTGTGAGTGTGTGTGTGTGTGTGTGTTTGTGTGTGAGTGTGTGTGTGTGTTTGTGTGTGATTGTGTGTGTGTGTGTGTGTGTGTGTGTGTGTGTGTGCGTGTGTGTGTGAACAAGTAAACAATGCATATTCCACACACCTTGCGATGGACGAGAACCACACCTGTAACCATGGTAACTCTACAAAACGAAGACATAGCTGTAGCCTGAAATGCTTAGACGACAAACATTAAAAAAAGATACAAGACTATAACTATATAAAAACATAAAACAATGAATTGACTAAACTAATTTGACAAATATATTGAATTAAAATGATCTGCAATATTGAATCAGTTTAATTGGCCATAGGGTATAATACAAACATTTGTACTTTTTTTTACGATATCCTTCAGTTGTAAAAACATATTAATACAAATCATTTGAAATGCAATCCTAGACCTTTAACTCTTAAGTTTCATATCAAAAGAGCCCCTTTAAGTCAGAACTCAAACAAGAAATACAAACAGATATTGATACAGCTATTGCAAAATTGTTCTGGATAATGAATTTGTAAATTCAGGGGAAGATACATTAATAATCTATAAAGCATGTCAGATTTGCTTGAGCAGTCCATAACCTTGTGTTAAGAAATAAGCTCTCAACTTTCTATATGTTTTGCTGTCTGTACTTATTCCCCTTGCCCCAGTTAACTTCTCCTCAGATACGGACCTCTCCCTGCCCCCTTGTTCTGTTTCTCTCAGTAACTGGAGGGAATTGCTCTGGGTCACTCTGTCTCACTCCTTTCCTTATCAGCTCTCACCACTCCTCTGCTCCATTCCCCTTGTTTGAGAGGCTATTGATTCAAACTTCTCTTTTCTGTCTATCAGCCGCCGTCTCTGGTGCAACACCATCGGCGGTGCCAAATGCCATCCTCTTATAGCAGTTGAGTGCTCCGAACTCAGTGTTGACAGAGTTACTGAGGGACACTCTGTTGTGCAGCTCAAGTATAAATACCAAATAATGCTCTGAGCAAATGCTGCTGTCATCCGCATCTTTCATGAGTTATAATGAGTAACAGGGAAGCAGTGCGGTATCATGCTCAAGGACAATTTGACAGTACATACGGCTCCTGATGGTTGTCAGTAGAATCAAGTATGATAACTTTAAGCCACGGAGGAGTCTCTGATAATGTACTTTTAACTGGGTTAAACCAAACTGAATTAAAGTGTGTTTTCTGTACTTGTCTACCGAAAAGCCCTGATATTTCCTAACTGTCTGCTCTTGACCGGGTGGCTGATGATGTGAAAAGTGTTCCTGCAATGCATCGTCTCCTGCTTAGAGTGAGCATCACTCTTTAACTGACTATTATGTCTCGTGCCTGGATGCACAGAGCGCTCTGAGCTCAGCTTGTCTCCCCTGGCAATTGTTCTGTCTGAGGTGATCATGTCAGCATGATCATTTTGTCAGCCTTGGGAGCTCAGATGCATTCACTCGGCCATGGCCAGCTGTCAGTCCAGGGTTGACAGTGTGTGTGTGTGTGTGTGTGTGTGCTCCGACTCTGAGGCCTTGACTTAATTTTTCCCTCCACTTGCTTTTCAGACTCTGGGGAGGTGGTTAACTTTGTTCATGCACAACTGTGTCTTTATATGTTCTTAAACATGGAGGAAATAGCTGACATGTATGCACACATCTGTCTGTGCACATGAATATTCCATGCATGCAAAAAAGATATAGTGTTCTCAAACGTCTTGCTTTGTCCATGTTTAGTGGCATGGCTCTGACTATGGCCATGTCGATCTGTTGGTTGACCAGTCAGTCCCCCACTGGTCCAGACTAGAGGTGAGCGTTATACCGCTTTCATCCCTGTGTCGCATTGGGCAACGACATGGATTTTGCAATACCGACCTGACCTAGGTTGCTCAGCAAGACCCTCTCAGACCCAAAAAACACATCTGTATTTCTTTTATTTTTTACTTAATATATGTTCCCTAACAATACTGTGGTATACATTTTAAGATCCCTATTCCAGACTGAAATAACAGCCATTGAATGAATTGTCAATATTTTCACAGATATCCACAGTACCCACAGGATGAATCCGAACAACGTTGGCGATCCTCTGACTTTTCGTCTAGCACAGGCTGCCATGACACCTGCTCAACATCGGCATGTTAGCACTGTCATTGTTAGCCTTACGACCTCACCGAGCTGCTAGCGTGGCTGTGTAAATTACAGCATGCCAAGGGTATGGAAAGCCAAGCAGGACCAAAACATGAATATATCAGTCATCCATCACTGTCTGCACAGGGTTCATTCAGACATTCAGACACAGCTCACGGAGCAAACACAACATGTTTGCAGAGCAGCAGCAGCAGCTTTAGAATGATCTACACATTTCAGCACTACTTATAATCATACTCATAGCTATATTCTTATGAACATCTTCTTTTCTATTTCGTCGTCATCTCTATTTTCTTCTCTGGCTATTTTCAGTGCAGGAAGACTTTGTGTCGCTGGCCCAGATGGAGGATTCCTTGTTGAGGAACCTTTTCAGGGGTTACCAGAAGTGGGTGCGGCCTGTCCTGCACTCGAACGACACCATCACTGTATGCTTTGGACTCAAGATCTCACAGTTGGTTGATGTGGTGAGGAAACAACACCAGGATACACAAACATGCTGCATCTTCGTATCCTGTTCATCTGCATGAATTCTACCTTTGTGGAATTTATCTTGATCAAATTTCCACTGTTCGGTCATCTTGAAGGCCAGTTTGTGCTGTTGAGGTTCCTGTATTTGAATTAGATGGGAAAGGGAGTAGGTTTACATGAAATATATAACAAAGTGGAAAAATGATTAGGCCATTTTTATTTGTATGGCGTACTCAACAGATTTTGTTTCTCCATCTTATTTGTATGCAGCCTTTGAAATTACTTAGCATTTTAGTTCAATTGACAGAGGCAGAACAAAATAAGGAACATCAATATAGGAAGGCTGACCTTTGAAAAGCCAATCAGAAAGACACATAAAGCAGAATGCTGAAGACATGACCTCATTGTCCTGAATAGCTCTGGCTCTGTCCATGCCACACATTATGTGTTTTATTAATATTAGATAGATGGGGGTATCTTAAACAGACTCTACATTGATCGCATCCTGAGCGCCCTTGAGCAAAGTCGAACCAGACACAGAGGCTCTAATGCTTCCAGGAGAGCAACACAGTAAACAGTCTCCATGTGTATCTGTTAAGGAAGCTCCATGCAGAAAATAAAATTACCTTTTGTAACATGGTTAATAAAATCCTGTTACAGTCTTCTCAGGATATAATGGTTATTTCTTGTAATGAGAGAGGAAAGGAAGACGGAAGGGATGAAGTGAAACTCATCATCACTAAGACACATAAGAATAAGCAGAACGGGTGATTATCTGGAAAGAGTCATGGGAAGTTATAGAAAGAGGTTTTGGCTCATCATCTGTTTAGCAAAGGACAGAGCATTACTATTTCATGTTCAGAAGAAATGATAAAGGAAACCATGGCAAAGGAAGGCGAATACAAAAGACAGAAAGGAAGGTTAAGAGAGATGGGAAGGCATGGTCAACAGAGAAAGTATAGTATGGAAGTTACACTAAGGACACAAGTGTGAGCATAAGCAAGGAGGAGGATAAGGAGCTGATGGATTTAAATGGGCAGAAGAGAGAATAAAAAGAAGAGCAAAGAAGAAAGGTTATTAAAAGAGTGGTCCAAAGTGGTCTTACATAGTAGCAGAGGAAGTAATGAGGCCATCAGGCTGAGAGGAACCAGATCGCATGTATAATTTAGACAAGGGCACACACACACATACACATGCATGGGTGCACACACATATACACACACAAAGCTGCTCCCACAATTACACAGAGGGTCACATTCTGCCACGCACAATTAACATATAGAAGAGTGCCATCTTGTGGTATTCTAGCTAAATTACTGCACCTCCAATACATTTCTATTCAGAGCGGATGGGTACGTGATCAGGTTTACTCAGTGCCTTTCTCTTTGTTTATTTTTGTAATTTATATGTCGATACTTATTGCACAAATGAGGCAGCTGTGCCTATGCAAGTATTGCCAGTGATATTGGCCACTCAGTATCTTGTGCTTCTCTCGCTCATTAATATCTGTAGATGTACCCTGAAGCAAGGCACTTAACCCCCAAGCTGTCTCAGTGGGCTTTCTTAGCGGCAAGCAAGAGAAGCAATTAACTCACTTTGTTTCTCTAGGTTTAAGTTATTTCTTTCATCCCACTCAACCTTTTGTTTCCAGATTCTGCTTTGCTCCTCACCTCCTCATTAGCCTCTCTTATCTTTCATAGTAAGCATCACAATGATGTATACATAGTGAACACAACTTCCTCCTTGTCTCCTTTCCTGCAGGATGAAAAGAACCAACTGATGACGACAAATGTCTGGCTCTGGCAGGTAAAAAACAATGCTACCATCTCCAAAACTGAATATTTAAATTGTTAGTTGATATTTTAACATCTGTGAGTGTGCAAAAAAAATAGGCTGGATCAGTTGATTTGAACAGTTTGATAAACATGTGGTAAGATTCATGAGCTGAAATATACTCTGGCCAATATAGGATTTAATGTCACATATTGAGTTTTGTATACTTTTACTGAAACTGACAATTAAAGTTAAATTGTGTGAACATTGTGAGAGCATTGTTTATGCAAATATCTTTTTTTTATATACACATATTTCTATAAGTGCAATGACATACAATTTGTGTCTGAATTGATTCAGAAAAATCTAAACAAATGCTTACATGGCAGATGTAGTGTAATTCCTTGTCTGTGGTTGTCTTACATATGAGCATCTATGATGCTTGATAAATGAGTCTTATTCTTCACTTTCATCAAGTAACTTTTTTCTACTCCTATGTCTATCCTTTACAGCATTCTTAACCATTATCCTTGGTAGGCCCTGGTATATAAAATCAAAACATAGCATTGAAGGGTATCAACAATAAAATATTAAAGCAAAGACACATGAAAGTTATACATGATAGTTTCCATTTGCTTCGGGCAGCTAACAGTCTGGTGTGGCCATGATGCTGAAATAAAAAAGATGCACTTCAAGACTTCTTAAGCTTTCTTAAGTTGAATGTCCAATCATGTATACTTATCATGCGGTGTTATTTATTTCTTTGAAGGAGTGGGTTGACTTGAAGCTGAAGTGGAACCCAGATGATTATGGAGGTATAACCTCCATCAGAGTGCCTTCAGAGACTATCTGGCTGCCTGATATCGTCCTATATGAAAAGTGAGTTATATTGCACTCTACACATCAGCAGCACATTCAGAGGAACTGTCTAATAACACTGATGCATTTACATAAATGTTCCTTTCCTTTTTGATGTTTCTTCGACATCTTACCAGGGGTGTAAATATAGACAGTGCAGGCAGTGAGGTTGCACTGGGGCCTGTGGGGTGAGGGGGCCCATAGAGAGAGCGGGCCCTCCAACAATGTGATGATTGAAGAGCTTGCTTTTAAGGTGATTCAGATTTCCACCTAGGAAATACGCCTGTGATAAAACAATGTAGGATTTACTTTAAAATGGTGCAATTTGCCATATATTTGATTGAAATGGCAAACTAATCTCCACCATATTTTTTAATTAGATTTTTTGTAAAATAGTCTAAACTAGACTATAAAAAGCTAATCAATTGCATTAATAATTTCTTTGATATTTTGGTCATGTACATTTTATGCCATGATGATTGCAGGGTAACATGTGTGTCGTCACTGTCCCATGTCAAGTCTATTTGATCTTAGATCATATTTTGATCAGACAATACGATGTGTGTTAATGTCCTTACAACCTCATCCTTTCTCTGTTTTTCTCATCTTCGCCCAGTGCGGATGGTCGCTTTGAGGGTTCCTTGATGACCAAAGCCATTGTGCGTTGGGATGGTACCATAACATGGACTCCACCGGCCAGCTACAAGTCCTCCTGCACCATGGACGTCACCTTCTTCCCCTTTGATCGTCAGAACTGTTCTATGAAGTTCGGCTCCTGGACTTACGATGGAAACATGGTGGACCTGGTCCTAGTGGATCACTACGTGGACCGTACAGATTTCTTCGATAACGGGGAGTGGGAGATCCTGAATGCAACAGGACAAAGGGGAAGCAGAAGGGATGAGATGTACTGGTACCCGTTTGTTACCTACTCCTTCATCCTTAAGAGATTGCCTTTGTTCTACACCCTCTTCCTCATCATCCCATGCCTCGGCCTCTCCTTTCTAACTGTGCTGGTGTTTTATTTGCCATCCGACGAAGGAGAGAAACTGTCACTTTCCACGTCTGTGCTGGTGTCGCTCACTGTGTTCCTCCTTGTCATAGAAGAAATCATCCCTTCATCTTCAAAGGTGGGTTCCCTCTGGGGGTTTACATAAAAGTCTATTTTCATATTAAAGTTTTTACTGGGCTTTAATTTCTCAATCTATTTTACTTTTTGTAATCTTAATTGCATTATGTCCAGATCACAACCACAGCCCGCTCAATTACTGCAGCTTAAACTGCATGTCAACTCAATTACTGGAAGAAGCTAGTGACGTCAAATTCATCTCGGTCCAATATAGAAGCTTACAGAGCTTCAAAATACAATGACTGCATCCAAAATCATCCCTCAATTCAACGTAAAAAGTACTGAACAAGCAATAAACTATCAAATCTTCAACTACCATTATGCATTGTGGGTAGTTTTGTATTTGTGTTTGGTTGACTTTTCAACTGCCGCCATCTCAAGGTCAAGATGTTCCAATACTTTGGTTTCCAAGCAATAACCTGCAAAACTAGTGATGTTCCCAACAGCCTCAGCTATACTTTAGTGTAATGTTTGAATGCTAACATGCTAAACTAAGAAACGTTAAACATTAGCATATTAATCCTATATAATATAATGTTAGCACTTTGCTTGCACCACTGTGACTAGCTGTTTTCCTAGTCTTAGTGAATAAGTGTAATTCATGTTACCAAACTGCCAGAAACTAATCAAGATTTCAAACTTCTATAACATGAATGAAAGTTTTTAAAGGGACATGTACAAATAACCCCTCTAGAGCCACAGGAGAGCTATTTTCACAGGCTAAATGGTAATCCCCCTGAAGAGCAAACTTAACTTTATGTGAACAAATTAATGGAGTGGCCCATTAAAAAGCAGTCAATGTGTATTATTAAAACAGGCATGCTACAGTAACATTTAAATGTTTCATTCACCAGGTGATCCCACTGATTGGAGAATACCTGCTCTTCATCATGATCTTCGTCACTTTCTCCATCATCGTCACCGTCTTTGTCATTAATGTCCACCACCGTTCCTCCGCCACTTACCACCCCATGGCCCCCTGGGTAAAGAGCCTCTTCCTCCAGAGACTGCCCAGACTGCTGTGTATGAGGGGGCACACTGACAGGTAATATAGGACCATCTATAGTTTAAGGAATGGTTCAACATTTTGAGTAAAATGCTTATTTGCTTTCTGTCCAAGAGTTAGAGGAGAAGATTAGCGTAGCTTAGCATAACTATAAGCCAAAGAAATTACTGGCCCTGGCCAAGAAATACAGCCTTCGTGAAAAAGCAAATTGTCATTTTTGACATTTGTGTTTGTTAAAACAAACTTTTTTGTAATGGTCAGCAATTTGTTGAGGTGGTCAGCTTGTGTTACCTTTGGCCAGAGCCAGGCGAGCTGATACGCTATTCTTTTAATATCTGTCAATACACATTAGAAGATAACTATGCAAAATATAACAGTCGGTGTCAATTTCCTCAGATTCCACTTTGCAGATATGGAGATGCGCAGCCCGGAGCTGAAGACCCGCAAAGGTGTGGGGAGGAGGGGCGCTCCTGGCCACAATGGCGGTCAGCAGAGAGGGAAGGAGGACGAGAACCAAGCCTGGCTGGCCATGCTGGAGAAAGCCACAAATTCAGTTCGCTACATCAGCCGTCACATCAAAAAGGAGCATTTCATACGAGAGGTGTGTGGGCAGACATGGGATGAAAGTCTTTGCTCGCATGTTGTTTTACACTCTCTTCTAATTTGTATGCCTCTGTGCCGGCGACCGCCATGGCCTGAGGCATTATGTTTTCGGGTTGTCATTCTGTCTGTCCCATTTTTGTGAACACAATATCTCAATACCTGGAGGGAATTTCTTTAAATATTTCACAACAGTCTATTTGGACTCAAGGATAAACTGAGAAGAATTTAAGTTCAAGGTCACAGTTTTTGACGTAAATTTAGGATTTCATATACTAATTTTGACAATTTTATACAAATGTTCGATGGAATGAAAGTGATGACATCTGAGAGGTGGAGGAGTAATTCTAGTTTATATTGTTACAGTTTATTATTTGCTCAATAATGGCTATCAAAATGACAAAAAGTAGTTATTGTGTCCTTAATGAAGAATGTTATTGCTTTGACACAGATTTGCACCTGTGGACCTTTCTTTTTTGTCTCTCTCTCTGTTGTTTCTGTCTGTCTATATATCTATATATCTCTCTGTCTCATTCAGGTTGTTCAAGACTGGAAGTTCGTGGCTCAGGTGTTAGACAGGATTTTCCTTTGGGCTTTCCTCACAGTGTCAATACTGGGAACTGTCCTAATCTTCACCCCTGCTCTGACGTTGTTCTTCAGCACACCGTGATGAAGTCACACACAAACTCATGAATACTCAACAGCTCCATCTTGTTTTACAGTTTGTCTTGTTTGACAGTGACTTAATGATAAAGCTCAATAAACTATTCACACTGCATATTTATTTTTTGTAGCAGTTCTAAAGTATGGTTTGCATTTTGTAATGACTAGTTGAACTGTAGTGTTAGATGCACCGTGTCGCCCATTGTGAGGTGCATGCACAGGAGTGCAAAGGAATGAAAGCAATACGTAGGTTATAGTCGCGTGTATGATTTAAACAAGCATGTGTGTATAACTCTAACATTTTAATTATACATGCAACGACATGCAGTGTGTCACACATGCACCATGTTGTCCAGCCAGCTGTAAATGCTGTCATGATGATGATAATTAAAAGAAATCCAATATACCAAATCATTTTCCTGTTCTGTTTTGAACTTATTGCTTACAACCTTGCAAAGTGGGCAACTATCCAATGGAGGACTGTAGGTGTGCAGCATGGCAATTTGTGTGTGTGGTTTTGATCAACTGCTAATGTGTTACTGTTTGCAACACAAAAGCATCAGGGATATATTTCTGCTAGACTACTGAAGCCGTTATCTGCTCTCTTCAAAGCCACACGACTCCTTTCCCAAAAACAGTTTTTACCATGCAGAACACCGGAGTTGCTGGTCTACCACTGCTTCGATCACTTATTTTGTTTGTGTTATTGTGTGGCGTTGGTGTTTTAAAGGGTTACTTCAGATTCACCAAAGTCCCACAATAGTAGAAAGTAACTAAATGATCGAGGTCTGAAGATCTTTCTTCGCTCTTCGGATAGCAAAGATGAAGATAACAACTTCAGATCCCAGTTGTAAAGTGTCTTGACGGCAAAGGTAAAAAGGCGAAGATATTCTATATATAGCATAGACTGATATAGATTTTTTTAGGTAGGCCTTTCTTTTAGGTTGCTAAAATACGTTTTCTCCAGATGTCCCACGTCCACAACCGTACATGGCTTTGCTCCCGCCCCCTTACCCTAACTGAAGGCTCATCTACTGTGAGTAAAACACAGACTATAAATAAACACCTCACACAACCCCAGGATTTTGTACCAACTCCTTCCTAATTACTAAGTAAAACACAATGCACAGTGCCAAGAAACAGCGTTGAAAGGGGTTTTCCCCTGGGTTTAAGGGATAAACTTTAGACTACCCGAGTGGACCAATTATGTTTTTGTTTTTTGCTGTAATGACACAGTATCACCACTAAATGGCAGCAAATATCTTTATGAATAGGTGATTTTAATTCACAGACTTTATTGATGTGATAAAAAGTATTTCAAATATAGTATATATCCGCACACAAATAAGAAGTTAACACATTACCTATCAGGATGCCATGGCGCATATGTTTGTGGCCATGTTGAGACACTAATTATGTATCTTCATTCACAGTTCCAACCTGGATGAGTAGCTGCATGGGAGAAGGTTGCAGTCATTCTTATCCAACAGAGCAGTGCAGACATCCAATGAGAGGGCACAATACAATATACTCTATGAAGCTCACAATGTTGACTTTTTGTTGTGATTCAAGCCCATATTTGTAGTGGTGGGGTATAGGTCATATAGCATTATACTGTCAACCCCCCTCTGATCGGCTATACTTAAGCTTCCCCAAGATGTGAGCTTTGCTAAAGGGCACATTACCATATTAATTACAAGAGGAGGCAGTGGTTTGTTCATTTCCCACACACTTATTTTCCCAGCTGGCTGAGTCTGAACAGTCAACCTTCCGGTTACTAGCAGCTGCAACTTTTTTGTCTAGCCTTCGGGGTTTTTGTCACCCACCAAATATTGTTACAAGTGGCAGTCCCTAGTGATGTCACTGTGTTGTGTGCTTTGGCCTAGTTCTAGAGAGACATGAGTTTGTTCTCTGACTTATTAAAAATGCCTTGCATGCTTAAGTGAAAGTATCTCCCCTGTTTCCCCTGCACTTAAACAGTCTGACCTCAGCCCACTCTTCTATTATTCACAGCTACAGATCTGACTCAGGCAGACAGGTGTGCGTGTGTGTATGCACAGGTATCTCTTTGTTTGGGTGTGACAGAATGAGAGTGCACGAGAAGGGCACAGTGTGTGTGTGTGTGTCTGTGACACAGACAGACTATGACAGAGCAGGGTGTTAACCCCTCACGATTCAACAATATTTCAGGTCTTTGGATAAAGAAATATAGAAATGATGGCACTAGATGAAAAGTTAAGCAATCACTAACGTTTTTACAATGCAGAGGAACATGAATGTCTATACCAAATGTCATGGAAATCCAGTTGTAAAGACATTTCAGTTAAAACCACACATGTCCAACTCATGGTGGAGGCCAGTGGAAATGTCAGGGGATCACCAGAATGTAAAGTTCTGGGAACTATGTACACCATGTTGTGCCTTCATCTAGTATATGTTATATGACATTTCACAGGATAAGTAAAGCACTACTAATAACATTGAATGAAAAGTCAGGAGATCACCAAAGTCAGTAGCATTCATCGTCTAAGGGTCAAACATATCTGTACAAACCTTTCTGTCAATCCATCCAATAGTTGTGGAGATGTTTCAGTCTGGCAGAACGACCATCCTATCCCTAGAGCCAGGCAGAGAGCGTGGCTTATATTTATGCAATAGGAACTGCATATATACATTTCGGGATAATACTCTGTACTACATACACTATTTTATGTTGTTAGAGATTTTGACTGAATAGAAGTGGGCAACCTAATCCATCTGAGTGAACACAATTTACTATATATCTACTGCAGTCTGAATCCAATATATACCATTCTACCAATATATGATATTTATATATATCAGGTATTGCAATTTAAAGTCATAACATTGCGTGACAGAGGCTTGAAATACACAATACCTAATTGCCTTACTTGATGTTCTGTGATTCCTGTGTACAGCTCCAGTAGCAATGAACATGAAAAGATTGAAAAGCTGATCAGGGTACCACTCTGGGGATTTTCTTGGTCGAAAGACTCAATTTTCCGCTTTTATCACTGTTGAAAAGTTGAAGCTTATCTGGATGGAGAGGCTGAAACACAAGTTCTCCACATAGTCTCATTCTTAATGAGCTGTGTGGATGGGAGGGAGCTGATTGAACTGCCAGAGACCAAAGCAAAAAGATTGTATCACCTGCTATAACTTATAACGTCACATATACAAACTGTGTGTGAGAGAGCCTCATTACTCCCCAAGTATATGACTCAGACTGCCAATAACACAAACAATGGCATACAGTCATTTTAGGTGGTGCAACACATTGCTAGCCTTACTTCCCCTGTCTCTCGGTTTGATACTGCCGTTCAAAGAAAATGCAACCTGCTTTGATCATGACCTTCAGTTCATGTTTTTTGCCCACCTAGACACAAGAGAAATACACGAGTAGAAATTGATAGAGAGGCCAAAGAGACAAAGAGAATGATTAGCTTTTGTGCTACATTGAGAGGTACATTGACATAGTGTTAGTGGTTATGGATTTAAGACAAGCCTACACTGCTCATACTCCTGTGTAAATAAATGTGTCAATGGTAGATATGATAAAGGTCAAATATGTCATTCTTGAATAGAGCAGGGCTGATTTTAAAGCTTGATCTCTGTATTTCATATAATAAATAAGACAAAAAATGACAGTGAGTAATGTGAGAATTGTCGTCAATATGAATAGATAGAGAATCATCCCCCTCAGCTCTGCAGAACGTTTCATCATCTTTCAGCTCATTCCTCAGCTTTTCAGGAGAAGAAAAGTTATCTTGCAGAAAGCGTACTATACTGTTCCAGTCGACCTGTCCACATCTAACAGACAGACAAAGTTAGCAACTATGGAAGGACCTGTACTTGTAGAGCACTTTTCTAGTCTTCCGACATCTCAAAGCCCTTTAACACTACATGACATCATCATTCACCCATTCACACCCTGATGGGAGGAACTAAGGTTCCACCTGCACATCAGGACTAACTAACATTGACACACATTCATACACCGTAGGCACAGCTACAGTAGCAATTTTGGGGTTAACCCCAAGGACACATCGACATGGGCTAGCAGAGCTGGGAATTGAAGTGCCAATCCTCTGATTGAAGGACAACCCTGCTCACCACCAAACCACATGCTCCACTATGTTCACCAGGCAGTCCAGTTGGTTATTACAATTGTCTCACTGAGAACAGCCGTCTGCGGTAGCTGCAAAACTAGATTGGTGAAACCCGCTATAAAGCTCCATAAAGCCAAGGGCAGCTGCATATTCAAGCATGGCTTACAGCATACTATGTATATATATATATATATATATATATATATATATATATATATATATATATATATATATATATATATATATATGTGTTATGTGTGATAAAGGGAGGGAGGGGGCCTTTCAGTTGGACTACAAGAGACAGGACCGTACTGTAAATGAACAGGTGCACAAAGAGAAAAAGGCACAAGAAAACCGACGCCCACACAAGTATACACCTACAGACACACACACACACACACGCCGTACCAACTACAATCCTTTCAGGTTCATCCAATAGGACATTTATTTAATGTGAGCTGATGGCAGTCTACCTACATGTACAACACGATGTCCAGACCGAAGCCAAGGGCAGACAGAAAAACAAGGAGGGGAGATGGAGGTTTACACACTGAGACTGAAGCAAACGGGAGAAGTGATTTATAGTGAGGGCTAGAGAAGCGCTGCAGGCACTCTCGTAATGGTCTGAGGACATCACCGCATCTGATGCTCACTGCGAGAGCACAGAACAGAATAGTGGAGGAGAGGAAACAGGGGGTGAGAAGAGAGGGGGAAGGTTGAGGAGGAGGAAGAGGAGGAGAAGGAGGAGAAGGGACAATGAATGAGTGGGTATGGCAGAGGGTAAAAGAAAGGAGAAAACTGGAGGAAGTTAGAGTGAGTGAATGGGTGACTAAGAGGACGACAGAAGGAGTGAGAAGAGCATTAAGATGACGACACAAAGCATCACACCAACCAACAACTTGAAGCATCACAAACACACGATAATACTCCAATCTCAAGTCTTGGCGGTGTAAAGTGTGCTGCCCTGAAGATGTTTCCCTCCCCGCTGACAGCACCACATGAAGCTCAGGCTGTCTCATCGGAGATAATTATGTGTTGCAATGAGCTTTAACAACTGGCATCATGCGCCACAATTTACTTTATTGAATATAATTGCCACATTGATTGGGATGGACCCAGTGGTACATTCTGACAGGAAGTCGTTTATCTCACTTATTCATTATCAGAATAGGCACACTCTTTTTTCTCTGTATGCAGAGAAAGACATGAACGCACAAGAGTCATGGGCACCTGATCAGCGGGCTGGATTACCATTTACCAATGCTTAACAGTTCTCAGTTAAATGAATGGGCAGCTTATGAAAATTGAGGGGAGAAACAGTATGGGAAGAGGGGACAATGAAAAGGAGGGGAGGAACACAGTTATAAGGAAAAACAGCATCAGGAAAAAACAGTGCTGCAATAAAGTGTCTGACACGACTTGCAAAAGAGGATAAGGATGAGAGGGGAAATTACTGCCTTGTGGGTCTGGTCCCTGAACTTTAGCTTTTACAGGAAGCTCTTTATTGTTGCTCAGTTGCATTAGACTCCTTCCCACCTGTTGGAGGACACTAGGACATTGATGAGGCTGTCACAGATTTTAGCCATATTTTTGGTTGGAAGAGAGGTCATGTTCACCACTGCCAAAACAAAAACGGAGGGATGCCTCCAAGATCCTGGTGATCAAGTTCAGCATGCACTCAACAAGGTTTGAACAAATGTTTAATTAAAAACATTTGCATGCGTAGAACACGTTTTCCAAACGATAGGGGGCGGGGGCATGTCTGTTGCGGATCCCTGCGTGCGTGGTCGTCCCTATTTTAGTCACCATCACCTATAAATCAGATGAGGATAAAGCCCACATGGCATGAAGGGATACACCGTGACGCCACTGCGCAGGAGCAGCCAGCGGACAGGTGGCTGTCATCATCGCCGCACACGGTGGCTGAGACAGGAGAGAGAGAGAGAGAGAAGAGAGAGAAAGAGAAGAGAGAGAGAGAGGCACCAGCAGTCTGACAAAACTGCACTCCCTCGAAGTTTGACATCCCCAGCGGGCTACAGAGGGAGTTCCGCTCCGCCGCTGCCATGGAGCCTCGGAAGTGTCCTGGATCTGTATTGATTGGAGTTTACCTGTGGGCGACATTCTGCTGTAAAGGTGGGTCACTGATGGAGCCTTCAGGCTGTTGTCTGCCTATCAACGGATGAATATATTGTGTCATTTGAACGTCATGCAGTTCATACACACTTCGGCTTAGTGCACTGCACGTCTGGTGCTGCTTGCAGAACTGTCAAAGGCGTTGGAGTTGTCCGAACAATATATTTTATTAGACAAGAAAAAAAAAAAAGTAATACTATTCATTCAGAATAGCAATTTAAAGTAGGACTCAAAGAATCACCTTCAGCATGAATCTTACTGCACATTCAAATGTTTACATTTCTGCTGCTGAATCCCTTGAGATCACCACAGTTTAATAAACGTCGGTGTTACTAAATGTGCAGCGCGTGGACCGGAGGTGATGCGGGAAGCCTATTTGGGGCCGTTCATCCCTTAAATGTAATCTGCAGCTAAAGGATTGCTAAATGCGTGACTACATTGGAGCGGAGAAACCTCGGAGGAGGTTGCATCTCTCTAATTGAATCCCTGGTGTACAAATGTGGACGTTTTCTTCTTTAAAATAAAAGTTGTACTCATACAATCATGTTTTACTACACTTGTTTAGTACCTTTGCTCTGTCTGACTAAAGTAGAGAAGGCAGACAATAGAGAGACACTGTAACTCAATGCTCTGCATGATCATAATGTGCATTGATCCTATGACAACTGCTGAACTTGGGTGAAGGCAGAGTTCACCTGGACTATCTCAAGGCACAGACAGAAAACCATTCACGCTCACATTCACACCTACGGGCAAATTAAAGTCCTATTAACCTGAGCTGCATGTCTTTGAAATGTCTATATGAAAATGTCTGGAAGTACCAAGGAGATTTCTACCCTCAATAAAGTGATGTTTTTCCTCATTGGGGAGTGATTTGGTGTCTCAACAGACATTTTCTAGAACAACATACAAGCAGGATTTAAGTTCTTAGTACAGGGTCACACATTCCCTCCTGTGCACGCAATTAGCTGTTTGTATCATGTGCACCCTCTGTTCCAGACGCTGTCCCTGTCAGGATCTGAAGTGTTGTTTCGTGTTTCCTGTCTTATTTTGAAGTCCTTGTCTCTCGTGTCCTCTGTTTCTCTTCACTTCCTGTCCCTGTGATTGTCTGCCCTGTTCCTGATTGTTTCCTCCTGTGTCCAATCACCTGCACCAGCCCTCTGTATTTAAGTCCTGTTCATGTCATTCCCCTTTGTCGGTTCGTCTTGTCTAGATCGTGGAAGATCTTGTGTGCGTGTTTTGTATCCTGGTTTTTGAAGCCTGTTTTTGGAATCCTGTTTAGCAATAAAGTTGCTTCTCCATCATTGACGGCGTTTGGGTCCAGTGTTCCTGTCGAGCTGCACATAACAGTCCCTCCAATAGGCTTCTCAGGGCACAGGGTGTCAAATGTACTCTTGCGAATATCTAAACCTGTTGATGGCTTGTCTATGTTGTTAGCCACTACGTCACTGTGCATATATCAAATGAAAGAAATATGCAATTGAATGACTCATCTGCATCCAAGGTGACTCACAGACAAGTCCTTTATGGTTTCTGATTATTACTATTCAACTGCCTTAATTACCCTGGTGACAATTTGGCTTATTCATTTAACACCCTTTTAATATGCTTTTGGGTGCTTTTTTGTTCTTTATCAAGCTCCTATAGACAATGTTATATAGGGATGACATAATTTAATTAACATGCGCTTGTCAATATTCTGATATTATTAATGGGAATCTTTCAGCTCAATGGTTTTTGTTGGTTGGCCTGTAGCTTAACAGTCAGGTATTTTCCACAAGAGAGTTAAATGGAGAGTGAATATTGAACTTACATTCTTAAAGTGACCATCAACACAACTTCAAATGAATGGTTGTTTTTCTCTGTGTCTGCTGGATGTGCTTTGCTGCAGGTTTAAGAAACTGTCCCTAGAGGAAGAAGATGATGCAGCACCACAGCCACCAAAATGGATCATTCTTGTACATTTGAATTTGATCATTGTGTCTTGGGTCAGAGGAAACATGTTTAGATATATTTACACAAGCTAACAAAGTGACCGTGTTTGATATTCTCGAGGAACATCAGTTGACCCCATCGTATTCTGTTCTACTGTCTTCTTTGCTTTTCATATATTGGATATTTATTGATTTATTACAGCTATCTGTAAACCAGCTGCTTTGATGTGATTTGATTAGGGTTATCAATATTTAATCTCTCTCCTCTCTCTGGTGGGATATCCATTGTGAGTGCTGTCATGCTCTTGAGTTGAATGCACAAGCAACATCAACGTTAAAAACCAAAGAAACATCTGTCAAAGAAAATGTATTCATGCTTAAACCAACATGTGGATAAGCAGAAGCTATAAAAACAATATTTTAAAAGTATTATACAATATTATTGTCATTTAGTCACCTGTTGGATTGATCGCAGGTTGTTTCTTGTTTTCATAGCTCATACTCAAATGGTTGTGGTGACAATGGTCCATTGTGTACTATATGTATTTTATTTATTGTATAGATTCAGAATAGTTTTTCATGTGTTAATAATTCTGACGACAATCTGGAAACTGCACTGCCTCTTGGGGACATTAATCATTGACACTTCTCTGGCATTGTCCCTCTTAGTATAAAGTGACTATTGCTGCGAGCAGCATTCTGTTATGGGTAGTCTTCTGGCCCTTGAAAGCGCCAATATGATACAAGTGAAACAAAAACAGATTAGGATTTGTCTTTGGGGTGTAAAAAGTTTTTTTCCGCACCTGCTCTCTACTGACCTACAGAGAAGCCTTAAGGGTGTGTCATGTGATCATGCAAGGTGTGTGCACGCTGGGGTCAGCCAAACAAATGGTTCATATTTACTCTTTTTTAATATTGACTGCATGTGAATGTTTTTGGAGGCTCTATGGAAAGGCAGGTAACAATGTTACACACACATTGCCTTCAGCCATACTCTATGCACTCTATGCACATTTTCAGAAGCAATCATTGATCCAAATAAGTCATTCCTTTTGAAAATGAGCAAACAAAATCTGTGTTTCAACCAGGAAGTAGTCATTTGTGCCACGTGTAAAACGAGAAGTCAACGTTGGTTTATTTCTTATGTGACTTTCATACTTAAGTAACTCCACTTCTGTAGTTATTTTAAATGACTAAACCTAACCAAGGAATTTTGTTGCTTAAACCTAACTAAATTTCCTCTTTTGAAAACAGAGGTCTATTTAAAAAAACTAAAAACTGTCAGCCGAATATAATGTTGCTGGACTTTCACTTCAACCGTTGCATGAGTATAAAGTAGAAATGCCACATTGCATAGCTAAAAGAGGAAGGAAGAGCAGGGATACTTAGAGATACACAGGTGTTTTGATGGACCTGTAGTTTTTATTTTACTTTGGAATTTAAACTTTTATTATGCAAGCACAGTTTCATTTCATGTAGCTCTCAAGAAAATAACCCCGATGGTGCGATAAAACTCCTCGAAAGTCTGTGTGGCGAACTGGAGGTGTGGAGTTTGACAAGACTACTAAAAATACCTGTCATAGCATAGTCCATTACTGAATTATTCCCAGGTTGTATTCTTTCAAATTGATTCACATAGCATTTCACTTCACTGTTTCTGTTACTTCACGTAATCTCAGGCATACATTTTTACTTGTAAATCTTCAAGTACACCGTTGGCATGTTTTGTCTCAATGATTTGTTAAACCTGTGAGTGTCACTGTTTATGACAAGACAATAACAAGCTCACCATGAACAATAAGTCTGTACAAAATATTTTGAAGGCAGGGAGTTGTTTCAAGATTGAGCTATACTCATGAAGTGAATTACTTGTGTACCTACTGCTGCAGCATCACAGCAATAATAGACTCCTTTTTTATTTCTGTACAATACAACTGAGCTTTAATGATTGAGGATCGAACGAGGCCCCCAGTGGGCTCTGAAATGTAAACAAGCGAGGTCTCCAATGCCACGAGAGAGAGATATATGGTAGTCATTTGAAATTGATAGATGCCTCCAGGCCACGTTAGGGCTTTGTCTGCATTGGTATGTTCAGTATCTCTAATGAGGCTCTGGATCGTGGAGCAATTCACTGAGAGCTTGTGGAACGACATGCTGGGAGATGCAAAAGACGACAAGAGGAGCACTATGGTGTGGCTGTGGAGCACTTAGGCAGGAATTATGTATGTCAGAGGGAAGCTCTGAGGGCAACATGAATATTGGGACAATAAGGATTCTTTAAAAAAAAGGGACAGTTTGACAACGAAACTTAGCGTCTTTCAACTGTGACTGCTAACTGTATCTAACAATTATTTACTATTTTGTATAGCTTATATATATATATATATATATATTGTTGTTGTTGTTATTGTTGTTGGTGGAGGTTTTGTTGTAGTATTTACTATGGTTATATTCAATTACCATTTCAGTGATTTCTCGAGCAAAAATGACAACCTTTTGATGATTACATTCTTTGTGATATTTCTGCTGCTTGTTTTACCTACACTTGAGGAAAAGGAATATCTTTGAGTTTTGGACTGAGTGAAATTACACATTTCATTACCACATCTTGGGCTCTCAGTCACCATGATTAACATGTTTCACTGTTGTCTGATGTTTGATAGACACAATTATTAAATTCAATTTTTTTTATTAATCAATAATGAAAGAAACTGTTCGTTGCAGCCCTACTATCAACTAATGAGACTCACCAATCACTTCCCTCCCTGAACCAAAACCGTGTATTGTATTCATTTTCCAATTTCTTTGTAATGATGCTGTGAGCATTATGTTAATTGATTTTCAGCACATCCATGCTTACACAGGTGCTCCTGACAACCACAACATTGTAAGCCTCTTCCTGAAGAAATAAAGATGAACAATCCATAAGAGGTTAACTATCATGGAATAATTTTTTCCTGTACATTCTCCACACTGCAGTAGTTGCCCTTAGGCCACACAACATAATGAGACCGTAATCTGTTATTCCTTAAAACCCTAGTGACCTCCTCCATCGTGACAGTTCACACTGTCAGCCACGTTAAGTGCACTCGGGTAGAACCCTGATGTTGAGCTATCTGTTGTTATCCTTCACAACACACATGCGTTTTCAAGCAATCTTTCACGAGACAGAACTTTATCCTCATTTATTTCAATGAATCATTTAATTATCTGTCCATCTGTCTCTCCCTCCAAATCCAGATGCTATATAGCCACACACCACATTATGCAACAGCATGGGATGTATACAATGAATAAGGCAGAGTGTATTTGTTTGGCTCTTTTCAACAACCAGATACAACACAGCGGTTGACACGTCTGTTTCCATTCGTATGTGTACGCTCACTTTGAAGTATCGCTTTGTAAAATCTGTATAGAAAAGGCAAAATTCCTAAATTGTGCAACAATATGTTTTACGCTCGATAAAGGTGGTTTTTGCCTTTAAAAAGATTTGATACACGACTTGAATTATGAAAGTACGTTTGGCAAAAAAATGTTTCTGCTGTCTTCCTAAATATTCCCATAATGTGCGAATGGTTGTCTTTGTCTCTGGACCGCATGAAGCATGGGCAATACCTGCTGACATGAAAGAATAAGTCAAACTAATTGAAACTACACTGTAGCCTACTTTATTTACTCCAAACCAGTTGATGTAAATGCGCCTTTTTTACTTTCATTTGTTGTGACATTTTGAATAAAATGTGCACATACTGCTTATGATTGTAACAGAAACAATGTTTAGAAAAGGCACATTTTGCACTTGCCCCCTCCATTGTGAACATTTGGGAAACACAAAATCTTGCCTAAACCTATATTGCGCATGCAGGTCCCAAATAAACTGTAGTTAGTGGATTTTCAGATTAAAATTCTGTCATTTAAAACAATACAATTGTTTTTTTAATGTGAAGAATATACCACACATTACATGGCTTGACCTTGCAAAAGAAATAATAGCTCTAAGATAATTATGTGCTTTTTAATTCACTCAACATAAACCTATATTTAAAAAGTACTAAAGGTTTAATGCGACATTAGAAAACCCCAAGAACATAAACTCCCTTGAAAGGGCCTAATAGTTAAGATCCTCTTACAGCACCCCCATATGGCTGTTAAACACACTGAACATTACATTAGGTATTCTCCTTGCTTCATTGGTCAAAAGGGAACGCTGTTTTATTTGCTCTAGGTTTGTCAAGTGATATTGATCTGTACTTTTTCAGCTAAGGCAGATTAATATCAGTTAAGCTTTATTTTTCTTAGGGAGTAAAGCTGCCATCAGCTAGTATTTGGTGTTGATAGTAGAGGTCTTTAAAGAGTGACTTAACACCAGGCAGAAACGCAGTGTTTTACTGCCATCTCTGGGTGAAAGTTTCAAGTCTGTTCCACCTCAGCTCTTTTGCACCTGTAACCACTCCCACCAGTGATGTCATGGTGTACTGATGCACCCTGGAGTACATTTGTACATCACTACAGCAAAGTATAAAGTCCAACGGCCGGAGGTCAGCAAAAGCAAAAAATATCTCTTCACAACCAACTAACAACATACTGTATGTATCTCGTGCAGTCTACTGGACCTGTTAGTAGCTCAGTCTGTCCACGGAGGCTATGTGAGTCTAAGTTATGTAGGCAGAATGGATCCGGTCACAATGGTATGTTTCACTTTCACAATGTGGGAGATGTATTGTGGCTTGTCTGAAGCATTACAATGGCAGTGATAACCACTGAAAACACCCAAGCAATCAGCTGATAACGTTAAAAATGGGGGTTTGTTTTCATTCAAGTAGAGAAGGTTTTTGGGGGTCCAGCATTTGATTTCTGAAGATAATAACTGATGACAATTGCTTTCTTCAGGAAGTACTCTGTGTCTTCCCGAGCTTGAACCCTAAAAACAAACTGTTCATGACTTACTGTCTTTGACTGTGTGTTCTGTCTCACAGGCAGGAGGTACATAGTGTTTGCTGTGGAGTGCTACTTAAAGGACAAGAACACTATTGTAGAAAAGTGATACACCCACTATGTGTTGCAAACAATGAAAACACTCTGGTAGGAAGTCGGGCATTGACTTAATGACTTAATGCAATTTACAGCCCACGATGCCACCCAGTCAGAGATGTGTTCATTCTTACAGGAGCTCTTTGTCAGGGTTCTTAACTGTTAAGCCCAAAGATGTTCAGCTTGTTTTGGCTCAATTCGCTTCGCTCCATCGACTCTCAACACTTTTGCTGGCTGCCATTATGCAGATTCCTCATTATGCTAAGATTTAGGGGTGCCCCACCTACCACTTGCCAACACCCTCACACACAAACACACAGGGAGCTGTCTTTGCTTATGTTTGCCTTATTAGCTAATTAGTCATCCACTCAGCCACTGTCGGTGAACTTGCCTCTTGGCTGTCACTCTGTAATTGCTGGGATATGTTCCAACATCCGGGAGATGCCAGCAGACCTTCTCAGTTGTGGCTGAGATGTGACACTTAAGGATGAGGGAGTCTGGGAGTTTGTTATATGGTGGCAACCTTAACTTGAGAGAATTATTTTTAAATGATTGAGTAGTGCCAATTTTGCATTTTGTAGTATACTACAAAATGTTCTAAACTATAGTTTAATAATACTATTTAAGCAAATGCAAGGATGTTTTAAGTGTTTAATAATGTATAGTATTTCTTACTAATTTCTAACAAGTTCCCCCATGAAGACATGTTATGTTATTACAGCCTGTGTTTTATTAAATTTGTCAGTCGTTATCTGTTCTCACACCAGCCTCCACTTAAAGGAATCCACCGGGAGACTTATGGTTTGTGATGAATACATTAATGAACACTTGTGTCGGCTAACAATTACATTAAGTGGGTTAATAACCACTCATCAAATGCTTATTGCTTATGAGTATTAGAAACTATGGCATTTGGGTCAACACATCATAGGCAGGGCAGAAACTTAAGTCATGGTTTTAGTTACCATGACATTCTTCTACTTTCTCCTCTCTCACCTGTTACTATTCTCTTTTACTCCTGTAAAACCACAATCGATTATTCTTTCCCTACCTCTTTCCCTCCTTTACAACCCACAACAATTTATATCCTTTAACCTTCTTCCTCTCTTTCATCCTTCACACTCTTTCTGTCCACTCTCATATTCCATCCTATTGTTTCTCCAGGTTGTCATGGCGGTGTGTACCAACGGAAGCTGTACCGCGACCTGATGGTAAACTACAATCGTCTGGAAAGACCCGTCCAAAACGACTCTGCGCCCATTGTTGTGGAACTCGGCCTCACACTGCTACAAATCATTGACGTGGTGAGTGTGTGCGCCTGTGTGTGTTTTGGCACATTTAAGGTATAGAGAATGTTTAAAGACAGACAAAAAGAAAGCAAGGATGTGTGTGGAATTCATTTTAAAATCAACGGTGAAAAGGAGGACGTACTCTTTATGAAACAGTTTTTCAGGATTGTCTTTTGTGTTAAAGGTATTCCATCTGATTCAGTGACTGTGGTGCATGCTGATGTAACCATTTGTGCTTACTAAACATCATTCTTCCTCTGAAGTTAAAACTGTTGTTGTACCAGTTGCAGCACCAAACCAACTGAGACTATTTGTCTTTGAAAGAGCAACTTCTTTGTTTCTTCCCTCGATCCTTTTTCATTTTCTGGCACCACAGGCTCTCAGTCCTTTCTTTCATTCAACAAGAAAATGTAATCTCAGTGTTGAGATATGCTCTCGCACATTTTTGCTGCTTTTTTTCCCGAGCTGCTCCTCAGTCTTCCTCCGGCTTTGAGCTTTTTCTCATTCTGGTCACAACAGTGAGTCTCCTAGTTCAATTCGTTTTTTGGAAAAAATACTTATTTCTCTTCCTGTTGAGCATTAGATGAGAAGATCAATACCACTTCCATATATGTCTGTTAAACATACGGCTACAGCAGCAGCTTAGTTTAGCAGAACGAATAAAGAGTGAGAGCTGGTACAATGACTCTGCTTGTCACCTGGCTACGTAACTGTGACCATCACTGTTACATTGGTTGTTTGGGTTGAATAAACACAAACTGTAGACGTGGTTCAGCATTCACTTTTAAGCAAATAATGCAGCCGAGAAAAAGTGAGGCGTATAACTCCACTTAACACAGGTCACAGCACAATAACAGCTGCAGCTTCAGTCATTGATAACAATGTGTTCTCCCTTGACACGTTTTTTTGCTGACGATACAATTTTATCTGCCCCAGGCTCCACTCCAGCCCCTGACTCGTCCTCCGTCTGTCTTTGATACTTTCCAATTATCCCTCCTGAATCACAGGCTAGAGTTTAAATGCAGACAAGATGAAGTACATGGTATACTCCGCCTCCACCAGTAACACTGACTGCCATTCAAACTTGAAATGGCACTTACATTACCTTTGCTGAGTCATACAAATGCTTCAGGATTTGGCTTGACAGCAGATTGTCTGGTCATTGGCCTTTTTTTTTTAAACCTTTCTACGGAACCAGATTAGTTGTTTCTAGTACTTTAACCACAAATAACTGTCTGCTTCTCTAGAGTGATATCAATGTTACCCAGAAACACACAGAATCCTAATTTAGCTCAATGTGGTCGAGTAGAGTTTCTTTGTTTCTTCTTTATTCACCATGCGCTTTGTTGTGTATTTCCTCCTGTTCCCCGTCTCAGGCACCTAACCTCTCTCCAACCCACACATAACCTTTTGCCTGTAGGCTCCACCACACAACCGGCGCACTCATCCAAAAAACCCAAGCCGACACTTCGTCACATCCCTGAGCCAGCCCTGTCACAAGATGTGTATGTCTTCTTATGATAACTACATGGTGGTAAAAGCCATATATAGGGTGGGATATAATATATAATTCTTATTCTATTATTAATATGGGCAAGTCCCCTAAGCATACATATATAACAACATTTGAATGTATTCTTAGAAACTTGCAAACGACAGACTGGAGACACAGTCAAGAGCCGAGGCCTCTCCCGAGAGAACACATGGCGCACAATGTGACAAGAGTATTTAGTGCTTTTTAAGTTTATGTTATTAAGGTGCTGTTGATTGAACAGTTATGCTCGAATTAGAACAAACGAAAGAACGAATCACATACTTTAGCTATAAATGTACAGAAACCAAAGAAAAACATTTGTTGATTATGGCTGACATGTGATTGATATGTGTGTTTACTATTTAGATATTGTTGTTAACTACACTGTTCGCAAAATCACTACATAATGGATAAGCTCATTGGGCAGTTTGTAAATAATATAAAGCTGGTTCCCACGTGTGTGTGTGTGTGTGTGTGTGTGTGTGTGTGTGTGTGTGTGTGTGTGTGTGTGTGTGTGTGTGTGTAATGTGGCCTTTGATTCCTCCATCTGCTCCTGGGTAACTCTCTAACCAGGGAACTGGGGCAGGTTGAAGCCGCAGACTGAGTTCAGCATGAATAATGGCAGATACACAGGCAGACTGACAGACAAGCACAGGACGGGTCACCATCCAGTATGGGAAGGGCCACCATGTGCCTTATGTAGCTAACAAAGATGCCAAGGTTCAGTAACTAAGTACGCTTTGTCAAATATAACATTAAAATGCTATTTACACATTAGTACATCAGTATTGATAATGCTATAATAAAAGTATCACACTCACAGGAAATAAATATAAATAAATAGCTGCAATTATATAGTGTTTTTATCCAAAATGCTTTTCAATTTGCCAAAAACGGCAAAGACTGGGAACAGAGAGAAAAAGCTGACCTGGCTCTGTCCAAAGGTAACACAATTCATCGGTGACTTCTTGGAGTCTCTACTGGATGGCTGTCAACTGAGTCAAAAAATAGTCCATCACAAAACCCCCCCTGAAACGGAGGATTGTAATTTTTACCTGTGGTTTTTAATGTACATGGTTTACACAAATGAGATATAATATGTTAATTAGTAAGTTTTCGGTCGGAGCATTTTGTGACCTTTGCAGAGATCCAGGTTGGCTGTGTCACTCATGCTTCCAGTGCTAAATTAAGCTAACAGCTGCCGGTCCTAGCTTTGTATTAAATTGACAAATATGAGAGCGGCATCAATCTCCTCATCTAAAGCCCCATATGGAGAGGATTAACATTACAGTGTTATAGGTGGTGAATAACATATTCACCTTGCTGCTCTGGAACTATAAAGGCTTTTACTCACCGGGGGCTTGAGGAATAAACATCACGAAAATGCAAAATACTAATATTTCTGACACTATTTATACAGCCAGTTATGCAAATGTGTGATAGTTGTGACACTTTTTCAATAACATTTTTGAATAGATTTGAGTCCTATTGACCCAGAACAGCCTGAGCTCCTGTAAGCTATTTTAGTGAGTTTCCTTTAAGCTAAATACCCTGAGTGCATTTGAGTTCCCTCTGGTAGACATACTCAGGGTCACAAACTGCCATCCAATAACTCAATCAACAAGCAGCACACCAACCCAGTTCCAAAACATTCTACAAAGTCTCTCTTTTACACACACACACACACACACACGCACACACACACGCATGCACGCACACACACACACACACACACACACACACACACACACACACACACACACACACACACACACACACACACTGTCTCTCCCAAATGTGACCATATGCTAACATTTAATTTATTTCCAGTCTCTATGATGATGTTAACATGTTTCTGTGTTACAGATTAAGCAAAACCTTTAACATTTCCTCCATTTGCACACAAAAGTGAAATTTCACACAGACGCAAAGGAATGGAAATAGCTTTTCTCGCAGAAAAACTTGGAAGGGGACTGCAGCTGTAGTTATTACTGGGGGTTAAAAAGTACCCCATATGCGCGCAGGTAATGGTAAAATAAACCCACCTCTCTATATAAATATATCCATTTCAAATGGGGCTTAACTCGGCAACCGGAAAGCAAATTCAGTATTTTCTCAAATGTTTGCTTTTAGGACCTGAAAACTTCCTGCACCACTTTCAAGGTTCCATGAAATGCATAAACACTAACATGTAAGTCTAGAATGAAAGAGAAAGAGAGACAGAAAAATCCAAAAACTAAGTGCTGTTCTTGACGAAGATTAACACGGCCAGAAACATTCCTCTGAATGAATGCTGCTTTACACTATATAGTTAATATAATAATATATAGTATAATCTAAAGAGATGATTCATGATTTCTTTTCTTCACATTTTCTTTTCTTCAATTGAGTGTCTTTGAAGTCAATTGTCCATTGCCAGTCTGTATAAAACCAATCAGGGCAGATTTACCAGGAGATTAGAGTGGGTGTGACAGGGCTGATACAGCTTATTGAAGTCGAGCAAAATCTCCCAAATCACAACAAAAGAAAGGGCAGGCACAAAGTAAAACACAACAACCTTGAAACCAAAGCCAAATCTCCATGATAGCAAGCTCGATCGCACCACTCTCGCCAACGGAATAGAAACACATGCTTTGTGAAGCACACAATTGGAGGCTGTTCTATTTCAGCAGCGGAGAAAGGAGGCTGTTTAAAATCAGAGATACAGGGGGAGATAAGACTGGAGCGTGGAGGGAGTTAGGGAGGAGGCGAGGATGAGAGAGTGAGCGGTGAATGAGTGAAAATTGTTTTCACTAAGCACAAATTAAAAGCAGCAATGTTTGCTTTGCTTGTTCATCGATGACACCGATTTTAACCACCTTTTAAGGTTCATCCATACATCTTAATAATAATGTCAAAGAATAATGATGGAATTATGTACTTTAAGCAACACGTCCTTATACCTAAAAGACATAATAAATTTAATGTCTACTATTGTTTGACGTGAATGTGATCGTGGTTCGTGTTCACATAAGTGTGTTTGTTACATGACATATGTGACGTGGTTACGTACTAACATAATTACATACATAATTTTAAATAACTCAACGCATTGACTTTTGGTTTCACACGGGGGGTAAACAGCGGTCTCCTAGTACTTGTTTTACTCATCCACCCAGAGCTCCTCCTATGTAGACTTGGTCACCCTTTAAACTATGACACCTGGCTTCCTCCTTTGCTTCCCTCATAATTTCTACAGCTACTAGAGGTCACAGCCTAAACACAAAGGTTAATATGGGTCGTACAAATCTGCTTGCATAGACTATCTATAACATATGGTCATTTTTTTGGGCTTAACTATTAAGATAGTCAGGTGCATAATGTCTCGACAGTTATGCGATCGGAAAAACAATACTTCATATTAGTAGTTGTTCCAAACTTGAGTGTATAGTGAATCCATATTCATGACTTCTGTTGCATCACTGTCCAAAATCCTTTTTCTAAGGAGGAGGATGGAGGATGAAAAGGAACCTCAATTAATTAATTAATTGTGAGGGGTTACAAGCCAAAAAACAGTGGTTTAATCTTTAGTAAAGAGTTGTATCTCTCATGCTTATATCATGTTTTTTTCTTTCAGTAAAATCTGGAACTAAAATGTAGTGAGGGAAGAAAAGCTGGCTGCTACGAGCAAAAAGTGTATGAAACGAAATAAAACTATGAATTAGATGAGGTCTGGTGGGATGACAAATATAAAGAAATAAAGTGAGCAAATTGATTTTGTCACAAGAAAGGAAAAGTATCAAAGGGTTGAACTTGCGGTGTAATTGTATCTTGAGTAATGGGAAGAGTGATTCTACAAAAATGAATGAAAAAGAACAAATATGTGAAGAAACAGAATAGAGCATGCTGCCGAGTTGTTTCCTCATTTTCTTCAGAGGTAAGAGGGCGGTAATCCGTGAGACACACAGCGCACCAGTGTTCAACAAGGAGTACAACTTGTCGCTGTCATGTAGGATTGTGCTAAACAGACTCTAGAGAAGTCCAACCTCACACGAGACGTCTTTGCTCTTCTTTCTTGGGGCTCTTCGTCTGACCTCTTTTACTCTTTTTTTCTCTCTTTGCTGACTCATGATCTCAGCCTCTGTCTGTTTTGATTCTCTCTCTGCCACTCTTATAGATCTCACTCTCCTCTCTTTACTTTTCCCCCCCACGCCTTCGTCCACATTTTCCCTTTTTTCTCTCTCTGGTTATTTGACCATGAACTGACCCTTGGATACATGAAATGCAGCTGAATTAATAGTGTTTATTTATTTGTTTTCACGCCGTAGATATAAATAGCTGTAAACGCATCTCTATGTTGAAGAGCCACATCATTTCTGCTCAATGTCTATTTCAGGTTCAAATTGCAGTTTTACCTATATTATTTCTTTTTTTATTTCCTTAGTATCTATGAATTGTTTAAAATGGCAAAACACCACTTCTGCTACTTTACATCACAAGAGTGCTGTAACAGAAAAAAGAAGGAAAAAAAAGTGTGCATCATTGGCATCCGGAGAGCATGTCTGCTCTGAGTCTATTGAGCTGCAGTTTGACATTATTGCCGATCTGTCTCATAATCTCGCCTCATGTTTACCAGACATGTATTTTCTATTTCTTTTTTTCTCTCACGTTGCAAAATAAATAACTTCATTATCTGTCCACAGCAATGTCTCCTCCATGCTGATTGTTCTCCTTTCCCCTGCAGGATGAAAAGAACCAGGTGCTGATCACAAACGCCTGGCTGCAGCTGGTATGTCCCCTCTTCAAGCTCTTTTTGTTTGATCCCTGTGTTATAAGTGTCATTTGGTTTATTTTTGGAAAGCGTGTGTGTGATGCTTGTGTCCTATGGGCTCGGCCATTTATTCATTCATTTTCAAAAAGTGTTCACATCTCACTGCATTTGAAGGCATTGAGCCAGACTAGAGTTGCAACCAATAACCTTTAGTTATGAACAGAATCTGTTTTCTGTGACCGACAAAGACATTTATGAATAAGTGAATCTCCAGGGCTTCATGTGACAAAAAAAAATACAAGATCCTTAAGTGTCAAATGTCATGATGCGTTGTTTCCTTCGAAATAAAAGGCAGTACCATTATGTTTTGTCAAAAATTATATGTTGTGAGTTATTTATTATTTTATACTTAAAAATAGCAAAATTAATAGGCCATCATCATCAGCATAAGGCTCACAGGAAAATGAGAAAGCAAATACAAATGTTAAAGATATTATCTCAGGACAATGTATTGTTAAGCCTTACATTGGCTGTTGTTATGCTTGTGAGCGTTCCGTTCTCCCAAAGATTAACGTCTTAACCATTGACCAACCATTGAGTTTTCTGGCTGAAATGACTGCAGATCTTTCATGGCCATATGAAAGACACTGTGCTAAAAGTTAAGAGAAGCTCAGCCTCAATGTCCTAGGAAGTCAGTATGTCCTCACCAGTTGATGGGTTGATACATTTCCTTGCTTTTGTCTTTTAGTTTTTGGAAAGACACAACCTTCCAAACTCTTACATGGTTTATTGTTTGTCTCATTTGTGCAGGTTTAGCAGTCAAAACAGCAGCACAATACTTTTGTGAATACGTCATTGAGTTGTCAAAGCTTAACAGCATCAAGTACTGCCATCGGCATGAGGAAACTAAGCTACTTAGCTCAGCTACAGCACAACTATCCTATTATGTAAAGGTGAAATGAAGTTAATGGTACAGGGAATTTACAATTCTCAGGAACGTGTCAGTAAGGTAGGTGCAACACCCTCATTATCACAGCAGCCCCAGTCAGAACACCCCAGAAGGATATCACAGCCTACACGCATTCAGTTTGACTTGGTTGCTGACTTGGCTTACAAGTTATGAATGAATCAATTATTCAGGAAGCCACCTTGTCAATACGGGCATCCACTTTGGTGTGATGGCTTGAGGGGGCTTTGCAGATGCAGCAGATTTTGAAAGAGACTTGAGAAGTACATTAAGAAGATCACAGGCAGGCGGAGAAGGGTCACGTTCACTTTCGCTTCATCCCAGAGGATTTTAGGATTTCAGGTTTATCAGGCAATGAATGTCCCACATCCGAATGGATAGGCTTTTTTATGTGAATTGTAATGATCTTGGTTTAAATCCAGATACAACTTAAATGCAAGTGTTGTGTGTGTGTGTGTATATCAATATATTAAATAATGGAAGAAGGAAAAACTTAAAACTATTATCTCTGCACACAGTATACTGAATGGTCTGGCTAAGCAGGCTTTGTAGTTGGTGGCAGCAGATTTTTTGGGAGGATGTACTGTACATGAACGTGAAATAACAAAAGACAATCAGTACTATATGTAATCACCTGCTCAACTATTTAGTATGTTACTTCTCCTGGTAAGTGTGATAAATAAAGAGCATATTTACATCCTACACCCCAAAAATACTGCCCTAAATATTGCATTCAGAGAATGAATTTCTCACTCTCTTAATGAGAACCTAGATGTTTCAAATTAGTGACGCTTTGTTAGATTTCTGTTATGTGACTCCAAACCTATTCTTAGAAAGCTGTTACCTCACGTAGCCCAGTGTCCTGCTTGTCTATTCCTGACATGTGAACAACATGAAAGGAAGGCTCTGTAGCACCAAACAGCCACGGCCCACAGACGACAAGTGTAGTGATTAAGTCATTAGCTGCATGAGTGGACACATATGTCAGCAGGCCCAGTTTAGAAGGATGGCACCTCTTTGAAATTGTTTGAGTGAGGTGCATATGCATGTCGGCATGTGCATGGAAACATTGACAATCCCAAGAGCACATTTATGCAAACACAAAAATACACATTGTACATCGTATGCATATGATGACCATGTATGCACAAAGACATACATATCAATGTAGGTACAAACAGATGTGCCCAGTGTACAGAGGCCACATTAGCTATGGGACTGTGTTTGCTCCACAGAGAATGTGCCCTTTGGCTACAACATCTGAGTGCCTCCATCTGTATGACTTTTATACGGATGCTGCACAGACATATACATATTTACACACATACAAACACAGCTACAACAGTAACACACACATATCATCTTGCTACAGATTGTAAGTCATGAAAAGAGGCACAAAGGTAACACACACTAGCTCCCTCTGCCTCTAGATGCTTTGATGCTGGGCTCAGTTAGCCCCTTGCTCAATATGGACTCAAACGGGAGAACCGAGGCGATTGGACTGAAATCGGATAATCAAGGGGCAGTGATGCTGAGTTCTGCTAAGGCAGAAAGGGAGATGCTGTAACCCGAGCAGGACTGAATGCTGACTGGAGGATCCCGGGGTGGAGGAGGGTTGCATCTGGTTTTGAGCCGAAAAGACAATTGACAGCAGCAGAGAGGAGAACCTAATTAAAGGTTTGACAGCAACGATTTGATTGGCTTAAGGACACAGTGCAGCATCTGATTGGTTAATTTAAAGTGGACACACCCCAATCAGTTGATAGAGTAATCACAGGGAGAATTAGAGACTGAAGCTCCATATGAGTCTTGAATTCTTTCATTTTTGTTCAACATCTGTTTATTTCTTAACTCTGTTCTGTCATGTGTTCACATATCTTTCATATGTGCGTTGTACTTGTGTCAATGCCCTCAACTTAACGTCTCTCTCATTTACTCTCTCTGTTGTTGTTTCAGTATTGGACAGACATTTACCTTTCATGGAATCAAGAGAGCTACCCTGGGGTTCAGAATCTGCGCTTCCCTTCTCATCTGGTTTGGGTCCCAGATATCCTCCTCTACAACAGGTAGGGCACACTCATACGCACCTTGGCCTTGTCTCACCTCATGATGCCTTGTTTTGTACTCCTCCCTCCCACTTAATATGACCCTAATTGCTGTATTCATACACCTGCTATGTGAGAGTTGCTTTTAAAGTTGTATTGATTAAATACTACTTAATACCACTTTTGAACATTTTAAGCTAGTCAGTTCAGAAAGTAATAACATATTTTATAATGTCACATCAGTATTAATATAAAAATGTCATATTTAATCTCTACTCCACAGGCCCTCAGAATCTATATCCTACTTTTATACTGACTTGTGATTGATCTTCGCAACATATTCAAAAATGAAGTAGAATAAAACATGCTTACCTTGTACTGCAGTTCGGTGTTTTTAACCTTTTTACACATATAAGTGTATGAACAACGGAAAGGGAGAAGAGAGAGGTTTGGCTTTCTAACCTGGATGTTACAGAACATTAAGCATCTTAAAGTGGGGATCAGTGAACGCTAATGATAACAGCAATATAGTCCTGACAGAGACCCAGATTTAAACTGACATTCCTTATGCATACTTTATAAATCATGATTACAGTCATTAACTCCTGTTTTTATGAAGCAACAAAGCAAGCAGGAAGAGAGATTAAAACTATGAGAAAAGATTAACTTTTACTGTTCGCCATCTGTAAATTAGGTCACTGCAGTAGAAAGACTTCAGCTGGGACAACGAGAACAAAACGTTTAAAAGAACACCAGGAAATCTAAGAATCTTTGCGTGAAGACATGATGTTGTTTGGATAACAGCGCACATTAAACACTATGAAACCATTCATCGTGTTGCTTGTGCTTGTTCACATGAAAAGTGACCAAAATAGTTGTGTCAAGAATGTAAAGTTATATAAATTGTCGGAAAGTGCCCAATTCCCATTGGAAAGGTGTGGAGGGAGCGGGCTTCCAGAGCCAGTCGGCTATCTGTGTATGAAGATTCATTATTTTCTGAGTATCACCAAGTGCAATAACACAAATGATCTTCAGTAGAGACTGTCCAAAAGCGTATCCCCTTATTTCTGTTTTATGACTCACTGTCTCTCCTGCAAGGTCTGTCTTACCTTCAATTGTGGCTATTTGGAACAGCTTAAAAACTGATTTTTCTTTCGGCGTTGTGGACACTTTGTATACACTTGTTTGTTTAATTAGGCATACCCCGGCCTTAAGGCTTGACTGAGGAGCCCTCCTTGAGCCAAGCATGGGAGGGGGACTGGCAGATGTACCATGTTAGTAAAGTTAGTTGTTACGGTCGTAAAGGTCTGGTGCTCCGTCATCATGCGTGCGGTGAGGGTAGGATCCATTGTCAGCTCTGCGGTGGGGAAGAAGCCACAGGTAGTGCCAGAGGTCGCGTGAACCAAATATTTTGTCACTGACTGAATCTTTAAAACAATGACAGAAAAATATGAAGGCATGTCCATCATTTCGATGGACTGGAGGCCTTGGCGCACGTCTGTGAACAGACGTGACAGGATCACAGAGGTGCATGATGCAGCTGTGCCACAGGTGCAGAAGGAGCCCATGCTGTGGGATTTGTCATCCATGTGACGCGACTGCTTCTACATGTTCAGAGTCTGGTTAATTACGGTGTGGCAGCAGAGCGAGTGTTAAGCCTTCAGAAAAAGATTAAAACGGCCATGAGAAGTTGTCCGTCCAAGGCAAATATGGTAACCCTGATCTTTTCTCTCCATTAACTTATAAATACACAGTCCATAAGCTTGTTCTGTATATTTATTATTTAAAAAAATCAAACACACACACATCGAGTACTGAGATCGCTGCCACTCCAGCGTGTGTACTACCATATAAGTCCTCAGTCCAAAACTCAGATATAATAGATGTAATGATTTCCAAAATTCGTTTTAATTGAACAACATATCCTGCTACTGTCCATCTCTGTTGGCATTAAGGCTGTCAAACAAAATGTTCACTGTGGTCAAAAACAGTTTGTTCTCCCAATGTACACAAAGAACAGTATTTACAGAAATGTAAAACTTAATTTGAAAACCTAAATAGAAGCTTTCAATGTGAAAACAAATGATATTAAGTACAGCTCTAGTTGATCGGTCCACTTTGTTTGGTTCCAATTTACAGAGCCTGGGCTATTTATGAACATCAGATTTGTTTTCATTGCACATACAAAATGAACAGCTAGCGGACCCGGAGGA